>NW_027423124.1:1200000-1800000 GCF_048934315.1 Petromyzon marinus
CAGTGAGACTCTGGGTAGTGAGACAGTGAGACACTGGGTAGTGAGACAGTGAGACACTGGGTAGTGAGACTCTGGGTACTGAGACAGCGAGACTCTGGGTAGTGAGACAGCGAGACTCTGGGTAGTGAGATAGTGAGACACTGGGTAGTGAGACACTGGGTAGTGAGGCAGTGAGACTCTGGGTAGTGAGACAGTGAGACACTGGGTAGTGAGACACTGGGTAGTGAGACCCTGGGTAGTAAGACACTGCTAGTCAGACACTGGTAGTGAGACACTGGGTAGTGAGACACAGGTAGTCAGACAATGGTAGTGAGACATTGGGTAGTGAGACACTGGGTAGTGAGACACTGCTAGTCAGACACTGCTAGTGAGACACTGGGTAGTGAGACACTGAATGGTGAGACACATGTAGTGAGAGACTGGGTAATGAAACACTGGTAATGAGACTCTAGGTAGTGAGACAGTGAGACACTGGGTAGTGAGACAGTGAGACTCTGGGTAGTGAGACAGTGAGACTCTGGGTAATGAGACAGTGAGACACTGGGTAGTGAGACAGTGAGACTCTGGGTAGTGAGACAGTGAGACTCTGGGTAGTGAGACAGCGAGACTCTGGGTAGTGAGACAGTGAGACACTGGGTAGTGAGACACTGGGTAGTGAGGCAGTGAGACACTGGGTAGTGAGACAGTGAGACACTGGGTAGTGAGACAGTGAGACTCTGGGTAGTGAGACACTGGGTAGTGAGGCAGTGAGACTCTGGGTAGTGAGACAGTGAGACACTGGGTAGTGAGACACTGGGTAGTGAGACACTGGGTAGTGAGACACGGGTAGTGAAACACTGTGTAGTGAGACACTGGGTAGTGAGACACTGGGTAGTGAGACACTCGGTAGTGAGACACTGCTAGTGAGACACTGTGTAGTGAGACACTGGGGTAGTGAGACACTGGGGTAGTGAGACACTGGGGTAGTGAGACACTGGGTAGTGAGACACAGGTAGTCAGACACTGGTAGTGATACATTGGGTAGTGAGACACTGGGTAGTGAGACACTGCTAGTCAGACACTGCTAGTGAGACACTGGGTAGTGAGACACTGAATGGTGAGACACATGTAGTGAGAGACTGGGTAATGAAACACTGGTAATGAGACTCTGGGTAGTGAGACAGTGAGACTCTGGGTAGTGAGACAGTGAGACTCTGGGTAATGAGACAGTGAGGCACTGGGTAGTGAGACACTGGGTAGTGAGACAGTGAGACTCTGGGTAGTGAGACAGTGAGACACTGGGTAGTGAGACAGTGAGACTCTGGGTAGTGAGACAGTGAGACTCTGGGTAGTGAGACAGCGAGACTCTGGGTAGTGAGACAGTGAGACACTGGGTAGTGAGACACTGGGTAGTAAGGCAGTGAGACACTGGGTAGTGAGACAGTGAGACACTGGGTAGTGAGACAGTGAGACTCTGGGTAGTGAGGCACTGGGTAGTGAGGTAGTGAGACACTGGGTAGTGAGACACTGGGTAGTGAGACACGGGTAGTGAAACACTGTGTAGTGAGACACTGGGTAGTGAGACACTGGGGTAGTGAGACACTGGGGTAGTGAGACACGGGGGTAGTGAGACACTGCTAGTGAGACACTGGGTAGTGAGACACTGGGTAGTGAGACCCTGGGTAGTAAGACACTGCTAGTCAGACACTGGTAGTGAGACATTGGGTAGTGAGACACTGGGGTAGTGAGACACTGGGGTAGTGAGACACTGGGTAGCGAGACGCTGGGTAGTGAGACGCTGGGTAGTGAGACATTGGGTAGTGAGACACTGGGTAGTGAGACACTGGGTAGTGAGGCAGTGAGACACTGGGTAGTGAGACAGTGAGACACTGCGTAGTGAGACAGTGAGACTCTGGGTAGTGAGACACTGGGTAGTGAGGCAGTGAGACTCTGGGTAGTGAGACAGTGAGACACGGGGTAGTGAGACACTGGGTAGTGAGACACTGGGTAGTGAGACACGGGTAGTGAAACACTGTGTAGTAAGACACTGGGTAGTGAGACACTGGGTAGTGAGACACTCGGTAGTGAGACACTGCTAGTGAGACACTGGGTAGTGAGACACTGGGGTAGTGAGACTCTGGGGTAGTGAGACACTGCTAGTGAGACACGGGTAGTGAAACACTGCTAGTCAGACGCTGGGTAGTGAGACACTGGGGTAGTGAGACACTGGGTAGTGAGACACTGGGTAGAGAGACACTGGGGTAGTGAGACACTGGGTAGTGAGACCCTGGGTAGTGAGACACTGGGTAGTGAGACACTGGGTAGTGAGACATTGGGTAGTGAGACACTGGGTAGTGAGACACTGCTAGTCAGACACTGCTAGTGAGACACTGGGTAGTGAGACACTGAATGGTGAGACACATGTAGTGAGAGACTGGGTAATGAAACACTGGTAATGAGACTCTAAGTAGTGAGACAGTGAGACACTGGGTAGTGAGACAGTGAGACTCTGGGTAGTGAGACAGTGCGACTCTGGGTAATGAGACAGTGAGACACTGGGTAGTGAGACAGTGAGACTCTGGGTAGTGAGACAGTGAGACTCTGGGTAGTGAGACAGCAAGACTCTGGGTAGTGAGACAGTGAGACACTGGGTAGTGAGACACTGGGTAGTGAGGCAGTGAGACACTGGGTAGTGAGACAGTGAGACACTGGGTAGTGAGACAGTGAGACTCTGGGTAGTGAGACACTGGGTAGTGAGACACTGGGTAGTGAGACACGGGTAGTGAAACACTGTGTAGTGAGACACTGGGTAGTGAGACACTGGGTAGTGAGACACTCGGTAGTGAGACACTGCTAGTGAGACACTGTGTAGTGAGACACTGGGGTAGTGAGACACTGGGGTAGTGAGACACTGGGGTAGTGAGACACTGGGGTAGTGAGACACTGGGTAGTGAGACACAGGTAGTCAGACACTGGTAGTGAGACATTGGGTAGTGAGACACTGGGTAGTGAGACACTACTAGTCAGACACTGCTAGTGAGACACTGGGTAGTGAGACACTGAATGGTGAGACACATGTAGTGAGAGACTGGGTAATGAAACACTGGTAATGAGACTCTGGGTAGTGAGACAGTGAGACTCTGGGTATTGAGACAGTGAGACTCTGGGTAATGAGACAGTGAGGCACTGGGTAGTGAGACACTGGGTAGTGAGACAGTGAGACTCTGGGTAGTGAGACAGTGAGACACTGGGTAGTGAGACAGTGAGACTCTGGGTAGTGAGACAGTGACACTCTGGGTAGTGAGACAGCGAGACTCTGGGTAGTGAGACAGTGAGACACTGGGTAGTGAGACACTGGGTAGTGAGGCAGTGAGACACTGGGTAGTGAGACAGTGAGACACTGGGTAGTGAGACAGTGAGACTCTGGGTAGTGAGACACTGGGTAGTGAGGTAGTGAGACACTGGGTAGTGAGACACTGGGTAGTGAGACACGGGTAGTGAAACACTGTGTAGTGAGACACTGGGTAGTGAGACACTGGGGTAGTGAGACACTGGGGTAGTGAGACACTGGGTAGTGAGACACTGGGTAGTGAGACACTCGGTAGTGAGACACTGCTAGTGAGACACTGGGTAGTGAGACACTGGGTAGAGAGACACTGGGGTAGTGAGACACTGGGTAGTGAGACCCTGGGTAGTAAGACACTGCTAGTCAGACACTGGTAGTGAGACACTGGGTAGTGAGACACTGGGTAGTGAGACATTGGGTAGTGAGACACTGTGTAGTGAGACACTGCTAGTCAGACACTGCTAGTGAGACACTGGGTAGTGAGACACTGAATGGTGAGACACTGGGTAGTGAGACACTGAATGGTGAGACATGTAGTGAGAGACTGGGTAATGAAACACTGGTAATGAGACTCTGGGTAGTGAGACAGTGAGACTCTGGGTAGTGAGACAGTGAGACTCTGGGAAGTGAGACAGTGAGACTCTGGGTAATGAGACAGTGAGGCACTGGGTAGTGAGACACTGGGTAGTGAGACAGTGAGACTCTGGGTAGTGAGACAGTGAGACACTGGGTAGTGAGACAGTGAGACTCTGGGTAGTGAGACAGTGAGACACTGGGTAGTGAGACAGTGAGACACTGGGTAGTGAGACTCTGGGTACTGAGACAGCGAGACTCTGGGTAGTGAGACAGCGAGACTCTGGGTAGTGAGATAGTGAGACACTGGGTAGTGAGACACTGGGTAGTGAGGCAGTGAGACTCTGGGTAGTGAGACAGTGAGACACTGGGTAGTGAGACACTGGGTAGTGAGACCCTGGGTAGTAAGACACTGCTAGTCAGACACTGGTAGTGAGACACTGGGTAGTGAGACACTGGGGTAGTGAGACACTGGGGTAGTGAGACACTGGGTAGTGAGACGCTGGGTAGTGAGACGCTGGGTAGTGAGACATTGGGTAGTGAGACACTGGGTAGTGAGGCAGAGAGACACTGGGTAGTGAGACAGTGAGACACTGCTTAGTGAGACAGTGAGACTCTGGGTAGTGAGACACTGGGTAGTGAGACAGTGAGACACGGGGTAGTGAGACACTGGGTAGTGAGACACTGGGTAGTGAGACACGGGTAGTGAAACACTGTGTAGTGAGACACTGGGTAGTGAGACACTGGGTAGTGAGACACTCGGTAGTGAGACACTGCTAGTGAGACACTGGGTAGTGAGACACTGGGGTAGTGAGACTCTGGGGTAGTGAGACACTGCTAGTGAGACACTGCTAGTCAGACGCTGGGTAGTGAGACAGTGGGGTAGTGAGACACTGGGTAGTGAGACACTGGGTAGAGAGACACTGGGGTAGTGAGACACTGGGTAGTGAGACACTGGGTAGTGAGACATTGGGTAGTGAGACACTGGGTAGTGAGACACTGGGTAGTGAGACATTGGGTAGTGAGACACTGGGTAGTGAGACACTGCTAGTCAGACACTGCTAGTGAGACACTGGGTAGTGAGACACTGAATGGTGAGACACATGTAGTGAGAGACTGGGTAATGAAACACTGGTAATGAGACTCTAGGTAGTGAGACAGTGAGACACTGGGTAGTGAGACAGTGAGACTCTGGGTGGTGAGACAGTGAGACTCTGGGTAATGAGACAGTGAGACACTGGGTAGTGAGACAGTGAGACTCTGGGTAGTGAGACAGTGAGACTCTGGGTAGTGAGACAGCGAGACTCTGGGTAGTGAGACAGTGAGACACTGGGTAGTGAGACACTGGGTAGTGAGGCAGTGAGACACTGGGTAGTGAGACAGTGAGACACTGGGTAGTGAGACAGTGAGACTCTGGGTAGTGAGACACTTGGTAGTGAGGCAGTGAGACTCTGGGTAGTGAGACAGTGAGACACTGGGTAGTGAGACACTGGGTAGTGAGACACTGGGTAGTGAGACACGGGTAGTGAAACACTGTGTAGTGAGACACTGGGTAGTGAGACACTGGGTAGTGAGACACTCGGTAGTGAGACACTGCTAGTGAGACACTGTGTAGTGAGACACTGGGGTAGTGAGACACTGGGGTAGTGAGACACTGGGGTAGTGAGACACTGGGTAGTGAGACACAGGTAGTCAGACACTGGTAGTGAGACATTGGGTAGTGAGACACTGGGTAGTGAGACACTGCTAGTCAGACACTGCTAGTGAGACACTGGGTAGTGAGACACTGAATGGTGAGACACATGTAGTGAGAGACTGGGTAATGAAACACTGGTAATGAGACTCTAGGTAGTGAGACAGTGAGACACTGGGTAGTGAGACAGTGAGACTCTGGGTAGTGAGACAGTGAGACTCTGGGTAATGAGACAGTGAGACACTGGGTAGTGAGACAGTGAGACTCTGGGTAGTGAGACAGTGAGACTCTGGGTAATGAGACAGTGATGCACTGGGTAGTGAGACACTGGGTAGTGAGACAGTGAGACTCTGGGTAGTGAGACAGTGAGACACTGAGTAGTGAGACAGTGAGACTCTGGGTAGTGAGACAGTGAGACTCTGGGTAGTGAGACAGCGAGACTCTGGGTAGTGAGACAGTGAGACACTGGGTAGTGAGACACTGGGTAGTGAGGCAGTGAGACACTGGGTAGTGAGACAGTGAGACACTGGGTAGTGAGACAGTGAGACTCTGGGTAGTGAGACACTGGGTAGTGAGGTAGTGAGACACTGGGTAGTGAGACACTGGGTAGTGAGACACATGTAGTTAGAGACTGGGTAATGAAACACTGGTAATGAGACTCTAGGTAGTGAGACAGTGAGACACTGGGTAGTGAGACAGTGAGACTCTGGGTTGTGAGACAGTGAGACTCTGGGTAATGAGACAGTGAGACACTGGGTAGTGAGACAGTGAGACTCTGGGTAGTGAGACAGTGAGACTCTGGGTAGTGAGACAGCGAGACTCTGGGTAGTGAGACAGTGAGACACTGGGTAGTGAGACACTGGGTAGTGAGGCAGTGAGACACTGGGTAGTGAGACAGTGAGACACTGGGTAGTGAGACAGTGAGACTCTGGGTAGTGAGACACTGGGTAGTGAGGCAGTGAGACTCTGGGTAGTGAGACAGTGAGACACTGGGTAGTGAGATACTGGGTAGTGAGACACTGGGTAGTGAGACACGGGTAGTGAAACACTGTGTAGTGAGACACTGGGTAGTGAGACACTGGGTAGTGAGACACTCGGTAGTGAGACACTGCTAGTGAGACACTGTGTAGTGAGACACTGGGGTAGTGAGACACTGGGGTAGTGAGACACTGGGGTAGTGAGACACTGGGGTAGTGAGACACTGGGTAGTGAGACACAGGTAGTCAGACACTGGTAGTGAGACATTGGGTAGTGAGACACTGGGTAGTGAGACACTGCTAGTCAGACACTGCTAGTGAGACACTGGGTAGTGAGACACTGAATGGTGAGACACATGTAGTGAGAGACTGGGTAATGAAACACTGGTAATGAGACTCTGGGTAGTGAGACAGTGAGACTCTGGGTAGTGAGACAGTGAGACTCTGGGTAATGAGACAGTGAGGCACTGGGTAGTGAGACACTGGGTAGTGAGACAGTGAGACTCTGGGTAGTGAGACAGTGAGACACTGGGTAGTGAGACAGTGAGACTCTGGGTAGTGAGACAGTGAGACTCTGGGTAGTGAGACAGCGAGACTCTGGGTAGTGAGACAGTGAGACACTGGGTATTGAGACACTGGGTAGTGAGGCAGTGAGACACTGGGTAGTGAGACAGTGAGACACTGGGTAGTGAGACAGTGAGACTCTGGGTAGTGAGACACTGGGTAGTGAGGTAGTGAGACACTGGGTAGTGAGACACTGGGTAGTGAGTCACGGGTAGTGAAACACTGTGTAGTGAGACACTGGGTAGTGAGACACTGGGGTAGTGAGACACTGGGGTAGTGAGACACTGGGTAGTGAGACACTGGGTAGTGAGACACTGCTAGTGAGACACTGGGTAGTGAGACACTGGGTAGAGAGACACTGGGGTAGTGAGACACTGGGTAGTGAGACCCTGGGTAGTAAGACACTGCTAGTCAGACACTGGTAGTGAGACATTGGGTAGTGAGACACTGGGTAGTGAGACACTGGGTAGTGAGACATTGGGTAGTGAGACACTGGGTAGTGAGACACTGGGTAGTGAGACAGTGAGACACTGGGTAGTGAGACAGTGAGACTCTGGGTAGTGAGGCACTGGGTAGTGAGGTAGTGAGACACTGGGTAGTGAGACACTGGGTAGTGAGACACGGGTAGTGAAACACTGTGTAGTGAGACACTGGGTAGTGAGACACTGGGGTAGTGAGACACTGGGGTAGTGAGACACGGGGGTAGTGAGACACTGCTAGTGAGACACTGGGTAGTGAGACACTGGGTAGTGAGACCCTGGGTAGTAAGACACTGCTAGTCAGACACTGGTAGTGAGACATTGGGTAGTGAGACACTGGGGTAGTGAGACACTGGGGTAGTGAGACACTGGGTAGCGAGACGCTGGGTAGTGAGACGCTGGGTAGTGAGACATTGGGTAGTGAGACACTGGGTAGTGAGACACTGGGTAGTGAGGCAGTGAAACACTGGGTAGTGAGACAGTGAGACACTGCGTAGTGAGACAGTGAGACTCTGGGTAGTGAGACACTGGGTAGTGAGGCAGTGAGACTCTGGGTAGTGAGACAGTGAGACACGGGGTAGTGAGACACTGGGTAGTGAGACACTGGGTAGTGAGACACGGGTAGTGAAACACTGTGTAGTAAGACACTGGGTAGTGAGACACTGGGTAGTGAGACACTCGGTAGTGAGACACTGCTAGTGAGACACTGGGTAGTGAGACACTGGGGTAGTGAGACTCTGGGGTAGTGAGACACTGCTAGTGAGACACGGGTAGTGAAACACTGTGCATTGAGACACTGGGTAGTGAGACACTGGGTAGTGAGACACTCGGTAGTGAGACACTGCTAGTCAGACGCTGGGTAGTGAGACACTGGGGTAGTGAGACACTGGGTAGTGAGACACTGGGTAGAGAGACACTGGAGTAGTGAGACACTGGGTAGTGAGACCCTGGGTAGTAAGACACTGGGTAGTGAGACATTGGGTAGTGAGACACTGGGTAGTGAGACACTGGGTAGTGAGACATTGGGTAGTGAGACACTGGGTAGTGAGACACTGCTAGTCAGACACTGCTAGTGAGACACTGGGTAGTGAGACACTGAATGGTGAGACACATGTAGTGAGAGACTGGGTAATGAAACACTGGTAATGAGACTCTAAGTAGTGAGACAGTGAGACACTGGGTAGTGAGACAGTGAGACTCTGGGTAGTGAGACAGTGCGACTCTGGGTAATGAGACAGTGAGACACTGGGTAGTGAGACAGTGAGACTCTGGGTAGTGAGACAGTGAGACTCTGGGTAGTGAGACAGCAAGACTCTGGGTAGTGAGACAGTGAGACACTGGGTAGTGAGACACTGGGTAGTGAGGCAGTGAGACACTGGGTAGTGAGACAGTGAGACACTGGGTAGTGAGACAGTGAGACTCTGGGTAGTGAGACACTGGGTAGTGAGACACTGGGTAGTGAGACACGGGTAGTGAAACACTGTGTAGTGAGACACTGGGTAGTGAGACACTGGGTAGTGAGACACTCGGTAGTGAGACACTGCTAGTGAGACACTGTGTAGTGAGACACTGGGGTAGTGAGACACTGGGGTAGTGAGACACTGGGGTAGTGAGACACTGGGGTAGTGAGACACTGGGTAGTGAGACACAGGTAGTCAGACACTGGTAGTGAGACATTGGGTAGTGAGACACTGGGTAGTGAGACACTACTAGTCAGACACTGCTAGTGAGACACTGGGTAGTGAGACACTGAATGGTGAGACACATGTAGTGAGAGACTGGGTAATGAAACACTGGTAATGAGACTCTGGGTAGTGAGACAGTGAGACTCTGGGTAGTGAGACAGTGAGACTCTGGGTAATGAGACAGTGAGGCACTGGGTAGTGAGACACTGGGTAGTGAGACAGTGAGACTCTGGGTAGTGAGACAGTGAGACACTGGGTAGTGAGACAGTGAGACTCTGGGTAGTGAGACAGTGAGACTCTGGGTAGTGAGACAGCGAGACTCTGGGTAGTGAGACAGTGAGACACTGGGTAGTGAGACACTGGGTAGTGAGGCAGTGAGACACTGGGTAGTGAGACAGTGAGACACTGGGTAGTGAGACAGTGAGACTCTGGGTAGTGAGACACTGGGTAGTGAGGTAGTGAGACACTGGGTAGTGAGACACTGGGTAGTGAGACACGGGTAGTGAAACACTGTGTAGTGAGACACTGGGTAGTGAGACACTGGGGTAGTGAGACACTGGGGTAGTGAGACACTGGGTAGTGAGACACTGGGTAGTGAGACACTCGGTAGTGAGACACTGCTAGTGAGACACTGGGTAGTGAGACACTGGGTAGAGAGACACTGGGGTAGTGAGACACTGGGTAGTGAGACCCTGGGTAGTAAGACACTGCTAGTCAGACACTGGTAGTGAGACATTGGGTAGTGAGACACTGGGTAGTGAGACACTGGGTAGTGAGACATTGGGTAGTGAGACACTGTGTAGTGAGACACTGCTAGTCAGACACTGCTAGTGAGACACTGGGTAGTGAGACACTGAATGGTGAGACACTGGGTAGTGAGACACTGAATGGTGAGACATGTAGTGAGAGACTGGGTAATGAAACACTGGTAATGAGACTCTGGGTAGTGAGACAGTGAGACTCTGGGTAGTGAGACAGTGAGACTCTGGGAAGTGAGACAGTGAGACTCTGGGTAATGAGACAGTGAGGCACTGGGTAGTGAGACACTGGGTAGTGAGACAGTGAGACTCTGGGTAGTGAGACAGTGAGACACTGGGTAGTGAGACAGTGAGACTCTGGGTAGTGAGACAGTGAGACACTGGGTAGTGAGACAGTGAGACACTGGGTAGTGAGACTCTGGGTACTGAGACAGCGAGACTCTGGGTAGTGAGACAGCGAGACTCTGGGTAGTGAGATAGTGAGACACTGGGTAGTGAGACACTGGGTAGTGAGGCAGTGAGACTCTGGGTAGTGAGACAGTGAGACACTGGGTAGTGAGACACTGGGTAGTGAGACCCTGGGTAGTAAGACACTGCTAGTCAGACACTGGTAGTGAGACACTGGGTAGTGAGACACTGGGGTAGTGAGACACTGGGGTAGTGAGACACTGGGTAGTGAGACGCTGGGTAGTGAGACGCTGGGTAGTGAGACATTGGGTAGTGAGACACTGGGTAGTGAGGCAGAGAGACACTGGGTAGTGAGACAGTGAGACACTGCGTAGTGAGACAGTGAGACTCTGGGTAGTGAGACACTGGGTAGTGAGACAGTGAGACACGGGGTAGTGAGACACTGGGTAGTGAGACACTGGGTAGTGAGACACGGGTAGTGAAACACTGTGTAGTGAGACACTGGGTAGTGAGACACTGGGTAGTGAGACACTCGGTAGTGAGACACTGCTAGTGAGACACTGGGTAGTGAGACACTGGGGTAGTGAGACTCTGGGGTAGTGAGACACTGCTAGTGAGACACTGCTAGTCAGACGCTGGGTAGTGAGACACTGGGGTAGTGAGACACTGGGTAGTGAGACACTGGGTAGAGAGACACTGGGGTAGTGAGACACTGGGTAGTGAGACACTGGGTAGTGAGACATTGGGTAGTGAGACACTGGGTAGTGAGACACTGGGTAGTGAGACATTGGGTAGTGAGACACTGGGTAGTGAGACACTGCTAGTCAGACACTGCTAGTGAGACACTGGGTAGTGAGACACTGAATGGTGAGACACATGTAGTGAGAGACTGGGTAATGAAACACTGGTAATGAGACTCTAGGTAGTGAGACAGTGAGACACTGGGTAGTGAGACAGTGAGACTCTGGGTGGTGAGACAGTGAGACTCTGGGTAATGAGACAGTGAGACACTGGGTAGTGAGACAGTGAGACTCTGGGTAGTGAGACAGTGAGACTCTGGGTAGTGAGACAGCGAGACTCTGGGTAGTGAGACAGTGAGACACTGGGTAGTGAGACACTGGGTAGTGAGGCAGTGAGACACTGGGTAGTGAGACAGTGAGACACTGGGTAGTGAGACAGTGAGACTCTGGGTAGTGAGACACTTGGTAGTGAGGCAGTGAGACTCTGGGTAGTGAGACAGTGAGACACTGGGTAGTGAGACACTGGGTAGTGAGACACTGGGTAGTGAGACACGGGTAGTGAAACACTGTGTAGTGAGACACTGGGTAGTGAGACACTGGGTAGTGAGACACTCGGTAGTGAGACACTGCTAGTGAGACACTGTGTAGTGAGACACTGGGGTAGTGAGACACTGGGGTAGTGAGACACTGGGGTAGTGAGACACTGGGTAGTGAGACACAGGTAGTCAGACACTGGTAGTGAGACATTGGGTAGTGAGACACTGGGTAGTGAGACACTGCTAGTCAGACACTGCTAGTGAGACACTGGGTAGTGAGACACTGAATGGTGAGACACATGTAGTGAGAGACTGGGTAATGAAACACTGGTAATGAGACTCTAGGTAGTGAGACAGTGAGACACTGGGTAGTGAGACAGTGAGACTCTTGGTAGTGAGACAGTGAGACTCTGGGTAATGAGACAGTGAGACACTGGGTAGTGAGACAGTGAGACTCTGGGTAGTGAGACAGTGAGACTCTGGGTAATGAGACAGTGAGGCACTGGGTAGTGAGACACTGGGTAGTGAGACAGTGAGACTCTGGGTAGTGAGACAGTGAGACACTGAGTAGTGAGACAGTGAGACTCTGGGTAGTGAGACAGTGAGACTCTGGGTAGTGAGACAGCGAGACTCTGGGTAGTGAGACAGTGAGACACTGGGTAGTGAGACACTGGGTAGTGAGGCAGTGAGACACTGGGTAGTGAGACAGTGAGACACTGGGTAGTGAGACAGTGAGACTCTGGGTAGTGAGACACTGGGTAGTGAGGTAGTGAGACACTGGGTAGTGAGACACTGGGTAGTGAGACACATGTAGTTAGAGACTGGGTAATGAAACACTGGTAATGAGACTCTAGGTAGTGAGACAGTGAGACACTGGGTAGTGAGACAGTGAGACTCTGGGTTGTGAGACAGTGAGACTCTGGGTAATGAGACAGTGAGACACTGGGTAGTGAGACAGTGAGACTCTGGGTAGTGAGACAGTGAGACTCTGGGTAGTGAGACAGCGAGACTCTGGGTAGTGAGACAGTGAGACACTGGGTAGTGAGACACTGGGTAGTGAGGCAGTGAGACACTGGGTAGTGAGACAGTGAGACACTGGGTAGTGAGACAGTGAGACTCTGGGTAGTGAGACACTGGGTAGTGAGGCAGTGAGACTCTGGGTAGTGAGACAGTGAGACACTGGGTAGTGAGATACTGGGTAGTGAGACACTGGGTAGTGAGACACGGGTAGTGAAACACTGTGTAGTGAGACACTGGGTAGTGAGACACTGGGTAGTGAGACACTCGGTAGTGAGACACTGCTAGTGAGACACTGTGTAGTGAGACACTGGGGTAGTGAGACACTGGGGTAGTGAGACACTGGGGTAGTGAGACACTGGGGTAGTGAGACACTGGGTAGTGAGACACAGGTAGTCAGACACTGGTAGTGAGACATTGGGTAGTGAGACACTGGGTAGTGAGACACTGCTAGTCAGACACTGCTAGTGAGACACTGGGTAGTGAGACACTGAATGGTGAGACACATGTAGTGAGAGACTGGGTAATGAAACACTGGTAATGAGACTCTGGGTAGTGAGACAGTGAGACTCTGGGTAGTGAGACAGTGAGACTCTGGGTAATGAGACAGTGAGGCACTGGGTAGTGAGACACTGGGTAGTGAGACAGTGAGACTCTGGGTAGTGAGACAGTGAGACACTGGGTAGTGAGACAGTGAGACTCTGGGTAGTGAGACAGTGAGACTCTGGGTAGTGAGACAGCGAGACTCTGGGTAGTGAGACAGTGAGACACTGGGTATTGAGACACTGGGTAGTGAGGCAGTGAGGCACTGGGTAGTGAGACAGTGAGACACTGGGTAGTGAGACAGTGAGACTCTGGGTAGTGAGACACTGGGTAGTGAGGTAGTGAGACACTGGGTAGTGAGACACTGGGTAGTGAGTCACGGGTAGTGAAACACTGTGTAGTGAGACACTGGGTAGTGAGACACTGGGGTAGTGAGACACTGGGGTAGTGAGACACTGGGTAGTGAGACACTGGGTAGTGAGACACTGCTAGTGAGACACTGGGTAGTGAGACACTGGGTAGAGAGACACTGGGGTAGTGAGACACTGGGTAGTGAGACCCTGGGTAGTAAGACACTGCTAGTCAGACACTGGTAGTGAGACATTGGGTAGTGAGACACTGGGTAGTGAGACACTGGGTAGTGAGACATTGGGTAGTGAGACACTGTGTAGTGAGACACTGCTAGTCAGACACTGCTAGTGAGACACTGGGTAGTGAGACACTGAATGGTGAGACACTGGGTAGTGAGACACTGAATGGTGAGACATGTAGTGAGAGACTGGGTAATGAAACACTGGTAATGAGACTCTGGGTAGTGAGACAGTGAGACTCTGGGTAGTGAGACAGTGAGACTTTGGGTAGTGAGACAGTGAGACTCTGGGTAATGAGACAGTGAGGCACTGGGTAGTGAGACACTGGGTAGTGAGACAGTGAGACTCTGGGTAGTGAGACAGTGAGACACTGGGTAGTGAGACAGTGAGACTCTGGGTAGTGAGACAGTGAGACACTGGGTAGTGAGACAGTGAGACACTGGGTAGTGAGACTCTGGGTACTGAGACAGCGAGACTCTGGGTAGTGAGACAGCGAGACTCTGGGTAGTGAGATAGTGAGACACTGGGTAGTGAGACACTGGGTAGTGAGGCAGTGAGACTCTGGGTAGTGAGACAGTGAGACACTGGGTAGTGAGACACTGGGTAGTGAGACGCTGGGTAGTAAGACACTGCTAGTCAGACACTGGTAGTGAGACACTGGGTAGTGAGACACTGGGGTAGTGAGACACTGGGGTAGTGAGACACTGGGTAGTGAGACGCTGGGTAGTGAGACGCTGGGTAGTGAGGTATTGGGTAGTGAGACACTGGGTAGTGAGACACTGGGTAGTGAGGCAGTGAGACACTGGGTAGTGAGACAGTGAGACACTGCGTAGTGAGACAGTGAGACTCTGGGTAGTGAGACACTGGGTAGTGAGGCAGTGAGACTCTGGGTAGTGAGACAGTGAAACACGGGGTAGTGAGACACTGGGTAGTGAGACACTGGGTAGTGAGACACGGGTAGTGAAACACTGTGTAGTGAGACACTGGGTAGTGAGACACTGGGTAGTGAGACACTCGGTAGTGAGACACTGCTAGTCA
This sequence comes from Petromyzon marinus, assembly GCF_048934315.1. Classification (NCBI taxonomy): domain Eukaryota; kingdom Metazoa; phylum Chordata; class Hyperoartia; order Petromyzontiformes; family Petromyzontidae; genus Petromyzon; species Petromyzon marinus. The sequence goes on from NW_027423124.1 coordinate 1,214,927, forward strand.
GACGCTGGGTAGTGAGACACTGGGGTAGTGAGACACTGGGTAGTGAGACACTGGGTAGAGAGACACTGGGGTAGTGAGACACTGGGTAGTGAGACCCTGGGTAGTAAGACACTGGGTAGTGAGACATTGGGTAGTGAGACACTGGGTAGTGAGACACTGGGTAGTGAGACACTGGGTAGTGAGATACTGCTAGTCAGACACTGCTAGTGAGACACTGGGTAGTGAGACACTGAATGGTGAGACACATGTAGTGAGAGACTGGGTAATGAAACACTGGTTATGAGACTCTAGGTAGTGAGACAGTGAGACACTGGGTAGTGAGACAGTGAGACTCTGGGTAGTGAGACAGTGAGACTCTGGGTAATGAGACAGTGAGACACTGGTTAATGAGACACTGGGTAGTGAGACAGTGAGACTCTGGGTAGTGAGACACTGAGACATTGGGTAGTGAGACAGTGAGACTCTGGGTAGTGAGACAGTGAGACTCTGGGTAGTGAGACAGTGAGACTCTGGGTAGTGAGACAATGAGACACTGGGTAGTGAGACACTGGGTAGTGAGGCAGTGAGACTCTGGGTAATGAGACAGTGAGACACTGGGTAGTGAGACACTGGGTAGTGAGGCAGTGAGACTCTGGGTAGTGAGACAGTGAGACACTGGGTAGTGAGACACTGGGTAGTGAGACAGTGAGACTCTGCGTAGTGAGACACTGGGCAGTAAGACACTGGGTAGTGAGACACTAGGGTAGTGAGACACTGGGTAGTGAGACACTGGGTAGTGAGACACTGGGGTAGTGAGACACTGGGTAGTGAGACACTGGGTAGTGAGACACTAGGGTAGTGAGACACTGGGTAGTGAGACACTGGGGTAGTGAGACACTGGGTAGTGAGACACTGGGTAGTGAGACACTGGGTAGTGAGACACTACGGTAGTGAGACACTGGGTAGTGAGACACTGGGGTAGTGAGACAGTGAGACTCTGGGTAGTGAGACAGTGAGACACTGGGTAGTGAGACAGTGCGACTCTGGGTAGTGAGACACTGGGTAGTGAGGCAGTAAGACTCTGGGTAGTGAGACAGTGAGACACTGGGTAGTGCCACTCTGGGTAGTGAGACACTGGGTAGTGAGGCAGTAAGACTCTGGGTAGTGAGACAGTGAGATTCTGGGTAGTGAGACACTGGTCTGCTGTTGTCTCTGCATATAACATTATTACTCTCATAGCCATGTGTTTGTTTGCGTGTTCACCACAAGTACCGTGTGAGGTTAATGTTGTTTCTTTATTTATTGCGAAAGGTTATCATCTATGTTGGTGTTTGAACACCTCAAAACCACTCTTGTTGTATTGCCAGAAAGGGTGCAAACCTATTGTTACTTTGGAACTGCCAAAAAAAATGGGTCTCATGATACCCATCATTATTTTCATTGTTCTTGTTTCATAACTTTCATACTGGGCACAACAAAATAGAATGCCCCACGGACATCAACTGCTGCTCTCTCCATTCTCATTTCAGTCGTCAACGAGAGCCTGGCCGACACCACCGCCGCCAACACCGCCGCCAACACCGACGCCGCCAACACCACCACCACTGCCAACACCGCCACCAACATCGCCACCACCAACACCACCACCGCCAACACCACCGCCAACACCACCGCCGCCATCACCGCCGCCAACACCGCCGCCGCCAACACCGCCGCCAACACCGCCACCAACACCGCCACCGCCAACACCGCCACCGCCAACACTGCCACCAACACTGCCACCACCACCGCCACCGCCAACACCGCCAACACCGCCAACACCGCCACCAACACCGCCGCCAACACCACCGCTAACACCGCCAACATCACCGCCAACAGCGCCACCACCAACACCGCCAACAACACCACCAACATCACCACCAACACCACCACCAACACTGCCACCAACACTGCCACCAACACCACCACCAACACTGCCACCAACACTACCACCAACACCGCCGCAAACACCACCGCCAACACCACCACCACCGCCAACACCGGCAACACCGCCACCGCCAACACTGCCACCAACACCACCGCTAACACCGCCACCAACACCACCACTAACACCGCCACCACCACCACCACCACCGCCAACACCACCACCAACACTGTCGCCAACACTGCCGCCAACACCACTACCAACACCACCGCCGACACCACCGCCAACACTGCCACCAACACCACCGCTAACACCGCCACCAACACCGCCACCAACACCACCACCAACACCACCACCAACACCACCAACACCGCCGCCGCCAACACCGCCACCAACACCACCGCCAACGCCGCCGCCGCCAACGGCACCACCAACACTGCCACCAACACTACCACCAACACCACCGCAAACACCACCGCCAACACCACCACCACCGCCAACACCGCCAACACCGCCACCGCCAACACTGCCACCAACACCACCGCTAACACCGCCACCAACACCACCACTAACACTGCCACCACCACCACCACCGCCAACACCGCCACCAACACCGCCACCAACACCGCCACCAACACCACCACCAACACCGCCACCAACACCGCCGCCGCCAACACCGCCACCAACACCACCACCAACACCACCAACACCGCCGCCGCCAACACCGCCACCAACACCACCGCCAACGCCGCCGCCGCCAACGGCACCACCAACACCACCGCCAACACTGCCACCAACACTGCCACCAACCCCACCGCCAACACCACCACCACCACCGCCAACACTGCCAACACTGCCACCACCGCCAACATTGCCACCACCAACACCACCGCCACCAACACCGCCAACGGCACCACCAACACCGCCACCAACAGCACCGCCAACACCACCACCGCCAACACTGCCACCACCAACACCACCGCCAACACCACCGCCAACACTGCCACCACCAACACCACCGCCAACGGCACCACCGCCAACGGCACCACCACCAACACCGCCAACGGCACCACCACCGGTGAGGCTCTGTCGCTGAGTAAGTGCCAGCGACTCATTGTCGACGGGCGGCTTCTCGCATCGACGCCGGGCACACGAACGGGGGCCGGAGGCCGTCTCCGTTTATTGCTACAAACGACGCCCTGTCTCGATCATGGCACCTCCTTTGCCAGTGCCACAATATAACAATAGGGTTTTTCCCCCTCTTTTTTCTGGCAACGGAACTGAAACCTTTTTGCAAGGAATCATGTCACTGCATTAACCACAATACTCGTGGTCTGAATGCAGACAAAAAACACTGATAATATATGCATTATATTTTTTTAAAATAAAAATAAAATTTCATTTTTTTAAAGTATTTTTTTTATTTTGTATTTTATTATTTTTTATTTTTTTTATTGTTTTTTTTAATTTGTTGTTTTTTACGTGACTTTACCGAATAGAGCCAAAGAGTATGGATCCTTGCAGTCGCGGAAGCTTTAAATCTAGAATTTAAATCTCGAATGCATTATATTGCTGGTTCTTTCGGTAAAGTCACGTATAAAGGAAACAATAAAATAATAACAAAAAATATAACAATAAAATTCTCACGACGTTTCGACTGCAACACAAGCAGCAATCATCATCAGGTGTGAAAAGCACAGCAAGAAAAATTGAAAGGATTTTCTTTGCTGTCGTTTTCACACCCGATGGTGATTGCTGCTTTGTGTTGCAGTCGTAAACGTCGTGATAATTTTATCGTTTTATACTTTTTTATTATTTTATTGTTTCCCTTCTACGTGGTGACTTTACCAGAAGAGCCAAGAATAATAATTTTATTGTTATATATTTTTATTATTTTATTGTTTTCCTTCTACGCGGTGACTTTACCGGAAGAACCAAGAATAATAATTTTATTGTTTTACAATAATTGTATTGTTTTATATTTTTTTATTATTTTATTGTTTCCCTTCTACGTGGTGGTGACTTTACCGGAGGAGCCAAGAATAATAATTTTATTGTTTTACAATAATTCTATCGTTTTATATTTTTATTATTTTAGTGTTTCCCTATCTACGCGGTGGTGACTTTACCGAAAGAACCAAGAATAATAATTTTATTGTTTTACAATAATTGTATTGTTTTATATTTTTATTATTTTATTATTTCCCTTCTACGTGGTGGTGACTTTACCGAAAGAACCAAGAATATGAATCCCTGCAGTCACGAAAGCTTTAAATCAAAATGTAATAAATGCATTGTCCTTGAAACTGATTGGTCCACACCAGAGACGGCTTTCTTTCGAGCCTCGTCTCAAACGGTGTTATGCCAGAAGGACGCCACAAGGTGAACAGCTCATTACTCTGATAGTGGCGTTGTCTTTTTAGCTGTTCGCCTTTTTTGGCGTCCTCTGGTCTAACCCCGGTTGAGACGAGGCTCGAAAGGGAGCCGTCTCTGGTTGTGGACCAATCGGTTTCAAGGACAATGCATCGCATATTATCATAGTATGTTTTTTGTTGTTTGTATTTTGACCACAAGTATTGTGGTTAATGCAGTAACATGATTCCTCGCACCAAGGTTTCAGTTTTGTTGCCGGAAGAAAGGGGGAAACCCCTATGATTTTATGAGACATTTACATTTACGTGATATAACCCCCCCAAAAAAACCCCTGTATTATGGATCCTGCAAGGAAATGGTGAAGACTATTTGGCCAAAACGTCCCCCATGCACACTGTAGAACGTGGGATGAGCCCGCCCAATGTTGAGCACTTTCTTGCTCGACCGTCTGGTCGAGCACCAATTGGGTCGAGGCTCAAAAGATAAGCCGTCCCTTGGTGTGGATCAATCAGTTTCAAGGACAATGCCACATATATTATCATAGTATGTTTTTTTTTTCGATTTTAAGCTTTCGTGACTGCAAGGATTCATCTTCTTCGGTTCTTTCGGTAAGGTCACGTAGAATGAGAATGAAATAATTAATTAATAAAAAAAATAACACAATAAAATTCTCACGACGTTTCGGCCACAACACAAGTGGCCTTCTTGTGATGAATATAATCTAGGGTGGGATACAGAGCACAGACCGCTATAGTGCGTGAGACGATGCGTAACGCCGGGCCTCAAAAAAGACCGAGTAGCATCGAAAAGCATCCAGCAGCATCCCAGTGCCTCATGTGACGATGACGACGACGACGATAATAATGGCTAGGAGATGTTAACTACCTCGCCTGGTATGCAGGAGGTCGTGGGTTCGATCCCGACCCTGACGATGCCTGCTGCTGCTGTTTATGTAGAGTCTGTGTGTTTCTCTCTCTCATAATCACGGTGGCTATGAGATGTTAACTACCTCGCCTGGTATACAGGAGGTCGTGGGTTCGATCCCGACCCTGACGATGCCTGCTGCTGCTGTTTATGTAGAGTCTGTGTGTTTCTCTCTCTCATAATCACGGTGGCTATGAGATGTTAACTACCTCGCCTGGTATACAGGAGGTCGTGGGTTCGATCCCGACCCTGACGATGCCTGCTGCTGCTGTATATGTGGAGTCTGTGTGTGTCTCTCTCTCATCATCACGGTGGGTAGGAGACGTTAACTACCTCGCCTGGTATACAGGAGGTCGTGGGTTTGATCCCGACCCTGACGATGCCTGCTGCTTCTGTATATGTGGAGTTTGTGTGTGTCTCTCTCATCACCACGGTGGCTAGGAGATGTTAACTACCTCGCCTGGTATGCAGGAGGTCGTGGGTTCGATCCCGACCCTGACGCTGCCTGCTGCTGCTGTATATGTGGAGTCTTTGTGTCTCTCTCTCATCACCACGGTGGCTAAGAGATGTTAACTACCTCGCCTGGTATACAGGAGGCCGTGGGTTCGATCCCGACCCTGACGATGCCTGCTGCTGCTGTATATATGGAGTTTGTGTGTCTCTCTCTCCCGGTGGTCGCGTGGATTTTTCCCCGGGTCTCCTCCGGTTTTTCCCTTCCACATTTAGAATCAACGTCGCTACGCGTTGAGAGGGTTTCCACGCGATGATGACAGCGATGATGATGATGAAGCCCACTTCATTGAGCTATCATTTGTGAAAGCCAGGTCGCTTCTGATAAAGAGCGACTACACAGCGGCTCGATGGTGTCCTCACCTGGTTAAATATCAACATCGTTTTAGTTTAATCTGTTGCTGCTACTGATATTGTTGTTGTTGTTCAGATACCTCAATGCCGACCACTGCTCCCGCTGTTCTATCGACCGTCGCGAGTTGGGACTGGAGTGAGTCGCCTCTCGCCATGCCTTGAGCCAGAAAGCAAAACCTCGAGAGATGTTAAGAATAAGAAACAGTGACCGTTGTATGTACGCGTGTGTGAGTGTCGATTTAAAGCTTTCGCGACTGCAGGGATTCATCTTCTTGGTTCTTTCGGTAAAGTCGCCACCACGTAGAAGGGGAGTAATAAAATGATACAAATATAAAACATTAATAACATAAAATTCTCACGACGTTTCGGCCACAACGCAAGCAGCCGTCCTCAGGTGAAGAAACAGAGCTGTCGGGAAGACGGCGCTCCAATGTCGTGAGAATTTCCTTTTATTATGTTTTATATTTTGATTATTTTATTATTTCCCTTCTACTTGACTTTACCGAAAGAACCAAGAAGATGTGTATGTGTGTTGAACCCCTTTCGCACCGGACGTGGCCAAGCATGGCTAATCTGAGGTTCGGGGGAGGGACAACAAACTATGGGTCTTTGTGTGAGTCTATGGGTCTTTGTGTGAGTCTGGGTCTTTGTGTGAGTCTATGAGTCTCTGTGTGAGTCTATGAGTCTCTGTGAGGCTGTAAGCCTCTGTGTGAGTCTATGGATCTCAGTGTGGGGAGTCTAAGGGTATGCCTGAATCTATGGGTCTCTGCGTGAGTCTATGGGTCTCCGCGTGAGTCTATGGGTTTCTGTGTGAGTCTGAGCCTCTGCGTGAGTCGATGGGTCTCTGTGTGAGTCTATGGGTCGCTGTGTGAGTCTATGGGTCTCTGTGTGAGTCTATGGGTCTCTGTGTGAGTCTACTGGTATTTGTGTGAGTCTATGGGTCTTTGTGTGAGTCTATGGGTCTTTGTGTGAGTCTGGGTCTCTGTGTGAGTCTATGAGTCTCTGTGAGGCTGTAAGCCTCTGTGTGAGTCGATGGATCTCAGTGTGAGTAGTCTATGGGTCTGCCTGAATCTATGGGTCTCCGCGTAAGGCTATGGGTCTCCGCGTGAGTCTATGGGTTTCTGTGTGAGTCTATGGGTCTCTGCGTGAGTCTATGGGTCTCTGTGTGAGTCTATGGGTCTCTGTGTGAGTCTATGGGTCTCTGTGTGAGTCTATGGGTCTCTGCGTGAGTCTATGGGTCTCTGTGTGAGTCTATGGGTCCTCTGTGTGAGCCTATGGGTCTCTGTGTGAGTCTATGGGTCTCTGTGTGAGTCTATGGGTCTCTGTGTGAGTCTATGGGTCTCCGAGTAAGTCCATAGGTCTCTATGTGAGCCTATGGGTCTCTGTGTGAGTCTATAGGTCTCTGTGAGTCTATGGGTCTCTGTGTGAGTCTATGGGTCTGTGTGTGAGTCTGTGGGTCTCTGTGTGAGTCTATGGGTCTGTACGTGAGAGGCTATGGGTTTCTGTGTGAGTCTATGGGTCTCTGTGTGAGTCTACGAGTCTCTGTGTGAGTCTATGAGTCTCTGTGAGGCTGTACGTCTCTGTGTGAGTCTGTGGATCCTAGTGTGAGGAGTCTATGGGTATCTGTGTGAGTCTATGGGGCTCTGCATGAGTCTATGGGTCTCTGCGTGAGTCTACGAGTCTCTGCGTGAGTCTACAAGTCTCTGTGTGAGTTTATGGGTCTCTGTGTGAGTCTATGGGTCTCTGCGTGAGTCTATGGGTCTCTGCGTGAGTCTACGAGGCTCTGCGTGAGTCTATGGGTCTCTGTGTGAGTCTATGGGTCTCTGCGTGAGTCTACGAGTCTCTGCGTGAGTCTATGGGTCTTTGTGTGAGTCTATGGGTCTCTGTGTGAGTCTATGGCTATCTGTGTGAGTCTACGAGTCTCTGTGTGAGTCTCCGAGTCTCTGTGTGAGTCTATGGGTCTCTGTGTGAGTCTACGAGTCTCTGTGTGAGTCTCCGAGTCTCTGTGTGAGTCTATGGATCTCTGTGTGAGTCTACTGGTCGATGTGTGAGTCTATGAGTCTCTGCGTGAGTCTACTGGTCTATGTGTGAGTCTATGAGTCTCTGCGTGAGTCTTCGAGTCTCTGTGCGAGTGCACGAGTCTCTGTGTGAGTCTCTGGGTCTTTCTGTGCATCTATGGGTCTCTGTGTGAGTCTGTGGGTCTCTGTGTGAGTCTGTGGGTCTCTGTGAGTCTATGGGTCTCCGCGTGAGTCTATGGGTCTGTATGTGATAGGCTATGGGTCTATGTGTGAGTCTACGAGTCTCAGCGCGGGTCTACGCGTGCGATGTGTGTGCGTTTGAACTTCTCGTATCGCCGAATCACCGCGCCGCCTCTGTCTCAACCCGCCGACCCCTGATCTCCCCGGACCCCCCCCCCCGCGAACCGTCCACGAAGACCCCCAGGTTCGACTCAGCGGCAGCGGCAGCGCGACGCCGTGCCAGGGCCTCCTGGAGCTGCTCCACGGCGGCTCGTGGGGCACCGTCTGCGGCGAGCGCCTCCCGGCGCTGGCCGACGTCGCCTGCCTTAAGCTCGGCTGCGGCCGCTTGGGCCGCCTGCTCAACGGCAGCGACGCCGGCGGTGGGATCGGCGTGGCGCCCGTGGCGTGGTGGAGCATCTCCTGTGCCCGGTGGCAGCCGGCGCCCACCCACTGCGCTGTGACGTCGGCGGGGGCAGATTGCGGCGGCGGCGCAGGCGGCGGCGGCGCGGCGATCGTCCAGTGCACGGGTGAACGAACGTTGGGGTGGGGGTCGCGGTGGGGGTGGGGGCGTGGGTGGGGGTGGGGTGGGGTTGAGTTTGGTGGAGTGGGTGGCGTTGGTGGGGTGGGTGGGGTGGGTGGGGTTGAGTTTGGTGGAGTGGGTGGGGTGGGTGGGGTGGGTGGGGTTGAGTTTGGTGGAGTGGGTGGGGTAGGATTGGGGTTCATTTTGTTGGGCTAGGGCTGGGGTGGATTGGGTTGCGGTGGGGTTGGGTGGGTGTGGTCGGGTGGGTAGGGTGCAGTGGGGTGGCTAGAGTGGGTAGGGTGTTGTTGGGTGGCTAGGGTGGGTAGGGTGTTGTGGGGTGGCTAGGGTGGGTAGGCTGTTGTGGGGTGGCGAGGGTGGGTAGAGTGGCTGGGATGGGTGTGGTGGGTTTTCTGGGTGGGGTTTGGTGGCTAGGGTTAGGATGTTCGATTTTGCAAGCTTGGACAAAGCTCCAGCAAGCAAGAAGACCACGCCACGATGCACACCCCACATAGCACAGTAGTAGCATCAGTAGTTAGGCCCTGAGTACAATGACATTGCTGGACCTTGCTCCGCATCTACATCGGCTGTGATAATTCCCACGCGATGATGATGTTGATGCCGATGTTGTTGTCGATGATGGCGATGGGTGATGTTGATGATGTTGTTGATGATGCTGTTGATGATGCTGTTGATGATGTTGATGACGGTGATGATGCTGGCGGGTGTATGTTGGTGATGATGCATACCGATGCTGTTGACGTTGTTGTTGATGATGCTGACGTCGTTGACGCTATTTATTACGTTGGTGCTGATGTTGTTGACGCTATTTATTAATGTTGATGTTGTTGACGCTCTGCTGCTGCTGCTGCTACTGTTGTCTCCCATCGCCTTCTCTATCCTCCCCACAGGCGCCGTGCTCCGTCTCTCCGGTGACCCTGGCACTTGCTCGGGCTCCGTGCAGTATTTCTCCAACGGCTCTTGGCACGACGTCTGTGCCTCCTCCTCCACTCCCTCCTCCTCCTTCTCCTCCACGTCCTCCTACACCTCTTCCTACCCCTCCACACCTCCCACCACCACCACCACCTCGAACCTCACGGCCGAAAACTCCACGACCACCACCACCTCATCACCCGTCTCCACCTCCTCACCCACCGGCGCCTCCTCCTCGAACCTCACGGCCGAAAACTCCACCACCACCACCGCCACCACCACCTCATCATCATCCTCCACCTCCTCCACCACCTCCACAACCTCGAACCTCACGGCCGAAAACTCCACCACCACCGCCACCACCACCAACACCACCGCCACCACCCCATCCTCCACCACTACCACCTCCACAACCTCGAACCTCACGGCCGAAAACTCCACCACCACCGCCACCACCTCATCATCCTCCACCTCATCATCCTCCAACTCGAACCTCACGGCTGAAAACTCCACCACCACCGCCACCACCACATCATCCTCCACCTCGAACCTCACAGCCGACAACACCACCACCACCAACACCGCCACCACCCCATCCTCCACCACCACCAACACCACCACCACCACCACCCCATCCTCCACCACTACCACCTCCACAACCTCGAACCTCACGGCCGAAAACTCCACCATCACCGCCACCACCTCATCATCCTCCACCTCATCATCCTCCACCTCGAACCTCACGGCTGAAAACTCCACCACCACCTCCACCACCTCATCATCCTCCACCTCATCATCCTCCACTTCGAACCTCACGGCCGAAAACTCCACCACCACCGCCACCACCACCAACACCACCGCCACCACCACATCATCCTCCACCTCGAACCTCACGGCCGACACCACCACCACCCCATCCTCCACCACCTCCACAACCGCGAACCTCACGGCCGACGTGGTCTGCCGTCTGCTTGGGTGCGGCAGCGGAGCTTGGAGCGTCGTCGACTCCCGACCTTCGATGGCCAACTCCTCGACCTCCTCGTCAGCCCGACCCATTGGGCTCTCCTGTCGGGGTGACGAGAGTAGCGTATTCGACTGCCAACTCGGCGGCCAGGACAAGTGCCCGGGCAGTGGCGCCTTGCACGTGGTGTGCGCAGGTGAATGCCTCAATAGTGGCTCGGACGGTAGCAGCAGCAGCAGCAACACCAGCAAGGTGTGACATTTTGAAACGTTTACGAAAGGAAGAATGGAACGGCATGGGGAGAGGGAGAGATAGAGAGAGAGAGGGGCAGACGTCAAATATACAGCAGCGGCGGGCATCGTCAGCTGTCGGGATCGAACCCACGAACTTCCTGCATACCGTATCTTAGCCACCGGTAATGAGAGAGACACACACACAGACTTCAAATATACAGCGGCAGGCATCATCAGGGTCTGGATCGAACCCACGAACTTCCTGCATACCGTATCTTAGCCACTGTAATGAGAGAGACACACACAGACTTCAAATATACAGCAGCGGGCATCGTCAGCTGTCGGGATCGAACCCACGAACTTCCTGCGTACCGTATCTTAGCCACAGTAATGAGAGAGACACACACACACAGAGTTCAAATATGCAGCGGCAGGCATCATCAGGGTCTGGATCGAACCCACGAACTTCCTGCATACCATATCTTAGCCACTGTAATGAGAGAGACACACACACAGACTTCAAATATACAGCGGCAGGCATCATCAGGGTCTGGATCGAACCCACGAACTTCCTGCGTACCGTATCGTAGCCACTGTAATGAAAGAGACACACACAGAGTTCAAATATACAGCAGCGGCAGGCATCATCAGGGTCTGGATCGAACCCACGAACTTCCTGCATACCATATCTTAGCCACTGTAATGAGAGAGACACACACAGAGTTCAAATACACAGCAGCGGCGGGCATGATCACGGTCTGGATCGAACCCACGAACTTCCTGCGTACCGTATCTTAGCCACTGGTAATGAGAGAGACACACATAGACTTCAAATATACAGCTGCGGCGGGCATCGTCAGGTGTCTGGATCGAACCCACGCTCTCCTGTATACCTGGCGAGGTAGTTAACATCTCCTAGCTACTTACCTGTTGTATGGGAAAAAAGTGAAGCGGTGCATTTGGGAATGGTCGATGATCCTCTGTCATCCATAAGAGAGGAGGTTTTGTTGGGTTAGATCACATGAATATTAATGTTGTGTCGTTAAACCCGCCGCAGCCAATCAGTGACAGGTTTGTCACTTAAACAACACGTGACAATTCGTTACTTAGTTCAGCACGAACCGGTGCGTGTGTGTGTGTGTGTTGGAGAGTAAACCCACTACAATATTTAAAATTAGGAAGGATTTGTCAAGTAAACAGAACGTGACAATAAGTTTCTTAGTTGTTCACTAACCTGTGTGTGTTGGAGAGTAAACCCACTTCAATATTTACAATCAGGAAGGGTTCGTTAAGTAAATAGAACGTGACAATTAGTTTATTAGTTCTTCATTAACCAGTGTGTGTGTAGGAGAGTAAACCCACTACAATATTTACAATCAGAAAGGGTTTGTCAAGTAAACAGAACGTGACATTTAGTTTCTTAGTTGTTCACTAACCTGTGTGCGTTTGTGTGTTGGAGAATAAACCCACTTCAATATTTACAATTAGGAAGGGTTTGCCAAGTAAACAGAACGTGACAATAAGTTTCTTAGTTGTTCACTAACCTGTGTGTGTGTGTGTGTTGGAGAGTAAACCCACTTCAATATTTACAATCAGGAAGGGTTTGTCTAGTAAACAGAACGTGACAATTAGTTTCCTAGTCCTTCACTAACCTGTGTGTGTGTGTGTGTTGGAGAGTAAACCCACTACAATATTTACAATCAGGAAGGGTTTGTCAATTAAACAGAACGTGACAATAAGTTTCTTAGTTGTTCACTAACCTGTGTGTGTGTGTGTTGGAGAGTAAACCCACTTCAATATTTACAATCAGGAAGGGTTTGTCAAGCAAACAGAATGTGACAATTAGTTTCTTAGTTGTTCACTAACCTCTGTGTGTGTGTTGGAGAGTAAACCCACATCAATATTTACAATTAGGAAGGATTTGTCAAGTACACAGAACGTGACAATAAGTTTCTTAGTTCTCCACTAACCTGTGTGTGTGTGTTGGAGAGTAAACCCACTTCAATATTTACAATCAGGAAGGGTTTGTCAAGTAAACAGAACGTGACAATTAGTTTATTAGTTCTTCACTAACCTGTGTGTGTGTTGGAGAGTAAACCCACTACAATATTTAAAATTAGGAAGGGTTTGTCAAGTAAACAGAACGTGACAATAAGTTTCTTAGTTGTTCACTAACCTGTGTGTGTTGGAGAGTAAACCCACTTCAATATTTACAATCAGGAAGGGTTCGTTAAGTAAATAGAACGTGACAATTAGTTTATTAGTTCTTCATTAACCAGTGTGTGTGTAGGAGAGTAAACCCACTACAATATTTACAATCAGGAAGGGTTTGTCAATTAAACAGAACGTGACAATAAGTTTCTTAGTTGTTCACTAACCTGTGTGTGTGTGTGTTGGAGAGTAAACCCACTTCAATATTTACAATCAGGAAGGGTTTGCCAAGTAAACAGAATGTGACAATAAGTTTCTTAGTTGTTCACTAACCTGTGTGTGTGTGTGTGTTGGAGAGTAAACCCACATCAATATTTACAATTAGGAAGGATTTGTCAAGTACACAGAACGTGACAATAAGTTTCTTAGTTCTCCACTAACCTGTGTGTGTGTGTTGGAGAGTAAACCCACTTCAATATTTACAATCAGGAAGGGTTTGTCAAGTAAACAGAACGTGACAATTAGTTTATTAGTTCTTCACTAACCTGTGTGTGTGTGTTGGAGAGTAAACCCACTACAATATTTAAAATTAGGAAGGGTTTGTCAAGTAAACAGAACGTGACAATAAGTTTCTTAGTTGTTCACTAACCTGTGTGTGTTGGAGAGTAAACCCACTTCAATATTTACAATCAGGAAGGGTTTGTTAAGTAAATAGAACGTGACAATTAGTTTATTAGTTCTTCATTAACCAGTGTGTGTGTAGGAGAGTAAACCCACTACAATATTTACAATCAGGAAGGGTTTGTCAAGTAAACAGAACGTGACATTTAGTTTCTTAGTTGTTCACTAACCTGTGTGCGTTTGTGTGTTGGAGAGTAAACCCACTTCAATATTTACAATTAGGAAGGGTTTGCCAAGTAAACAGAACGTGACAATAAGTTTCTTAGTTGTTCACTAACCTGTGTGTGTGTGTGTGTTGGAGAGTAAACCCACTACAATATTTACAATCAGGAAGGGTTTGTCAAGTAAATAGAACGTGACAATTAGTTCCTTAGTTCTTCACTAACCTGTGTGTGTGTGTGTGTTGGAGAGTAAACCCACTTCAATATTTACAATCAGGAAGGGTTTGTCTAGTAAACAGAACGTGACAATTAGTTTCCTAGTCCTTCACTAACCTGTGTGTGTGTGTGTGTTGGAGAGTAAACCCACTACAATATTTACAATCAGGAAGGGTTTGTCAATTAAACAGAACGTGACAATAAGTTTCTTAGTTGTTCACTAACCTGTGTGTGTGTGTGTGTGTTGGAGAGTAAACCCACTTCAATATTTACAATCAGGAAGGGTTTGTCAAGCAAACAGAATGTGACAATTAGTTTCTTAGTTGTTCACTAACCTGTGTGTGTGTGTTGGAGAGTAAACCCACATCAATATTTACAATTAGGAAGGATTTGTCAAGTACACAGAACGTGACAATAAGTTTCTTAGTTCTCCACTAACTTGTGTGTGTGTGTTGGAGAGTAAACCCACTTCAATATTTACAATCAGGAAGGGTTTGTCAAGTAAACAGAACGTGACAATTAGTTTATTAGTTCTTCACTAACCTGTGTGTGTGTTGGAGAGTAAACCCACTACAATATTTAAAATTAGGAAGGGTTTGTCAAGTAAACAGAACGTGACAATAAGTTTCTTAGTTGTTCACTAACCTGTGTGTGTTGGAGAGTAAACCCACTTCAATATTTACAATCAGGAAGGGTTCGTTAAGTAAATAGAACGTGACAATTAGTTTATTAGTTCTTCATTAACCTGTGTGTGTGTGTTGGAGAGTAAACCCACTTCAATATTTACAATCAGGAAGGGTTTGTCAAGTAAACAGAACGTGACAATTAGTTTATTAGTTCTTCACTAACCTGTGTGTTCGTGTTTGAGAGTAAACCCACTACAACATTTACAATCAGGAAGGGTTTGTCAAGTAAACAGAACGTGACAATAAGTTTCTTAGTTCTTCACTAAACTGTGTGTGTGTGTTTGTTGGAGAGTAAGCCCACTACAATATTTACAATTAGGAAGGGTTTGTCAAGTAAATAGAACGTGACAATTAGTTTCTTAGTTGTTCACTTACCTGTGTGTGTGTGTGTGTTGGAGAGTAAACCCACTACAATATTTACAATCAGGAAGGGTTTGTCACGCAAACGTTGACACGACACAACATTTTGTATTTACACGATCTAACCCAAAATCCTCGATTGTCGATCTTCTTAAGTTGTTACATTAACTTAAAACCCACAGCCTTTCACAGCCAGTACAAGGATGCATATTTGTGTGTGTTTGGTAGTAAAGTGATAAGACTGAATGATAAACATTTGGTTATTGTTAAGTTATTAGATTTAAAGCTTTCGTGAATGCAGGGATTCATATTCTTGGTTCTTTCGGTAAAGTCATCACCACGTAGAAGGGAAATAATAAAATAATAAAAATTAAACGTCGTGAGAATTTTAATTGTTTTATATATTTTATTATTTTATTGTTTCCCTTCAACGTGACTTTAGCGAAAGAGCTAAGAATATGAATTACCGCAGTCACGAAAGCTTTAGAATCAAAATTCAACGTACATTGTCGTCGTCATTTTTAAGCGACGAAACCGGTGGGCTTCTCCACGGATCTGGCTGTCGCCTGATGAAGCTGGTTGCAATCACTGGCGAAACGTCATTAGTCGGTTTGTAAACGTTGTCGCTTGGCTCTCGAACACACAACCAGTTATCGCGCTGTGCGAGTAACGACTTGGCCGCATTCTGTTTGCGTGAAAACCCTTATATCCTTAGCTCTTTCGGTAAAGTCACGTTGAAGTGAAACAATAAAATAATAAAATATATATAAAACAATAAAAAATTCAATATATATTTTATTATTTTATTGTTTCCC
The DNA here is from genome assembly GCF_048934315.1 of Petromyzon marinus. Taxonomy (NCBI): domain Eukaryota; kingdom Metazoa; phylum Chordata; class Hyperoartia; order Petromyzontiformes; family Petromyzontidae; genus Petromyzon; species Petromyzon marinus. The sequence continues at coordinate 1,230,942 of NW_027423124.1, forward strand.
TTCAACGTGACTTTACCGAAAGAGCTAAGAATATGAATTACTGCAGTTACGAAAGCTTTAAATCAAAATGAAAACCCTTGCTTAGTTGGCGGTGTGGTCGGGTGGTGGCGGGTTTACCGACACATTTATATATTTACACGATATAACCCACCCCCCCCCCCAAAAAAACCTTACATTATGGATATCGGTCACGAAAGCCTACGTGATAAGCTTACTATCTATCGTGTTTGTGCGTAGAACTGTATGTCATAATCTTAGCTCTTTCGGTAAAGTCACGTTGAAGGGAAACAATAAAATAATGAAATATATATAAAACAATAAAAATTCTCACGAGGTTTCGACCATAACACACACCTGATGACGACCGTTTGTGTTATGGTCGAAACGTCGTGAGAAATTTTTTTGTTTTATATATATTTTATTATTTTATTGTTTCACTTCAACGTGACTTTACCGAAAGAGCTAAGAATATAAATTACTGCAGTCACGAAAGCTTTAAATCAAAATTGAACTGCATGTTGTTGTTGTAACGTCCTTACCCCATGGCCCCTGAACTGGACATCCGTGACAAAAGGGCTTCACAGCTCTTCGGATTCTATAAATGCTCCGATTCTGATCCAAACATCCGATTATGCACTGCCCTCAATGTAGGAGAAGTCGTGAGGCCTGCCCAACACTTTCTTACAGACGTCTCGGCGGTGTGCCATAGACTAGCAGTGGTACGCAGACCCCTAAGGGGTACACAGACCCCTAAGGGGTACACAGACCCCTAGGGGGTACACAGACCCCTAGGGGGTACACAGACCCCTGGGGGTACACAGACCCCTAGGAGGTACACAGACCCCTGGGGGTACACAGACCCCTAGGGGGTACGCAGACCGGCGACCCCTAGGTGTACGCAGACCCCTAGGGCTACACAGACCGGAGACCCCCTAAGGGTACACAGACCCCTAGGGGGTACACAGACCCCCTGGGGTACACAGACCCCTGGGGGTACGCAGACCCCTGGGGGTACACAGACCCCTAGGGGTACGCAGACCCCCTGGGGGTACACAGACCCCTGGGGGTACACAGACCCCTAGGGGTACGCAGACCCTAGGTGTGCACAGACCCCTGGGGGTACGCAGACCCCTGGGGGTACACAGACCCCCTGGGGAGTACGCAGACCCCCTAGGGGGTACACAGACCCCTGAGGGTACACAGACCCCTGGGGGTACACAGACCCCTAGGGGTACACAGACCCCTGGGGGTACACAGACCCCTAGGGGGTACACAGACCCCTGGGGGTACACAGACCCCTAGGGGTACACAGACCCCCTATAGGGTACGCAGACCCCTGGGGGTACACAAACCCCCTAGGGGGTACACAGACCCCTAGCGAGTACACAGACCCCTAGGGGGTACACAAACCCCTAGGGGTACACAGACCCCTAGGGGTACACAGACCCCTGGGGGTACACAGACCCCTAGGGGGTACACAGACCCCCTGGAGGTACACAGACCCCCTAGGGGGTACACAGACCCCTGGGGGTACACAGACCCCTAGGGGGTACACAGACCCCTGGGGGTACACAGACCCCTGGGGGTACGCAGACCCCTGGGGGTACACAGACCCCCTGGGGAGTACGCAGACCCCCTAGGGGGTACACAGACCCCTGAGGGTACACAGACCCCTGGGGGTACACAGACCCCTAGGGGTACACAGACCCCTGGGGGTACACAGACCCCTAGGGGGTACACAGACCCCTGGGGGTACACAGACCCCTAGGGGTACACAGACCCCCTATAGGGTACGCAGACCCCTGGGGGTACACAAACCCCCTAGGGGGTACACAGACCCCTAGCGAGTACACAGACCCCTAGGGGGTACACAAACCCCTAGGGGTACACAGACCCCTAGGGGTACACAGACCCCTGGGGGTACACAGACCCCTAGGGGGTACACAGACCCCCTGGAGGTACACAGACCCCCTAGGGGGTACACAGACCCCTGGGGGTACACAGACCCCTAGGGGGTACACAGACCCCTGGGGGTACACAGACCCCTGGTGGTACGCAGACCCCTGGGGGTACACAGACCCCTGGGGGTACGCAGACCCCTAGGGGATACGCAGACCCCCTAGAGGGTACGCAGACCCCTGGGGGTACGCAGACCCCTAGGGGGTACACAGACCCCTGGGGGTACACAGACCCCTAGGGGGTACACAGACCCCTGGAGGTACGCAGACCCCTGGGGGTACACAGACCCCTAGGGGTGCACAGACCCCTAGGGGTACACAGACCCCTGGGGGTACACATTACATATGTACAGCACTATACGCTACGCTGCAATACACGACGCTATGAAACACCGCGCTACTATACACGAGGCATTACATTGTAATACACTACACTGGACATTGGTGAAAAAGAGCTTCGAAGCTCATCGCATTCCTCCTGAAAGCCTTAATGAAGGTTCCCATTCTGTGGTCGTTGCTGAAATGGAATGCGCACATCGTTCTGTTTGCTAAAATATATCTATTTTTAAAATCGGTTGCTTCAGGATTTCCGACCGTTGCTACGACGCCTCTGCCGCCGACGACGTCACCGACGACGTCACCGATGACGTCATCGACGACGTCACCGATGATGTCACCGACGACGAGAACGAGTGCTCCTCCGTCGCAAGTGCCCACGAGCTACAATATCCGTGAGTGGATGTTGGTCTTCTATCACCCCCCCACCCCCGCGGTTAGACACGGTGTGGCTATGTGCAGCGGTGCAATGTACACGCTACACTATACACTACACTATACACTACACTCTACACTACAGTATACACTGCACTATACACTACACTACTATAAACTACACTATACACTACACTATACACTACTATACACTACACTATACACTACACTATACTCTACACTATACACTACACTACACCACTATAAACTACACTACTATACACTACTATACACTACACTATACACTACACTATACACTACACTACACCTTACACTATACACTACACTATACACTACACTATACACTACACTATACACTACACTACACCACTATACACTGCTATACACTACACTATACACTACACTATACACTACTCTATACACTACACTACACCACTATAAACTACACTACTATACACTATACATTACACTTTACATTACACTATACACAACACTGTACACTACACTACACACTACACTATACAATATACTACTATACACTACACTATACACTACACTATACACTATACAGTACCCTATACACTACACTATACACTACACTATACACTACACTTTACACTACACTATACACAACACTGTACACTACACTACACTATACAATATACTACTATATACTACACTATACACTACACTATACACTACACTACACACTACACCACTATAAACTACACTACTATACACTACACTATACACTACACTATACACTACACTTTACACTACACTATACACAACACTGTACACTACACTCCACACTACACTATACAATATACTACTATACACTACACTCTACACTACTATACACTACACTATACACTACACTATACACTGCACTATACACTAAGCTACGAATACCACTATACACTACACTATACACTACACTATACACTACTATACACTACACACTATACACTAAACTATACACTACTATACACTACACTATACACTACACCACTATACACTACTATACACTACACTATACACTACACTACTATACACTACACTATACACAACTATACACTACACTGTACACTACTATACACTACACTATACACTACACTGTACACTACTATACACTACACTATACACTACTACACTACACACTACACTATACACTACACTATACACTGCATTATACACTACTATACACTACACTATACACTACATTATACACTTCACTAAACACTACACTATACACTACACTATACAGTGAGGGAAAAAAGTATTTGATCCCCTGCTGATTTTGTACGTTTGCCCACTGACAAAGAAATGATCAGTCTATCATTTTAATGGGAGGTTAATTTGAACAGTGAGAGGCAGAATAACAACAAATACATCCATAAAAATGCATGTCAATAATGTTATAAATTCATTTGCATTTTATTGAGGGAAAAAAGTATTTGACCCCATCTCAAGCAGAACAATTTCTGGCTCCCAGGTGTCTTTTATACTGGTAACGAGCTGAGATTAGGAGCACACTCTTAAAGGGAGTGCTCCTAATCTCAGCTTGTTACCTGTATAAAATACACCTGACCCCAGAATCAATCAGTCAATCAGATTCCAAACTCTCTACCATGGCCAAGACCAAAGAGCTCTCCATGGATGTCAGGGACAAGATTGTAGACCTACACAAGGCTGGAATGGGCTACAAGACCATTGCCAAGCAGCTTGGTGTTAAGGTGACAACAGTTGGTGCGATTGTTCGCAAATGGAAGAAACACAAAAGAACTGTCAATCAACCTCGGCCTTGTGCTCCATGCAAGATCTCACCTCGTGGAGTTGCAATGATCATGAGAACGGTGAGGAATCAGCCCAGAACTACAAGGGAGGATCTTGTCAATGATCGCAAGGCAGCTGGGACCATAGTTACCAAGAAAACAATTGGTAACACACTACGCCGTGAAGGACTGAAATCCTGCAGCGCCCGCAAGGTCCCCCTGCTTAAGAAAGCACATATACATGCCCGTCTGAAGTTTGCCAATGAACATCTGAATTATTCAGAGGACACCTGGGTGAGAGTGTTGTGGTCAGATGAGACCAAAATGGAGCTCTTTGGCATCAACTCAACTCGCTGTGTTTGGAGGAGGAGGAGGAATGCTGCCTATGACCCCAAGAACACCATCCCCACCGTCAAACATGGAGGTGGAAACATTATGCTTTGGGGGTGTTTTTCTGCTAAGGGGACAGGACAACTTCACCGCATTAAAGGGACGATGGACGGGGCCATGTACCATCAAATCTTGGGTGAGAACCTCCTTCACTCAGCCAGGGCATTGAAAAGAGTCGTGGATGGGTATTCCAGCATGACAATGGCCAAGGCAACCAAGGAATGGCTCAAGAAGAAGCACATTAAGGTCCTGGAGTGGCCTAGCAAGTCTCCAGACCTTAATCCCATGGAAAATCTGTGGAGGGAGCTGAAGGTTCGAGTTGCCAAACGTCAGCCTCGAAACTTTAATGACTTGGAGAAGATCTGCAAAGAGGAGTGGGACAAAATCCCTCCTGAGATGTGTGCAAACCTGGTGGCCAACTACAAGAAACGTCTGACCCCTGTGATTGCCAACACGGGTTTTGCCACCAAGTACTAAGTCATGTTTTGCAGAGGGGTCAAATACTTAATTCCCTCATTAAAATGCGAATCAATTTGTAACATTTTTGACATGCGTTTTTCTGGATTTTGTTGTTGTTATTCTGTCTCTATGCCTATCTCTCTCTGTCTCTCTCTGCCTCTCTCTCTGTGCCTCTCTGTTTCTCTGTCTCTCTCTGTCTCTCTCTCTATCTCTCTGTCTCTCTGTGTCTCTCTGTCTCTCTGTGTCTCTCTGTCTCTCTGTGTCTCTGTCTCTCTCTTTGTCTCTCTCTCTTTATCTCTCTATCTCTCTGTGTCTCTCTGTCTCTCTGTGTGTGTCTCTCTCTGTATCTCTCTGTCTCTCTGTGTCTCTCTGTCTCTCTGCGTCTCTCTGTCTCTCTTAGTCTCTCTCTATCTCTGTGTCTATCTCTGTCTCTCTGTGTCTCTCTGTCTGTCTGTGTCTCTCTCTATCTTTGCGTCTCTCTGTGTGTCTCTCTCTCTGTGTCTTTCTGTCTCTCTGTGTATCTCTCTGTCTCTATCTCTCTGTGTCTCTGTGTCTCTCTGTCTCTCTATGTCTCTCTCTGTCTCTCTGCGTCTGTCTCTGTCTCGGCAGCGTTCTCCGGCACGAGCGGAAACTTCTGCTCCCCGGGGTTCACGGACAACACGACCTCACGGGAGGTCATCTTCACCATCACCACCGGCTACTCCTTCATCATCAAACTTCGCTTCGTTAGCACGAGGTGGGTGCTCACCCACACTCGTCACCCACTCTCACCCACGCCCACACCCTCACCCACGCTCACCCATACCCTCATCCACGTTCACCCACGCTCACCCACACCCTCACCCACACTCAACAACAACCACCATTCGCCACTAAGTGGTGGTGATGTCACCACGACTCTTGTGCCAGGCCATGTGCACGTTGGGGCCACGTGAAGTGTCGAACGCCCGCTGGCAGGAGGTCACGGGGCAGACCCAAGTGCCACGGGTTGACTGACTGAGATAACTGAGATGACTGGCTGATGCACCACCTGTGCCCCCTACTGTGCCAACTTGCTGTGCTTCAGCCAACTGGCGCTCCGCTCGTTGTTGTGAGCGTCGCTGCTCCGCCCTCCGTTGTTGTTGGAGGGCGACTACCTCCAACTGCCCAGTAGCGTCCTTCACGAGCCTCCTCCACTGAGGCCGATCTTGACACTGCCGGTACCAGTCATCGGCAAGTCCACTCAGCTCCACGTCCTCCTGTACCACATCACTCCATCTCTTCTCTAGCCCGTGCCGCGCCCATTTAGCCCCCTCGATCCGGCCGAACAAAAAATGTTTAGGCATGCGGTGGCTGGGCATGCGGGCTACATGACCCAGCCAACGCAGCGTTGCCTGCCAGAGGGGCTCGCCGATGGGACTTTGTCCAGATTTTTCAAGGATTTGTGAGCTCCTCACACAATCCAGCATGGTTAAACTCAGGATGGATTGTAGGCAGGCCAGCCTAAATGTTTCTAACCGGCGAAGATGTTCCATTAGGGGGGTCCACGTATCGCATGCGTAGAGAAGGGAAGGAATGACCGTGGCAGAGAAGACCTGAAGCTTCATGCGGAGCGACAGACCAGGTAGCTTCCACACAGCGTTACGCAACTGATCAAAAAATATTGCCGCTCGACTGATTCGGAGTGAGACCTCTGCTGTTAAACTGGAGCCAGTCATAAGCACACTGCCCAGGTATGGGAAACTCTCCACTCTCTCCACAACTCCCCTATCACCAATTGGGAGTTGTGGGGGTGGAGTGTCCGATGGTACAAAATACCCAGGCAGGTGCTTAGTTTTGGTGGGGCTGATGGTAAGTCCCCACCTCTTAGTGGCAAGCTCCAGGTTTAGCAGCAGCGCCTCCAACTCCTCCACTGAGTGAGCAGCAATTAGCAGATCATCGGCATACATAACGTGATTGAGCAATAGGGAGCAGCCATCCTTTGACCGCACCCGGGCATCAATCAACCTCCCATTGTATCTGCATCAGATGGAAATTCATCCGCTACAGCTTTGAAGGCTTCACGAACTACGTGGTCGAAATAAATGTTAAATAATGTGGGAGCCAGAGGACATCCCTGTCGCACCCCAACGTGTACAGGGAATGGCTCCGACTCCCGTCCACGTAGTTTTACCTGGGCCCGCTCACCATCATGAAGGTCCTTAATGATCGTGAGCAGCAGGTCAGGGACTCCAAAAGCACGAAGAACAACCCAGAGCCCAGTCCTACTCATGGTATCATAGGCCTTGACAAGGTCAATAAAGCATAGATGTAGGTCTTGTTGGAATTCCCTACAACTCTGCTGTAGCAGACGGATAGAAAATATGGGATCTGTGCAGGACCGCCCTTTCCTGAAACCGCATTGGGGCTCCGCAAGCCTCTCCTCAGCGTGCCTGGCGAGGCGATGTTGAATAATCCTTGCCAGGACCTTTCCCGGCACACTGAGGAGTGAGATGCCCCTGTAGTTGTTACAGTCTGTGCGGTCCCCCTTCTTAAAGAGAGTGACCACCAGGGCATCCTTCCAATCCTGCGGAACCCGTCCAGTAGGTCCAGACTGTTGTTATGATGTCATGTAGGGCAGTCTGTGCACAAACGCCACCCTCCCTCAGCATTTTGCTTGGGAGATCATCTCTGCCCGCTGCCTTTCCTGGTCTCAGACTCTGGATCGCCTTCAGTACTTCCTCAAAAGATGGCACCTCAGCCAGCCACTCACAGGGGGTGACTTTTTCCTCCAATATTTGAGGCACCGCAGCCTCGACAGGGTCATCCCCACTTTGTCCCACGTTGTTTTCCACGCTGAGAGATTTCTTCTCCCCCAGGACCTCACAGAAATGCTCAGCAAATCTTCAAACCTGTTCCTGGGGGTCAGAGATTGGATCACCGTTCCTTCCCATAATGATGGTAACAGGCGTGGCGCTGCAGGTTACTTTTTTGATGAAATTAAAGAGCGATTGGTCACCCATACCTTCACCCACACTCACCCACGCTCACCCACACCCTCACCCACGCTCACCCACACTCACCCACACCCTCACTCACGCTCCTCACCCATAACCTCACCCACGCTCACCCACGCTCACCTACACTCACCCACACCCTCACCCACACTCACCTACACCCTCAACCATACTCATCCACGCTCCTCACCCACCCCCTCACCCATGCTCCTCACCCATAACCTCACCCACACTCACACTCACCCACGCTCACCCACACTCACCCACACCAAAACCCACACCCTCACCCATGCTCCTCACACATAACCTCACCCACGCTCACCCACCCCCTCAGCCATGCTCACCCACACCAAAACCCACACCCTCACCCATGCTCCTCACCCATAACCTCACCCACGCTCACCCACACCCTCAGCCACGCTCACCCACACCCTTACCCACGCTCACCTTCACCCATGCTCACCCTCAACCATGCTCCTCACCCACACTCACCCACACTCACCCACGCTCATCACCCACTCAGCAGCCCCGAGATAAACGAAACCTGCAATTTGTATGTTCACCAGCAGGGTAAGACACCCACCCCACACCACCCCTGCTGCTCTGTAGGAATTATGAGTGCATCGATTAATTATGAGTGAACGATTAGTTATTATTGAATGATGAGTGAATGATGAGTGATGAGTGAATGATGAGTAAATGATGAGTGATGAGTGAATGATGATTGAATGCTGAGGGAATCGACGAATTATTAGTGAATCGATGAATCATGAGTGAATCTATTAATTATGTAGATGTATAATTAATGCATAGAGACTCACAGACATGAGTGAAAATGCATAAAGACGCACAGAGACTCATATAGACACACAGAGATGCATAGAGACCCATGTAGATGCATAGAGACCCACAGACATAAGTGAAAATGCATAGAGACGCACAGAGACTCATAGAGACACACAGAGACTCATCGATTCCCATATAGATGCATAGAGACCCACAGACATAAGTGAAAATGCATAGAGACGCACAGAGACTCATCGATTCCCATATAGATGCATAGAGACCCAAAGACATGAGTGAAAATGCATAGAGACGCACAGAGACTCATAGAGACACACAGAGACGCATAGAGACCCATATAGATGCATAGAGACCCATAGACATGAGTGAAAATGCATAGAGACGCACAGAGACTCATAGAGACACACAGAGACGCATAGCGACCCATATAGATGCATAGAGACCCACAGACATAAGTGAAAATGCATAGAGACGCACAGAGACTCATAGAGACACACAGAGACACATAGAGACCCATACAAACGCATAGAGACCCACATACATAAGTGTAAATGCATAGAGACACACAGAGACTCATAGAGACACACAGAGACGGATAGAGACACACAGAGACTCATAGAGACACACAGAGACGCATAGAGACCCATATAGATGCATAAAGACCCACAGACATAAGTGAAAATGCATAGAGACGCACAGAGACTCATAGAGACACATAGAGACGCATAGAGACCCATAGAGACGCATAGAGGCCCATAGAGATGCGTAGAGACCCATAGAGATGCATAGAGACCCACAGAGATACATAGAGACCCATAGAAATACGTAGATACCCATATAGATACAAATATAGAGACACATAGATATACATAGAGACCCATGAAGACCCAGACACTCATAGAGACTCATATAGATCCATTGAGATACATAGAGACCCATAGAGACCCATAGATATACATAGAGACCCATATAGATCCATAGAGACCCATAGAGATACGTAGCTACACATAGAGATACAAAGAGAGCCATATATATGCATATAGACCCATAGAGACGCATAGAGATGCATAGAGATGCATAGAGACCCATAAATATACATAGAGATCCATAGAGATAGATAGAGACCCATATATATACATAGAGACCCATAGAGACCCATAGAGATACATAGAGATCCATTGAGATACATAGAGACCCATAGAGACCCATAGATATACATAGAGACCCATAGAGATACATAGAGATCCATTGAGATACATATAGACCCATAGGGACACATAGATATTCATAGAGATCCATTGAGATACATAGAGATCCATAGAGATACATAGGGACCCATAGAGACCCATAGAGATCCATTGAGCTACATATAGACCAATAGAGACTCATAGAGACGCATAGAGACCCATACACACCCATAGATATTCATGGAGACCCATAGATATACATAGAGATCCATAGATATACATAGAGCCCCATAGATATACATAGAGACCCATAGATTTACATAGAGACCCATAGAGATCCATAGAGATCCATTGAGATACATAGAGACCAATAGAGACCCATAGAGACGCATAGAGACCCATACAGACCCATATATATTCATAGAGACCCATAGATATACATAGAGATCCATATATATACATAGAGCCCCATATATATGCATAGAGATGCATTGAGATACGTAGAGACCCATAGAGATACATAGAGTCCCATAGAGACCCATAGATATACATAGAGATGCATTGAGATACATAGAGACCCATAGAGATACATAGAGACCAATAGAGACCCATATAGACGCATAGAGACCCATAGAAACGCATAGAGACCCATACTGACCCATAGATGATGATGAGAGAGAGACGCAGACTCCAAATATACAGCAGCAGCAGCAGGCATCTTCAGGGTCGGGATGGAACCCACGACCTCCTGCATACCAGGCGAGGTAGTTAACATCTCCTAGCCACCGTGATGATGAGAGAGACACAGACTCCAAATATACCTCCTGTATACCAGGCGAGGTAGTTAACATCTCCTAGCCACCGTGATGATGAGAGAGACACGCAAACTCCAAATATACAGCAGCAGGTGTTAGGGTCGGGATGGAACCCACGACCTCCTGTAGACCAGGCGAGGTAGTTAACATCTCCTAGCCACCGTGATGATGAGAGAGACACAGACTCCACATAGACCTCCTGTAGACCAGGCGAAGTAGTTAACATCTCCTAGCCACCGTGATGATAAGAGAGAGAGAGAGAGACGCAGACTCCAAATATATAGCAGCAGCAGGCATCGTTAGGGTCGGGATGGAATCCACGACCTCCTGTATACCAGGCGAGGTAGTTAACATCTCCTAGCCACCGTGATGATGAGAGAGAGACACAGACTCCACATAGACCTCCTGTACACCAGTCGAGGTAGTTAACATCTCCTAGCCACCGTGATGATGATGAGAGAGAGAGACACGCAGACTCCAAATATACAGCATCAGGCATTGTCAGGGTCGGGATGGAACCCACGACCTCCTGTATACCAGGCGAGGTAGTCAACATCTCCTAGCCACCGTGATGATGAGAGAGACACGCAAACTCCAAATATACAGCAGCAGGTGTTAGGGTCGGGATGGAACCCACGACCTCCTGTAAACCAGGCGAGGTAGTTAACATCTCCTAGCCACCGTGATGATGAGAGAGACACAGACTCCACGTAGACCTCCTGTATACCAGGCGAGGTAGTTAACATCTCCTAGCCACCGTGATGATAAGAGAGAGAGAGACGCAGACTCCAAATATATAGCATCAGCAGGCATCGTTAGGGTCGGGATGGAATCCACGACCTCCTGTATACCAGGCGAGGTAGTTAACATCTCCTAGCCACCGTGATGATGAGAGAGAGACACAGACTCCACATAGACCTCCTGTACACCAGTCGAGGTAGTTAACATCTCCTAGCCACCGTGATGATGATGAGAGAGAGAGACACGCAGACTCCAAATATACAGCATCAGGCATTGTCAGGGTCGGGATGGAACCCACGACCTCCTGTATACCAGGCGAGGTAGTCAACATCTCCTAGCCACCGTGATGATGAGAGAGACACGCAAACTCCAAATATACAGCAGCAGGCGTTAGGGTCGGGATGGAACCCACGACCTCCTGTAAACCAGGCGAGGTAGTTAACATCTCCTAGCCACCGTGATGATGAGAGAGACACAGACTCCACGTAGACCTCCTGTATACCAGGCGAGGTAGTTAACATCTCCTAGCCACCGTGATGATAAGAGAGAGAGAGACGCAGACTCCAAATATATAGCATCAGCAGGCATCGTTAGGGTCGGGATGGAATCCACGACCTCCTGTATACCAGGCGAGGTAGTTAACATCTCCTAGCCACCGTGATGATGAGAGAAAGAGACACAGACTCCACATAGACCTCCTGTATACCAGTCGAGGAAGTTAACATCTCCTAGCCACCGTGATGATGATGAGAGAGAGAGACACGCAGACTCCAAATATACAGCAGCAGGCATTGTCAGGGTCGGGATGGAACCCACGACCTCCTGTATACCAGGCGAGGTAGTCAACATCTCCTAGCCACCGTGATGATGAGAGAGACACGCAAACTCCAAATATACAGCAGCAGGTGTTAGGGTCGGGATGGAACCCACGACCTCCTGTAAACCAGGCGAGGTAGTTAACATCTCCTAGCCACCGTGATGATGAGAGAGACACAGACTCCACGTAGACCTCCTGTATACCAGGCGAGGTAGTTAACATCTCCTAGCCACCGTGATGATAAGAGAGAGAGAGAGACGCAGACTCCAAATATATAGCATCAGCAGGCATCGTTAGGGTCGGGATGGAATCCACGACCTCCTGTATACCAGGCGAGGTAGTTAACATCTCCTAGCCACCGTGATGATGAGAGAGAGACACAGACTCCACATAGACCTCCTGTACACCAGTCGAGGTAGTTAACATCTCCTAGCCACCGTGATGATGATGAGAGAGAGAGACACGCAGACTCCAAATATACAGCATCAGGCATTGTCAGGGTCGGGATGGAACCCACGACCTCCTGTATACCAGGCGAGGTAGTCAACATCTCCTAGCCACCGTGATGATGAGAGAGACACGCAAACTCCAAATATACAGCAGCAGGTGTTAGGGTCGGGATGGAACCCACGACCTCCTGTAAACCAGGCGAGGTAGTTAACATCTCCTAGCCACCGTGATGATGAGAGAGACACAGACTCCACGTAGACCTCCTGTATACCAGGCGAGGTAGTTAACATCTCCTAGCCACCGTGATGATAAGAGAGAGAGAGACGCAGACTCCAAATATATAGCATCAGCAGGCATCGTTAGGGTCGGGATGGAATCCACGACCTCCTGTATACCAGGCGAGGTAGTTAACATCTCCTAGCCACCGTGATGATGAGAGAGAGAGACACAGACTCCACATAGACCTCCTGTATACCAGTCGAGGAAGTTAACATCTCCTAGCCACCGTGATGATGATGAGAGAGAGAGACACGCAGACTCCAAATATACAGCAGCAGGCATTGTCAGGGTCGGGATGGAACCCACGACCTCCTGTATACCAGGCGAGGTAGTCAACATCTCCTAGCCACCGTGATGATGATGAGAGAGAGAGACACATACTCCACATATACAGCAGCAGCAGGCATCGTCAGGGTCGGAATCGAACCCACGACCTCCTGCATACCAGGCGAGGTAGTTGACATCTCCTAGCCACCGTGATGATGATGAGAGATAGACACAGACTCCACATAGACCTCCTGTAGACCAGGCGAGGTAGTCAACATCTCCTAGCCACCGTGATGATGAGAGAGAGAGACACGCAAACTCCAAATATACAGCAGCAGGTTTTAGGGTCAGGATGGAACCCACGACCTCATGTAGACCAGGCGAGGTAGTTAACATCTCCTAGCCACCGTGATGATGAGAGAGACACAGACTCCACGTAGACCTCCTGTATACCAGGCGAGGTAGTTAACATCTCCTAGCCACCGTGATGATAAGAGAGAGAGAGACGCAGACTCCAAATATATAGCATCAGCAGGCATCGTTAGGGTCGGGATGGAATCCACGACCTGCTGTATACCAGGCGAGGTAGTTAACATCTCCTTGCCACCGTGATGATGAGAGAGAGAGACACAGACTCCACATAGACCTCCTGTATACCAGTCGAGGAAGTTAACATCTCCTAGCCACCGTGATGATGATGAGAGAGAGAAACAGACTCCACATAGACCTCCTGTACACCAGTCGAGGAAGTTAACATCTCCTAGCCACCGTGATGATGAGAGAGAGAGAGACACGCAGACTCCAAATATACAGCAGCAGGCATCGTTAGGGTCGGGATGGAATCCACGACCTCCTGTATACCAGGCGAGGTAGTTAACATCTCCTAGCCACCGTGATGATGAGAGAGAGACACAGACTCCACATAGACCTCCTGTACACCAGTCGAGGTAGTTAACATCTCCTAGCCACCGTGATGATGATGAGAGAGAGAGACACGCAGACTCCAAATATACAGCATCAGGCATTGTCAGGGTCGGGATGGAACCCACGACCTCCTGTATACCAGGCGAGGTAGTCAACATCTCCTAGCCACCGTGATGATGAGAGAGACACGCAAACTCCAAATATACAGCAGCAGGTGTTAGGGTCGGGATGGAACCCACGACCTCCTGTAAACCAGGCGAGGTAGTTAACATCTCCTAGCCACCGTGATGATGAGAGAGACACAGACTCCACGTAGACCTCCTGTACACCAGGCGAGGTAGTTAACATCTCCTAGCCACCGTGATGATAAGAGAGAGAGAGACGCAGACTCCAAATATATAGCATCAGCAGGCATCGTTAGGGTCGGGATGGAATCCACGACCTCCTGTATACCAGGCGAGGTAGTTAACATCTCCTTGCCACCGTGATGATGAGAGAGAGACACAGACTCCACATAGACCTCCTGTACACCAGTCGAGGTAGTTAACATCTCCTAGCCACCGTGATGATGATGAGAGAGAGAGACACGCAGACTCCAAATATACAGCATCAGGCATTGTCAGGGTCGGGATGGAACCCACGACCTCCTGTATACCAGGCGAGGTAGTCAACATCTCCTAGCCACCGTGATGATGAGAGAGACACGCAAACTCCAAATATACAGCAGCAGGTGTTAGGGTCGGGATGGAACCCACGACCTCCTGTAAACCAGGCGAGGTAGTTAACATCTCCTAGCCACCGTGATGATGAGAGAGACACAGACTCCACGTAGACCTCCTGTATACCAGGCGAGGTAGTTAACATCTCCTAGCCACCGTGATGATAAGAGAGAGAGAGACGCAGACTCCAAATATATAGCATCAGCAGGCATCGTTAGGGTCGGGATGGAATCCACGACCTCCTGTATACCAGGCGAGGTAGTTAACATCTCCTAGCCACCGTGATGATGAGAGAGAGAGACACAGACTCCACATAGACCTCCTGTATACCAGTCGAGGAAGTTAACATCTCCTAGCCACCGTGATGATGATGAGAGAGAGAGACACGCAGACTCCAAATATACAGCAGCAGGCATTGTCAGGGTCGGGATGGAACCCACGACCTCCTGTATACCAGGCGAGGTAGTCAACATCTCCTAGCCACCGTGATGATGATGAGAGAGAGAGACACATACTCCACATATACAGCAGCAGCAGGCATCGTCAGGGTCGGAATCGAACCCACGACCTCCTGCATACCAGGCGAGGTAGTTGACATCTCCTAGCCACCGTGATGATGATGAGAGAGAGACACAGACTCCACATAGACCTCCTGTATACCAGGCGAGGTAGTCAACATCTCCTAGCCACCGTGATGATGAGAGAGAGAGACACGCAAACTCCAAATATACAGCAGCAGGTTTTAGGGTCAGGATGGAACCCACGACCTCATGTAGACCAGGCGAGGTAGTTAACATCTCCTAGCCACCGTGATGATGAGAGAGACACAGACTCCACGTAGACCTCCTGTATACCAGGCGAGTTAGTTAACATCTCCTAGCCACCGTGATGATAAGAGAGAGAGAGACGCAGACTCCAAATATATAGCATCAGCAGGCATCGTTAGGGTCGGGATGGAATCCACGACCTGCTGTATACCAGGCGAGGTAGTTAACATCTCCTTGCCACCGTGATGATGAGAGAGAGAGACACAGACTCCACATAGACCTCCTGTATACCAGTCGAGGAAGTTAACATCTCCTAGCCACCGTGATGATGATGAGAGAGAGAAACAGACTCCACATAGACCTCCTGTACACCAGTCGAGGAAGTTAACATCTCCTAGCCACCGTGATGATGAGAGAGAGAGAGACACGCAGACTCCAAATATACAGCAGCAGGCATTGTCAGGGTCGGGATGGAACCCACGACCTCCTGTATACCAGGCGAGGTAGTCAACATCTCGTAGCCACCGTGATGATGATGAGAGAGAGAGACACAGACTCCACATAGACCTCCTGTAGACCAGGCGAGGTAGTTAACATCTCCTAGCCACCGTGATGATGAGAGAGAGAGACGCAGACTCCAAATATACAGCAGCAGCAGGCATCGTCAGGGTCTGGATGGAACCCACGACCTCCTGTACACCGGGCGAGGTAGTGAACATCTCCTCGCCACCGTATATCTCTCTCTCCACGTGGTCGCGTTGAATTTTTTCCAGGTCCTCCGGTTTTTCACTCCACATTTATAATCAACGTCAGTGAGTGAGTGGATGAGTGAGTAGGTGAGTCAGTGGGTGGGTGAGTTAGTGAGTGAGTCAGTGAGTGAGTGGATGAGTGAGTAAGTGAGTGAGTGAGTCAGTGAGTGCGTGAGTTAGTGAGTGAGTCAGTGAGTGAGTGGATGAGTGAGTAGGTGAGTGAGTGAGTCAGTGAGTGTGTGAGTTAGTGAGTGAGTCAGTGAGTGAGTGGATGAGTGAGTAGGTGAGTGAGTGAGTCAGTGAGTGTGTGAGTGAGTGGGTGAGTGAGTGCGTGAGTGAGTGGGTGAGTCAGTGAGTGGGTGAGTTAGTGAGTGAGTTTGTGAGTGAGTAGGTGAGTGAGTCAGTGAGTACGTGAGTCGGTGAGTGAGTGCGTGAGTTGGTGAGTGGGTGAGTTATTGAGTAAGTGAGTCAGTGAGTGAGCGAGTGAGTGCGTGAGTCGGTGAGTGAGTGAGTCAGTGAGTGTGTGAGTTAGTGAGTGAGTCAGTGAGTGAGTCAGTGAGTGCGTGAGTCGGTGAGTGAGTGAGTTAGTGAGTGAGTGAGTCGGTGAGTGGGTGAATCAGTGAGTGGGTGAGTCAGTGAGTGAGTGAGTCAGTGAGTGGGTGAGTCAGTGAGTGAGTGAGTGAGTGGATGAGTGAGTCGGTGAGTGCGTGAGTCAGTGAGTGAGTGAGTCAGTGAGTGAGTAGGTGAGTGAGTGGATGAGTGAGTGAGTCAGTGAGTGAGTCAGTGAGTGAGTCAGTGAGTGAGGGAGTGAGTGGATGAGTGAGTGAGTCAGTGAGTCAGTGAGTGAGTGAGTGAGTCAGTGAGTGAGTCGGTGAGTGTGTGGATGAGTGAGTGAGTGAGTCAGTGAGTGAGTGAGTAGGTGAGTGAGTGAGCCGGCGTAATTTGCGCATCGCATTGGTGAGCCACGATCGCGACATTGAACCACCTTGGTTAGCACACCCACCAACCCCCCATCCAAACACACACGTACTCCTGATCTTTCACCGGAAGATCTAATCATCTTGGTCACCCACCAACCCACACGTCCGTCCGTCCGCACGCACGCGTCTGCCCTGAACGCCTCTCTGCCCTCCCCGATTATAGTTGCGCTGCTGCTTCTGCTCTTGTTAATCCGGCTGTTATGGATTGACTTATGCATCTAGCGAAGGACGCTTGGTTCAGTGGCGTGTGTGTGTGTGATGTGTGTGTGTGTGATGTGTGTTTACGTGCGTCGCTATTGTAAAGTTTTAATGACGTTTGTTGGGAAAAGTGTCACGCTGTTGTACGTAGCATTGTTTTTAGAAAGTTTTAGAGGGGCTTGGTTTGGCCCGATTTTGATTAGGCGCTTTTGTGACTGCAGGAATTACTCTTTGTTTTCTTTACTGTAAAGTCACGTGGAAATAATAAAAAATAAAATGATATAATAGCATACGACGTTTCGATCGCAACCCAAGCAATCATCATCAGGTATATCTGCGGTTATGTGTTTCCTCTACCTGATGTTGATTGCTTGTGTTGCGATAGAAACCTCGTATGCTAATTTTATTTTGTATTATTTCTGCGTGACTTTACCGAAAAAACCCAAAGAGTTGGCCCGTTATTTATTTATTTAGTACGGATTTGCGCCTTAAAATTTCACTCTGTATTGCGTTACGATTGTTATTAGGATCAAACATCGAAATGGAAGTTTCTTGCACTACTTGTACGCCTTTTTTTCCTCTCTGTGTGAGAGACCCGTAGACTCACACAGAAACCCGAAGACTCACACAGAGATAGAGAGAATCACACAGAGAGACCCGTAGACTCACACAGAGACCCGTAGACCCACACAGAGACCCGTAGACTCACACAGAGACCCGTAGACTCACACAGAAACCCGTAGACTCACACAGAGATAGAGAGAATCACACAGAGAGACCCGTAGACTCACACAGAGACCCGTAGACTCACACAGAGACCCGTAGACTCACACAGAGACCCGTAGACTCACACAGAGATAGAGAAAATCACAGAGAGACCCGTAGACTCACACAGAGACCCGTAGACTCACACAGAGACCCGTAGACTCACACAGAGACCCGTAGACTCACACAGATACCCGTAGACTCACACAGAGACGCTTAGACTCACACAGAGATAGAGAGAATCGCACAGAGACCCGTAGACTCGTTTGAATTGCATTGCTTACCTACGTGTGCGACGTTCAGACCTGCGCGCGGTGAATCGTTATTTGCTGACGATGGCAGGCTGAGCGCCTCCGAGCCGTGCGCCATCGACAGCGTGGAGGTGCTCGACGGAGCCTCGCTGGCCGCCGAGAGTCTGGCCCTGCTCTGCTCGACGCCCCTGGGCTCCACGGGGAAGCAGAGCATCGTGTCCACGGGCAGCAGCCTCACGCTGGCCCTCCGAGCCAATGACTCCCTGGAAGGTAGAGAGGAAGCGTCGTGTTTAAGTTCCCGACAGCCGCGCCTCTGATTGGGCACGGTGCGAGAGGAATTCAACACACACACAGAGACCCGTAGACTCACACAGCAGAGACCCGTAGACTCACACAGCAGAGACCCGTAGACTCACACAGATACCCGTAGACTTAGAGAGACCCATAGCCTCACACAGAGACCCGTAGACTCACACAGAGACCCATAGACTCACACAGAGACCCATAGACTCACACAGAGATCTGTAGACTCACACAGAGACCCGTAGACTCACACAGAGAGAGAGAGAATCACACAGAGACCCGTAGACTCACACAGAGACCCATAGACTCACACAGAGACCCGTAGACTCACACAGAGACCCGTAGACTCACACAGAGACCCGTAGACTCACACAGAAACCCGTAGACTCACACAGCAGACACCCGTAGACTCACACACAGAGACCCGTAGACTCACACAGCAGAGACCCGTAGACTCACACAGAGACCCGTAGACTCACACAGCAGAGACCCGTAGACTCACACAGAGACCTGTAGACTCACACAGCAGAGACCCGTAGACTCACACAGAGACCCGTAGACTCACACAGCAAAGACCCGTAGACTCACACAGAGACCCGTAGACTCACACAGAGAGCCGTAGACTCACACCGAGACCCGTAGACTCACACAGAGACCCGTAGACTCACACAGAGATGCATAGACTCACACAGAGACCAATAGACTTACACATAGATCCATAGACTCACACAGAGATAAATAGACTCACACAGATAAAGAAAATCACAGAGAGACCCGTAGACTCACACAGAGACCCATAGACTCACACAGAGACCCGTAGACTCACACAGAGACCTGTAGACTCACACAGAGACCCAAAGACTCACACAGAGACCCGTAGACTCACACAGAGACCCGTAGGCTCACACAGAGACCCGTAGATTCACACAGCAGAGATCCGTAGACACACAGAGACCCATAGACTCACACAGAGACCCGTAGACTCACACAGAGACCCATTGACTCACACAGAGACCCATAGACTCACACAGAGACCCGTAGACTCACACAGAGACCCGTAGACTCACACAGATACCCGTAGACTCACACAGCAGAGATCCGTAGACTCACACAGAGACCCATAGACTCACACAGAGACCCGTAGACTCACACAGAGAACCATAGACTCACACAGAGACCCGAAGACTTACACAGAGACCCATAGACCACACAGAGACCCGTAGACTCACACAGAGACCCATAGACTCACACAGAGACCCGTAGACTCACACAGAGACCTGTAGACTCACACAGAGACCAGTAGACTCACACAGAGACCATAGACTCACACAGAGACCCGTAGACTCACACAGAGACCCGTAGACTCGCACAGCAGAGATCCATAGACTCACACAGAGACCCATAGACTCACACAGAGACCCATAGACTCACACAGAGATCTGTAGACTCACACAGAGACCCGTAGACTCACACAGAGAGAGAGAATCACACAGAGACCCGTAGACTCACACAGCAGAGACCCGTAGACTCACACAGAGACCCGTAGACTCACACAGAGACCCGTAGACTCACACAGCAGAGACCCGTAGACTCACACAGAGACCCGTAGACTCACACAGAGACTCGTAGACTCACACAGAGACCCATAGACTCACAAAGAGACGCGAAGACTTACACAGAGACCCATAGACCACAGAGACTCGGAGACTCACATAGAGACCCATAGACTTACACAGAGACCCGTAGACTCACACAGAGACCTGTAGACTCACACAAAGTCCCATAGACTCACACAGAGACCTGAAGACTTACACAGAGACCCATAGACCACACAGAGACCCATAGACTCACACAGAAATCCGTAGACTCACACAGAGACCCATAGACTCACACAGAGACCCATAGACTCACACAGAGATCTGTAGACTCACACAGCGACCCGTAGACTCACACAGCAGAGATCCGTAGACTCACAGAGAGACCCACAGACTCACACAGAGACCCATAGACTCACACAGAGATCTGTAGACTCACACAGAGACCCGTAGACTCACACAGAGAGAGAGAATCAAACAGAGACCCGAAGACGCACACAGAGACCCGTAGACTCACACAGCAGAGACCCGTAGACTCACACAGAGACCCGTAGACTCACACAGCAGAGACCCCTAGACTCACACAGAGACCCGTAGACTCACACAGAGACCCGTAGACTCACACAGAGACCCATAGACTCACACAGAGACGCGAAGACTTACACAGAGACCCATAGACCACACAGAGACCCGTAGACTCACACAGAGACCCATAGACTCACACAGAGACTCGAAGACTTACACAGAGACCCATAGACCACACAGAGACCCATAGACTCACACAGAAATCCGTAGACTCACACAGAGACCATAGACTCACCCAGAGACCCATAGACTCACACAGAGATCTGTAGACTCACACAGAGACCCGTAGACTCACACAGAGATAGAGAGATTCACACAGAGACCCGTAGACTCACACAGAGACCCGTAGACTCACACAGAGACCCATAGACTCACACAGAGATACATAGACTCACACAGAGACCCGTAGACGCACACAGAGACATGTAGACTCACACAGAGATACATAGACTCACACAGAGATACATAGACTCACACAGAGATCCGTAGATGCACACAGAGACATGTAGACTCACACAGAGATACATAGACTCACACAGAGATACATAGACTCACACAGATACAGAGAATCACAGAGAGACCCGTAGACGCACACAGAGACCCGTAGACTCACACAGAGATACATAGACTCACACAGAGATACATAGACTCACACAGAGACACACAGACTCACACATAGACCCATAGACTCACACAAAGATCCATAGACTCACACAGAGATATGTAGACTCACACAGAAATCCGTAAACTCACACAGAGATACATAGACTCACACAGAGATCTGTAGACTCACACAGAGACCCGTAGACTCACACAGAGAGAGGGAGAATCAAACAGAGACCCGAAGACGCACACAGAGACCCGTAGACTCACACAGCAGAGACCCGTAGACTCACACAGAGACCCGTAGACTCACACAGCAGAGACCCCTAGACTCACACAGAGACCCGTAGACTCACACAGAGACCCGTAGACTCACACAGAGACCCATAGACTCACACAGAGACGCGAAGACTTACACAGAGACCCACAGACCACACAGAGACCCATAGACTCACACAGAGACCCATAGACTCACACAGAGACCCGAAGACTTACACAGAGACCCATAGACCACACAGAGACCCATAGACTCACACCGAAATCCGTAGACTCACACAGAGACCCATAGACTCACCCAGAGACCCATAGACTCACACAGAGATCTGTAGACTCACACAGAGACCCGTAGACTCACACAGAGATAGAGAGGTTCACACAGAGACCCGTAGACTCACACAGAGACCCGTAGACTCACACAGAGACCCATAGACTCACACAGAGATACATAGACTCACACAGAGACCCGTAGACGCACACAGAGACATGTAGACTCACACAGAGATACATAGACTCACACAGAGATACATAGACTCACACAGAGACCCGTAGACGCACACAGAGACATGTAGACTCACACAGAGATAGATAGACTCACACAGAGATACATAGACTCACACAGATACAGAGAATCACAGAGAGACCCGTAGACGCACACAGAGACCCGTAGACTCACACAGAGATACATAGACTCACACAGAGATACATAGACTCACACAGAGACACACAGACTCACACATAGACCCATAGACTCACACAGAGATCCATAGACTCACACAGAGACATGTAGACTCACACAGAAATCCGTAAACTCACACAGAGATACATAGACTCACACAGACACAGAGAATCACAGAGAGACCCATAGACTCACACAGAGACCCGTAGACTCACACAGAGATACATAGACTCACACAGATACAGAGAATAACAGAGAGACCCGTAGACTCACACAGAGACCCGTAGACTCACACAGCAGAGACCCGTAGACTCACACAGAGACCCGTAGACTCACACAGAGACCCGTAGACTCACACAGAGACCCATAGACTCACACAGAGACGCGAAGACTTACACAGAGACCCATAGACCACACAGAGACCCGTAGACTCACACATAGACCCATAGACTCACACAGAGACCCGTAGACTCACACAGAGACCTTTAGACTCACACAGAGACCCGTAGACTCACACAGAGATACATAGACTCACACAGATACAGAGAATCACAGAGAGACCCGTAGACTCACAGAGGGACCCGTAGACTCACACATAGAACTGTAGACTCAGACTCCAAATATACAACAGCAGGTGTTAGGGTCTAGATCAGTGGTTCTTAACCTTGTTGGAGGTACCGAACCCCACCAGTTTCATATGCGCATTCACCGAACCCCTCTTTAGTGAAAAATAAAATGTGATTTTTTTCAAATTCAAGACATAGATATGTTTTTTACTGGTACACAAAATGAGCCGTGCATGAACATTACCTTGTTCAAAGAATAAAACCAACACAATGCATAAACTCACAACAAATTACATACCTGGAAATCAATGTGACTTCTGCTGTTGCCTTTGAGAGATCAGTTCAGATATGCGTGGCTTCACCTTGGCAAGTGCCACTCTCATGTCATTTTCACAGCAAAGTCTGTTCCTTTTCTTCGTTTTTATGTCCAGCATCCTCGAAAAGGATTGCTCACAAAGATATGTTTAACAAATGGTATAAAAAAATCCAGGGCTTTCTTAGCAATAACTGGATACTTGTTCATTTGTCGACACCAAAACGTTGAGAGCGTTGTTGTTCTGAAGAGTTGCTGTTGAACCTGGCTCTGCTGAATTTCAATGATTTCGTCGAGGAATTCATCATTGACATCTGCTGTTTCAACAGCAAACGTGAACGGCTGTCTCACCCATGCTGGATATGACTCTCTTGTAGGGAAATATCCGTCGAGAGACTTTGCAAGCTCATCTAAGTGCGTGGCAATTGTTTGCTTCAGTTCCGTGGATACAGAAATATCTCCGATTCCAGACACATCTTCGATCTTACTTGCACAGTCGTCCAGAAGCGGGAAGTTTGCGAAGTTATTGTTCTCTGTTCGTCGTTTCCATAACGGTAGCTTTTTTTGAAAAGCCTTCAGGTGTTCTTCCGCTTCCATGATATTGACTCCACCACCCTGCATCTGCTGATTGAGATGATTGAGAGCTGCGAATATATCAGCCATGTACGCTAAAATGAGAATGAACTCAGGATTTTTGAAGCAATCTGCATGGCAGTGTTGGTGCTCTTGCAAAAACAGGGCTAATTCCACACGCATGGCAAAAACACGATTCAGCACCTGTCCCCGGGATAACCACCGAATATTAGAATGGAGCAGAAGTACCTCAAATTCAGAGACCATTTCTTTACACAGCTCACTGAAGATGCGGTGCCTCAGAGCACTTTTTCGCACATAGTTCACACATTCCACCACAGTTTTTAATACTTCTGCCATTTTTGGAGGTAAGGTTTTTGTTGCCAACGCATGCCTGTGCAGAATACAATGCGTCACAATGATGTGTGGTGCATCGGCCTTTACTAGCGCACCAAAACCAGACTTTCTTCCCAGCATGACTGGAGCTCCGTCCGTACAAACTGCAGAAACCATATCCCATGAAAGATTGTTGTCTCTGAAGAAGTCATCCACAAGCTTCTTCACATCGGCTGCCTTCGTTGTTGTTGTAAGAGGCTTACAAAATAAAAACTCTTCTTTTATCATGTCTTTCACATAGCGTACAAAAACAGCAAGCTGGCTTAGATCAGAAACGTCTGTGGTTTCGTCGAGTTGAAGGCTGAATTTTGCCGGGCTTGAAATCAGATCCGCGACTACTTGAGCCAAGATGTCTTTACTCATGTCTTCTATTCTGTCACTGACGGTGTCATTTGAAAGGGGAATTTGGGATAATTTACCTTCGGCCGCTGTTCCGAGTATCAGATTCGCCATCTTTAATGCAGCTGGTTTCACAAGTGTTTCACCAATGGTGTGTGGCTTGCCCTGCTTTGCGATCAGGTAAGCAACTTCGTACGATGCTGTCAGGATCGGTTTGTTAACAGGTACAAATCCAAGAGCAGGCAGAGTGGCCCTTTCATCGAATCTGGCTCTCTTCACCCTGAATTCAGCAAGTGTTGTGTTCTTGTATTCCCCGTCTCCATGCAGCTTCAAGAAGTGTTCCTTTAGTTTTGCCGGTGCAAGACTAGAGTTGCTCAACTTGGCGTTGCAAATCATGCAGATAGGACGCTCACTCCCATCACGTTCCGTGATACATGAGAATCCATGTTGTACATATTCGTCCGACCACTTTCTTCTTTTGCCCGACATAGTTAGTATGGATAAAATATTAAAGAAATCACACGACGTACGACAACAACAGTCACACGTTGACTACTGAGTACGCACTAAATTCCCCGCAGCGCTGATTGGCCAAGCAGTGTAGCATGATCATCTGCAGCCAGTGATGGCCAAGCGGGCCGTGTGTGTCATCACAAATTTACACAATAATTCAAGTGTGTCCGGACCTCCGTGGCGGGGGCTCTGCCGAACCCCTGAGATCGACTCACCGAACCCCTGGGGTTCGATCGAACCCAGGTTAAGAACCACTGGTCTAGATGGAACCCACGACCTCCTGTATACCAGGCGAGGTAGTTAACATCTCTTAGCCACCGTGGTGATGAGAGATAGAGACACAGACTCCAAATATACAGCAGCAGGCATCGTCAGAGTCGGGTTCGAACCCACGACCTCCTCTATACCAGGCGAGGTAGTTAACATATCCTAGCCACTGTGATGATGAGAGAAAGAAACACAGACTCCAAATACACAGCAGCAGCAGCAGGTATCATCAGGGTCGGGATCGAACCCACGACCTCCTGTATACCAGGCGAGGTAGTTAACATCTCCTAGCCACCGTGATGATGAGAGAGAGACACAGACTCCACATAGACCTCCTATATACCAGGCGAGGTAGTTAACATCTCCTAGCCACCGTGATGATGAGAGAGAGACACAGACTCCACATAGACCTCCTGTATACCAGGCGAGGTAGTTAACATATCTTAGCCACCGTGGCGCCCCAACAGCAGTGGTGTAAGACATTGCACAGAAGCGACCGGCCCATCACAAATGATAGCTGCTAAACAAAGTGGCTCGTCGTCATCATCATCATCACGTGGTCATCTATAGCCGCAGCCAGATACTCATCTATTCTGAGTGCGGAATGAGAAAAACCCGGATGACCTAGGAGGAAAATCCACGTGACCACGGGGAGAGAGATACATGCACACTCAAAATATACAGCAGCAGGCATTATCAGGGTCGGGATCGAATCCACTACCTCGTGTACACCAGGCGAGGTAGTTAAACATTTACCCAGCCGCTGTGTCACGTAAACAAAGTGCTTTCGATCAACGCAACGAACATCATTAATATAATAACAATAGGGGGTTTCCCCTTTTTTCTGGCAACACAACTGAAACCTTTTTACACGGATTCATGTCTGCATTAACCACAATACCTGCAGTCAAAATGCAAACAAAAAAACATACTAAATTTTTATTTAAAGCTTTCGTGACTGCAGGGTTTCATATTCTTGGTTTTTTCGGTAAAGTCACCACGTAGAAGGGAAACAATACAATAATAAAAATATAAAACACGTGACTTCACCGAAAGAACCAAGAATATTAAAAAACATACTATGATTATATATGATGCATTGTCCTTGTAACTTATTGGTCCACACCAAGGGACGGCTTTCTTTGGAGCCTCGACCCAATTGGTGCTCAACCACATGACGCCAAAAGGCGTTACACAGCTCAAAGACAATGCACTATAAGTTTCAAGGACAATGCATATATTCATCTTCTTTGGTTCTTTCGGTAAAGTCACGTAGAATGAGAATAAAATAATAAAATAACGCAATAAAATTCTCACGACGTGTGTTATTTTATTATTTTATTTTCATTCTACGTGGTGACTTTACCAAAAGACCCAAAGAAGATGAATCCTTGCAGTCACTAAAGCTTTAAATCGAAATGCATATATTATCGTAGTATGTTTTTGTTCGCATTTTGACTGCAGGTATTGTGGCTAATGCAGTAACATGAATCCTTGTAAAAAAAGGCTTCAGTTTTGTTGCCAGAACAAAGGGGAAAACCCCCTATTATTATTATTACATTTTGGTACTGGCAAAGGAGGTCTAATGATGTAGATGCTCACCCCAAGCCCTCATTACTTTGATAGTGGCATTGTCTTTGAGCTGTGTGACGCCTTCTGGCGTCATCTGGTCGAGCACCAATTGGGTCGAGGCTCAAAAGAAAGTCGTCCCTTGGTGTGGACCAATCAGTTTCAAGGACAATGCATCATATATTATCATAGTATGTTTTTGTTCGCATTTTGACTGCAGGTATTGTGGCTAATGTAGTAACATGAATCCTTGTAAAAAAAGGCTTCATTTTTGTTGCCAGAAAAAGGGGAAAAACCCTGTTATTATATTTTGGTACCGGCAAAGGAGGTCTAATGATGAAACGTTATTATTGTCGTCGTCGTCACTTGGAGAGGCATTCCCGGCACACCGCAGAGGGCTGCACCTCACACGGCGAGGCCCGATGAGGATTATCCCTCGTTTTCTTGTTTTCCGATGAGCAGAAGTTACATTTTGAGTGTGGATCGTCTCCTAAAGATTAGTACTCGGGTACCAGACAAACGTTTGGCAATGGTCAACAAAGATGTAACTTCTAAGTTTGCTGGCTGCTTAACACGTTGTAGTAGTGGTAGTAGGAGGCTTTCGCGACCGATATCCATAATAGGGGTGAAGCCAGCCATATGTACAGGCACAATTTCAACCGAGAGGATGGTTATGAGCCCAGCAATCATTGGAAAGATGTCATCAACCACTTTGGTTCGTGACTTGATTTGTGTTTTCTTGTCAACCTCCACCGTCAGCAGTGTGGGTGTGTGGAGCGAGGTGCAATGCTCTGATTGGTGTAAACCTCCTGCCAGTGTTGGTGCCCTCTTCTACATTAACATGAGCTGCCCCGCCCATCTCTAAACCTTAATAAACAGCTCTCTGATTGGTGTAGACCTACTGCCGGTGTTGGAGCCCTCTCCTACATTAACATTGGCTGCCCCGCCCATCTCTAAACCTTTATAAGCAGCTCTCTGATTGGTGTAGACCTACTGCCGGTGTTGGAGCCCTCTCCAACATTAACATGAGCTGTCCCGCCCATCTCTAAACCTTTATAAGCAGCTCTCTGATTGGTGTAGACCTCCTGCCAGTGTTGGTGCCCTCTTCAACATTAACATGAGCTGCCCCGCCCATCTCTAAACCTTAATAAACAGCTCTTTGATTGGTGTAGACCTACTGCCGGTGTTGGAGCCCTCTCCTACATTAACATTAGCTGCCCCGCCCATCTCTAAACCTTTAAAGCAGCTCTTTGATTGGTGTAGACCTACTGCCGGTGTCGGTGCCCTCTCCTACATTAACATTGGCTGCCCCGCCCATCTCTAAACCTTTATAAACAGCTCTCTGATTGGTGTAGACCTACTGCCGGTGTCAGAGCCCTCACCTACATTAACATTAGCTGCCCCGCCCATCTCTAAACCTTTATAAACAGCTCTTTGATTGGTGTAGACCTACTGCCGGTGTCGGTGCCCTCACCTACATTTAACATGAGCTGCCCCGCCCATCTCTAAACCTTTATGAGCAGCTCTCTGATTGGTGTAGACCTACTGCCGGTGTCAGAGCCCTCTCCTACATTAACATTAGCTGCTCCGCCCATTTCTAAACCTTTATAAGCAGCTCTCTGATTGGTGTAGACCTACTGCCCGGGTTAGAGCTTTCTCCTACATTAACATTAGCTCTAAACCTTTATAAACAGGTTTCTCTCAGAGGCTAACCTCCCTGTTCCTGATGACGGCTGCTTGTGTTGCGATAAAAGTGTCGTGATATTTTTAATCACGTTTTTTTCTATCTACGTGACTTTACCGAAAGAACCATGAAACATAATAGAGGTGTTTTTTTAATTTAAAGCTTTCGTGACTGCAGGGATTCATATTCTTGGTTCTTTCGGTAAAGTCACCACCACGTAGAAGGGAAACAATAAAATAATAAAAATATAATAAAATAAAATTATTGTAAAACAATAAAATTATTATTCTTGGTTCTTTCGGTAAAGTCACCACCACGTAGAAGGGAAACATTAAAATAAAAATATAAAACAATAAAATTATTGGTAAACAATTAAATTATTATTCTTGGTTCTTTCGGTAAAGTCACCACCACGTAGAAGGGAAACATTAAAATAATAAAAATATAAAACAATAAAATTATTGTAAAACAATTAAATTATTATTCTTGGTTCTTTCGGTAAAGTCACCACCACGTAGAAGGGAAACGATAAAATAATAAAAATATAAAACAATAAAAATTTTGTAAAACAATACAATTATTATTGTTGGTTCTTTCGGTAAAGTCACCACCACGTAGAAGGGAAACATTAAAATAATAAAAATATAAAACAATAAAATTATTGTAAAACAATTAAATTATTATTCTTGGTTCTTTCGGTAAAGTCACCACCACGTAAAAGGGAAACAATAAAATGATAAAAATATAAAACAATAAAATTCTCACGACGTTTCGACTGCTACACAAGCAATCATCATCAGGTGTGAAAACCACAGTTTCAAATTTTCTTGCTGTGGTTTTCACACCTGATGATGATTGCTTGTGTTGCAGTCGAAACGTCGTGAGAATTTTATTGTTTTATATTTTTATTATTTTATTGTTTCCATTCTACGTGATTTTTACCGAAAGAACCAAGAATAAGAGGTGTTTTTTGTTTGGGTTAGGTCGTGTAAGTATAAATGTGTCGTTAATCCCACCACCACCCGACACAACCAAACAGTAAGGGTTCATCACGTAAACAAAACGTGGCCAATTATTTACTTAGTTCAGCACTAACTGGTGTGTGTTGGGGAGTAAACCCACAACAACGTTTACAATTCAAGTAAACGTGACGTTTCGCTGGTAATCACAATCAGCAGCTTCATCAGGCGGTTAGCCATATGAGGCTGGTTTTAATGAACTAATTGGTCACGTTTTGTTTAAGTGACAACCCCTACACAAATGAGGCTGTTTCGGGGCGGTGGTGGTCGGTTCAACGACACAGCGTTTATACGTACGTAATCTAACCCAAAAAAACAACCCTCTATCATGGATAATATTGGTTAGCGAAAGCCTCTCCCTTACTACTACAAATACGTGTTAAACTAAATAGCATGTGCTGCCCGTGGTCACGTGCATTTGTCTCCAGGTTATTTATCTCCACACCACTGCCACAGCCTACGCTAGCACCACGGTGGCTAGGAGATGTTAACTACCTCGCCTGGTATGCAGGAGGTCGTGAATTCGACCCAAGCCTGACAATTAATGCTGATGTATATTTGGAGGCTGTGTTTCTCTCTCTCTCATCATCATAGTGGCTAGGAGATGTTAACTACCTCGCCTAGTATGTAGTAGTTTATAGTAGTGTAGTAGTATATAATGTAGTGTAGTAGTATATAATGTAGTGTAGTATATAATGTAGTGTAGTAGTATATAATGTAGTGTAGTAGTATGTAATGTAGCATAGTAGCATATTGTAGTGTAGTTTACAATGTAGCGTAGTAGAATATAATGTAGTGTAGTCATATATAGTTTTGTAGTAGTGTAGTAGTATACAATGTAGTGTAGTAGTATGTAATGTAGCGTAGTAGTATATAGTAGTGTAGTATATAATGTAGTGTAGTAGTATATAATGTAGTGTAGTATATATTGTAGTGTAGTAGTATATCATGTAGCGTAGTAGTATATAATGCAGTGTAGTCATATATAGTTTTGAGTAGTGTAGTAGTATATAATCTAGTGTAGTAGTATGTAATGTAGCGTAGTAGTATATAGTAGTGTAGTATATAATGTATCGTAGTAGAATATAATGTAGTGTAGTAGTATACAATGTAGTGTAGTAGTTTGTAATGTAGTGTAGTAGTATATAGTAGTGTAGTATATAATGTAGCGTAGTAGTATATAATGTAGTGTCGTAGTATATAATGTAGTGTAGTAGCATATAATGTAGTGTAGTAGTGTATCATGTAGCATAGTAGTATATAATGCAGTGTAGTCATATATAGTTTTGAGTAGTGTAGTAGTATATAAAGTAGTGTAGTAGTATATGATGTAGTGTAGTACTGTATAACGTAGTGTAGTAGTATATAATGTAGTATAGTAGTATATCATGTAGCATAGTAGTATATATTGCAGTGTAGTCATATATAGTTTTGAGTAGTGTAGTAGTATATAAAGTAGTGTAGTAGTATATAATGTAGTGTAGTAGTATATAACGTAGTGTAGTAGTATATAATGTAGTGTAGTAGTATATAGTAGTGTCGTATATAATCGTGTAGTATATAATGTAGTGTAGTCATATATAGTTTTGTGGTAGTGTAGTGGTATGTAAAATAGTGTACAGTGTACAGGAGTAAATTTGGGACTTGCAAACAGATCAACTTACAAACACAGACCTCTGGTACCCGACTCGTGCGGCTGTTTACATCTCCACTGACCGCTGATTTCCCGCCCGTCCGCCCCGCATCTCGACATTGTTGTTCTCTCAGGAAAGGGCTTCTGCATCAACTATTGGAGCGTGAGGCCCGTCACGAGCACCAAGGGTGAGTCTCGACGAGCAGAGACACCTTCATGTCGCGGTCTCAGTGGGGGTAATTTTTTAGTTTTACTTGGTTACGGTAACCTGGTTACGGTAACTTGGTTGTGGTAACTTGGTTACGGTAACTTGGTTACTTTGTTACGGTAAACTTGGTTATGGTAACTTGGTTACCGTAACATGGTTACGGTAACTTGGTTATGGTAACTTGGTTACGGTAACTTGGTTACTTTGTTATGGTAAACTTGGTTATGGTAACCTGGTTACGGTAAACTTGGTTATGGTAACCTGGTTACATTAACCTGGTTACTTTGTTATGGTAAACTTGGTTATGGTAACCTGGTTACATTAACCTGGTTACTTTGTTATGGTAAACTTGGTTATGGTAACCTGGTTAGGGAACCTTGGTTATGGTTAACTTGGTTATGGTAACTTGGTTACGGTAACCTGGTTACGGTAACCTGGTTACTTTGTTATGGTAAACTTGGTTATGGTAACCTGGTTAGGTAAACCTGGTTATGGAAACTTGGTTAGGGTAAACCTGAACATTAAACCTGGTTACGGTAAACCTGGTTATGTTAAACTTGGTTACAGTAAACCTGGTTACAGTAAACCTGGTTATGGTAAACCTGGTTACAGTAAACCTGGTTATGTTAAACCTGGTTACAGTAAACTTGGTTATGTTAAACTTGGTTAGAGTAAACCTGGTTATGGTAAACTTGGTTATGTTAAACCTGGTTATGTTAAACCTGGTTATGTTAAACTTGGTTACAGTAAACCTGGTTATGTTAAACCTGGTTATGTTAAACCTGGTTATATTAAACCTGGTTATGTTAAACCTGGTTATGGTAAACCTGGTTACAGTAAACCTGGTTACAGTAAACCTGGTTAGAGTAAACCTGGTTATGTTAAACCTGGTTACGGTAAACCTGGTTAGAGTAAACCTGGTTATGTTAAACCTGGTTATGTTAAACCTGGTTATGGTAAACTTGGTTACAGTAAACCTGCCATCTGCCGTCTGCTGTCTGCAGCCTGCGGTGTGAAGGGGTTCCAGTCACCGGCTCCCTGGGCGGCTGCGGTGGTGCAGTACAACGCGACGCTGTGCCACGCCACGCTTGTCAAGCCCTCTTGGTTCCTCGCGACCGCCGGCTGCGTCAACCTGCTCGTAAACAGGTCGGGGTGCAGGCCGCGGTGTGAGTCTATGGGTCTCTGTGTGAGTCTATGGGTCTCTGTGTGAGTCTATGGGTTCTCCGTGTGAGTCTATGGATCCCTGGGTGAGTCTATGGGTCTCTGTGTGAGACTTTGGGGCTCTGTGTGAGTCTATGGGTCTCTGTGTGAGTCTATTGGTCTCTGTGTGAGTCTATGGGTCTCTGTGTGGGTTTTTGTGTCTCTGTGTAAGTCTATGGGTCTCCGTGTGAGTCTATGGGTCTCCATGTGAGTCTATGAGTCTCCGTGTGAGGCTATGGGTCTCTGTGTGAGTCTATGGGTCTCTGTGTGAGTCTACTGGTCTTAGTGTGAGTCTATGGGTCTCTTTGTGAGTCTATGGGTCTCTGTGTGAGTTTATGGGTCTCTGTGTGGGTTTTTGTATCTCTGTGTGAGTCTATGGGTCTTTGTGTGAATCTATGGGTCTCTGTGTGAGTCTATGGGTCTCTGTGTGAGTCTATGGGGCTCTGTGTGAGTCTATGGGTCTCTGTGTGAGTCTATGGGTCTCTGTGTGAGACTTTGGGGCTCTGTGTGAGTCTATGGGTCTCTGTGTGAGTCTATTGGTCTCTGTGTGAGTCTATGGGTCTCTGTGTGGGTTTTTGTGTCTCTGTGTAAGTCTATGGGTCTCCGTGTGAGTCTATGGGTCTCCATGTGAGTCTATGAGTCTCCGTGTGAGGCTATGGGTCTCTGTGTGAGTCTATGGGTCTCTGTGTGAGTCTACTGGTCTTAGTGTGAGTCTATGGGTCTCTTTGTGAGTCTATGGGTCTCTGTGTGAGTTTATGGGTCTCTGTGTGGGTTTTTGTATCTCTGTGTGAGTCTATGGGTCTTTGTGTGAATCTATGGGTCTCTGTGTGAGTCTATGGGGCTCTGTGTGAGTCTATGGGTCTCTGTGTGAGTCTATGGGTCTCTGTGTGAGTCTATGTGTCTCTGTGTGAGTCTACTGGTCTCTGTGTGAGTCTATGTGTCTCTGTGTGAGTCTACTGGTCTCTGTGTGAGTCTATGGGTCTCTGTGTGAGTCTATGGGGCTCTGTGTGAGTCTATGGGTCTCTGTGTGAGTCTATGGGTCTCTGTGTGAGTCTATGTGTCTCTGTGTGAGTCTACTGGTCTCTGTGTGAGTCTATGTGTCTCTGTGTGAGTCTACTGGTCTCTGTGTGAGTCTATGGGGCTCTGTGTGAGTCTATGGGGCTCTGTGTGAGTCTATGGGGCTCTGTGTGAGTCTATGGGGCTCTGTGGGAGTCTATGTGTCTCTGTGTGAGTCTACGGGTCTCTGTGTGAGTCTATGAGTCTCTGTGTGAGTCTATGGGTCCCTGTGTGAGTCTATGGGGCTCTGTGTGAGTCTATGGGTCTCTGTGTGAGTCTATGTGTCTCTGTGTGAGTCTACTGGTCTCTGTGTGAGTCTATGTGTCTCTGTGTGAGTCTATTGGTCTCTGTGTGAGTCTATGGGGCTCTGTGTGAGTCTGTGAGGCTCTGTGTGAGTCTATGGGGCTCTGTGTGAGTCTATGGGGCTCTGTGGGAGTCTATGGGGCTCTGTGGGAGTCTATGTGTCTCTGTGTGAGTCTACGGGTCTCTGTGTGAGTCTATGGGTCTCCGTGTGAGTCTATACGTCTCTGTGTGAGTCTATGGGACTCCGTGTGAGTCTATGGGTCCCTGTGTGAGTCTATGGGGCTCTGTGTGAGTCTATGTGTCTTTGTGTGAGTCTATGTGGCTCTGTGTGAGTCTGTGTTTCTGTGTGAGTCTACTGATCTCTGTGTGAATCTATGAGTTTCTGTGTACGTAAGTCTGTGGATCTCTGTGAGTCTATTGGTCTCAGTGTGGTGAGTCTATGAGTCTCTGCTGTGTGAGTCTATGTGTTTCTGTGTGAGTCTACTGGTCTCTGTGTGAGTCTATGGGACTCTGTGTGAGTCTATGTGGCTTTTTGCGAGTCTATGGGTCTCTGCTGTATGAGTCTATGGGGCTCTGTGTAAGTCTTTGGGGCTCTGTGTGAGTCTATGGGTCTCTGTGTGAGTCTATGGGTCTCTGTGTGAGTCTTTGGATCTCTGTGTGAGTCTATGGGTCTCTGTGTGAGTCTCTGTGTCTCTGTGTGATTCTATATGTCTCTGTGTGAGTCTATGGGTCTCTGTGTGAGTCTAATCGTCTCTGTGAGTCTATTGGTCTCTGATGTGAGTCTATGGGTCTCTTTGTGAGTCTACTGGTCTCTGTGTGAGTCTATGGGGCTCTGATGTGAGTCTATTGGTCTCTGTGTGAGTCTATGTGTCTCTGTGTGAGTCCACTGGTCTCTGTGTGAGTCTACTAGTCTCTGTGTGAGTCTATGGGTCTCTGTGTGAGTCTATGGGTGTCTTTGTGAGTCTATGGGTGTCTATGTGAGTCTATGGGTCACTGTGTGAGTCTACTGGTCTCTGTGTGATTCTATGGGTCTCTGTGTGAGTCTATAGGTCTCTGATGTGAGTCTATGGGTCTCTGTGTGAGCCTACTGGTCACTGTGTGAGTCTATGTGTCTCTGTGTGAGTCTACTGGTCTCTGTGTGAGTCTATGGGTCTCTGTGTGAGTCTATGGGTCCCTGTGTGAGTCTATGGGTCTCTGTGTGAGTCTATGGGTCTCTGTGGGAGTCTACTGGTCTCTGTGTGAGTCTATGGGGCTCTGTGTGAGTCTATGGGTCCCTGTGTGAGTCTATGGGGCTCTGTGTGAGTCTATGGGTCTCTGTGTGAGTCTATGGGTCTCTGTGTGAGTCTATGGGTTCTCCGTGTGAGTCTATGGATCCCTGGGTGAGTCTATGGGTCTCTGTGTGAGACTTTGGGGCTCTGTGTGAGTCTATGGGTCTCTGTGTGAGTCTATTGGTCTCTGTGTGAGTCTATGGGTCTCTGTGTGGGTTTTTGTGTCTCTGTGTAAGTCTATGGGTCTCCGTGTGAGTCTA
This sequence comes from Petromyzon marinus, assembly GCF_048934315.1. Lineage (NCBI taxonomy): Eukaryota > Metazoa > Chordata > Hyperoartia > Petromyzontiformes > Petromyzontidae > Petromyzon > Petromyzon marinus. The sequence goes on from NW_027423124.1 coordinate 1,267,152, forward strand.
TGGGTCTCCATGTGAGTCTATGAGTCTCCGTGTGAGGCTATGGGTCTCTGTGTGAGTCTATGGGTCTCTGTGTGAGTCTACTGGTCTTAGTGTGAGTCTATGGGTCTCTTTGTGAGTCTATGGGTCTCTGTGTGAGTTTATGGGTCTCTGTGTGGGTTTTTGTATCTCTGTGTGAGTCTATGGGTCTTTGTGTGAATCTATGGGTCTCTGTGTGAGTCTATGGGTCTCTGTGTGAGTCTATGGGGCTCTGTGTGAGTCTATGGGTCTCTGTGTGAGTCTATGGGTCTCTGTGTGAGACTTTGGGGCTCTGTGTGAGTCTATGGGTCTCTGTGTGAGTCTATTGGTCTCTGTGTGAGTCTATGGGTCTCTGTGTGGGTTTTTGTGTCTCTGTGTAAGTCTATGGGTCTCCGTGTGAGTCTATGGGTCTCCATGTGAGTCTATGAGTCTCCGTGTGAGGCTATGGGTCTCTGTGTGAGTCTATGGGTCTCTGTGTGAGTCTACTGGTCTTAGTGTGAGTCTATGGGTCTCTTTGTGAGTCTATGGGTCTCTGTGTGAGTTTATGGGTCTCTGTGTGGGTTTTTGTATCTCTGTGTGAGTCTATGGGTCTTTGTGTGAATCTATGGGTCTCTGTGTGAGTCTATGGGGCTCTGTGTGAGTCTATGGGTCTCTGTGTGAGTCTATGGGTCTCTGTGTGAGTCTATGTGTCTCTGTGTGAGTCTATGGGTCTCTGTGTGAGACTTTGGGGCTCTGTGTGAGTCTATGGGTCTCTGTGTGAGTCTATTGGTCTCTGTGTGAGTCTATGGGTCTCTGTGTGGGTTTTTGTGTCTCTGTGTAAGTCTATGGGTCTCCGTGTGAGTCTATGGGTCTCCATGTGAGTCTATGAGTCTCCGTGTGAGGCTATGGGTCTCTGTGTGAGTCTATGGGTCTCTGTGTGAGTCTACTGGTCTTAGTGTGAGTCTATGGGTCTCTTTGTGAGTCTATGGGTCTCTGTGTGAGTTTATGGGTCTCTGTGTGGGTTTTTGTATCTCTGTGTGAGTCTATGGGTCTTTGTGTGAATCTATGGGTCTCTGTGTGAGTCTATGGGGCTCTGTGTGAGTCTATGGGTCTCTGTGTGAGTCTATGGGTCTCTGTGTGAGTCTATGTGTCTCTGTGTGAGTCTACTGGTCTCTGTGTGAGTCTACTGGTCTCTGTGTGAGTCTATGGGTCTCTGTGTGAGTCTATGGGGCTCTGTGTGAGTCTATGGGTCTCTGTGTGAGTCTATGGGTCTCTGTGTGAGTCTATGTGTCTCTGTGTGAGTCTACTGGTCTCTGTGTGAGTCTATGTGTCTCTGTGTGAGTCTACTGGTCTCTGTGTGAGTCTATGGGGCTCTGTGTGAGTCTATGGGGCTCTGTGTGAGTCTATGGGGCTCTGTGTGAGTCTATGGGGCTCTGTGGGAGTCTATGAGTCTCTGTGTGAGTCTATGGGTCCCTGTGTGAGTCTATGTGGCTCTGTGTGAGTCTATGGGTCTCTGTGTGAGTCTATGTGTCTCTGTGTGAGTCTACTGGTCTCTGTGTGAGTCTATGTGTCTCTGTGTGAGTCTATTGGTCTCTGTGTGAGTCTATGGGGCTCTGTGTGAGTCTGTGAGGCTCTGTGTGAGTCTATGGGGCTCTGTGTGAGTCTATGGGGCTCTGTGGGAGTCTATGGGGCTCTGTGGGAGTCTATGTGTCTCTGTGTGAGTATACGGGTCTCTGTGTGAGTCTATGGGTCTCCGTGTGAGTCTATACGTCTCTGTGTGAGTCTATGGGACTCCGTGTGAGTCTATGGGTCCCTGTGTGAGTCTATGGGGCTCTGTGTGAGTCTATGTGTCTTTGTGTGAGTCTATGTGGCTCTGTGTGAGTCTGTGTTTCTGTGTGAGTCTACTGATCTCTGTGTGAGTCTATGAGTTTCTGTGTACGTAAGTCTGTGGATCTCTGTGAGTCTATTGGTCTCAGTGTGGTGAGTCTATGAGTTTCTGCTGTGTGAGTCTATGTGTTTCTGTGTGAGTCTACTGGTCTCTGTGTGAGTCTATGGGACTCTGTGTGAGTCTATGTGGCTTTTTGCGAGTCTATGGGTCTCTGCTGTATGAGTCTATGGGGCTCTGTGTAAGTCTTTGGGGCTCTGTGTGAGTCTATGGGTCTCTGTGTGAGTCTATGGGTCTCTGTGTGAGTCTTTGGATCTCTGTGTGAGTCTATGGGTCTCTGTGTGAGTCTCTGTGTCTCTGTGTGATTCTATATGTCTCTGTGTGAGTCTATGGGTCTCTGTGTGAGTCTAATCGTCTCTGTGAGTCTATTGGTCTCTGATGTGAGTCTATGGGTCTCTTTGTGAGTCTACTGGTCTCTGTGTGAGTCTATGGGGCTCTGATGTGAGTCTATTGGTCTCTGTGTGAGTCTATGTGTCTCTGTGTGAGTCCACTGGTCTCTGTGTGAGTCTACTAGTCTCTGTGTGAGTCTATGGGTCTCTGTGTGAGTCTATGGGTGTCTGTGTGAGTCTATGGGTGTCTATGTGAGTCTATGGGTCACTGTGTGAGTCTACTGGTCTCTGTGTGATTCTATGGGTCTCTGTGTGAGTCTATAGGTCTCTGATGTGAGTCTATGGGTCTCTGTGTGAGCCTACTGGTCACTGTGTGAGTCTATGTGTCTCTGTGTGAGTCTACTGGTCTCTGTGTAAGTCTATGGGTCTCTGTGTGAGTCTATGGGTCCCTGTGTGAGTCTATGGGTCTCTGTGTGAGTCTATGGGTCTCTGTGGGAGTCTACTGGTCTCTGTGTGAGTCTATGGGGCTCTGTGTGAGTCTATGGGTCCCTGTGTGAGTCTATGGGGCTCTGTGTGAGTCTATGGGTCTCTGTGTGAGTCTATGGTTCTCTGCTGTGAGCCTATGTATGTACGTTGAACTTATTTTGTACGTAGCCAACCGTGGCTAATCGGAGGTGCGCCGGGGGAACTAAACACAACAAACGAGACCGTGAGAAGAGAGAAAGAGACGCAGATTACAAATATACATCAGGGCTCAGGATCGAACCCACGACCTCTAGCATACCAGGCGAGGTCGTCAACGTCTCCCCAGCCACCGCTGCACGGCAACAAAAGTTCGTCGCGAATAAAGACGTCGTTGGCTGCCGCCGATTTCAGGAGCGACCCGCAGCCCCCGAGTGTCCGGCTGAGCGGTGGCGTGGACCTGCGGGTGCTGAGCTACACCGTTCACGACCGGTACAACGCAGCACTGCTGAAGGTCGCCACTCCCTTGACCAACAGGAGCCCGGCCTGCCTGCCAGACTACCAGCGGCCTACGCACTACTCCGGGAAGACCTGCTTCATCGAAGGTGATCCCGCCTACTCGCTTACTCCCTCCGCTACCCTCTCCTCTCATCCCCTCTCCTTCCCTCCCTTCCCCTCCCCTACCGTCTTTTCCTTTTTTTACGATAAGAGGAAACAAGAAGATGCTCGGTGTAGTCGGCACTTTGCTTCGTTTATCATTTCGTTTTCTTCTTTAATGCTCTGCTTTATGTAACCCCCCCCCCACCCGCCCGTTTGAAATGAAAGATTTCACGAAAGATTTCAAGCTCTGCTCTCCTTACCTCTTCCCTCTCTCTCTACCACCTCTCTCTACCTACCCCCTCTCTCTACCTACCCCCTCTCTCTACCTACCCCCTCTCTCTACCCCCTCTCTCTCTACCCTCTCTCTTTCTCTACCTACCCCCCTCTCTCTACCTACGCCCTCTCTCTCTACTCCATGTCCTTGTTCCCCCTATGTTTTGTATGTAATATTTGTAATATTATTATGTATTTTTAACTACGACAAGTGCTGCATCGGCACGCAGCCCTTCCCGCAGTGCTACGGCCTCCGACGGGTAGCTCACAATCTGCACGCAGAGCTCTCCGTCATCTGCCACCGAGCCACACGGCCCTCCTCCAGCGCCCACCGCTCCTTGAAGGGCCGGCACGGCGTGGGTCAGCCGCGCACGGCGGAACTCCGGCCCACACACCCTGGCTCCGACCGGACTGGCTCCGACCGGAAAGCGCGGAAGACGCCCAGGCCGCCTGGCCGGACGTTTCCCCTCCAGGGCCACCTTCCTCGCCCTGTGCACGGCGAGCTTGGCGTGGCCGACGAGCACGTTGACAGGGCCCCTGAAGATGTTGGGGTCCGTCGCCCTTCGGGTATCCGAAGATGAGAGGACCGTCGGGGAGAAGTGGAGGCTGAACCTTAGGAGGATGTTTTCTCAGGGACCTTGAACACAGCGAGTCCAGGCTCTTGCGCCCCGCGTATCGGCGCGCCACTGTCTCCGCTTTACCGCGGGACCGGCGCTCCGGGGACGTGTCGGTGAAGCTTCCGCTCCCTTCCCCTTCCGTCTCCCTTCCCCTTCCCGTCCCCTCACATTGCTTCTGCCGCCGCTGCTGCCCGTGCGTTGGTAACGACTTGGGGGGGTATTCAAAGCCAGGATTATCGGCGCTCTCGCTTCACCTCGGCCGGGTAACATTTGAAACATTTTTGTTCGATTCTCTGCCCTCCCTTCGCGTTGGCCAGCACTCGACCAGAGGCAGATGCAGGTGCAGATGGCCACGGAGGGCAGCTGCGGAGTTTCCAGCATCTCAAGCCAAAAGATCTGCACCCAGCCTCCTAGGAGCTGCGTGCTGCCATTGCCGGTGAGTCTAGAATAGTGTACACTACACTATACACTACACTATACACTGCACTATACACTACTATACACAACTATACACTACAAAACTATACACTACATTATACACTACACTATACACTACACTACTATACACTACACACTACACTACTATACACTACACTACTATACACTACACACTACACTACTATACACTACTATACACTACACTACTATACACTACACAATACACTACACTATACACTACACTACTATATACTACTATACACTACACTATACACTACTATACACTACGCTACTATACACTACACTACACACTACAATATACACTACTATACACCACACTACTATACACTACACTACTATACACTACTATACACTACGATACACTACACTACTATACACTACACTACTATACACTACACTATACACTACACTATACACTACACACTACACTATACACTGCTATATATACTACACTATACACTAAAATATACTACACTATACACTACACTACACACTACACTATACACTACACTACTATACACTACACTACTATACACTACACTATACACTACACTATACACTACTATACACTACACTACTATACACTACACTATACACTACACTATACACTACACTATACACTATGATACACTACACTATACACTACACTACTATACACTACACTATACACTACACTATACACTACAACACTACAGACTACACTTTACACTACTATACACTACGATGCACTACACTATACACTACACTACTATACACTACACTATACACTACACTACTACACTACACTATACACTACACTACACACTACACTATACACTACACTATACACTACACTATGCACACCACTATACACTGCACTACACACTACACTACACACTACACTATACACTACACTGTACACTACACTATACACTGCACTACTATACACTACACACTACACTATATACTACACTATACACTACCCAATAGACTACTATACACTACACTATACACTACACTATACACTACACTACACTATACACTACACTACTATAGACTACACTACTAAATACTACAGTATACACTACTATACAATACACTGTACACTACACTATATACTACAATATACACTACACTATACACTTCACTATACACTACACTACTACACTACACACTACACACTGCCCCATCACCGATTTGGAGTTGTGGGGGTGGAGTGTCCGATGGTACAAAATACCCAGGCAGGTGCTTAGTTTTGGTGGGGCTGATGGTAAGGCCCCATCTCTTAGTAGCACGCTCCAATCTCAGCAGCAGCGTCTCCAACTCCTCCTCTGAATGAGCAGCTATTACCAAATCATCAGCATACATAACGTGGTTGAGCAATAGGGAGCCATCCCTTGACCGCACCCGGGCATCGATCAACCTCCCATTATATCTGTACCATATGGAGATTCCCCCGGTACAGCTATTGAAGGCTTCACGAACTACGTGGTCAAAATAGATGTTAAATAATGTGGGAGCCAGAGGACATCCCTGTCGCACCCCAAGGTGCCATCCCTTGACCGCACCCGGGCATCGATCAACCTCCCATTATATCTGTACCATATGGAGATTCCCCCGGTACAGCTATTGAAGGCTTCACGAACTACGTGGTCAAAATAGATGTTAAATAATGTGGGAGCCAGAGGACATCCCTGTCGCACCCCAAGGTGTACAGGGAATGGCTCTGACTCCCGGCCACGTAATTTTACCTGGGCCCACTCACCATCATGAAGGTCCTTAATGATCGTGAGCAGAGAGTCAGGTACTCCAAAAGCACGAAGAACAACCCAGAGCCCAGGCCTACTGATGGTATCATAGGCCTTGCCCAGGTCAATAAAGCATAGATGTAGGTCTTGTTGGAATTCCCTACACCTCTGCTGGAACAGACGGACAGAAAATATGGCATCTGTGCAGGACCACCCTTTCCTGAAACCGCATTGGGGCTCCGCAAGCCTCACCTCAGCGTGCCTGGCAAGGCGATGCTGAATAATCCTTGCCAGGACCGTTCCCGGCACACTGAGGAGTGAGATGCCCCTGTAGTTGTTACAGTCTGTGCGGTCCCCCTTTTTTTTTTAAAAGGGGGACCACCAGAGCATCCTTCCAATCCTGCAGAACTCGTCCAGTGGTCCAGACTGTTGTTATGATGTCATATAGGGCAGTCTGTGCACAAACGCCACCCTCCCTCAGCATTTCGCTTGGGAGATCATCTCTGCCCGCTGCCTTTCCTGGTCACAGACTCCGGATAGCCTTCAGTACTTCCTCAACAGATGGCACCTCAGCCAGCCACTCACAGGGGGTGACTTCTTCCAATATTTGAGGCACCGCAGCCTCAGCAGGGTCATCCTCACTTTGTGCCACGATGTTTTCCTGGCTGAGGGGTTTTCCCTCCCCCAGGACCTCACTGAAATGCTCAGCAAATCTGCAAACCTGTTCCTGGGGGTCGGAGATTGGATCACCGTTTTTTCCCCTAATGATGGTAATAGGTGTGGCGCTGCAGGTTACTTTTTTGATGGAGTTAAATAGAGATTTGCGATCACGGGCCACTGAGGCATACTCCATCTCCTCAGCAACCCGCGACCACCACCCATCCTTGCATTGCCTCACGGCTCTCCGAACCTCCGAGCGAAGGCTGCGGTAAGCCTCCTCATTCTCTGACGTGGGATTCTGTAGCCGATGACAGTGGGCCTGTCGCTTTTTCTCAACCATCCTGAACACGTCTTCTGTCAGCCAGGGTCTCTGGGGAGGTCTGGACCGCGTACCCAAAGCAGCCATTGCAGCTGCATGAGTCACAGTCCTAAACCTCACCCATTTACCCTCGACATCAGGAGGAGTCGGGTACGATGCCAATCTCAGCCGCAAGCAATGATGAAATTCTCGCTTGCAACTTTCATCAGATAGCTGAGACCAGGCCACTTTAGGTTGGAATGGGGTCCTGGGTGTACACCCACCACTGGAGTGGAAGAATGACAGGTGCATCTTACAGATGACTAGTCGATGGTCAGAGGGCAGATCAGCTCCACGGTAGGTCCTGGTGTCAAGGACATGGGCTCGCATCCGCTGGTCCGTCACTATGTAGTCCAGCAGATGTTCTTGCTTGGACCTAGCATGCATTCATGATGTTGTGTGGATGCGCCGATGCCGGAACAGCGTGTTGGTTATTACAAGCCCATGGGCTGTACAAAAATCTAGCAGCCTCCTACCATTGTTATTGAGCTGATCTGGCCCATGCCCTCCAATCACTCCAGACCAGGTGCCAGCACCATGACCAACTCGGGCATTGAAGTCACCCAACATGATGACTCTATCCTGAGGGGCCACTTTAGCCAGCACCTGTGACAGGTGGTCATAGAAAACATCTGACTCATCGGCTTTGCCTGTATCCCTCCACGGATGTTCATTTTCGGTGGGGGCATAAGTGACCACGACCACCATTCCTCACCTGCGGTTGATGGGATGGCGAGCCCAAAGTAGCCTCGGGCTTACAGCTTCCCACACCTCACCGCCACGCTCCCACGCCCCCTTCATTCTTTTATTCAGCCACACCCTGTTGTTTGGCACTCTGCTGCCCCGAGTAGAGGACTGTCCACCCCTCATGGTGGCAGGAGCCAGAACCGGTCCACCGGACTTCCTGACTGCCACATAGATCCAGGCGGTACCGGTCCAGCTCCCGACAGAGGAGTGGCAGCCTCTCCTCCGCAGTGAGCGTTCGAACATTCCACGTCGCCAACCGTAGTGGTTTTTCCTTGTTTCTGGAGGAGCCCCGAGGGTAGATATTCAATCTCCTGGCTCCGCCAATTGGGGTTTGGCCAGGAGACGTCATAGACGCCTGGCCCTCCGGGGCCTCCGGCACAAGCCTATTAGATATATACTTAATTCGCGGTTTAGTGGTAATTAATTGACGGTGGAGGGGTTACCAGCCCCTCGCACCCGTCCAGAGCCCCCGTTTATCCCCTGTGGTGGACACAGATGCAATGAGGGGAGGAGCCAATCGAAATTGGACCTCCCCCCACAGCACTGTCATACACACACTCACTCATACACACTCACTCATACACTCACACAAGTGCTGTTAGCGAGCACCTATGAAGGCCGGAACAGCACACGAGGGGGTGGGTTGCCAGCACCACGCCCGACCGCCTTTGTCTCCCCAGTGGTGATATTCCTACACCGCACCTGGGTACTCATTTGAGGCTGAGTCGACCAAGGGGAGGCCCGGGACCGGTTCAGATAATCGTCACTGGTGCTGTTGGCCGTGAGCTGGGATAGAACCCGGGTCGCCGGGTTCGTAGTGCAGCGTAGCGCCGACCGCTACACCACCGCTCCCCACAAACACTCACACACACACTCGCATATATACCCACGCGTGTTTTTGTGTCGTTGGCATTTCTCTCCCCTCCGAAGTCGAACGCCTCTGCTGCTCTGATGTGCAAGCAAGAGGACGGCAAGTGGTACGTGGTGGGCATCTACGAGTCGGGCTCCTGTTGCGGGGGCCAGGCGGAGTGGGGGGTCTTCGCCAGGGCGTGGAAGCTCCGGAGGTTTTTCAACAAGACGATGGGCGACGTACAATAACGCGCGCCCGTTCGTTCGTTCGTTCGCATGCCCGCCCGTTCGCATGCCCGCCCGTTCGCATGCCCGCCCGTTCGCATCATAGTTCATAGTTTCATTTATTTGGTATAGCCCTGTGAGCCATTCGGCTCTTGAATCGGGTGCAACCGCAACAAAAAAAAAAACATGAACAAGAAAAACATCTTAAAGTGACTTTGCGTGACTGTGCAAACAGAAAAATCCAGGAAAAAACATCAAAATATTCCTGAAATAGCACCGTACACCAACGCTGTGTGCAAAAAAATCCCAGTGGGATGCAAGTCAAATAACAACAACCTTTCGCTCGCGCATACACGCACCCCGCGTGCATGCGCGAGCAGAAATGGCGTGAGTCCGTGCCCAACACTTAAATCTGTTCCCCGTGCATTCAATGCGCTTCGTTAAAAAAACTCCTCACCCACGATGATGGAGGTTTCTGTGCTTTTCCTTGGGGTCAGATCACGCGAAGTGTATAAATGCCGTGTCGTTAAAACTCACCACTGCTGCCCCTACGCACAGCCCAATTTAGTACGGGTGTTGTCACATAAACAAGACGTGGCCGATTAGTTCCTTATTTCAGCACTAATGGGTGTGCGTGTGTCGTAGAGTAAACCCACTAAAACTTTTACAATCAGTAAAGGTTTGTTCAAATAAACAAAACGTGGACAATTAGTTACTTAGTCCAGCACTATCCGGTGTGTGTGTGTGTTGGAGAGTAAACTCACTACAACATTTACAATCAGTAAAGGTTTGTTCAAATAAACAAAACGTGGACAATTAGTTACTTAGTCCAGCACTATCCGGTGTGTGTGTGTGTGTGTTGGAGAGTAAACTCACTACAACATTTACAATCAGTAAAGGTTTGTTCAAATAAACAAAACGTGGACAATTAGTTATTTAGTTCAGCACTATCCGGTGTGTGTGTGTGTATGTTGGAGAGTAAACCCACTACAACATTTACAATCAGTAAAGGTTTGTTCAAATAAACAAAACGTGAACAATTAGTTACTTAGTCCAGCACTATCCGGTGTGTGTGTGTTGGAGAGTAAACCCACTACAACATTTACAATCAGTAAAGGTTTGTTCAAATAAACAAAACGTGGACAATTAGTTACTTAGTCCAGCACTATCCGGTGTGTGTGTTGGAGAGTAAACCCACTACAACATTTACAATCAGTAAAGGTTTGTTCAAATAAACAAAACGTGGACAATTAGTTACTTAGTCCAGCACTATCCGGTGTGTGTGTGTTGGAGAGTAAACCCACTACAACATTTACAATCAGTAATGGTTTGTTCAAATAAACAAAACGTGGACAATTAGTTACTTAGTTCAGCACTATCCGGTGTGTGTGTTGGAGAGTAAACCCACGAGAACATTGACAATCAGTGAAGGTTTGTTCAAATAAACAAAACGTGGACAATTAGTTACTTAGTCCAGCACTATCCAGTGTGTGTGTGTGTGTTGGAGAGTAAACCCACTACAACTTTTACAATCAGTAAAGGTTTGTTCAAATAAACAAAACGTGGACAATTAGTTACTTAGTCCAGCACTATCCGGTGTGTGTGTGTGTGTTGGAGAGTAAACTCACTACAACATTTATAATCAGTAAAAGTTTGTTCAAATAAACAAAACGTGGACAATTAGTTACTTAGTTCAGCACTATCCGGTGTGTGTGTTGGAGAGTAAACCCACTACAACATTTACAATCAGTAAAGGTTTGTTCAAATAAACAAAACGTGGACAATTAGTTACTTAGTCCAGCACTATCCGGTGTGTGTGTGTTGGAGAGTAAACTCACTACAACATTTACAATCAGTAAAGGTTTGTTCAAATAAACAAAACGTGGACAATTAGTTACTTAGTTCAGCACTATCCGGTGTGTGTGTTGGAGAGTAAACCCACTACAACATTTACAATCAGTAAAGGTTTGTTCAAATAAACAAAACGTGGACAATTAGTTACTTAGTCCAGCACTATCCGGTGTGTGTGTGTTGGAGAGTAAACTCACTACAACATTTACAATCAGTAAAGGTTTGTTCAAATAAACAAAACGTGGACAATTAGTTACTTAGTTCAGCACTATCCGGTGTGTGTGTGTATGCTGGAGAGTAAACCCACTACAACATTTACAATCAGTGAAGGTTTGTTCAAATAAACAAAACGTGAACAATTAGTTACTTAGTCCAGCACTATCCGGTGTGTGTGTGTGTGTGTGTTGGAGAGTATACTCACTACAACATTTACAATCACTAAAGGTTTGTTCAAATAAACAAAACGTGGACAATTCGTTACTTAGTTCAGCACTATCCGGTGTGTGTGTGTGTATGTTGGAGAGTAAACCCACTACAACATTTACAATCAGTGAAGGTTTGTTCAAATAAACAAAACGTGAACAATTAGTTACTTAGTCCAGCACTATCCGGTGTGTGTGTGTGTGTTTTGGAGAGTAAACCCACCACAACATTTACAATCAGTAAAGGTTTGTTCAAATAAACAAAACGTGGACAATTAGTTACTTAGTTCAGCACTATCCGGTGTCTGTGTTGGAGAGTAAACCCACTATGACATTTACAATCAGTAAGGGGTTGTCACGTAATCACGACGTGGCCAATTCGTTACTTAGTTCAGTACTAACATGTGCGTGTTGGAGAGTAAATTCCCTACGGCATTTACAATCAGGAAGGGTTGTGTCACGTAAATAAAACGTGGCAATTAGTTACTTAGTTCACCAATAACCTGTGTGTGTGTTTCTGTTTAATAAAACAGAAAACAACAATAACATCAAAGTATCATCATCAATCTTGATTTGAAGCTTTCGTGACTGCAGGAATCCATACTCTTTGGTTCTTTCGGTAAAGTCAAGCAGCTAGAAATAAAATAAAACAAAACACGACGTTTCGATTGCAACACAAGCAATCTTCATCAGGTGGTAAAACCACAACAAGATAAAAAAAAACCTGATTCCCACCACCATCCGGCACAGAAGAATTCCCTCATCAAAACACTACACAATATGGCCCACTGCATTTCCGACCAACACCACCTAGCCAGTGAACTGGAACACGTACACCAGGCCCTCAAGATGAACGGGTACTCGGACCGCATTAATCGCAAAGCTGTTTCGCCAACCATGGAGAAACAACCCCCTGAGAGGCCGAATAAAAACCATCACGTTACCATACATAGCCGGCGTTACCAAAAAGATTTCCAAAATCTTAAACAAACACAAGATCCAGGTCCGATTCAATACAGTACACAAAAATCCGTGATCTGATCTCATCTGTGAAGGAGGTCATTCCTGACATGCAATACCCTGGAGCCTACAAACTGAGTTGTACCTGCGGCAGCAGTTACATCGGGGAAACGAAACGACATGTCTCGGACCGTGTTCGCGAACACAAGGCAGATCTGAAACACGGCAGAACCAATACCTCTGCCGTGGCTGACCATTGTTATAACGCTTTGGGCTCGTGTGATATTGTGTTTTTCCGAGACCAAGGTACTCTGAAAACCTTTGGGCTACTATCAAAGGTTTGTTCATGAAGCCATTCGCATATATAAACACAGGCATAACTTCAACCGGGAAGATGGATACAAATTGAGCAATCATTGGAAGGATGTTATTAACCAGGTAAACCCTTAACGTTTTGATTTAAAGCTTTCGTGACTGCAGGGATTCATATTCTTCGTTCTTTCGGTAAAGTCACCACCACGTAGAAGGGAAACAATAAAATAGTTTTATATTTTTATTATTTCATTGTTTCCCTTCTACGTGACTTTACCGAAAGACCCAAAAAACGAAACCCTTAACTGTTTATGGTTGTATCCATCATATCTGCCGGGTACTTGTCTATTTTTCCGAGTTAATTTCCCCCCCGCCGCATCCTCAGCTTTCCCAGCCATTCACTTCCAGCCCCGCCCACTCCTCCGCCCCCCCCCCCCCAAGCCTCACGTCCTCACTCCTCCTAGCGCTCACGCAGTGCCCCTACCCCTCCCCCTACCCCACACCTCCCCCCTCTCTCTCCCCCCTTGCTCCTCCCCCCTTCTTGCCTATATAACCTCTTGCCACGGCAGCTCTCTCGCCCACTTCAGCAGTTGTTTTCCTTGCTGCGCTTTTACCACCTGATGAAGGTCGCTCGCGGTGCCATCGAAACGTCGCGATTTGTTTCCATTGTATTTCTAACTACGTGGCTTTACCGAAAGAACCACAAAGAGTGTCATCATCAAGGTCTCGCATTCACCACACGTCGTCATTGCTTGCGATGAAACAATGCAACAGGCGCATTTTTTTACGATGATGATAATAATCATCATCGATGATGATAATAATAATCATCATCGTCGTAATAATGTCTTGCATTGTTTTTTTTTTTTAGACTGCCTCGGCCGAAATAATTGGAATTGTGGAGGTGGGAAAAAATCCTTAGGAGACCCGGAAAAAAACCCCACACAATCACCACCGTGGGGAGAGAGACGCAGACTAAAAATATACAGCAGCAGCAGCAGGTGTTAGGGTCAGGATCGAACCCACGACCTCCTGCGTACCAGGCGAGGTAGTTAACATCTCCAACTACTGTGATGATGATGAGAGGGAGACGCAGACTCCAAATATCCAGCAGCACGTGTTAGGGTCAGGATCAAACCAACGACCTCCTGCGTAGCAGGCGAAGTAGTTAACATCTCCTAGCCACCGTGATGATGAGAGATGAAGAGAGACACGCAAACTCCAAATATACAGCAGGCGTTCTGGGTCGGGATCGAACCCACGGCCTCCTTCATACCAGGCGGGAATGGGGGTGAGGGGAGATCGAGGGGGTGCTGGGGGGGGACAATGGCAAAAATATCCACACACAGACAACTACAGCAAGTTAGGCGTCGGCATTGCTCGCTCGGGTTCAGGAGTCGCGTGTGTCGCGAGGTTTCGGGCGTGAGCTTCGTTCTGGAAATTGGAGACAAAAAAGTAATAAAAAGAAAACGGTTCTGCTAACTGCATTGGTGGGAGGTGGTCTTCTTTACGTTGTGTGGAGTGGTGGTGGTGATGTTGATGGTGATGATGTTGACTTTGTGTGGAGTTGGAGTGGTGGTGATGTTGATGGTGATGATGTTGACTTTGTGTGGAGTGGTGGTGGTGATGTTGATGGTGATGATGTTGACTTTGTGTGGAGTGGTGGTGATGTTGATGATGTTGACTTTGTGTGGAGTGGTGGTGGGGATGTTGACTTTGTGTAGAGTGGTGGTGGTGATGGTAACTTTGTGTAGAGTTGGAGTGGTGGTGGTGATGTTGATGGTGATGATGTTGACTTTGTGTGGAGTGGTGGTGGTGGTGATGTTAATGGTGATGATGTTGACTTTGTGTGGAGTGGTGGTGGTGATGTTGATGGTGATGATGTTGACTTCGTGTAGAGTTGGAGTGGTGGTGGTGATGATGATGATGTTGACTTTGTGTTGAGTTGGAGTGGTGGTGATGTTGATGGTGATGATGTTGACTTTGTGTGGAGTGGTGATGTTGATGGTGATGATGTTGACTTTGTGTAAAGTTGAAGTGGTGGTGGTGATGTTGATGGTGATGATGTTGACTTTGTGTAGAGTGGTGGTGGTGATGTTGATGGTGATTATGTTGACTTTGTGTAGAGTTGGAATGGTGGTGATGATGTTGATGATGTTGACTTTGTGTTGAGTTGGAGTGGTGGTGATGTTGATGGTGATGATGTTGACTTTGTGTAGAGTTGGAGGGGTGGTGGTGATGTTGATGGTGATGATGTTGACTTTGTGTGGTGTGGTGGTGGTGATGTTGATGGTGATGATGTTGACTTTGTGTTGAGTTGGAGTGGTGGTGATGTTGATGGTGATGATGTTGACTTTGTTTGGAGTGGTGGTGGTGATGTTGGTGGTGATGATGTTGACTTTGTGTTGAGTTGGAGTGGTGGTAGTGTTTTCAGTTTTCAGTTTAATTTATTAGGAATAACCCTGTGAGCCATGCGGCTCTTCACTCGGGTGCAACCGCAAAAAAACAAAAACATGAACAAGAAACACCTTAAAGTGACTACACGGAACAGAAACATACAGGAAAAAACAGCAAAGTCTTCCAGAAAAAAAAAACACCGTATTTCAACGCTGTGTGCAAAAATCCCAGTGGGATGCAAGCCAAACAATAACAACCATAATAAGACAATGCAGATGAAACTTATCAGGCTAACTCTGTACTACAAGAAACATACATGGCTAAACCAAAACGTCTTCAAAATCACCAAAATAAAGCTGTGAAAGCAATGCAACAGTGATCATAGGAACTGTCATTCAAATTTAACAAAAAACTATACATAATATGTACGACCAAACTTTGCACCGATAGCTGGCTGCATGAGTCACTCCATAACAGCAGGATTATCAGTAGCAGCATCACATTTTTTTCAACACACCTTTAAAGATCAGCACACTCTAATCAAAACTTAAGATCATACTTTGCAGCGGTCATCCGGAGCGATACATTTGATTTCAGGCAATTCTGAAAATCAGTGGCAGCTAGAGGTGTACAACTACTCTAGAGCAGTTTTTAGTGAAGATCTATCTCATAGGTAGTGACCCAAGTTGCAGTTTATTGGCTATATCATTCCAGACCCTGGGGGCATCAATAGTAAAGGCCCTTCCTCTCAGTATTTGTACGGCAAAAAGGAATGTGAAGCTGGTAAATGAGCAAAGACCTTAGGTCACATTTGTTCTTCGAAACAGTGAGGAGATCCAGCAGATAGTCTGTTGATTTTTTTGTAAGTACATCGTGAATAAATAAGATCTGGTGTACAAGCTGTCGATCATTAAGAGATGTTAAGTTTGACCCAATGTAGAGATCACAGTGGTGAGTCCTATATGGGCAGTTCAATGCAAATCTTAAGGCCGAGTAATAAATTGAGTCAAACTTCTTCAGTACAGTACTTGAGGCTGATTTGTACACGATGTCACAGTAATCAAGTAGAGGCAGTATGGTAGCTTTTATCAATTCCAAACGGAACATAGGGGGGGAGCAGTGCTTGTGTCGATACAGAAAACCTATTTTAAATGTTGTCTTTTTACCAATATAATCAATGTAATCTTGAAAATTCAGTTTGTAATCAAAGATTACCCCAAGATACTTATAGATCTTGACTTGCTCTATTTGATGATTATTTAAGGAATATAATTGGGAAAAATATCTTCCTGCAATTTAGTCCTGGTGAGAAGTATAGCACCTTGGTTTTGGAGGTATTCAGGACTAGTTTAAGAGCAACTAGCTGATGTTGTAGTTTGTTGAAATCACCCTGGAGCTGAGCAATCACGTCATCCAGAGAGCGGCCAGCAGTAATCAGTATCGTGTCATCTGCAAACAGATTTACCCTGGAATAATCCAGGTCAGTGCCCAAGTCATTGACATAAAGAGAGAACAAGAGGGGGCCAAGGATGGAACCCTGTGGAACCCCTTTTGTTATCTTAACACTGTTTGACCTCCAACCATCTACGAATACAGTTTGGGTGCGAGAAGAGAGGTAATTTTTTAACCATTCTACTGCGTGTTTGGAGAAACGGAGGCAACTTAGTTTACTAAGCAGGGTGTTGTGGTCGACTGTATCAAAAGCTTTGGACAGGTCAAGAAAAAGACAGGCACAGTACTGCTTATTATCAAGGCTACTGTAAATGTGATTAAGAGCGTTTAATGCAGCAGGTGTGGTGCTGTATTTTTTCGGAACCCAGATTGGTTCCGATGTAATAGTTTGTTGTCGGACAGGAAACTGCTTATTTGGTATTTCAAACATTTTTCAAGAATTTTCATCAATGGGGACAAAATTGAGATAGGTCCGTAGTTATTTGGATAATCTTTAGGGCCCCCTTTGTGAAGTGGCGAACATAGGAATATTACCATTCTAGAGGTACTGATGCTTCTTTCATGGACAGATTGAAAATATGAGCTATAGGTTTGTAGATTAGGTGACCAACAGATAGCAGAGCAAAGACGGGAATACTATCCGCTCCAGTAGAGGAGGACCCTTTGAGGTAGAACAGTTGTTTCAGAACATTACTTTCGTGGATAGGCTGGAAACTAAATTCGTTTAATGTTTGGACAGGAGTTTAGGAAATTGCATGAGCCGGGGTGACTCCCAGTACATTATCAAAAAGATTACCAGCTTCAGAAAAATGAAGGTTAAAATTGTGGACAATTTTTTTGGGCTCTGAAAAATATTCCCCATTTCGGTTAAGCACAACAGGCAGATTATCTGTGTTAGATGCCTTTTCGATACATTTGATTGTTTTCCAGAAGAGCCTGGCATTTCCATGTGATTCCAGGAGAGTGGAGGAAAAGTAGGCATTTTTTGCATGCTGTATTTTTTTGACGCATCTATTCCTTGAAATCCTGTATTCTAGCCAGTCATTGACCAAATTACTTTTCTGAGCACATGCCCAAGCCTTGTCTCTAGTTTTCATGAGCTTAGTAATCAAAGGATCAAACCATGGTGGGCGGTTGCCTTTAATTTTAAATCTAACCAACGGAGCATGTTTGTTAAGAATTTGGATAAACGTGTAACCGAAGGTCTCCCAAGCCGTAGTCAGGTTTGGAGATATCACAGACCTTGTCAATATCCGAGTGAAGCACATCATTAGTAAATGCCTGAGTGCTGAAGTGTCTCACAGAGTGCTTATCAACCAATTTAGCGGGGGGCTTTGGGTCTGGCTGATGATCTCACCCGGGTCCGAGTGGGCCAGTGGTCGGGGCTCGTAGCCGGAGGACCTAAGAGCTCTAGCCCGGTGTTAACACGCGCGAGTCCAGAGGCTGTTACCTAACCAGGTGATAAGTAAAACGGGCTGTTGCCTTAGTGAAGGCTGGGAATGTTGCTGTTGATTTGGCCATGTTTTTTTAATTTATTGTAGTACGGAGTTAGACTGATGGCCTTAAACTAAGTTTTCTTGTTGTTGTTGTTTGACTTGCATCCCACTGGGATTTTTGCACACAGCGTTGGTGTACAGTGCAAATTCAGGAATATTTTGATGTTTTTTTTCCATTAATTTTCTGTTTTGCACATGCACGCAAAGTCACTTTGAGATGTTTTCTTGTTCATGTTTTAGTTTTTTTGTTTGGTGAGGTTGCACCCGATTCAAGAGCCGAATGGCTCACAGGTCTATACCAAATAAATGAAACTAAATGAAACTATGTTAAGCGTTTATTGAATAAACACGTTGCGTCTACAAGTCGTCTCCGATAACTCACTACAAATGTAGAGGAGTAGAATGGGGAAGTGGCGTCACGTGTGCTGTCCAGGGCGATGACGTGAGGTCACGTGTGCCGTACAGGGCGATGACGTGACGTCACGCGCTCGGGGCAGCAGAGTGACGTCACGGCTCCACAAAGATAAAAGTGGGGGGGGGGGGGGCGTGACGTAAGCGGGGTCGTAGCTGGAGAGTGGGGTCGGAGAAGGTGTGGAACGGGGAGCCAGGGGCTAGAGGGTAGGGATAGTGGAGAGGGCACAGTGCCAGGGCTAGACGTGGCTGGGCTCCTCGGTCGGCCGTGTTGGCTGATCCCACAGCCGGCGCAGAGGAGACAGCACGGGGCAGCCGGCTGTGTCGGGACCTAGCCCGGGGACCCCCCTAACCCCTGGGAAGTTGTTCACCCCCTGTGTGTGCTGTTAAAGATTTGTAATCAACCCTTGGCGGAGGCCCTTAACTTACCTTAGCCTCCGAATGAGTTGTCGGGAACTCCTTTACACATACAAACAAAACGGTTATCAACAAGAGTCCAGGGGCGGAGCCGGGGGGGGGGGGTGACAGGGGGTGACATTCTGCGTGTAAGTGTACGACACTCGGTCTGGCGGACTCCTTTGCAACTGCATTGTCAGAGCGTGTGTCCGCCAACCGATGGCGTCTAAGTTCAACAGCCTGACTCTCTCTAAATCATTCTTGAAATTAACATTTGTTGCATGTCACCCCGGGCTGAAAATCCTGGCTCCGCCCCTGGTCATACACACTTCATACATACACACTTCATCCATACACACGTCATACACGCGTCATGCACACACGTCATACACACGTCATACACGCGCCATACACACACGTCATACACGCGTCATACACACGTCATACACACACGTCACACACAGGGGCGGAGCCAGGGGGGGGTGACAGGAGGGGGTGACATTCTGCGTGTAAGTGTACGACACTCGGTCTGGCGGACTCCGTTGCAACAGCGTTGTCAAGAGCGTGTGTCCGCCAACCGATGGCGTCTAAGTTCAACAGCCTGACTCTCTCTAAATCATTCTTGAAATTAATATTTGTTGAATGTCACCCCGGGCTGAAAATCCTGGCTCCGCCCCTGAACATTACGAACGTTGAATTAATCAGCGGTATGGTTTCATTGCTGTCTAAAGGTCTCAACGTTGCCGTTGCCCCATATGAAATCTGTGTCGATGAGATCGTTGTTGATGTGGAATCAGCAGTTAGACATTTCCCACATACACTGAGATGACTGTGCATGAGGTTGCCAAAATGATTAAGAACAGTAAATTTCCAAAAAAATATATGTTATTTTCAGTGACGCAAAGCCTTAAGAGAATCGAGAGCAAATAAAGATACCAAATTCTTGCCGCTGATAAGGGCCGATGGACTGTTGTGATGTCCCGTGAGGACTATGATAATAAATTCAAACATTTACTCGATTAAAATTAAACGAGACCCAACCAACACCTTGGTAGGTTTAAACAACGGTAATTATTGCCAAGTAATCGACTCCTAAGGAAGAGCAATACCTGATCAAACCAAGGGCGTCAAAACGCCCGAGACTTTATGGGCTACCAAAGATTCACAAACCTGATGTCCCATTAAGACCCACAGTTAGTCAAATTGACTCTGCCACATACAAATTAACATGAGTAGTGGTACCCCAAACTTTCGCAGCTCTTAAAAATTCCCTTTTCACACCATCAATAGGTAAACTCCCCCTCCCCCCCGCCCCCCCCCCCCCCCCGCGCCAACCGGCATGTTCACCCGCATGTACACCACCTCTACACCGTTCATCATGCTAAGTCGGCCAATCAAATGCTAATGTTTATGCTAATTCCTTTGTCAAGGCACCTTGTTTCCTCGCACACAGCTTAAAGGTCGCGGTCTGAGCTTGGCTCTGTTTCACTTCAGCGCTCTCCTCGAGACAGCCTGGTCCCTTCACCTGATGAAGGCCGCTTGTGTTGTGGCCGAAACGTCGTGATTTTTGTTGTTTTATTTTTTACCTACGTGACTTTACCGAATAGAACCAAAGAGTAACACGAGGCAATGAAACAAATACAACCGTACATTGGTAGGACCTCTTCATTCATTAAAAGCTCTGAACATCTCGTAAATGTAATTATAGATATAACGCTTATCCCGAATGATATTCTCGTAAGTTTTGATGTGACTTCTCTGTTCACGAGGGTTCTGGTCAAGGGTCTATTAAAATACTCGACACTCTGGTGACGAACGCAGGTTCAGCCAAAGATATCCCACGATTAGCTGAACACTGTCTAAAGAACACCTACTTATTGTGGCAAGGTGCCTTCTATAAACAAAAGGAAGGAGCAGCAATGGGCTCTTCTTTGTCTCCTGTGATAGCGAATTTGTACTCGGAAGATTCTGAAACAAAAGCTGTATTTTCAAGCGCACTAAAACCCTCTTCTTGGTTTGGATACGTGAATGACAACATTGGTGGGTCTGGCCACATGGCAAAGATACACTTAACTAATGTCTAAATCATCTCAACTCGCAAAACCCATCCATCCAGTTCACCATGGAAGTGGAAGCTGACAGAACAACTCACATTTCTGGATATTCTGCTCAGACGTGGTCGAAACGATAAAATAACACACGGCATTTACCAAGAGAAAATGCACACTGACGCCTATCTTAAATGCAGTCACACCATCATCGCTTACAGAAATATGCTTTCATCAAGACACTCATACATCGGGCTAAGGAAGTGTCAGATGGTGATGGTCTGAGAAGTGAAATTAAACGTATATGAAGCGCTGTAATTGAATGGTTACAATGATGCACAAATCAACAGGGCATTGAATTCCGAAACCAAATAAAAATAACACGAGCATTGAAACTGACCAAGTGATTAAAACTAAAAAAATAATACCCTATATTGTGGGAGTAACTGATCAACTAGCCAGATGTTTGGAAAAACAAAACATCCGAGTCAGATTTGGCACGGTACATAAAATACAAAAAATGATATCTGGTACGAAAGATGTATTACCGAAGTTATCGACAGAAGGTGTGTACCGGATTACTTACGCTTGTGGCAAATGCTATGTAGGGAAAACAAGACGAATGATCAGCACGAGACTAAAATTAACACGCGTGCCAACAAGGACACTCAATTGCTTTTGATAATATTAAAGTTCCGCGCAAAACTAGTTACTACTGGCGACGACTAATTTGAGAATCTATCGAAATTGAGATAAATACAATTTTCTTTTAACCTGACCATCAAATAACACATTGTTTAAATGCATGCCTATACAGGTCACCAAACTTCAATCGGGATTACCGTCGGTACTGCTATTTTAGTACACACAACCAACGGGGAGTACAATAACAAATGGGCTTGCATAACGCGCATGCATAATGTATCATAATTGATTACCATATAAATAACCCTAGCGGCAAAAGATGCCCATTGTCATTCATATGCATTCATTAACACTCCCCCCTCCCCACTCAATTTCACGCAAGAAGCACACACAAGTGACGTCGTTACATCTACCCCTCTATTTAAGGAGCGAAACAGGGGGATTTCCCCACGATTCTGGCTGCTGCCTGATGAAGCTAGTTGTAATTACCGGTGAAACGTCGTACTCAGATTCCAAATGTTGTGGCTTTGCTCTAGTAACGGTTTTTGGCACGTTCTGTTCACGTGACAAACCGCTTACTAATTGGCTGTGTCGGGTGGTGGCAGGTTTAGCGACACGTTTAAATATTACGCGATCAAACCCATAACAGTACCTGGATTATGGATGTTGATGATGTTGTTGATGGTGTTGTTGTTGATGATGTTGATGGTGTTGTTGTTGATGATGTTGATGGTGTTGATGGTGTTGTTGATGTTGATGGTGTTGTTGATGATGTTGATGGTGTTGTCGTTGATGATGTTGATGGTATTGATGGTGTTGTTGTTGTTCATGATGTTGATGGTGTTGTTGTTGATGATGTTCATGGTATTGATGGTGTTGTTGTTGATGATGTTGATGGTGTTGATGTTGTTGATTATGTTGATGGTATTGATGGTGTTGTTGATGTTGATGGTGTTGTTGTTGATGATGTTGATGGCATTGATGGTGTTGTTGTTGTTGTTGATGATGATGTTGATAATGTTGTTGTTGATGATGTTGATGGTATTGATGGTGTTGTTGTTGATGTTGATGGTGTTGTTGTTGATGATGTTGATGGTGTTGTTGTTGATGATGTTGATGGTGTTGTTGATGATGTTAATGGTGTTGATGGTGTTGTTGTTGATGATGTTGATGGTGTTGTTGATGATGTTAATGGTGTTGATGGTGTTGTTGTTGATGATGTTGATGGTGTTGATGGTGTTGTTGTTGTTGATGACGATGAAGATGTTACGGAAATAACACAGGAGTTGTGTAAAGATGTTCAAACGCCAAAATAAACCTTTTGCAAGGCATGAAGTTACCGTGTTAACCACACACACGGTACTCGTGGTGAACATGCAAACAGACATGGCTCTGATAAGATATGACACATTGTCTTTGAATCTGATTTGGCCTAGACCAGACACAACATCCTTCTTTAGGGTCTATTCTCACCAGTGTCAGACCAATTATAAATGCTGTGTCGTTAAACCCGCCACCACCCGACACAGCCCAATCAGTAAGCAGTTTGTGTCACGTTAACAAAACGTGGACTATTAGTTACTTTGTTCAGCACTCACCGGTGCGTGCGTGTGTGTGTTCTGGAGAGTTAACCCACAACATCATTCACGATCCGAGTAACCCTGGTCACTTATCGCCGGTAAGAACAAACGCAACCACGACCAGCAGCAGCATCATTAGGCAGACAGCCACAGAGTTACATAGGAATCCTTCCTCCTATCTGGGTCTTAAGCAGATGGGGGAGGTGGTAATTGTGGTGTCTTCACTTGTAGGTCAATCAGGGGGTGCAAAAACCAGAGGGGTGGGGGAGGTGTTGGTTAATGTATGCCACGTAAATGATAATGGCTGACCAATTAACCGGTTGGGTTATTCATAGGGTAAATCAACAACCGTGCTTTGTATTTGTGTGCCAACACCATTGACGATTATCTGAACCGGTCCTGGGCCTCCCCTAGGTCGACTCAGCCTCAAATGAGTACCTGGTGCGGTGTGTAAGCATCGCCACTGGGGAGACAAAGGCGGCCGGGCGTGGTGCTGGCTACCCACCCCCTCGTGTAGCCGCTTCGGCCTTCATAGGTGCTGCTCGCTAGGTCGTGGCGGCGGCGGTGGCGGCGGCGGCAGCGGCGGCATCGCGCCAACCGCTCCACCACCGCTCGCTCGCGGTCCGAACGCGCCACTGAACACCCTTGGCTGATCATTAGCTTGGCAGTCGTCACGGGTGAGTGCGTGAAAAGTGTCACCTCTCAGCCGGGGGAAATCCCCAATCCCCGTCCGCACCAGTCCCGCGAGAGAGCTCATTTGCCTACGAATCCATCCCCACACCCCACACCCCCCCCCCCCTAGAGAATGATCTCGTCGTAGGCACGTGCCAAGGTCGGTGAAACAGCGAATTAAGGGGCTGGGTCCATAAGCGACGTCACGCGATTTTGGATGAATGTTTTTTATCCCCCCCACCCACCCACCCCTAGTCACGTGGCGTCACAAAAAGTCAGACCCCCACCCCCGCCCTCAAATATGACGTCACAAAGCTCTGCTCCTCCCCCCTCCCCCCCAAAAAATATAATAATATAAAACAGCCTTCAAATCTTGATTTAAAGCTTTCGTGACTAAAGTCACATTGAAGGGAAACAATAAAATAATAAAATATATAAAACAATAAAAAAAACATTCTCACGACGTTTCGACCAAAACACAAACGGTCGTCATCAGGTGTGTCGGTCCGCATTAATTTATTTATTTTTAAACGGTGTATATATTTATTTATAAAAACGTCAGTGCCATGCGCAGCGATTTGACAGCTTGTTTAGAAGGACGAGTCCATCTATGTTCTGAAAAGAGGAGGGGGGAGACGAAAAATTAATGTAAGGGAAACAATAAAATAATACAATATATATAAAACAATAAAAAAAATTCTCACGACGTTTCGACCATAACGCAAACGGTCATCATCAGGTGTGAAAACTAACGGCAAAAAACATTTGAAAGAAGTTTTTCACACCTGATGATGACCGTTTGCGTTATGGTAGAAACGTCGTGAGAATTTTTTAATTGTTTTATATATATTTTATTATTTTATTGTTTCCCTTCAACGTGATTTTACCGAAAGAGCTAAGAATATAAATTACTGCAGTCACGAAAGCTTTAAATCAAAACCTTTATTATTATTTTTTTTAATTCATCACGGATCGATCATTGTTGTATTGCAGGGACGCCGGGCCAGGGAATCAAACTCGATTCCCGCCCGCCCGCCCGCTGAAGACTCAGCCTCAAGTGTGTGGTGAAATATCGCCACTGGGGGGAGACAAAGGCGGTCGGGCGTGGCGCTGGACAACCCACCCCACTTGCCCCCTACAGCCCGTTGAGGTCACAAGGGGTGGGTCGCATGTTGCCACTGCCCTGCGCGAATCTGCTGCAGGCAGTGATGAGGAGTGAAACGATAAGAGGCCATCCATGAATGACGTCACGCACCTAGGGGGTGGGGTGGGATGGGGGGAGGGGTCAGACATTTGTGACGATGCGTGACGAGGAGGGGGGCGTGGTTTGAGAAATGTGACGTCACATCGAAATGCGCAAAACTTTAAGTAAATATGGACACGGCACGTTCTACTTATATTCGTGGTTCTTTCGGTAAAGTCACGTTGAAGGGAAACAATAGAATGATAAAATATATATATAAAACAATAATTAAATAGATTTTTAAAGGAAAAAATGTGTTCTCCTACAACATCAGAGTGCAGTGCCACGTTAAATACGCAACTACAATGTGACAATACATTTTTATTTAAAGCTTTCGAGACTGCAGTAATTCATATTCTTAGCTCTTTCGGTAAAGCCGCGTTGAAGGGAAACAATAAAATAATAAAAAAAAATATACAAAACAATAAAAATTCTCACGACGTTTCGACC
This sequence comes from Petromyzon marinus, assembly GCF_048934315.1. Taxonomy (NCBI): domain Eukaryota; kingdom Metazoa; phylum Chordata; class Hyperoartia; order Petromyzontiformes; family Petromyzontidae; genus Petromyzon; species Petromyzon marinus. The sequence goes on from NW_027423124.1 coordinate 1,292,732, forward strand.
GTTTGTGTTATGGTCGAAACGTCGTAAGAACATCTACTGGACAACACAGTGACGGACCAGCGGATGCGAGCCCATGGCCTTGACACCAGGACCTACCGTGGAGCTGATCTGCCCTCTGACCATCGACTAGTCATCTGTAAGATGCACCTGCCATTCTTCCATTCCGGTGGTGGGTGTACACCCAGGACCCCATTCCAACCTAAAGTGGCCTGGTCTTAGTTATCTGATGAAAGTTGCAAGCGAGAATTTCATCATCGCTTGCGGCTGGGATTGGCATCGTCCCCGACTCCTCTAGATGTCAAGGGTAAATGGGCGAGGTTTAGGACTGTGACTCATGCAGCTGCAATGGTTGCTTTGGGTACGCGGTCCAGACCTCCGCCAGAGACCCGGGATGACAGAGGGGGTATTCAGGATGGTTGAGAAAAAGCGACAGGCCCACTGTCATCGGCTACAGAATCCCACGTCAGAGAATGAGGAGGCTTACCGCAGCCTTTGCTCGGTGGTTCGGAGAGCCGTGAGGCGCTGCAAGGATGGGTGGTGGTTGCGGGTTGCTGAGGAGATGGAGTCTGCCTCAGTGGCCCGCGATCAGAAATCTCTATTTAACTCCATCAAAAAAGTAACCTGCAGCGCCACACCTATTACCATCATTAGGGGAAAAAACGGTGATTCAATCTCCGACCCGCAGGAACAGGTTTGCTGATTTGCTGAGCATTTCTGTGAGGTCCTGGGGGAGGGAAAATCCCTCAGCCAGGAAAACATCGTGGCACATAGTGAGGATGACCCTGCTGAGGCTGCGGTGCCTCAAATATTGGAAGAAGTCACCCCCTGTGAGTGGCTGGCTGAGGTGCCATCTGTTGAGGAAGTACTGAAGGCGATCCGGAGTCTGAGACCAGGAAAGGCAGCAGGCAGAGATGATCTCCCAAGCGAAATGCTGAGGGAGGGTGGCGTTTGTGCACAGACTGCCCTATATGACATCATAACAACAGTCTGGACCACTGGATGGGTTCTGCAGGATTGGAAGGATGCCCTGGTGGTCCCCCTTTTTAAGAAGGGGGACCATGCAGACTGTAACAACTACAGGGGCATCTCACTCCTCAGTGTGCCGGGGAAGGTCCTGGCAATGATTGTTCAGCATCGCCTTGCCAGGCAGGCTGAGGAGAGGCTTGCAGAGCCCCAATGCGGTTTCAGGAAAGGGCGGTCCTGCACAGATGCCATATTTTCTGTCCGTCTGCTACAGCAGAGGTGTATGGAATTCCAACAAGGCCTACATCTCTGCTTTATTGACCTGGTCAAGGCCTATGATACCATCAGTAGGCCTGGGCTCTGGGTTGTTCTTCGTGGTATTGGAGTACCTGACCCTCTGCTCATGATCATTAAGGACCTTCATGATGGTGAGTGGGCCCGGCTAAAACTACGTGGCCGGGAGTCAGAGCCATTCCCTGTACACCTTGGGGTGCGACAGGGATGTCCTCTAGCTCCCACATTATTTATAATCTATTTTGACCACGTAGTTCGTGAAGCCTTCAATAGATGTACCGGGGGAATCTCCATATGGTATAGATATAATGGGAGGCTGATCGATGCCCGGGTGCAGTCAAGGGATTGCTCCCTATTGCTCAACCACGTTATGTATGCTGATGATTTGGTAATAGCTGCTCATTCAGAGGAGGAGTTGGAGACGCTGCTGCTGAGACTGGAGCGTGCCACTAAGAGGTGGGGCCTTACCATCAGCCCCACCAAAACTAAGCACCTGCCTGGGTATTTTGTACCATCGGACACTCCACCCCCACAACTCCCAATCGGTGATGGGGCAGTTGTGGAGCGAGTGGAGAGTTTCCCATACCTGGCCAGTGTGCTTATGACCGGCTCCAGTTTAACAGCAGAGGTCTCACTCCGAATCAGTCGAGCGGCAATATCTTTTCATCGGTTGCGTGACGCTGCGTGGAAGCTACCTGGTCTGTCGCTCCGCACTAAGCTTCAGGTCTTCTCGGCCACGGTCATTCCCTCCCTTCTCTACGCTTGCGAAACGTGGACCCCCCTAATGGAACATCTTTGCCAGTTAGAAACATTTAGGCTGGCCTGCCTACGATCAATCCTGGGTTTAACCAGACTGGATTGTGTGAGGAGCTCACAAATCCTTGAAAGATCTGGGCAAGGTCCCATCAGTGAGCTCCTCCAGCGGGCAAGGCTGCGATGGCTGGGTCATGTAGCCCGCATGCCCAGCCACCGCATGCCGAAACAGCTTTTATTTGGCCGGATTGAGGGGGCTAAATGGGCGCGGCAGGGGCTAGAAAAGAGATGGAGTGATGTGGTACGGGAGGACGTGGAGCTGAGTGGACTTGCCGATGACTGGTGCCAGTGGTGTCAAGATCGGCCTCTGTGGACGAGGCTCGTGAAGGACGCTACTGGGCAGTTGGAGGTAGTCGCCCTCCAACAACAACGGAGGGTTGAGGAGCGACGCTCACAACAACGAGCGGAGCGCCGGGTGGCTAAAGCACAGCAGGTTGGCACAGTAGGGGGCACAAGTGGTGCATCAGTCAGTCATCTCAGTCGACCCGTGGCACCTGGGTCTGCCCCGTGACCTCCTGCCAGCGGGCGTTCGACACTTCACGTGGCCTCAGGGTGCACATAGCCTGGCACAAGCATCGTGGTGACGTCACCGCCACTTAGTGGTGAATGGCGCTTGTTGTTGTTGTTGTGTGTGAGTGGGTGTGTGAGTGAGTGGTTGTGTGAGTGTGTGGGTGTGTGAGTGAGTGTGTGGGTGTGTGAGTGTGTGGGTGATTGTGAGGGTGGGTGAGTATGTGGGTGTGTGAGTGTGTGGGTGGGTGAGTGCTTGAGAGAGTGGGTGAGTGAGAAAGTGGGTGGGTGAGTGCATGGTTGAGTGAGTGAGTGTGTGAGTGAATGTGTGAGTGTGTGACTGAGTTGGTGTGTGAGTGAGTGGGTGGGTGAGTAAGCACATGAGAGTGAGTGAGTGGGTGAGTGTGTATGTGGGTGAGTAAGTGAGTGTGTAAGTGGATGAGTGAGTCGGTGAGTGGGTGAGTGAGTGCATGAATGGGTGAGTGTGTGAGTGGGTGAGTAAATGGGTGAGTGAATGAGTAAGTGAGTGGGTGAGTGAGTGGGTTGGTGATTGAGTGGGTGGGTGAGTGAGTGGGTGGGTGAGTGAGAAAGTGGGTGGGCGAGTGAGTGAATGTGTGAGTGTGTGGGTGTGTGAGTGTGTGGGTGTGTGAGTGAGTGTGTGAGTGAGTGTATGCGTGAGTGAGTGGCTGATTGAGTGGGTGTTCTGGGTGAGTGAGCGGGTCGGTGAGTGAGTTAGTGGGTGAGTGAGTGTGTGAGTAAGTAAGTGAATGGGTTAGTGGGTGAGTGAGTGTATGAGTGTGTCAGTGGGTAAGTGGGTGAGTGAGTGTGTGAGCAAGTTGGTGAGTGAGTGAGCGAGTCAGTGACTTAAAGCTTTCGTGACTGCAGGAATTCATATTCTTTGGGTCTTTCGGTAAAGTCTCGGAGATAGGTTCAAACAAAATACAAAATAACAAAAGGCTACGACGTTTCGATCGCAACACAATCGGTCGTCAGCAGGAAAAGGAAACCGTTTTCCTACGTGGCCGGGAGTCAGAGCCATTCCCTGTTCACCTTAGGGTGCGACAGGGATGTCCTCTGGCTCCCACATTGTTTAACATCTATTTTGACCACGTAGTTCGTGAAGCCTTCAATAGCTGTACCGGGGGAATCTCCATATGGTACAGACATAATGGGAGGCTAATCGATGCCCGGGTGCGGTCAAGGGATGGCTCCCTATTGCTCAACCACGTTATGTATGCTGATGATTTGGTAATAGCTGCTCAGTCAGAGGAGGAGTTGGAGATGCTGCTGCTGAGACTGGAGCGTGCCACTAAGAGGTGGGGCCTTACCATCAGCCCCACCAAAACTAAGCACCTGCCTGGGTATTTTGTACCATCGGACACTCCACCCCCACAACTCCCAATCGGTGATGGGGCAGTTGTGGAGAGAGTGGAGAGTTTCCCATACCTGGGCAGTGTGCTTATGACTGGCTCCAGTTTAACAGCAGAGGTCTCACTCCGAATCAGTCGAGCGGCAATATCTTTTCATCGGTTGCGTAACGCTGTGTGGAAGCTACCTGGTCTGTCGCTCCGCACTAAGCTTCAGGTCTTCTCGGCCACGGTCATTCCCTCCCTTCTCTACGCTTGCGAAACGTGGACCCCCCTAATGGAACATCTTCGCCGGTTAGAAACATTTAGGCTGGCCTGCCTACGATCCATCCTGGGTTTAACCAGACTGGATTGTGTGAGGAGCTCACAAATCCTTGAAAGATCTGGGCAGGGTCCCATCGGTGAGCTCCTCCGGCAGGCAAGGCTGCGATGGCTGGGTCATGTAGCCCGCATGCCCAGCCACCGCATGCCGAAACAGCTTTTGTTTGGCCGGATTGAGGGGGCTAAGCGGGCGCGGCACGGGCTAGAGAAGAGATGGAGTGATGTGGTACAGGAGGACGTGGAGCTGAGTGGACTTGCCGATGACTGGTACCAGCGGTGTCAAGATCGGCCTCTGTGGAGGAGGCTCGTGGAGGATGCTACTGGGCAGTTGGAGGCAGTCGCCCTCCAACAACAACGGAGGGCGGAGGAGCGACGCTCACAACAGCGAGCGGAGCGCCGGGTGGCTAAAGCACGGCAGGTTGGCACAGTAGGGGGCACAGGTGGTGCATCAGCCACTCATCTCAGTCAGTCGACCCGTGGCACCTGGGTCTGCCCCGTGACCTCCTGCCAGCGGGGGTTCGACACTTCACGTGGCCTCAGGGTGCACATAGCCTGGCACAAGCGTTGTGGTGACGTCACCGCCACTTAGTGGCGAATGGCGGTTGTTGTTGTTGTTGAGTAAGTTAATGAGTGGGTGAGTGAGTGAATGAGCGGATGGGTGAGTGAATGAGTGGATGGGTGAGTGAATGAGTGGGTGGGTGAGTGAATGAGTGGGTGGGTGGGTGAGTGCATGAGTGGGTGGGTGAGTAAGTGGGTGGGTGGGTTAGTGAATGAACGGGTGGGTGAGTGAGTGGGTGGGTAGGTTAGTGAATGAGTGGGTGGGTGAGGGAATAAGTGGGTGGATGAGTGAATGAGTGGGTGAGTAAGTTAATGAGTGGGTGAGTGAGTGAATGAGCGGATGGGTGAATGAATGAGCGTGTAGGTGAGTGAATGAGTGGGTGCGTGAGTGGGTGAGTGAATGAGTGGGTGGGTGAGTGAATGAACGGGTGGGTAAGTGAATGAGTGGGTGGGTGAGTGAATGAATGAGCGGGTGAGTGAATGAGTGGGTGGGTGAGTGAATGAGTGGGTGAGTGAATGAGTGGGTGGGTGAGTGAATGAACGGGTGGGTGAGTGAATGAGTGGGTGGGTGAATGAATGAATGAGTGGGTGAATGAATGAGTGGGTGGGTGAGTGAATGAACAGGTGAGTGAATGAGTGGGTGGACGGATGAGTGAATGAGCGTATGGGTGAGTGAACGAGTGAGTGGGTGAGTGAATGAGTGGGTGACAGATGATTGAGTGTGGGCGAGTTAGTGGGTGGGTGAGTAAATAAGTGGGTGGGTAGGTAAATTAGTGGGTAGGTGAGTGAGGTGCCGGCTCCCAGCCGCCATCTTGCGTAAGGAAGGCACCCAACCGCCAGCTTAGGTCGGAATGGTGAAAATCTTCCATCTTAAATTTTGATTTAAAGCGTTCGTGACTGCAGGGATTCATATTCTTGGTTCTTTCGGTAAAGTCACCACGTAGAAGGGAAACAATAAAATAATAAAAATGTAAAACAACAAAATTATCACGACGTTTACGACCGCAACACAAGCAATCATCATCAGGTGTGAAAACCACAGCAAGAAAATTTGAAAAAAGTGACGTTTTTTGTAAGATGGATTATGGCTTAGCAATCATTGGAAGGATTTGATACACCATTTCGGGTCTTAATCGATTGTTCACGCTTACGGTGGCTTTCAGACAGCATACATTAATTTTTCGTCTCCCCCCTCCTCTTTTCCGAACATAGATGGACTCATATTCTTAGTTTTTTCGGTAAAGTCACGTTGAAGAGAAACCACAAAATAACAAAATATATATAAAACAATAAAAAATTCTCACGACGTTTCGACCATAACTCAAACGGTCATCATCAGGTGTGTTGGTTTGCATAAATTTATTTTTAAACGGCAAATTTATTTAATTATAAAAAAAACGTTGGCGTCACGCGCAGCGATTGGCAGTTTGCCCAGGACTAGTACATCTATTTTTTTTTGAAAAGAGGAGGGGGGAGACGAAATTTTTTAAAATGTATGCTGTCTGAAAGCCACTGTAAGCGTGAACAATCAATCAAGAACTGAAATGATTTATCAAATCTTTCCAATGATTGCTAAGATAGAATCCACCTTCTCGGTTGAAATTGTCTCTGTGCTTGTATATGTGGATAGCCTCATGAACGAATCTCTCATGGAAGCCAGATGGCTTACAAAGAACCTCCGTCTTGGAAAAGTCAATGGCATGTGAGCCTACTGAATTAGAACAATGATCTGCTACGGCCGAGGTGTTGGTCCTACCGTGTTTAAGGTCTGCTTTATGTTCACGAATGCGGTCCGAGACATGGCTCACATGCCATTTTCCAAGACGGAGGTTCTTTGTAAGCCATCTGGCTTCCATGAGAGATTCGTTCATGAGGCTATCCACATATACAAGCACAGAGACAATTTCAACCGAGAAGATGGATTCTATCTTAGCAATCATTGGAAAGATTTGATAAATCATTTCAGTTCTTGATTGATTGTTCACGCTTACAGTGGCTTTCAGACAGCATACATTATAAAAAATTTCGTCTCCCCCCTCCTCTTTTAAAAAAAATAGATGGACTAGTCCTGGGCAAACTGCCAATCGCTGCGCGTGACGCCAACGTTTTTTATAAATAAATAAATTTGCCGTTTAAAAATAAATTTATGCAAACCAACACACCTGATGATGACCGTTTGAGTTATGGTCGAAACGTCGTGAGAATTTTTTTATTGTTTTATATATATTTTGTTATTTTGTTGTTTCTCTTCAACGTGACTTTACCGAAAAAACTAAGAATATGAATTACTGCAGTCACGAAAGCTTTAAATCAAAATAGATGGACTCGTCCATCTAAACAAACAGCCAAATCGCTGTCCGTGGTGCTAACGTTTAAAAATAAATAAATACACACCGCCACTTCTTTCAATGTTTCCTGCCGTTGGTTTTCACACCCGATGATGACTGCTTGTGTTGCAGTCGAAACGTCGTGAGAATTTTATTGTTTTATATATATTTTATTATTTTATTGTTTCCCTTCAGCATAATCTTGTTTGAAGGCAACCAACCGCCATATTCGGCAGGAAAGACGCCCAACCGCCATTTTAGGCAATGAAGACTCCTGTGCCGCCATTTTAGGTAGGGACGTTGCCCACCCGCCATCTTAGGTAGGGAAGCGCGCCAACAGAAGTCGCCCACTTCTAGGGGGAGCTCTCTGGGAAATCGGCACTCCCAAACATTCTGCACAAGTGCCACAACGGCCGCCTGTGGCTGATGGGGGTGCTCAAAAAGGGGCCGTCCATAAATGACGTCACGCACCTAGAAGGGGGGGTGGGGAGGGGTCAGAGATTTGTGACGATGTGTGACGAGGGAGGGGGCGGGGTTTGAGAAATGTGACGTCACATCAGAACTTTCAACAAATACAGACGACACTTTCTACTTAATTAAAAATACTTTTTAATAAACGTTTTCTCCTACAACATCGGAGTGCAGCGCCACGTTAAATACGCACTACAGTGACAATAATTTTAAGCGATTTGAAGCATGTTTTATTTTCAAAATGAAAATATGTTTTTTTTTGGGGGAGGGTGGGGGTGTGGGGGGGAGGGGCGAGGGGGTTGAGGGGAGGGGCAAGGAGGTGAGTGGGTGGATGAGTGAATGAGTGGGTGGGTGGGTGAGTGAATGAGTGGGTGGGTGAGTGAGTGGGTGGGTGGGTTAGTGAATGAGTGGGTGGGTGAGTGAGTGGGTGGGTGAGTGAGTGGGTGGGTGGGTTAGTGAATAAGTGGGTGGGTGAGGGAATAAGTGGGTGGGTGAGTGAATGAGTGGGTGGGTGAGTGAATGAGTGGATGGGTGAGTGAATGAGTTGGTGGGTGGGTGAGTGAATGAGTGGGTGGGTGAGTTAGTGAATGAACGGGTGGGTGAGTGAATAGGTCGGTGGGTTAGTGAATGAGTGGGTGGGTGAGGGAATAAGTGGGTGGGTGAGTGAATGAGTGGGTGAGTAAGTTAATGAGTGGGTGAGTGAGTGAATGAGCGGATGGGTGAATGAATGAGCAGGTAGGTGAGTGAATGAGTGGGTGGGTGAGTGAATGGGTGGGTGAGTGAATGAGTGGGTGGGTGAGTGAATGAACGGGTAGGTAAGTGAATGAGTGGGTGGGTGAGTGAATGAATGAGTGGGTGAGTGAATGAGTGGGTGGGTGAGTGAATGAGTGGGTGAGTGAATGAGTGGGTGGGTGAGTGAATGAACGGGTGGGTGAGTGAACGAGTGGGTGGGTGAGTGAATGAATGAGTGGGTGAGTGAATGAGTGGGTGGGTGAGTGAATGAACGGGTGAGTGAATGAGTGGGTGGACAGATGAGTGACTGAGCGGGTGGGTGAGTGAACGAGTGGGTGGGTGAGTGAATGAGTGGGTGGACAGATGATTGAGTGTGGGCGAGTTAGTGGGTGGGTGAGTAAATAAGTGGGTGGGTAGGTAAATTAGTGGGTGGGTGAGTGAGGTGCCGGCTCCCAGCCGCCATCTTGCGTAAAGAAGGCACCCAACCGCCAGCTTAGGTTGGAATGGTGAAAATCTTCCATCTTAAATTTTGATTCAAAGCGTTCGTGACTGCAGGGATTCATATTCTTGGTTCTTTCGGTAAAGTCACCACGTAGAAGGGAAACAATAAAATAATAAAAATATAAAACAATAAAATTATCACGACGTTTACGACCGCAACACAAGCAATCATCATCAGGTGTGAAAACCACAGCAAGACAATTTGAAAAAAGTGGTGGTTTTTTTAAGATGGATTATGGCTTAGCAATCATTGGAAGGATTTGATACACCATTTCAGGTCTTAATCGATTGTTCACGCTTACGGTGGCTTTCAGACAGCATACATTAATTTTTCGTCTCCCCCCTCCGCTTTTCCGAACATAGATGGACTCGTCCATTTAAACAAACTGCCAAATCGCTGTCCGTGGTGCTAACGTTTAAAAATAAATAAATACACACCGCCACTTCTTTCAATGTTTCCTGCCGTTGGTTTTCACACCCGATGATGACTGCTTGTGTTGCAGTCGAAACGTCGTGATAATTTTATTGTTTTATATATATTTTATTATTTTATTGTTTCCCTTCAGCATAATCTTGTTTGAAGGCAACCAACCGCCATATTCGGTACGAAAGACGCCCAACCGCCATTTTAGGCAGTGAAGACTCCTGGCCGCCATTTTAGGTAGGGACGTTGCCCACCCGCCATCTTAGGTAGGGAAGCGCGCCAACAGAAGTCGCCCACTTCTAGGCGGAGCTCTCTGGGAAATCGGCACTCCCAAACATTCTGCACAAGTGCCATAACGGCCGCCTGTGGCTGATGGGGGTGCTCAAAAAGGGGCCGTCCATAAATGACGTCACGCACCTAGAAGGGGGGGGGGTGGGGAGGGGTCAGAGATTTGTGACGATGTGTGACAAGGGAGGGGGCGGGGTTTGAGAAATGTGACGTCACATCAGAACTTTCAACAAATACAGACGACACTTTCTACTTAATTAAATAGACTTTTTAATAAACGTTTTCTCCTACAACATCGGAGTGCAGCGCCACGTTAAATACGCACTACAGTGACAATCATTTTAAGCGATTTGAAGCATGTTTTATTTTCAAAATGAAAATATGTTTTTTTTGGGGAGGGTGGGGGTGTGGGGGGGGCGAGGGGGTTGAGGGGAGGGGCAAGGAGGTGAGTGGGTGGATGAGTGAATGAGTGGGTGGGTGAGTGAATGAGTGGGTGGGTGAGTGAGTGGGTGGGTGGGTTAGTGAATGAGTGGGTGGGTGAGTGGGTGGGTGGGTGAGTGAGTGGGTGGGTGGGTTAGTGAATGAGTGGGTGGGTGAGGGAATAAGTGGGTGGGTGAGTGAATGAGTGGGTGGGTGAGTGAATGAGTGGATGGGTGAGTGAATGAGTTGGTGGGTGGGTGAGTGAATAAGTGAGTGGGTGGGTGAGTTAGTGAATGAACGGGTGGGTGAGTGAATAGGTCGGTGGGTTAGTGAATGAGTGGGTGGGTGAGGGAATAAGTGGGTGGGTGAGTGAATGAGTGGGTGAGTAAGTTAATGAGTGGGTGAGTGAGTGAGTGAATGAGCGGATGGGTGAATGAATGAGCGGGTAGGTGAGTGAATGAGTGGGTGGGTGAGTGAATGGGTGGGTGAGTGAATGAGTGGGTGGGTGAGTGAATGAACGGGTAGGTAAGTGAATGAGTGGGTGGGTGAGTGAATGAATGAGTGGGTGAGTGAATGAGTGGGTGGGTGAGTGAATGAGTGGGTGAGTGAATGAGTGGGTGGGTGAGTGAATGAACGGGTAGGTGAGCGAATGAGTGGGTGGGTGAGTGAATGAATGAGTGGGTGAGTGAATGAGTGGGTGGGTGAGTGAATGAACGGGTGAGTGAATGAGTGGGTGGACAGATGAGTGAATGAGCGGGTGGGTGAGTGAACGAGTGGGTGGGTGAGTGAATGAGTGGGTGGACAGATGATTGAGTGTGGGCGAGTTAGTGGGTGGGTGAGTAAATAAGTGGGTGGGTAGGTAAATTAGTGGGTGGGTGAGTGAGGTGCCGGCTCCCAGCCGCCATCTTGCGTAAAGAAGGCACCCAACCGCCAGCTTAGGTCGGAATGGTGAAAATCTTCCATCTTAAATTTTGATTCAAAGCGTTCGTGACTGCAGGGATTCATATTCTTGGTTCTTTCGGTAAAGTCACCACGTAGAAGGGAAACAATAAAATAATAAAAATGTAAAACAATAAAATTATCACGTTTACGACCGCAACACAAGCAATCATCATCAGGTGTGAAAACCACAGCAAGAAAATTTGAAAAAAGTGGCGGTTTTTTTAAGATGGATTATGGCTTAGCAATCATTGGAAGGATTTGATACACCATTTCAGGTCTTAATCGATTGTTCACGCTTACGGTGGCTTTCAGACAGCATACATTAATTTTTCGTCTCCCCCCTCCTCTTTTCCGAACATAGATGGACTCGTCCATTTAAACAAACTGCCAAATCGCTGTCCGTGGTGCTAACGTTTAAAAATAAATAAATACACACCACCACTTCTTTCAATGTTTCCTGACGTTGGTTTTCACACCCGATGATGACTGCTTGTGTTGCAGTCGAAACGTCGTGATAATTTTATTGTTTTATATATATTTTATTATTTTATTGTTTCCCTTCAGCATAATCTTGTTTGAAGGCAACCAACCGCCATATTCGGTACGAAAGACGCCCAACCGCCATTTTAGGCAGTGAAGACTCCTGGCCGCCATTTTAGGTAGGGACGTTGCCCACCCGCCATCTTAGGTAGGGAAGCGCGCCAACAAAAGTCGCCCACTTCTAGGCGGAGCTCTCTGGGAAATCGGCACTCCCAAACATTCTGCACAAGTGCCACAACGGCCGCCTGTGGCTGATGGGGGTGCTCAAAAAGGGGCCGTCCATAAATGACGTCACGCACCTAGAAGGGGGGGGTGGGGAGGGGTCAGAGATTTGTGACGATGTGTGACAAGGGAGGGGGCGGGGTTTGAGAAATGTGACGTCACATCAGAACTTTCAACAAATACAGACGACACTTTCTACTTAATTAAATAGACTTTTTAATAAACGTTTTCTCCTACAACATCGGAGTGCAGCGCCACGTTAAATACGCACTACAGTGACAATCATTTTAAGCGATTTGAAGCATGTTTTATTTTCAAAATGAAAATATGTTTTTTTTGGGGAGGGTGGGGGTGAGGGGGGGGGGCAGAGCTTTGTGACGTCATATTTGAGGGGGGGGTGTTAAAAATCGTCAAAAATCGCCTGACGTCATTTATGGATGGCCCCAAAGAGATAAAAAAAGTATTACACACGGAACTTTTATTCACTCACTCTCACACCCACCCACCACTCACACCCACCCACCACTCACTCTCACACCCACCCACCACTCACTCACACCCACCTACCACTCACTCTCACACTCACCCACCACTCACTCTCACACCCACCCACCACTCACTCTCACACCCACCCACCACTCACTCTCACACCCACCCACCACTCACTCTCACACCCACCCACCACTCACTCTCACACCCACCACTCACTCTCACACCCACCCACCACTCACTCTCACACCCACCCACCACTCACTCTCACCCACCACTCACTCTCACACCCACCCACCACTCACTCTCACACCCACCCACCACTCACTCACACCCACCCACCACTCACTCTCACACCCACCCACCACTCACTCTCACACCCACCCACCACTCACTCTCACACCCACCCATCACTCACCCTCACGGGTGGGGAGAGACGAGGTGAGGTGATGGGTGAGGAGGGAGACGAGGTGAGACGAGGTGAGGCGATGGGTGAGGAGACGAGGTAAGGGGATGGGTGAGGAGGGAGACGAGGTGATGGGTGAGGAGGTTGACGAGGTGAGGTGATGCGTGAGAGAGCCGAGGTGAGGGGATGGGTGAGGAGGGAGACGAGGTGAGGTGATGGGTAAGAGACACGAGGTGAGGCGATGGGTGAGGAGGGGGACGAGGTGAGTTGATGGGTGAGGAGAGAGACGAGGTGAGTTGATGGGTGAGGCGAGAGACGAGGTGAGTTGATGGGTGAGGAGAGAGACGAGGTGAGGTGATGGGTGAGGAGAGAGATGAGGTGATTGGTGAAGAGACGAGGTGAGGCGATGGGTGAGGAGAGAGACGAGGTGAGGTGATGGGTGAGGAGGGAGACGAGGTGAGGCGATGGGTGAGGAGGGAGACGAGGTGAGGCGATGGGTGAGGAGGGAGACGAGGTGAGGCGATGGGTGAGGAGGGAGACGAGGTGATGGGTGAGGAGGTTGACGAGGTGAGTTGATGGGTGAGGAGGTTGACGAGGTGATGGGTGAGGTTGACGAGGTGATGGGTGAGGAGGTTGACGAGGTGATGGGTGAGGAGGTTGACGAGGTGGTGAGGAGGTGGTGAGGAGCAACGAGACGCACAGATTCCCCCCTCACCGATGTCGATCCGCGTGGCCCCCGCGGTGCTCGAGGCGCCATCGGACGAGGCCGCGAGGCCGCCTCAGAGACAGCCGCCATCGCTGGGGGAGGGGTTTCCCGCGCTTTTATAGACGTGTGACGTCACCCCATTTACCCCCCCTCACCCCTCCCCTCAATTTGTCGCTAAGCGACGAATTGAGGGGAGGGGCGAGGGGTTTGAGGGGAGGGGGTGGTGGTGAAGGGGAGGGGCGAGGGGGTTGAGGGGAGGGACCAGAGGGGAGGAGCGATGGGGTTGAGGGGAGGGGGGTTGAGGGGAGGGGGTGGGTGATGTGAGGGGGAGGGGCGAGGGGGGTTGAGGGGAGGGGCGAGGGGGTTGAAGCGAGGGGGGGTTGAGGGGAGGGGGTGGGTGATGTGAGGGGGAGGGGCGAGGGGGTTGAGGGGAGGGGCGAGGATGTGAGTGGGTGGGTGAGTGAATGAGTGGATGGGTGAGGGAATGAGTGGGTGGGTGAGTGAGTGGGTGAGGAAATAAGTGGGTGGGTGGGTGAATGAGTGGGTGAGTAGGTTCCTGGCAAGGATTATTCAGCATCGCCTTGCCAGGCACGCTGAGGAGAGGCTTGCGGAGCCCCAATGCGGTTTCAGGAAAGGGCGGTCCTGCACAGATGCCATATTTTCTGTCCGTCTGCTACAGCAGAGGTGTAGGGAATTCCAACAAGACCTACATCTCTGCTTTATTGACCTGGTCAAGGCCTATGATACCATCAGTAGGCCTGGGCTCTGGGTCGTTCTTCGTGCTTTTGGAGTACCTGACCCTCTGCTCACGATCATTAAGGACCTTCATGATGGTGAGCGGGCCCGGGTAAAACTACGTGGCCGGGAGTCAGAGCCATTCCCTGTACACCTTGGGGTGCGACAGGGATGTCCTCTGGCTCCCACATTATTTAACATCTATTTTGACCACGTAGTTCGTGAAGCCTTCAATAGCTGTACCGGGGGAATCTCCATATGGTACAGATATAATGGGAGGCTAATCGATGCCCGGGTGCGGTCAAGGGATGGCTCCCTATTGCTCAACCACGTTATGTATGCTGATGATTTGGTAATAGCTGCTCAGTCAGAGGAGGAGTTGGAGACGCTGCTGCTGAGACTGTAGCGTGCCACTAAGAGGTGGGGCCTTACCATCAGCCCCACCAAAACTAAGCACCTGCCTGGGTATTTTGTACCATCGGACACTCCACCCCCACAACTCCCAATCGGTGATGGGGCAGTTGTGGAGAGAGTGGAGAGTTTCCCATACCTGGGCAGTGTGCTTATGACTGGCTCCAGTTTAACAGCAGAGGTCTCACTCCGAATCAGTCGAGCGGCAATATCTTTTCATCGGTTGCGTAACGCTGTGTGGAAGCTACCTGGTCTGTCGCTCCGCACTAAGCTTCAGGTCTTCTCGGCCACGGTCATTCCCTCCCTTCTCTACGCTTGCGAAATGTGGACCTCCCTAATGGAACATCTTCGCCGGTTAGAAACATTTAGGCTGGCCTGCCTACGATCCATCCTGGGTTTAACCAGACTGGATTGTGTGAGGAGCTCACAAATCCTTGAAAGATCTGGGCAGGGTCCCATCGGTGAGCTCCTCCGGCAGGCAAGGCTGCGATGGCTGGGTCATGTAGCCCGCATGCCCAGCCACCGCATGCCGAAACAGCTTTTGTTTGGCCGGATTGAGGGGGCTAAGCGGGCGCGGCACAGGCTAGAGAAGAGATGGAGTGATGTGGTACAGGAGGACGTGGAGCTGAGTGGACTTGCCGATGACTGGTACCAGCGGTGTCAAGATCAGCCTCTGTGGAGGAGGCTCGTGAAGGATGCTACTGGGCAGTTGGAGGCAGTCGCCCTCCAACAACAACGGAGGGCGGAGGAGCGACGCTCACAACAGCGAGCGGAGCGCCGGGTGGCTAAAGCACAGCAGGTTGGCACAGTAGGGGGCACAGGTGGTGCATCAGCCACTCATCTCAGTCAGTCGACCCGTGGCACCTGGGTCTGCCCCGTGACCTCCTGCCAGCGGGGGTTCGACACTTCACGTGGCCTCAGGGTGCACATAGCCTGGCACAAGCGTCGTGGTGACGTCACCGCCACTTAGTGGCGAATGGCGGTTGTTGTTGTTGTTGAGTAAGTTAATGAGTGGGTGAGTGAGTGAATGAGCGGATGGGTGAGTGAATGAGTGGATGGGTGAGTGAATGAGTGGGTGGGTGAGTGAATGAGTGGGTGGGTGGGTGGGTGAGTGAATGAGTGGGTGGGTGAGTGAGTGGGTGGGTTAGTGAATGAACGGGTGGGTGAGTGAGTGGGTGGGTCGGTTAGTGAATGAGTGGGTGGGTGAGGGAATAAGTGGGTGGATGAGTGAATGAGTGGGTGAGTAAGTTAATGAGTGGGTGAGTGAGTGAATGAGCGGATGGGTGAATGAATGAGCGGGTAGGTGAGTGAATGAGTGGGTGGGTGAGTGAATGAGTGGGTGAGTGAATGAGTGGGTGGGTAAGTGAATGAACGGGTGGGTAAGTGAATGAGTGGGTGGGTGAGTGAATGAATGAGCAGGTGAGTGAATGAGTGGGTGGGTGAGTGAATGAGTGGGTGAGTGAATGAGTGGGTGGGTGAGTGAATGAACGGGTGGGTGAGTGAATGAGTGGGTGGGTGAGTGAATGAATGAGTGGGTGAGTGAATGAGTGGGTAGGTGAGTGAATGAACGGGTGAGTGAATGAGTGGGCGGACAGATGAGTGAATGAGCGGATGGGTGAGTGAACGAGTGAGTGGGTGAGTGAATGAGTGGGTGGACAGATGATTGAGTGTGGGCGAGTTAGTGGGTGGGTGAGTAAATAAGTGGGTGGGTAGGTAAATTAGTGGGTAGGTGAGTGAGGTGCCGGCTCCCAGCCGCCATCTTGCGTAAGGAAGGCACCCAACCGCCAGCTTAGGTCGGAATGGTGAAAATCTTCCATCTTAAATTTTGATTTAAAGCGTTCGTGACTGCAGGGATTCATATTCTTGGTTCTTTCGGTAAAGTCACCACGTAGAAGGGAAACAATAAAATAATAAAAATGTAAAACAATAAAATTATCACGACGTTTACAACCGCAACACAAGCAATCATCATCAGGTGTGAAAACCACAGCAAGAAAATTTGAAAAAAGTGGCGGTTTTTTTAAGATGGATTATGGCTTAGCAATCATTGGAAGGATTTGATACACCATTTCGGGTCTTAATCGATTGTTCATGCTTACGGTGGCTTTCAGACAGCATACATTAATTTTTCGTCTCCCCCCTCCTCTTTTCCGAACATAGATGGACTCGTCCATTTACACAAACTGCCAAATCGCTGTCCGTGGTGCTAACGTTTAACAATAAATAAATACACACCGCCACTTCTTTCAAATGTTTCCTGCCGTTGGTTTTCACACCCGATCATGACTGCTTGTGTTGCAGTCGAAAATTTTATTGTTTTATATATATTTTATCATTTTATTGTTTCCCTTCAGCATAATCTTGTTTGAAGGCAACCAACCGCCATATTCGGCAGGAAAGACGCCCAACCGCCATTTTAGGCAGTGAAGACTCCTGGTCGCCATTTTAGGTAGGGACGCTGCCCACCCGCCATCTTAGGTAGGGAAGCGCACAAACATAAGTCGCCCACTTCTAGGGGGAGCTCTCTGGGCAATCGGCACTCCCAAACATTCTGCACAAGTGCCACAACGGCCGCCTTTGGCTGATGGGGGTGCTCAATAAGGGGCCGTCCATAAATGACGTCACGCACCTAGAAGGGGGGGGTGGGGAGGGGTCAGAGATTTGTGACGATGTGTGACGAGGGAGGGGGCGGGGTTTGAGAAATGTGACGTCACATCAAAACTTTCAACAAATACAGACGACACTTTCTACTTAATTAAAAAGACTTTTTAATAAACGTTTTCTCCTACAACATCGAAGTGCAGCGCCACGTTAAACACGCTCTACAGTGACAATAATTTTAAGCGATTTGAAGCATATTTTATTTTCAAAATGGAAATATGTTTTTTTTTGGGGAGGGTGGGAGTGTGTGGGGGGGGGGCAGAGCTTTGTGACGTCATATTTGAGGGGGGGGTGTTAAAAATCGTCAAAAATCGCGTGACGTCATTTATGGACGGCCCCAAAGAGATAAAAAAAGTATTACACACGGAACTTTTATTTCCGATGTCAAGAAGAAGTCGACGTGACGGGGAGTAAGGGAATAATCGAGGCGACTTTGTTTGGTTCCGTTGCGGTTTGGGGAAGGCGAGGGGGTGGACAGGCGCCTGCAAACCAGGCGAGGGTTGGTGGATCACCGCAGGCACAGGCAGATGCCGGGAAATGGCGACAGAGGCCCGGGGCCCCACCTGTTCCCACCTCCACGGGGCGAGGCGATTCCCCCGTCGCATCGCCGAACGTTGCACCGCGGACTCGGCTCGCGTGCAGGGCGCGAAAGGAGATTCGACGGAGCATGGGGGACCGGCAGACTTACACAGGCACTCGCCCACAGACTCGCAACGGACACCCGCAGACTCACAATGGACACCCGCAGACTCACAACGGACACCCACAGACTCACAATGGACACCCACAGACTTACACAGCCACTCGCCCACAGACTCACAACGGACACCCACAGACTCGCAATGGACACCCACAGACTCACAACAGACACCCACAGACTCACAACGAACACCCGCAGACTCACAACGGACACCCGCAGACTCACAACGGATACCCACAGACTCACAATGGACACCCACAGACTCACAACGGACACCCACAGACTCGCAACAGACACTCACAGACTCACAACAGACACCCGCAGACTCAGAACGGACACCCACAGACTCACAACGGACACCCACAGACTCACAACGGACACCCACAGACTCGCAAGGGACACCCACAGACTCACAAGGGACACCCACAGACTCGCAAAGGACACCCACAGACTCGCAACGGACACCCACAGACTCACAACGGACACCCACAGACTCACAACAGACACCCACAGACTCACAACAGACACCCACAGACTCACAACGGACACCCACAGACTCACAACGGACACCCACAGACTCACAACGGACACGCGCAGACTCACAATGGACACCCACAGACTCACAACGGACACCCACAGACTCACAACGGACACCCAAAGACTCACAATGGACACCCACAGACTCACAACAGACACCCGCAGACTCACAACAGACACCCGCAGACTCAGAACGGACACCCACAGACTCACAACGGACACCCGCAGACTCGCAACGGACACCCACAGACTCGCAACAGACACCCACAGACTCACAACAGACACCCACAGACTCACAACGGACACAAGCAGACTCACAACGGACGCCGGAAGACTCACAACGGACACCCACAGACTCACAACGGACACCCACAGACTCACAACGGACGCCGGAAGACTCACAACATACGCCCACAGACTCACAAAGAGACCCATTAACGTGGAAAGGGACCAATCTATTTGGAAAGGGACCAAGGGAAGGCGCCGAACCGCCATCTTACGTGGGGAAGGCATCCAATCGCCATCCCACCCTACCTGCCCATTATAAATCCACCCCACCTGTCCATTATGAACCCACTCTACCTGCCCATTATAAACCCACTCTACCTGCCCATTATAAACCCACCCTACCTGTCCATTATAAACCCACTCTACCTGCCCATTATTAACCCACTCTACCTGCCCATTATAAACCCACCCTACCTGCACATTATAAACCCACCCTACCTGCCCATTATAAACCCACCCTACCCGTCCATTATAACCTACCCTACCTGTCCATTATAAACCCACCCTACCTGCCCATTATAAACCCCAGTGACACGGCCAAGATGAACCCACGCTACCTGCCCATTATAAACCCCAGTGGCACGGCCAAGATGAACCCACCCTACCTGCCCATTATAAACCCACCCTACCTGTCCATTATAAACCTACCCTACCTGCCCATTATAAACCCACCCTACCTGTCCATTATAAACCCCAGTGACACGGCCAAGATGAACCCACCCTACCTGTCCATTATAAACCCCAGTGAAACGGCCAAGATGAACCCAGACCCCACAGGTCACTGACAATCGACGGCACCAGACCCCACAAAATCAACGTCCGCAAGGTCATCTCACGTCCCGATGACTTTATGCACAATAACAACGCTCTTAGAAGAACAAAACATTCTTACAATAATTATAATATTTACAATAAAACATTCAAAACTACGATATTATGTACAGAGCTATATGATGACTTTATGCACAATAACAACGCTCTTAGAAGAACAAAACATTCTTACAATAATTATAATATTTACAATAAAACATTCAAAACTACGATATTATGTACAGAGCTATATGATGACTTTATGCACAATAACAACGCTCTTAGGAAGAACAAAACATTCTTACAATAATTATAATATTTACAATAAAACATTCAAAACTACGATATTATGTACAGAGCTATATATGATTAAATTATAACTTTTTTTCTTAACAAACTTCACGTGGCAGGGCCTAGGCACGCTTCTCGTCCAGTGCCTGCACCAGGCCTCCCTTCCCCCTCCCCATGTCCTGGAAACCGTGTGGCGAGGTCACTCCCTCCCTCATCCTCCTCCTTTGAGGACTGCCACCGGATGAAAACCAGCATGGGTTGGAGTCCCGGGTAAGGGAGCCCTGGGTAGGCTACTGGGCTGAGTGTGTGGTGAGCGTGTGGTGGGCTGAGTGTGTGGTGAGTGCAGTCAGAGTGGCTGTGTCCAGTCCATGTCTGGGTTTCCACTCTTTCGTCTTCTGCCACAGCTATTTGCCACGGGAGTGTGTGGGGTGAGTGTGTGTGTGGTGCGTGTGTGTGGTGAATGTGTGTGTGGTGAGTATGTGTGTGGGGTGAGTGTGTGTGGGGTGAGTGTGTGTGTGTGTGGGGTGAGTGGGTGTGTGTGGGCTGGGTGTGTGTGGTGAGTGTGTGGTGGGCTGAGTCAGAGTGGCTGTGTCAAGTCCATGTCTGGGTTTCCACTCTTTCGTCTTTTGCCACAGCTGTTTCCCACGGGAGTGTGTGGGGTGAGTGTGTGTGTGGTAACTGTGTGTGTGGTGAATATGTGTGTGGTGAGTGTGTGTGTGTGTGGGGTGAGTGTGTGTGTGGGTGAGTGTGTGTGGTGAGTGTGTGTGTGTGTGGGGTGAGTGTGTGTGTGGTCAGGGTGTGTGTGTGGGGTGAGTGTGTGTGTGGTGAGGGTGTGTGTGTGTGGGGTGAGTGTGTGTGTGGGTGAGTGTGTGTGGTGAGTGTGTGTGTGTGTGGGGTGAGTGTGTGTGTGGTCAGGGTGTGTGTGTGGGGTGAGTGTGTGTGTGGTGAGGGTGTGTGTGTGTGGGGTGAGTGTGTGTGTGGGGTGAGTGTGTGTGGTGAGGGTGTGTGTGTGGGGTGAGTGTGTGTGTGGGGTGAGTGTGTGTGGTGAGGGTGTGTGTGTGGGGTGAGTTTGTGTGTGGGGTGAGTGTGTGTGGTGAGGGTGTGTGTGGGGTGAGTGTGTGTGTGGGGTGAGTGTGTGTGGGGTGAGTGTGTGTGTGTGTGGAGTGAGTGGGTGTCTGTGGGCTTGGTTTGTGTGGCTGGGTGTGTGTGGTGAGTGTGGTGTTATGGGGTGGGTGGGTGGTGCTTGCGGTGGTGGTGCTGCTCGTGGTGGTGGATGGCACCGACTCCACCACCACCACCACGCCGCTACTCTGCCGTGGGCCGTCCACCACACAGCAGCAGGCGGCCGAAGAGCGACCGGAGCGCCCTGCCCAGTTGGGCCAAGCCCCCTCGCTTCTTCTTCTTATCCTCCTCTTCCTCCTCCTCCTCCTTCTTCTGCTGTTGCCGCATCTCCACCTCCTCCATCTTCTCCATCTTCTCCTTGTTCTCTTCTGTCTCCTCCTCCAACTCCTTCGTCTCGACCTCTTGCACCACGGCCACCACCACCACCTCCTTCTCCTCCTTCTCCTCCTCCTTCTCCTCCTTCTCCCCCATCTTCTCCTCCATCTTGTCCTCCTCCTTCTCCTCCATCTTCTCTTCATCCTTCTCCTCCTTCTCCTCCTCCGTCTTCTCCTCATCCTTCTCCATCTTGTCCTCGTCCACTTCCATCTTCACCACCGCCACCACCACCTTCGTCTCGACCTCTTGCACCACCACGGCCACCACCTTCTCCACCTCCTCCTCTGTCTCCTCGTCACCCCCCTCCTCCTCACATTTGTCATCCTGCTCCTCCTCCATCTCCTCCGATGAGGAGGATGATGATGATGATGGTGGGAACCTCTTCTCCGGCTGAGCTCTGTGGAGAGAGAGGCAGCAGCACCACAGCACCACCACGTCAGCATCCCGCGACTACGGCCAGAGGTCACAGTCAGTCCCCACCCCCAGGAGTGGACTTGCCCATCACGAGTTTCTACAGACTCATAGACACCCACAGAGATTCACAGAGACCCGTACTCATAGAGACCCATACTCATAGAGACCCATACTCATAGACACCCCACAGAGACTCACAGAGACCCATACTCATAGAGACCCATACTAACAGAGACCCATACTCATAGAGACCCGCAGAGACCCATACTCATAGAGACCCGCAGAGACCCATACTCATAGAGACCCATACTCATAGAGACCCACAGAGACCCACAGAGACCCGTACTCATAGAGACCCACAGAGACTCACAGAGACCCATACTCATAGAGACCCACATACACCCATACTCATAGAGACCCATACTCATAGAGACCCATACACACAGAGAGAGCCTCACCGTGGCTTCACAGCTCTGGGGAGGGCCCGGCTGGTGGTGGGGAGGGCCCGGCTGGTGGTGGGGAGGGCCCGGCTGGTGGTGGGGAGGGCCCGGCTAGTGGTGGGGAGGTCGTCGCTGGGGCTGGCGGTGTCGTCGCTCTGGAGCCAGCCGTGAGCCAGCGCCTGCTCCGGTGTCATGCGGCGTTCTGGATCCCAGCTAGGGTGAGGGGGGGCACGGAGGGGGATAAAGGGGGGGGGCACAGAGGGGGTGAGTGGTGGTGGTCTTGGGTTGCTGAGGAGATGGAGTCTGCCTCAATGGCTTGCGATCACAAATCTCTATTTAACTACATCAAAAAAAGTAACCTGCATCGCCACACATATTACCATCGTTAGGGGAAACAACGGTGATCCAATCTCCGACCCCCAGGAACGGGTTTGCAGATTTGCTGAGCATTTCTGTGAGGTCCTGGGGAAGGGGGAATCCCTCAGCCTGGCAAAACGTGGGACAAAGTGGGGTTGACCCTGCTGAGGCTGTGGTGCCTCAAATATTGGAGGAGGTTGTCACCCCCTGTGAGTGGCTGGCTGAGGTGTCATCTGTTGAGGAAGTACTGAAGGCGATCCAGAGTCTGAGACCAGGAAAGGCACCGGGCAGAGGTGATCTCCCAAGCAAAATGCTGAGGGAGGGTGGCGTTTGTGCACAGACTGCCCTACATGACATCATAACAACAGTCTGGGCCACTGGACGGGGAGGCTTGCGGAGCCCCAATGTGATTTCAGGAAAGGGCGGTCTTGCACAGATGCCATATTTTCTGTCCGTTTGTTACAGTAGAGGTGTAGGGAATTCCAACAAGACCTACATCTCTGCTTTATTGACCTGGTCAAGAGCTATGAAACCATCAGTAGGCCTGGGCTCTGGGTTGTTCTTTGTGCTTTCGGAGTCCCTGACTCTCTGCTCACGATGATTAAGGACCTTCATATTGGTGAGCGGGCCCAGGTAAAACTACGTGGACTGGAGTCAGAGCCATTCCCTGTTCACCTTGGGGTGCGACAGGGATGTCCTCTGCCTCCCACATTATTTCACATTTATTTCGACCACGTAGTTTGTGAAGCCTTCGATGGCTACAGATATAATGGGAGGCTGATCGATGCCCAGGTACGGTCAACGGATGGCTCCCTATTGGTCAACCATGTTACGTATGCCAATGATTTGGTAATAGATGCTCAGAGGAAGAGTTGGACGCACTGCTGCTGAAACAGGAGCATGCCACTAAAAGTTGGGGCCTTACCATCAGCACCACCAAAACTAAGCATCTGCCTGGGTACTTGTGGAGGAGGCTTGTGGAAGACGCTGATACTGGGCGATTGGAGGCAGTCGCGCTCCAACAACAATGGAAGGCATTAGAGCGACGCTCACAACAATGAGCGGAACACCGGGTGGCCAAAGCACAGCAGGTTGGCACAGTAGGGGGCACAGGTGGTGCATCAGCCAGCAGTCATCTCAGTCAGTCGACCCGTGGCACCTGCTGGATCTGCCCCGTGACCTCCTGCCAGCGAGCGTTCGACACTTCACTTTGGCCTCAACGTGCACATGGCCTGGCACAAGCGCCGTGGTGATGTCACCGCCACTTAGTGGCGAATGGCGGTTGTTATTGTTGCGGACGTGTGTGAGTGTGTGTGTATATATTAACCTGCTCATCCCACTAATCTCTCTTGCATAATCTCTCCCATCAACATAGTGATACTCTCCCATTAACGCGGCTGTTGCGCGCATATGCAGGGGCGATACTCTTATGCGGCGACGGAAGCCCAGTTCATGCTAATCTCTCTCCCTAATCTCTCTCTCTCTCCCTGATCTCCCCCATTAACACAACTGACGCGCTTGCATGCAGGGATGGAATTCCTTTCCAGCTCAGACCCTGCCTGCTCGCCCTTCGACAACGCATATATATAAAGTCTTGTTGTTGTAACAGCTCTCTCGCTGTGTTTCTTCCTGGTTCAGCTGTTCCCCTGCTGGATTAATTTTTTTCCACCTGAGGACGACCGCTTGGTGTTGCGATGGAAACGTCGTGATATTTTATATTTATTTTATTCTACTTTTTTTTACCTGCGTGACTTTACCGAAAAAAACCACGGCCAACAGCAGGGACTGCGTTTATCTGAGCAACCGGTCCTGGCCCTCCCCTCGGTCGACTCAGCCTCAAATGAGTACCTGGTGCGGTGTGTAAATATCGCCACCCGGGAGACAAAGGCGGCCGGGCGTGGTGGTGCTGGCCACCCACGCCCTCTGTGTGTGCCACAGCGCCGGCCTTCATAGATGCTGCTACTCGCTACTCGCTAACAGCACTTGCCCCTACAGCCTGCTAGAGGCTACACGGGGGATCTTTATCTGCTTGTAGGTGCTGCTACTCGCTACTCGCTAACAGCACTTGCCCCTACAACCTGCTAGAGGCTACACGGGGGATCTTTATCTGTGTGTAGGTGCTGCTACTCGCTACTAGTAACAGCACTTGCCCCTACAGCCTGCTAGAGGCTACACGGGGGATCTTTGTCTGTGTGTAGGTGCTGCTACTCGCTACAACTAACAGCACTTTCCCCTACAGCCTGCTAGAGGCTACACGGGGGATCTTTGTCTGTGTATAGGTGCTGCTACTCGCTAGTACTAACGGCACTTGCCCCTACAGCCTGCTAGAGGCTACACGGGGGATCTTTATCTGTGTATAGGTGATGCTGCTACTCGCTACTAGTAACAGCACTTGCCCCTACAGCCTGCTAGAGGCTACACGGGGGATCTTTGTCTGTGTGTAGGTGCTGCTACTCGCTACTACTAACAGCACTTGCCCCTACAGCCTGCTAGAGGCTACACGGGGGGATCTTTATCTGTGTGTAGGTGCTGCTACTCGCTACTTGTAACAGCACTTGCCCCTACAGCCTGCTAGAGGCTACACGGGGGATCTTTATCTGTGTATAGGTGATGCTGCTACCCGCTACTACTAACAGCACTTGCCCCTACAACCTGCTAGAGGCTACACGGGGGATCTTTTTCTGTGTATAGGCACTGCTACTCACTAATAACAGCACTTGCCCCTACAGCCTGCTAGAGGCTACACGAGGGATCTTTTTCTGTGTGTAGGTGCTGCTACTCGCTACTACTAACAGCACTTGTCCCTACAGCCTGCTAGAGGCTACACGGGGGATCTTTATCTGTGTGTAGGTGCTGCTACTCGCTACTACTAACAGCACTTGCCCCTACAGCCTGCTAGAGGCTACACGGGGGATCTTTGTCTGTGTATAGGTGCTGCTACTCGCTAGTACTAACGGCACTTGCCCCTACAGCCTGCTAGAGGCTACACGGGGGATCTTTATCTGTGTATAGGTGATGCTGCTACTCGCTACTAGTAACAGCACTTGCCCCTACAGCCTGCTAGAGGCTACACGGGGGATCTTTGTCTGTGTGTAGGTGCTGCTACTCGCTACTACTAACAGCACTTGCCCCTACAGCCTGCTAGAGGCTACACGGGGGATCTTTATCTGTGTGTAGGTGCTGCTACTCGTTACTTGTAACAGCACTTGCCCCTACAGCCTGCTAGAGGCTACACGGGGGATCTTTATCTGTGTATAGGTGATGCTGCTACCCGCTACTACTAACAGCACTTGCCCCTACAACCTGCTAGAGGCTACACGGGGGATCTTTTTCTGTGTATAGGCACTGCTACTCACTAATAACAGCACTTGCCCCTACAGCCTGCTAGAGGCTACACGGGGGATCTTTTTCTGTGTGTAGGTGCTGCTACTCGCTACTACTAACAGCACTTGTCCCTACAGCCTGCTAGAGGCTACACGGGGGATCTTTATCTGTGTGTAGGTGCTGCTACTCGCTACTACTAACAGCACTTGCCCCTACAGCCTGCTAGAGGCTACACGGGGGATCTTTATCTGCGTGTAGGTGCTGCTACTCGCTACTACTAACAGCACTTGCCCCTACAGCCTGCTAGAGGCTACACGGGGGATCTTTATCTGTGTGTAGGTGCTGCTACTCGCTACTTGTAACAGCACTTGCCCCTACAGCCTGCTAGAGGCTACACGGGGGATCTTTGTCTGTGTATAGGTGATGCTGCTACCCGCTACTACTAACAGCACTTGCCCCTACAACCTGCTAGAGGCTACACGGGGGATCTTTTTCTGTGTATAGGCACTGCTACTCACTAATAACAGCATTTGCCCCTACAGCCTGCTAGAGGCTACACGGGGGATCTTTTTCTGTGTGTAGGTGCTGCTACTCGCTACTACTAACAGCACTTGTCCCTACAGCCTGCTAGAGGCTACACGGGAGATCTTTATCTGTGTGTAGGTGCTGCTACTCGCTACTAGTAACAGCACTTGCCCCTACAGCCTGCTAGAGGCTACACGGGGGATCTTTGTCTGTGTGTAGGTGCTGCTACTCGCTACAACTAACAGCACTTGCCCCTACAGCCTGCTAGAGGCTACACGGGGGATCTTTATCTGTGTGTAGGTACTGCTACTCGCTACTAGTAACAGCACTTGCCCCTACAGCCTGCTAGAGGCTACACGGGGGATCTTTGTCTGTGTATAGGTGATGCTACTACCCGCTACTACTAACAGCACTTGCCCCTACAACCTGCTAGAGGCTACACGGGGGATCTTTTTCTGTGTATAGGCACTGCTACTCACTAATAACAGCACTTGCCCCTACAGCCTGCTAGAGGCTACACGGGGGATCTTTTTCTGTGTGTAGGTGCTGCTACTCGCTACTACTAACAGCACTTGTCCCTACAGCCTGCTAGAGGCTACACGGGGGATCTTTGTCTGTGTATAGGCGATGCTACTCGCTACTACTAACAGCACTTGTCCCTACAGCCTGCTAGAGGCTACACGGGGGATCTTTGTCTGTGTAGAGGTGCTGCTACTCGCTACTACTAACAGCACTTGCCCCGACAGCCTGCTAGAGGCTACACGGGGGATCTTTGTCTGTGTATAGGTGATGCAGCTACTCGCTACTACTAACAGCACGTGCCCCTACAGCCTGCTAGAGGCTACACGGGGGATCTTTGTCTGTGTATAGGCGCTGCTACTCGCTACTACTAACAGCACTTGCCCCGACAGCCTGCTAGAGGCTACACCGGGGATCTTTGTCTGTGTATAGGTGCTGCTGCTACTCGCTAACAGCACTTGCCCCTACAGCCTGCTAGAGGCTACACGGGGGATCTTTATCTGTGTGTAGGTGCTGCTACTCGCTGCTACTAACAGCACTTGCCCCTACAGCCTGCTAGAGGTTACACGGGGGATCTTTGTCTGTATATAGGTGCTACTAACAGCACTTGCCCCTGCAGCCTGCTAGAGGCTACACGGGGGATCTTTGTCTGTGTATAGATGCTGCTGCTACTCGCTAACAGCACTTGCCCCTACAGCCTGCTAGAGGCTACACGGGGGATCTTTGTCTGTGTTCTTACTGTAGGCAGTTTCTGATAAAGTTCACGAGCTGAACTCCACATCCCCGCAGCACGAAGTGCAGGGGAATACTTCCCGGGTGACGCTTCTTGCCCAGGCAGAGAGGATGGCCGAAATGGTCTGCAGGAGGGAGAGAGAGAGAGAGAGAAAAGCAGAGAGAGACAGAGAGAGACAGAGAGACAAAGTAGGAGAGACAGAGAGAGACAGAGAGAGAGAGAGAAAGAGATGGATCGAGAGACAGGGAGAGAGAGAGAGAGTGATAGAGACAAAGAGACAGAGAAAGACAGAGAGACAGAGAACGAGAGACAGAGAGAGACACAGATAGAGAGAGAGATAGAGAGATAGGCAGAGAGAGATACAGAGACAGAAAGAGACAGAGAGACAGAAAGATGGAGAGACAGAGATAGAGACGCACACAGAGAGAGACACACAGAGAGAGATAGAGAGATAGGCAGAGAGAGACACAGAGACAGAGAGACAGACAGAGAGACAGAAAGACAGAGAGACAGAGACAGAGAGAGAGACAGAGACACACAGAGAGAGACAGAGATGGATAGAGAGACAGGGAGAGAGAGAGTGATATAGACAAAGAGACAGAGAAAGACAGAGAGACAGAGAACGAGAGACAGAGGGAGACAGGCAGAGACAGAGAGAGACACACAAAGAGATAAAGAGAGAGACACACAGAGAGAGAGAGAGAACGAGAGAGAGAGACACACGCACAGTGTCACCAACCACCACGTCATCCACATATCAACTCACCCACCCACACCTACACTCCCACCCACCTACCCACCCACCCACCTACCCCTGCTTTGGTTACTTATCGCCCCTAACCCAGGTCGTTACTGAGTCGGTCCAAGCCCCAACCACCACCTCCTCCCTCCCCATCCCCCCATTCCCCCAGGCCCCCCCCCACCACGACACCACCACCATCGCCACCACCACAGCACCATCACCGCACCACCACCACCACACCACCCTTCTACTCACCAAAGAAGTACTCTTTGTTGCGAGATCTCTCCAACATGTCTTTCGGAGGCATGCCCATGATCTGCACAACCATTTCAAGACAGAGACAGAGAGAGACATTCTTGTCACACGCTTGTTAAACGCATGTTAAACGCGTGTTACACGCATGTTACACGCGTGTTACACGGAGAGACCCATAGAGATTCAGAGACATATAGAAACATAGGGACTCCTAGAGACCCATACATAGATCCATAGAGACCCACAGAGATTCAGAGACTCACATAGAAACATAGGGACTCACAGAAACCCATACAGAGACCCATAGACTTACATAGAACAATAGGGCCTCACAGAAACCTATACAGAGACCCATAGAGATTCAGAGACTCACATAGAACCATAGGGACTCACAGAGACACATACAGAGACCCATAGAGACCCATAGACTTACATAGAACAATAGGGCCTCACAGAGACACATACAGAGACCCATAGAGACCCATAGACTTACATAGAACAATAGGGCCTCACAGAAACCCATACAGAGACCCATAGAGACCCACAGACTTACATAGAACAATAGGGCCTCACAGAGACCCATACAGAGCCCCTTGGAGATCTAGAGACTCATGTAGAAGGACAGGGACCTACAAAGGGACCCACGCTACAGCTAAACTATTTGTCTTTAACCAGGTAAGGCGCCCATAGAGCTGCGTAGCTATTTCTCATCGGCCGTACGGCAGAAGAAGATCTCATTGTGACATTGTCACATCGAGCATTATGGGTGCGTAGGTTGGTAGATGGGTGGGTAGGTTGGTAGGTGGGTGGGTGAGTGGGTAGGTGGGTCAGTAGGTTGGTAGGTGGGTAGATAGGTGGGTTGGTAGGTGGGTGGGTGTGTCGGTAGGTAGGTGGGTGGGTAGGTGGGTGCGTAGGTTGGTAGGTGGGTGGGTGAGTGGGCGAGTGGGTCGGTCAGTGGGTGGGCGAGTCGGTGGGTAACTGGCCAGGTGTCTGGCTGGGTGACTGGCTGCGTGTCTGGCTGGGTGACTGGCTGGGTAAGTGGCCAGGTGACTGGCTGGGTGACTGGCTGGGTGACTGGCTGCGTGACTGGCTGGTTGCCTGACTGGATGACTGGCTGGGTGTCTGACTGGGTGACTGGCTGGGTGACTGGCTGCGTGTCTGGCTGGGTGACTGGCTGGGTAAGTGGCCAGGTGACTGGCTGGGTGACTGGCTGGGTGACTGGCTGCATGACTGGCTGGTTGCCTGACTGGGTAAGTGGCCAGGTGACTGGCTGGGTGACTGGCTGGGTGACTGGCTGGATGACTGGCTGCGTGTCTGGCTGGGTGTCTGGCTGGATAACTGGCTGGGTGACTGGCTGGGTGACTGGCCATGTGGTTGGCTGCGTGACTGGCTGGGTGACTGGCTGGGTGTCTGACTGGGTGACTGGCTGGGTGACTGGCTGGGTGTCTGACTGGGTGACTGGCTGGGTGACGGGCTGGGTGACTGGCCAGGTGGCTGGCTGCGTGACTGGCTGCGTGACTGGCTGCGTGACTGGCTGGGTGACTGGCCAGGTGACTGGCTGGGTGTCTGACTGGGTGACTGGCCAGGTGACTGGTTGGGTGGCTGACTGGGTAACTGGCTGGGTGACTGGCCGGGTGACTGCGTGCATGGCTGGGTGACTGGCTGGGTGACTGGCCGGGTTGCTGACTGGTTGGGTGGGTGACTGGGTGGCTGGCTGGGTGTCTGGCTGGGTGACTGGCTGGGTCACTGGCTGGGTGTCTGGCTGGGTGGATGTCTGCGGGGCCGGTCTGGGCCACGTCTCCCGCTTGAGTTGTCCCCCCCCCCCCCCTTCCCCAAGGAGGCTCCCCGGTCACCTCGATGCAGCATGCCAGGTGGTCGTCGCGGCCGAAGGAGCGGAAGAGGTCCCTGCCGGTGGCCATCTTGGCGACGGTGCAGCCCAGGGACCACGTGTCCGCGGCGCAGGTGACCGGGTAGCCCAGCAGCACCTCGGGCGCCACGTAGACGAGGGTGCCTCCCACGCACGGGGCTGTGTGGATGACGGCAAGCGACAGCGGCGGTGATGGTGAATGTGGACTGGGTACGTGCGTGTGGGGGGTGGTGGTGGGTGGGTGGGTGGGTAGAGAAACCCACACACACAGACACCCACACACACACACAGACACTCACACACACAGACACCCACACACACAGACACCCACACACACAGACACCCACACACACCCACACACCCACACACACCCACACACACAGACACCCACACACACACACAGACACCCACACGCACAGACACCCACACACCCACACACCCACACACACCCACACACACCCACACACACACACCCACACACGTGCAGGTGTAGGGGGGTCACCACTCACGTGGACGGTCCACAAAGAAGCTGAGGCCGAAGTCGGTGACTCTGGCAACGCGGCTCGCGATGTTTTTCACCAGAATGTTGCTCTGGATGGGGAGCGAGCGGCAGGGAGAGAGAGGATTCACACTCAGCGGGGTCAAGGCGGCGAGCACTCTCTAGGACTGTACGTCTATGTACGGTGACTACCTCTACTTATGAACGTTCAGCTTGCGAACTTTCAGAGATACGAACCAAACCCAGTCCGTACGCTCAAGTTGCTGCTGTTCAGAACCGAGAGTTCATAAGTTCAATAGATGGCGATGGTGGCATCTACATCTGCAGAACGTGAACATCCAGTGGCAATCTACATCTGCTGAATGTGAAGGACCAGTGACATGTACGTCTACAGAATGTGAAGAACCAGTGGCGTCTACATCTACAGAACATGAAGAACCAGTGGCATCTACATCTACAGAACGTGTAGAACCAGTGGCATCTACATCTGCAGAACGAGAAGAACCAGTGGCATCTAATCTACAGAACGTGAAGGACCAGTGGCATCTACATCACAGAACGTGAAGAACCAGTGGCGTCTACATCTACAGAACGTGAAGAACCAGTGGCATCTACGTCTACAGAACGTGAAGAACCAGTGGCATCTACATCTACAGAACGTGAAGAACGAGTGGCGTATACATCTACAGAACGTGAAGAACCAGTGGCAATCTACATCTGCTGAATGTGAAGAACCAGTGGCATCTACATCTGCAGAACGTGAAGAACCAGTGGCATCTACAACTGCAGAACGTGAAGAACGAATGACATCTACATCTGCAGAACGTTAAGAACCAGTGCCATCGATATCTGCAGAACGGGAAGAACCAGTGGCATCTACATCTGCAGAACGTGAAGAACCAGTGGAATCTACATCTACAGAACGTGAAGAACCAATGGCGTCTACATCTGCAGAACATGAAGAACCAGTGGCATCTGTGTCTACAGAATGTGAAGAACCAGTGGCATCTACATCTACAGAACGTGAAGAACCAGTTGCATCTGCTTCTACAGAACGTGAAGGACCAGTGGCATCTACATCTACAGAACGTGAAGAACCAGTGGCATCTACATCTACAGAACGTGAAAAACCAGTGGCATCTACATCTACAGAACATGAAGAACCAGTGGCATCTACATCTACAGAATGTGAAGAACTAGTGACATCTAAATCTATAGAACGTGAAGAACCAGTGGCGTCTACATCTACAGAACGTGAAGAATCAGTGGCATCTACATCTGCAAAAGGTGAAGAACCAGTGGAATCTACATCTGCAGAACGTGAAGAACCAGTGGCGTCTGCGTCTACAGAATGTGAAGAACCAGTGGCATCTACATCTACAGAACATGAAGAACCAGTGGCATCTACATCTACGGAACATGAAGAACCAGTGGCATCTACATCTACAGAACGTGAAGGACCAGTGGCATCTACATCTACAGAACGTGAAGAACCAGTGGCATCTACAGAACGTGAAGAACCAGTGGCATCTACATTTACAGAATGTGAAGAACCAGTGGCATCTGCATCTACAGAACGTGAAGGACCAGTGGCATCTACATCTACAGAACGTGAAAAACCAGTGGCATCTACAGAACGTGAAGAACCAGTGGCATCTGCGTCTACAGAACGTGAAGAACCAGTGGCATCTGCGTCTACAGAACGTGAAGAACCAGTGACATCTACATCTGTCAGAGTGCCGAGCGTCAAAGCGAGCGTCCACGCCCCCAGCCTGCCCTCCGCTCACCGGCTTGATGTCCCCATGGACGATGCCCCGGGACTTGGCGTAGGCGAGGAAGCGGAGGATGCCCCTGGTGTAGGCCCTCGCGATGTCCTCGTCGATGTGCCCCTGCCCCATGTCTCTGAGTAGCCGATGGAGGTTCGTGCTGTGACGGGGAGACAGAGGCGTCAGCGATGCCCCTCTCTGTGGGTCTCTGTGGGTGGTGGTGTGGTGGTGGTGAGTGGGTGGTGATGGTGGTAGTGGTGATGGTGAGTGGTGGTGATGGTGAGTGAGTGAGTGGTGGTGGTAGTGGTGATGGTGAGTGAGTGAGTGGTGGTGATGGCGGTAGTGGTGATGGTGAGTGAGTGGTGGTGGTGATGGTGGTGATGGTGGTGATGGTGATAGTGTGTTGGTGGGTTAGTGGTGCTGATGGTGGTAGTGGTGATGGTGAGTGAGTGAGTGGTGGTGGTGGTGTTGATGGTGGTGATGGTGGTAGTGCTGATGGTGAGTGAGTGGTGGTGATGGTGGTAGTGGTGATGGTGAGTGAGTGAGTGAGTGGTGGTGATGGTGGTAGTGGTGATGGTGAGTGAGTGAGTGGCTGGTGTTGCTGGTGGTGTGGTGGTGGTGGTAGTGGTGATGGTGAGTGTGTGAGTGGTGGTGGTGCTGGTGGTGTGGTGGTAGTGGTGATGGTGAGTGAGTGAGTGAGTGAATGGTGGTTGTGGTGGTGGTGGTAGTGGTGATGGTGAGTGAGTGGTGGTGATGGCGGTAGGGGTGATGGTGAGTGAGTGGTGGTGGTGGTGATGGTGGTGGTGGTGGTGATGGTGGTAGTGGTGATGGTGAGTGAGTGAGTGAGTGGTGGTTGTGCTGGTGGTAGTGGTGATGGTGAGTGAGTAGTGGTGGTGATGGTGAGTGAGTGGTGGTGATGGTGGTAGTGGTGATGGTGAGTGAGTGAGTTGTGGTGGTGCTGGTGGTGTGGTGGTAGTGGTGTTGGTGAGTGAGTGAGTGGTGGTCATGGTGGTAGTGGTGATGGTGAGTGAGTGAGTGAGTGGTGGTGATGGTGGTAGTGGTGATGGTGGGTGAGTGGTGGTGGTGCTGGTGGTGTGGTGGTAGTGGTGATGGTGAGTGAGTGAGTGGTGGTGGTGATGGTGGTAGTGGTGATGGTGAGTGAGTGGTGGTGGTGCTGGGGTGGTAGTTGTGATGGTGATTAAGTGAGTGGTGGTGATGGTGGTAGTGGTGATGGTGAGTGAGTGGTGGTGGTGATGGTGAGTGAGTGGTGATGGTGGTAGTGGTGATGGTGAGTGAGTGGTTGTGGTGATGGTGGTGATGGTGGTAGTGGTGATGGTGAGTGAGTGGTGGTGGTGGTGGTGGTGGTGATGGTGAGTGGTTGTGGTGGTGGTGATGGTGGTGTGGTGGTAGTGGTGATAGTGAGTGAGTGAGTGGTGGTGATGGTGGTATTGGTGATGGTGAGTGAGTGGTGGTGGTGATGGTGGTAGTGGTAATGGTGAGTGAGTGGTGGTGGTGGTGATGGTGGTGATGCTGAGTGAGTGAGTGAGTGTTGGTGATGGTGGTAATGGTGATGGTGAGTGAGTGGTGGTCGTGGTGGTGGTCCTGGTGATGGTAAGTGAGTGAGTGGTGGTGGTGGTGATGGTGAGTGAGTGGTGGTGATGGTGGTACTGGTGATGGTGAGTGAGTGGTGGTGGTGATGTTGAGTGAGTGGTGGTGATGGCGGTAGTGGTGATGGTGAGTGAGTGAGTGGTGCTGGTGCTGGTGCTGTTCGTACCTCAACAGCTCCATGACGAGGCATTTGTGGCCTCGGAAGGAGAAAGTCTCCAGGACTTTTGCAACGTTGAAGTCCACGTCGCTACGTTGGCTCTGCAGCTCCATAGACATCTGGATCTCCCTCAGCTGATTGTCCTCTTGCCTGGAGCTGCGAGCGAGTGAGCGAGTGCACAGAGAGAGACACAGAGACACAGAGACAGAGAGTTTAGACGTAACGTAGAGGAGGGATGGTGGTGATGGTGGGGAAGGGTGGTGGTAGGGAGGGGGTGGTGGTGGTAGTGTGGGGATGGTGGTGCTGGTGGTGGTGATGGTGGTGGTGGTGGGGGTAGGGAGAGAGGGGTGGTGGTAGTGGTGGTGATGGTGGTGGTAGTGTGATGGTGATGGTGGTGGTAGTGTGATGGTGGTGATGGTGGTGGTGGAAGTGAGAGAGGGGTGGTGGCAGTGGTGGTGAAGGTGGTGGTGGTGTTAGTGTGATGGTGATGGTGGTGGTGTGATGGTGGTGGTAGTGGTCGTGATGGTGGTAGTGTGGGGGTGGTAGTGTGATGGTGGTGTTGGTGGTAGTGTGATGGTGGTGGTGGTGGTAGTGTGATGGTGGTGGTGGTCGTGATGGTGGTGGTAGTGTGATGGTGGTGGTAGTGGTCGTGATGGTAGTGGTGGCAGTGTGATGGTGGTGGTAGTGTGATGGTGCTGATGGTGGTGGTGGTAGGGAGAGAGGGGCGGTGGTAGTGGTCGTGATGGTGGTGGCAGTGGTCGTGATGGTGGTGGTGGTAGGGAGAGAGGGGTGGTGGTAGTGTGATGGTGGTAGTGTGGTGGTGGTAGAGAGAGAGGGGTGGTGGCAGTGGTCGTGATGGTGGTGGTAGTGTGATGGTGGTGGTGGTAGTGTGATGGTGGTGATGGTGGTGGCAGTAGTCGTGATGGTGGTGGTGGTGGTAGGGAGAGAGGGGTGGTGGTAGTGTGATGGTGATGGTGGTGGCAGTGGTCGTGATGGTGGTGGTGGTAGGGAGAGAGGGGTGGTGGTAGTGTGATGGTGGTGATGGTGGTGACAGTGGTGGTGGTGATGGTGGTGGTAGTGGTCGTGATGGTGGTGGGTGCTCGAGCGAGGGAGAGTCAAGTAAAGGTTGTTTCAGCCATAGTTTGTTATTGTTGTCACTGTGAGCTAACACTCAACAGCAGTCCCATAGTTGGCCCATTGTTGTTGTTGACATCGTTGTTGTTGTTGTTGTTGGTGCTGCTGTTGCTGTTGACTGCACCGCTGCACCAGGGCCCACTCACTTGGAGGGCGAGGCGAGGATCTTGAGCGCCACCATCGTCCGAGTCTTGTGGTCCAGACACTGCACCACCACGCCCTGTCCACCATGCCCAATCTTCTTGTTCAGCTCGAAGCGGTAGTGGAAGTGCTCGTTCTGGACCTTGCAGGGGTCACGGGGGAGGTCACGCGGAGTGGTCAGGGTGAAGGTCAAAGTGGGGTCACGGGGAGGTCACGGGAAGCATCAGGGTGAAGGTCAAATTGGGGGTCTGTGTGTGTCTGTGTGTGTCTGTGTGTGTCTGTGTGTGTGGGGAGCGGTGGTGCAGCGGTTAGCGTTACGCTGCGCTATGAACCTGGCGACCCGGGTTCGATTCCCACTCACGGCCAACACCAACAGTGACGATTATCTGAACCGGTCCCTGGCCTCCCCTAGGTCGACTCAGCCTCAAATGAGTAGCTGGTGCGGTGTGTAAACATCGCCACT
This sequence comes from Petromyzon marinus, assembly GCF_048934315.1. Lineage (NCBI taxonomy): Eukaryota > Metazoa > Chordata > Hyperoartia > Petromyzontiformes > Petromyzontidae > Petromyzon > Petromyzon marinus. Next base: position 1,328,897 of record NW_027423124.1, read on the forward strand.
GGGGAGACAAAGGCGGTCGGTCGTGGTGCTGGCCACCCACCCCCTCGTGTAACGTTCTGGCCTTCATAGGTGCTCGCTAACAGCACTTGCCCCTACAGTCTGTGAAGGCTATATAGGGGATCTTTGTCTTGTGTGTGAGTCTCACAGGGATGTAGTTGTGTGTGTGTCTGTGTGTGTGTGTCTGTGTGTGTGTCTGTGTGTGTCTGTGTGTCTGTGTTTGTATGTATGTGTCTGTGTGTGTCTGTGTCTGTGTGTGTCTGTGTGTGTGTGTCTGTGTGTGTCTGTGTATCTGTGTGTGTCTGTGTGTCTGTGTCTGTGTGTCTGTGTCTGTGTGTGTGTGTCTGTGTGTGTGTCTGTGTGTGTGTGTGTCTGTGTGTGTGTGTCTGTGTGTGTGTGTGTCTGTGTGTGTGTCTGTGTGTGTGTCTGTGTGTGTGAGTCTCACAAGGATGTAGTTGTTATCGTCGTCGTCATATCCTCCATTGGCGACGCCCCCTCGGCTTTCCTCCTCCCCCTCGTCCAAAGTAAAAAACCAAACCGCGTCCATGGCGGCGAGCTCCAGCTTCTGGCGCTTAGTCAGGGAAGTCTTGAAGATACGCTGGATCGCTGCACAAGTGACAACAACAACAACATCAGCCACAACAACTGAAGCTATCAACTGGTTTTGTATACACACACACCGCGTTATGCCCCCCCCCCCCCCAAAGTGGCTGGTGTCATCATCATCGTCGTAATCATCACCGTCGTCATCATCCTCATCATCGTCGTCGTCATCATCGTCATCACCACGTGGCAGAAAAATGCTCTAAACGCATTTTTCTACAGACTCAAAGAGACCCACAGAGACTCAAAGAGACCCACCGAGACTAATAGAGACCCACAGAGAGCCACAGAGACCCACTGACACCCACAGAGACTCACAGAGACTCACCAGAGACCTTTACTAATGCAGAGGAGTCAAATGGAAACGTGACGTCATGCGCGCCGGGCGGCTCCATGACGTCACGTCTCCCCTTGGTATAAAAAGGGGAACCCCGTGACGTAGGCGGGGTCGTTGCTGGAGCCGGGGCTCAGAGTAGGGTGGAACGGGGGGAGCCAGGGGCAAGAGGGTAGGAGTAGGGGATAGCACAGCGTACAGGGCTGGAGGTGACCGCGCTCCTCGGTCGGCCGGGTTGGCTGAACCCACAGTCGGACGCAGAGGAGGCAGCACGGGGCAGCCGGCTGTGACGGGGGGGCTAGTGGGACGTAGCCCGGGACCCCTGGGGAAGTTGTTACACCCTCGTGTACTGAAATAAGCTTCGAGTAAACTTACGGCGAAAGCCCCTAAACCTCCGAGTCGTTGGGAACCCTTCAACGCTAATGTAGACCCACGTGGCGGTACAGGTTGCATCTACGAAAGTTAAACTTCTTTTTGCACCGTACGTTGCCAACCGTGTTAATGTATGGGTCTCTATGGCTGTCTCTGTGGGTCCACGGGGTCTCTGTGGTTGCCTCTGTGGGTCTATGGGTGTCTCTGTGGGTTTGTAGGGTCTCTATCGGTGCCTCTGTGGGTCTCTATGGGTCTGGGTGTCTATGTGGGTCTTTGTGTGTCTACGGGTGCCTCTGTTTGTCTCTGTGTGTCTATGAGTGTCTATGGGTGTCTATGGGTGTCTATGAGTGTCTATGGGTGTCTATGGGTGTCTCTGTGTGTCTATGGTTGTCAATGTGTGTCTATGGGTGTCTCTGTGTGTCTATGGGTGTCTTTGTGAGTATCCCCCCGCTCAACATTTAGAGGAATCAACATCACCCCGCTTGAATCCAAGTGTTATTTGGCTGCTGCTAAACATTTCCACGCGACAGCGACAATGATGATGCCGACGATGATGATGATGATGATGACGACGATGATGATGACGATGATATCAGCCCACTTGGTTGAGCTGCTTTGATTTGAGCTGCCATCATTCTTAGACTTTGATGATTCTCCTGCTCCTCTCTCGTTCTTACCTTTGGGTGATTTGCTGCGGATTAACATGGAGCTGGCGGTCAGCGCACTCCACCTGGTGATAGGCGGAGGCTGCCTCCCACTCGGTCCAGCTTGCCTCGTCTACACGCACACAAATCCATACATACGCACACATACACACACATACATATATACACACATATACACATACACGCATACACACACACATACACACACATACACACACACACATACACATTCATACACACATACACATTCATAGATACATATATATATACACACATACACACATACATACACATTCATACACACACACACACATACACATTCATACATACATATATACACACACAAACATATATATGTATACATATATGGGTGGTGTTTGTAAGTGTGAGTGGTGTTCACAGGTGTGGGTGGTGTTTGTAAGTGTGGGTGGTGTTTGTAAGTGTGGGTGGTGTTTGTAAGTGTGGGTGGTGTTTGTAATAGTGGATGGTGTTTGTAAGTGTGAGTGGTGTTTGTAAGTGTTGGTGGTGTTTGTAAGTGTGGGTGGTGTTTGTAAGTGAGGGTGGTGTTTGTAAGTGAGGGTGGTGTTCGTAAGTGAGGGTGGTGTTTGTAAGTGAGGGTGGTGTTTGTAAGTGAGGGTGGTGTTTGTAAGTGAGGGTGGTGTTTGTAAGTGAGGGTGGTGTTTGTAAGTGAGAGTGGTGTTCGTAAGTGAGGGTGGTGTTTGTAAGTGAGGGTGGTGTTTGTAAGTGTGGGTGGTGTTTGTAAGTGTGAGTGGTGTTTGTAAGTGTGGATGGTGTTTGCAAGTGTGGGTGGTGTTTGTAAGTGTGAGTGGTGTTTGTAAGTGTGAGTGGTGTTTGTGGTGTTTGTAAGTGTGGGTGGTGTTTGTAAGTGTGGGTGGTGTTTGTAAGTGTGGGTGGTGTTTGTAAGTGAGGGTGGTGTTTGTAAGTGTGAGTGGTGTTTGTAAGTGTGGATGGTGTTTGTAAGTGTGGGTGGTGTTTGTAAGTGTGGGTGGTGTTTGTAAGTTAGGGTGGTGTTTGTAAGTGTGAGTGGTGTTTGTAAGTGTGGGTGGTGTTCGTAAGTGTGGGTGGTGTTTGTAAGTGTGGGTGGTGTTTGTAAGTTAGGGTGGTGTTCATATGTTGAGTGGAGGGGGCCACGCCTACCTGCATGGCGTTGCTGTGCTCCGTAAATCTCTCGGTGTCTCTGCGTGGAGAGTGGAGGGTGGGGAGAGTCAGGCAGAGTTCAGTGGAGGGCGATTGCACCGCTACCACGTGGACTCACATTGTTAGCATGGACTCACGCACCACAAACCCACATCCTCACCACGAACCCTCACAACTCACCATGAATCCTCACCACGGACACCCACACTCACCAATAAGCCACAATAAGGACCCACACAACTCACCACGAACCAACACTCTCACCAAGAACCCACACAACTCACCACGGATCCACAACACGGACCCACACAACTCACCACGGACCCAGACAACTCACCACAGACCCACAACACTGACCCACACAACTCACCACGTCAATGGCTTCAGCAGAAGGTGCTCGGCGATTAGGATGATGAAGAATCTGAAGATGTCGACGCTGAAGACGAAAAAGCAGCCACATTGTTAGCATGGACTCACGCACCACAAACCCACATCCTCACCACGAACCCACCAACCCTCACCAAGAACCCACATCCTCACCACGAACCCTCATAACTCACCACAAACCCACATCCTCACCACGAACCCTCACAACTCACCACAAACCCACATCCTCACCACGAACCCTCACAACTCACCACAAACCCACATCCTCACCACGGACCCACACAACTCACCACAAACCCACATCCTCACCACGAACCCTCACAACTCACCACAAACCCACATCCTCACCACGGACCCACACAACTCACCACAAACCCACATCCTCACCACGAACCCACACAACAAACCAAGAACCCACATCCTCACCACGAACCCACACAACTCACCACAAACCCACATCCTCACCACGGACCCACACAACTCACCACAAACCCACATCCTCACCACGAACCCACACAACAAACCAAGAACCCACATCCTCACCACGAACCCACACAACTCACCACAAACCCACATCCTCACCACGGACCCACACAACTCACCACAAACCCACATCCTCACCACGAACCCACACAACAAACCAAGAACCCACATCCTCACCACGAACCCACACAACTCACCACAAACCCACATCCTCACCACGAACCCACACAACTCGCCACAAACCCACATCCTCACCACGAACCCACACAACTCACCACAAACCCACATCACCACGAACCCACACAACTCACCACGAACCCACATCCTCACCACGGACTCTCACAACTCACCATGAATCCTCACCACGGACACCCACACTCACCAATACGCCACAATAAGGACCCACACAACTCACCACGAACCAACACTCTCACCAAGAACCCACACAACTCACCACGGATCCACAACCCAGACCCACACAACTCACCACGGACCCAGACAACTCACCACAGACCCACAACACTGACCCACACAACTCACCACGTCAATGGCTTCAGCAGAAGGTGCTCGGCGATTAGGATGATGAAGAATCTGAAGATGTCGACGCTGAAGACGAAAAAGCAGCCGCCTCCTTCACGTCCGTCGCCAACTGACGAGCCACGTGGTCGCGTGACGTCACCGATGACGTTTAGTGCGACGGAAGTGACCACGCCCACTCCTAGCCACGCCCACGCAGAGCCACGCCCCTGCCGAGTGACGTGAGATAACGCGGCCACGCCCCCGGCAGCCGGGCGCCCCTCAATCTACAGATTCTACTTCCGCTTCCGGGTCGGGACGAGTGGAGGCGGTGGCGGGAAAATCTGAACCCTGTCTGGGCCTCCTCAAGGTCGACTCAGCCTGAAGGTGCCCACACGGGGCTCTGTGTGGTGAGTCTGTGGGTCTCTGTGTGGTGAGTCTGTGGGTCTCTGTGTGGTGAGTCTGTGGGTCTCTGTGTGGTGAGTCTGTGGGTCTCTGTGTGGTGAGTCTGTGGGCCTCTGTGTGGTGTGTCTGTGGGTCTCCTTGTGGTGAGTCTGTGGGTCTCCTTGTGGTGAGTCTGGGTCTCTGTGTGTTGAGTCTGTGGGTCTCTGTGTGGTGAGTCTGTGGGTCTCTGTGTGGCGAGTCTGTGGGTCTCTGTGTGGTGAGTCTGTGGGTCTCCATGTGGTGAGTCTGTGGGTCTCCGTGTGGTGAGTCTGTGGGTCTCTGTGTGGTGAGTGTGTGGGTCTCTGTGTGGTGAGTCTGTGGGTCTCTGTGTGGTGAGTCTGTGGGTGTCTGTGTGGTGAGTCTGTGGGTCTCTGTGTGGTGAGTCTGTCGGTCTCTGTGTGGTGAGTCTGTGGGTCTCTGTGTGGTGAGTCTGTCGGTCTCTGTGTGGTGAGTCTGTGGGTGTCTGTGTGGTGAGTCTGTGGGTGTCTGTGTGGTGAGTCTGTGGGTCTCTGTGTGGTGAGTCTGGGTCTCTGTATGGTGAGTCTGTGGGTCTCTTTGTTGTGAGTCTGTGGGTGTCTGTGTGGTGAGTCTGTGGGTCTCTGTGTGGTGAGTCTGTGGGTCTCCGTGTGGTGAGTCTGTGGGTGTCTGTGTGGTGAGTCTGTGGCTGTCTGTGTTGTGAGTCTGTGGGTCTCTGTGTGGTGAGTCTATGGGTCTCTGTGTGATGAGTCTGTGGGTCTCTGTGTGGTGAGTCTCTGTGGGGAGCGGTGGTGCAGTGGTTAGCGCACTGTTTGTGGAGCGGTGGTGCATTGGTTAGCGCACTGTGTGTGTGTGGGGAGCGGTGGTGCAGTGATTAGTGCACTGTGTGTGTGTGGGGAGCGGTGGTGCAGTGGTTAGCGCACTGTGTCTGTGGAGCGGTGGTGCAGTGGTTAGCGCACTGTGTGTGTGTGGGGAGCGGTGGTTGCAGTGGTTAGCGCACTGTGTGTGTGTAGGGAGTGGTGGTGCAGTGGTTAGCGCACTGTGCGTGTGTAGGGAGCGGTGGTGCAGTGGTTAGCGCACAGACTCACACAGAGACCTACAGACTCACACAGAGACACACAGGCTCACACAGAGACCCACAGGCTCACACAGAGACCCATAGACTCACACAGAGACCTACAGTCTCACACAGAGACCCACAGGCTCGCACAAAGACCCATAGTCTCACACAGAGACCCACAGACTCACACAGAGACCCACAAGCTCACACAGAGACCCACAGACTCACACAGAGACCCACGGGCTCACACAGAGACCCATAGACTCACACAGAGCCACAGGCTCACAGAGACCCACAGACTCACACAGAGACTCACAGACTCACACAGAGACCCACAGAGCCCTACAGAGATGCACAGAGACACCCATAGACCCACAGAGACACCCATAGACACACACAGACACCCATAGACACACCGAGACACACAGAGGCACCCATGGAGACCCCATAGATCCACAGAGACACCCATATAGACCCATACATTAGCACGGTTGTCAACGTACGGTGCGAAAGAAGTTTAACATTCGTCACCTGCTCATGATTATTAATGAAGGGGGATGGTGCGTCCATGTGGAGTGCCGTGGGGGGCCAGTGGGTCTCTGTTGTTCTCTATGAGTGTGGGTATCTGTGGATCTCTGTGGGTCTCTATGGTAAAAAATGAGTATGGGTCTCTTTGAGTCTCTGTGAGTCTCTGTGGATCTCTGTGGGTGTCAGTGGGTCTCTGTTGTTCTCTATGAGCATGGGTCTCTATGAGTCTCTGTGAGTCTCTGTGGGTCTCTGTGAGTCTCTATGAGTCTCTGTGAGTCTCTGTGGGTCTCTGCGAGTCTATGTGGGTCTCTTCTAGTGAGTTGAAAAATGCGTTTAGAGCATTTTGCTTCCAAGGGGTGATGACAATGATGATGATGATGACCATGAGGATGATGATGATGAGGATGATGACACCAGCCACTTCGGGTTGGGGGGGGGCATAACGCGGTGTGGGTGTATAAAGAATTAGTTGATAGCTTCAGTTGTTGTGGCTGATGTTGTTGTCACGTGTGCAGTGATCCAACGTATCTTCAAGACTTCCCTGACGAAGCGCCAGAAGCTGGAGCTCGCCGCCATGGACGCGGTTTGGTTTTTTACTTTGGACGAGGGGGAGGAGGAAAGCCGAGGGGGCGTCGCCAATGGGGGATATGACGACGACGATAACAACTACATCCTTGTGAGACTCACACACACACACAGACACACAGACACACCACACACAGAAACACACACAGACACACCCACAGACACACCCACAGACACACACAGACACAGACACACACACACAGACATACACACACAGACACACACAGACACACACACAGACACACACACCCACAGACACACACAGACACACCCACAGACACACACAGAAACACACAGACGACAACAACAACCGCCATTCGCCACTAAGTGGCGGTGACGTCACCACGACTCTTGTGCCAGGCTATGTGCACCTTGAGGCCACGTGAAGTGTCGAACGCCCGATGGCAGGAGGTCACGGGGCAGACCCAGGTGCCACGGGTTGACTGACTGAGATGACTGGCTGATGCACCACCTTTGCCCCCTACTGTGCCAATTTGCTGTGATTTAGCCACCCGGCGCTCCGCTCGTTGTTGTGAATGTCGCTCCTCCGCCTTCCGTTGTTGTTGGAGGGCGACTGCCTCCAACTGCCCAGTAGCGTCCTTCACGAGCCTCCTCCACTGAGGCCGATCTTGACACCGCTGGTACCAGTCATCGGCAAGTCCACTCAGCTCCACGTCCTCTTGTACCACATCACTCCATCTCTTTTCTAGCCTGTGCCGTGCTCGTTTAGCCCCCTCGATCCGGCTGAACAAAAGCTGTTTGGGCATGCGGTGATTGGGCATGCGGGCTACATGGCCCAGCCAACGCAGTCTTGCCTGACGGAGGTGCTCACCGATGGGACTTTGTCCAGATCTTTTGAGGATTTGTGAGCTCCTCACACAATCCAGCCTGGTTAAATCCAGGATTGATCGTAGGCAGGCCAGCCTAAATGTTTCTAGCCGGCGAAAATGTTCCATTAGGGGTGTCCACGTTTCGCAAGTGTAGAGAAGGGAGGGAATGACCGTGGCCGAGAAGACCCGAAGCTTCATGCGGAGCGACAGACCAGGTAGCTTCCACACAGCGTTATGCAACCGAAGAAAAGATAATGCCGCTCGACTGATTCTGATTGAGACCTCATGAGTACACTGCCCAGATATGGGAAACTCTCCACTCTCTCCACAACTGCTCCATCACCAATTGGGAGTTGTGGGGGTGGAGTGTCCGATGGTACAAAATACCCAGGCAGGTGCTTCGTTTTGGTTGGGCTGATGGTAAGGCCCCACCTCGTATTGGCATGCTCCAGTTTCAGCAGCAGTGCCTTCAACTCCTCCTCTGAGTGAGCCGCAATTACCAGGTCATCGAAATACATAACGTGGTTGACCAATAAGGAGCCATCCCTTGACCGCACCCCGGCATTGATCAGCCTCCCATTGTATCTGTACCAGATGGAAATTCCTCCGGTACAGCTACTGAAGGCTTCACGAACTACATGGTCGAAATGGATGTCAAATAATGTTGGAGCCAGAGGACATCCCTGTCGCACCCCAAGGTGAACAGGGAATGGCTCCGACTCCCTGCCACATAGTTTTACCCGGGCCCGCTCACCATCATGATGGTCCTTAATGATCATGAGCAAAGGGTCAGGGACTCCGAAAGCACGAAGAACTACCCAGAGCCCAGGCCTACTGATGGTATCATAGGCCTTGGCCAGGTCAATAAAGCAGAGATGTAGGTCTTGTTGGAATTCCCTACACCTCTGCTGTAGCAGACGGACAGAAAATATGGCATCTGTGCAGGACCCCCCTTTCCTGAAACCGCATTGGGGCTCCGCAAGCCTCTCCTCAGCGTGCCTAGAAGGTGATGTTAAATAATCCTTGCCAGGACCTTTCCCGGCACACTGAGGAGTCAGATGCCCTTGTAGTTGTTAAAGTCTGTGCGGTCCCCCTTCCTAAAGAGGGGGACCACCAAGGCATCCTTCCAATCCTGCGGAACCTGTCCAGTGGCCCAGAATGTTGTTATGATGTCATGTAGGGCAGTCTGGCACAAACGCCACCCTCCCTCAGCATTTCGCTTTGGGGATCATCTCTGCCCGGTGCTTTTCCTGGTCTAAGACTCTGGATCAACTTCAGTACTTCCTCAATGGATGGCACCTCAGCCAGCCACTCACAGGGGTGACTTTCTCCAATATTTGAGGCACCGCAGCCTCAGCAGGGTCATCCCCACTTTGTCCCATGATGTTTTCCAGGCTGAGGGATTCCCCCTCCCCCAGGACCTCACAGAAATGCTCAGCAAATCTGCAAACATGTTCCTGGTGGTCGGAGATTGGATCACCGTTCTTTCCCCTAATGATTGTAATAGGTGTGGCACTGCAGGTTACTTTTTTGATGGAGTTAAATAGGGATTTGTGATCGCGGGCCATTGAGGCAGATTCCATCTCCTCAGCAACCCACGACCACCACCCATCCTTGCAGCGCCTCACGGCTCTCCAAACCTCCGAGCGAAGGCTGCGGTAAGCCTCCTCATTCTCTGACGTGGGATGCTGTAGCTGATGAGAGTAGGCCTGTCGCTTTTTCTCAGCCAGCTTGAACACCTCTGTCAGCCAATGTCTTTGGGGAGGTTTGGACCGCGTACCCAAAGCAGCCATTGCAGCTGTCTGAGTCGCAGTCCTAAACCTCACCCATTTGCCCTCGACATCTGGAGGAGTGGGAGACGATGCCAACCGTAGCTGCAAGCGATGATGAAATTCTCGCTTGCAACTTTCATCAGCTAGCTGAGACCAGGCTACCTTAGGTTTGAATGGGTCCTGGGTGTACACCCACCACCCGAGTGAAGAATGGCAGGCGCATCTTACAGATAACTAGTCGATGGTCAGAGGGTAGATCAGCTCCACGGTAGGTCCTGGTGTCAAGGACATGGGCCCGCATCTGCTGTTCCATCACTACGTAGTCCAGCAGATGTTTTTAATTGGACCCGGCATGCATCCATGATGTATGGATGCGCTGATGCCGGAACAGCGTGTTGGTAATTACAAGCCCATGGGCTGCATAAAAATCTAGCAGCCTCCTACCTTTGTTATTGAGCTGATCTGTCCCATGCCTTCCAATCACTTTAGACCAGATGCCACCATCATGACCAACTCGGACATTAAAGTCACCCAACAAGATGACTCTGTCCCGAGGGGCCACCTTAGCTAGCACCTAGCATCATAGAAGGCATCTGACTCATCAGCCTTGCCTGCATCCCTCCACGGCTGTTCGGGTTCAGTGGGGGCATAAGTAACCACGACCACTACTCCTCGCCTCCGGTTGATGGGAAGTCGAGCCCAAAGTAGCCTGGGGCTTACAGCTTCCCACACCTCACCACCACTCTCCCACACCCCTTCATTCTTTTGTTCAGAAGAAGAGCCACTCCCTGTTGTTTAGCAGTCTCCTGCCCCGGGTATAGGACTGTCCACCCCTCATGGTGGCAGGAGCCAGAACCGGTCCCCCGGACCTCCTTAATACCACAGAGATCCAGGCGGTACCGGTCCAACTCCCCACAGAGGAGTGGCAGCCTCTCCTCCGCAGTGAGTGTTCCACGTGGCCATCCGTAGTGGCTTTTTGTTTCTGGAGGAGCCCTGAGGGTAAATATTCAGTCTTCTGGCTCCGACAAATGAGGTTTGGCCAGGAGACGTCATAGACGCCTGTCTCCCCCGGGGCCTCCATCACAAGCTTGTTAATTACATTTTTCGGTCGTGGTTTAGTGGTAGTTAATTGAAGGTGGAGGGGTTACCAGCCCCTTGCACCCGTCCAGAGCCCCCATTTAGCTGCTGTGGTGGTCACAGACGCCATGAGGAGAAAGGACAATCGGAATTGGCCCTCCCCCCCACAGCACTGTCCACGACAGCGTTGCCCGTCCGGCACCACGAGGAGGTAGGGGATTGTTTTACCGGATACAGACGCACACAGACACACACACACACACAGACATACACAGACTCACACAGACACACACAGACACCCACAACAACAACCGCCATTCACCACTAAGTGGCAGTGGCATCACCACGACGCTTGTGCCAGGCCATGTGGACCTTGAAGCCACGTGAAGTGTCGAACGCCCGCTGGTAGGAGGTCACGGGGCAGACCCAAGTGCCACGGGTTGACTGACTGAGATGACTGAGATGACTGGCTGATGCACCACCTGTGCCCCATTACTGTGCCAACTTGCTGTGCTTTAGCCACCCGGCACTCTGCACGTTGTTGTTGGAGGACGACTGCCTCCAACTGCCCAGCAGCGTCCTTCACGAGCCTCCTCCACAGAGGCTGATCTTTACAACGCTATTACCAGTCATCGGCAAGTCCACTTAGCTCCACGTCCTCCTGTACCACGTCACTCCATCTCTTCTCTAGCCCGTGCCGCGCCCGTTTAGCCCCCTCGATCCGGCCGAACAAAAGCTGTTTAGGCATTCGGTGGCTGGGCATGCGGGCTACATGGCCCTGCCAACGCAGCCTAGCCTGTCAAAGGAGCTCACCGATGGGACTTTGTCCAGATCTTTCAATGATTTGTGAGCTCCTCACACAATCCAGCCTGGTTAAACCCAGGATGGATCATATGCAGGCCAACCTAAATGTTTCTAACCGGCAAAGATGTTCCATTAGGGGGGTCCACGTTTCGCAAGCGTAGAGAAGGCACCCTCGTTTACGTGGCCCCCGAGGTGCTGCTGGGCTACCCGGTTACCTGCGCCGCGGACACGTGCTCCCTGGGCTGCACCGTCGCCAAGATGGCCACCGGCAGGGACCTCTTCCGCTCCTTCGGCCGCGACGACCACCTGGCATGCTGCATCGAGGTGACCGGGGAGCCTCCTTGGGGGAAGCGGGGGGGGGGGACACCTCAAGCGGGAGACTTGGCCCAGACCGGCCCCGTAGACAGCCACCCAGCCAGACACCCAACCAGTCACCCAGCCAGTCACCCAACCAGTCAGCAACCCGGCCAGTCACCCAGCCAGACACGCAGAAGTCACCCAGCCAGCCACGCAGTCACCCGACCAGCCACCTGGCCAGTCACCCAGCCAGTTACCCAGCCAGACACGCAGCCACCCGGCCAGTCACCCAGCCAGTCACCCAGCCAGACACACAGCCGCCCAACCAGTCACCCAGCCAGTCACCCAGCCAGTTACACAGACAGACACGCAGCCACCCGGCCAGTCACCCGGCCAGTCACCCAGCCAGTCACCCAGCCAGTTACCCAGACAGACACGCAGCTACCCAGCCAGTCACCCAGCCAGTCACCCAACCAGTCACCCAGCCAGTTACCAAGCCAGTCACCCAGTCAGTTAACAAGCCAGTCACCCAGCCAATCACCCAGCCAGTCACCCAGCCAGACACGCAGCCACCTGGCAGTCGCTTATCCGATGCACCGATGCTCGAATATCCAGATTTTTCCTTGCCGTTTATATTAAGACACCGACGCCAGCGACATGGGTATCGGCGCCGTTTTATCTCAATCGTGTGCATGGGGATAAATTGTTGCACCTCGGCGTTCAAAAAACTTTGCTGACGCTGCAATGGAATTACTTTTCGCCCCGGCATCACGTTCCTGCCCTGACGGCACTTGGCGGAAACCGCCGCACCAAAGATGTCTTCCGCCGTTGTGATCCATTTCGGTCACGTGCATCAACGAGCTGGTGGCCCTTGATGTCCTGGGCCCATTCCCGATCACTCCCAGGGGTAACAAATACCTTTTGGTGGGTGTGGAATATTTTGCTCGGTGGCCGATGGCATGGCCCTTGCCCGATCAATCGGCGTACTCTATCGTGACTGAATCGTACTCTGACTGTCATGCTTTGCCACACTGTCAATGAAAAACAGGCCGATTGGGATTTACACGCGCCGAGCGTGCTCGCCGTGTATAGAATGGCCCCGCACGCTTCCACAGGATTCTCACCGTTTTCCCTCGTGTACGGAAGGGAGAACGTGCCACCCCATTGATACCCAATTGGGCACGACTGATGGAGACGCTGAACGGGGACCCTACCTGACCACGTCCGAGACTCCCTGCGCCGGATTTCTGAGGCGCGGGAGGCGGCTCGGGTCAACGCCGCTAAAACGCGGGCTCGCAACGAGCGTTGTGCACGCGGGTCCGGCCGCGACATGCCATGGTCTGTCGGTGATGGGCACCTCTCCCAAGTTACACAGGCCATGCACGGTCCTGTTGAAGTGGTAGAGGTTAGGCATCCACAGTGCGTGCACATTCGAGGCGGGGGTCTCTCCGTCGTTGGTTCGTCCACCCATTTCGGTTGACGCAATTCTTTCCTACGGGCGTTGCTTCTTCATCCCCAACAATTGGCCTGCCAGGGTCTGATGTGTCCGACGTGCCAGAGCGGTTTGCAGATTGATCCCCCGTGGGATTCTGTTTTACCGCCCGCGGCAGCGAAGCCCTTGGCTGCTGCTGCGGACGCTGACCCCGCACGATCCAGCCCCGCAGCGACGGACTTCATCACCCTTCCGCTGACCGACCGCCCTTCCTCCTGCCGAGCCAACCCATGCAGGGCTGGATACGGATGCAGGGGATGGTACGGCGTCACAGACCCGTTCAAAGACGCCCCGATTCCGTTAACGTTCGTGTGTGCCTTTGCCTGTGTTGGGTATTCACCTTGCTTCCTTGTTCTTGCGTTCGTTATCGTTCGTGCGCTATTCTTCATTATGTATGCTCTCTTGTGCTTGTTGCCACCAGGGTTATGTCGCTCTTTCCATTACTTGTTCGGGTCCATTCCTAGCTGGGACGGCTCGTCTTTTCATCACGAGGGGGGAGGGGGGAGGTGATGGAATGAGAGAGCGCCATCTAGGGGTTGACGAGGGGTATCTGCATAAGCCACCACTTGGTAACTAATACCCAATGGGAAGTGTGGGATCCATCTGGGCCAAAGGTGACGGGAGGAGCTAGAGAGTACGCGCGAGAACGGTCGAGAAAGTTCTACGAAAGGGGTGTGTCCGGAGGCGGAGCTAGAGAGTACGTGCGAGAACGGTCGAGAAGGTTCTACGAGGGGGCGTGTCCGGAGGCGGAGCTAGAGAGTACGCGCGAGAACGGTGGAGAAGGTTCTACGAGGGGGCGTGTCCGGAGGCGGAGCTAGAGAGTACGCGCGAGAACGGTCGAGAAGGTTCTACGAGGGGGCGTGTCCGGAGGCGGAGCTAGAGGGTACGTACGAGAATGGTCGAGAAGGTTCTACGAGGGGGCGTGTCCGGAGGCGGAGCTTGCTCCACCGAGGGGAATATAAGGGGAGGCAGTGAGAGGACGCTGGGTCGGTGTGGGAAGCCTGGAGCCCGGACTGCGTCATCGCCACGCTCTACTCGCCACCGGCCACCTGGCGGTCCTTCCAGCGTAGCCGTCTCTCCTCCCGGCACGCCGTCAGCCAGCGGTGGACAGGGAGCGAGGGGGAGAGACGCGCGACGACAGTTGAGCAGGGAGGCGCGCGTCACGGCAGAGAGAGTGAGAGAGTGTGGAGCCATCCGGAGAGAGAAAGAGAGAGCAGAGCTGTGCAGTCATATAATACTGGTAGGAAACGTAGTGGACTGGAAGCCCAACCCGGGATTAATTCACAGGAGGCAGGGGATTAATTGTGTATGTCTGTGGATGTCTGTCCACGTCGCAGGGGTGGGGCTGGGTGGAGAGGGGAGGGTAGGGAGGGGCTGGGTGGAGAGGGTGGGGAGGGCCTGGGTGGGGAGGGTGGGGAGGGGCTGGGTGGGGTTGGGTGGGGGGTGGGAGGGGTTGGGTGGGGGGTGGGAGGGGTGGGGGTGGGTCTGGGTGGGGAGGGGCTGGTCACCCCGTGGTGCCCTTATATGGACTGGAAGCCCAACCGGGATTAATTCTTCACAGGAGGCAGGGGATTATAACACTGCACTTTCTGGTGAGACCTCTTTTACACTGCAACTTTCTGGCGTCGTTTTATAATTCTGCTCACTTTTCATTTTGCTTTCTTCTGCGCACGACTCCTAGCAAGTTTGGCTTAAATATCCGTGCACAATTACTTCAAAATTTCCTACCAGCCCCCTCCGCAGGAATGTGTTCAAAGAGAGATGCCAGTCAACAGTTGTCGTGGAAGTGCTTTTATTACAATTGTATGCAGTCTACGTTCCAGTAGTTTAACAATGGGCAGCGTTAAGGTAGATATTCGATTAAATGAAGTAATCATAGGAAGTGCATAGCATATGCACAGTGATCGCATTCGGGTAGCGATAGACAACCGACAACAATATCCACACGGAGTCTCGCCCAGCTCCCCGTCGGTAGCTGCAGTCTTGCCGATGTCCTCAATCTGCTATAGATCTCCGGAGAGTCCAGAACACGCTGTGCTTACATTACCAGCTTGCAAAATGAAGGGCTGGAACCTTCTTTCGTTTTGTTTTGCTTTTGTCTGGTGCAGGTGTTGCAGCCCACTTGTCTGGTAATGAACCATAAGCTCCAAGCACCCACTGGAGCAGGTGAGCCGTGGCGGGAAAGCAGCTTGTTGGCCGGAGGCTGCCCAGCTTGAGGCGGGCGGCGGTAGCTATCCACTAGGGTGCAATGACCCCTCCCACTGACGATGGAAACCCTTGGCGCCCATTTTTTTACGCCAATCTAAAATGAGCTTATAACCCGTGAGCTGCTGCCGCCCGTGTTTCTTGGCCACGGTTAGGTGGCCGAGAAGGAGTGTCCTCTCCCCATTCTTGCACCTCGTGTTGACGCAAAGCCCGGGCAGGTTACTCTGGAAATCCTGGTGTTGCCCATGCGTCAGGATCCCCCCCCTCGGCCTTGCTGGCGATGTTCATACGAGTGCGTAGCACGACGTTTGGTACCAGTTTGGCTGCAGGGGCTGCCGGGAATGTGCCGCTTTGCGTCACAAAACCGCCTAAGGGGCCCCACTCCTGATTTTCTGTAGGGGTTTGCTCCCTTAGCCATTGACTCTCCCGAGACGATCACAAGGCAGTGAGAAGACCGCGTAACCCTTACGAGGTACTGACGGCCGGGCCAACTGTGCCTGGGACTCGCGTAAGGCAGGGTCATCACGCCCTGAAGTAGTTTATCGCAAACTACCCACTACCGATACAATAACAACAGTCCCAGACCACACCGAGACAACAACAACAACAGTCTCAGACAACGCCAAGACAACAACAACAACAACAGAGTAAGTAGCAGATCCCTATAATAAAATATACGCATTAAAAATGTAACTATCGATGATGCACGGTTAAAGGGGTCAAAAGTTAATAACCTCATTTGCAAATGTGCTTGCTGTATTCAGCACTAATCTGGTTCATGATCATTTTGCTGAAGGAATATTTACGACGTTAAGCTGAAGGGAACGAGATTGTTCCAAAACGGTGGTGCTGCGATGGTAAAAGCTTTGTCAGCTATTCCAATTCTCGTTCTTTGGGATCGTTAAAAATGGCAATTAGACGGATGTCTCAGATTTATTGGGTTTGACAGTGGGGTTAATGAATTAGCTACATATGGAATGTAAGAAGTTCAATAATAGTGTAGCGCAGATTTGCCAATAAGGATTTAATGGACGAACAGGGCCCTAATGTTAGATGATTTCTTCTTGCGTCGAGGGATGTGAGATTTGATTTTAGGTCTAGATTTGAGAATTCGTGACTGCAAGGATTCATACTCT
The DNA here is from genome assembly GCF_048934315.1 of Petromyzon marinus. Lineage (NCBI taxonomy): Eukaryota > Metazoa > Chordata > Hyperoartia > Petromyzontiformes > Petromyzontidae > Petromyzon > Petromyzon marinus. The sequence continues at coordinate 1,345,618 of NW_027423124.1, forward strand.
TTGGTGTTTTCCGTAAAGTCACGTAGGTAAAATAAAGTAAATAATGTAGTTTTCATTTATTTTATGTACCTACGGTCAGAATGGTGGGTCCTGTGTGGTACATCCAGTAGAAATCAAAGAGCAGAATTAGAAATTTCGGTTAGTCTGTTTAGCGTTGCACTAGTCGATATACTTTAAGCCGTGTCGTAGTAGCTGAAAAGGAGTGGTAGAATGATAGCTTCCACAATTTACAGGCACAATAGATGGGACAACTTTTTTCCCGTGTGAAAACCCTATTTTTGATTAGATTTACTTTCATATGTGATCAATATGGGGTTGGAATGTAAGCTTTTAATCGATCAGTAAACCCAAGTATTTTAAACACTCCGTTTGTTAAATGATGTTCTTTCTCATATCTGTAATAGGTGAATGGAATGAAACGATGTTTGTTTTTTTGGGGGGCTTTAGGGGCAATTTTACTTATGAAAATTGATGTTGAATTAAGTCGAAATTATGTTGGAGATTCTGTTTGACTTCGTTTGGGGATTTATCAAATATCCGCATGACAAGTGTCATCAGCAAATTGATTTAATTCTGAGTGATTTAAGTTTAGTCCAAGATTGTTTCAATATAAAAACAGAATTGGGCCCAGCATGGAACCCTGTGGAACAGCCTTTGCTATATTAATATTTGTGGACGTGAGGTTATCACTTGTAGGAACAGGCTCCTTCATTACTGTCTGAACATTTTAGCTGGCCAAGTCTTGTGATTAGAATATCTTAGTCAACAGTGTCAAAGGCTTTTACCAAGTCAAAGAATAGTGCACAGCAGTAGTGGTCTTTATCCAGGGTACTGAAGAAAACAATAATAATACATCCATCGTAGCTGTGGTGGTGCAGGAATCCTCTCGAAAACCTGTTTACTGCGCAGGAGATTGTGACTTTTTAGGCAGCAGTTTATTTGTGATTTAACTTTTTATTCCCTCGAATATTTTAGCTTACTGGTAAAATAATAGATATTGGCCTATAATTATTCGGATCTTTTTGTAGCCATTTTTATACAATGTATGCATGTATGTTGACCTTCTTTCACACCGTATGTAGCCAACCGTGCTGATCGGAGGTGCGTAATGGACGAATGCGAGCGGATTATCACTCGAGTGGAAATGTACGTTTGGTGAGGTGAGAGGTTGAAAATGTTTGCGAGGGGGTTCATAGATTGGATCTGCTGCAGTCACAAGTGAAAACGCAGGCAAGTCATCTTCTCCCATGCATGACGAAGTCATAATTAATGCGAAGTTGAAGCAGCGCATCCAGTTCAAAAAGGAGACCCTAACGAGAAGTAGGGCCGAAGACTTTCGCTAAACACTTTGAGGTTTGGTGGCAGAAGGAGGAGGAGGAGGAAGAAGAAGTGAGTGATGTGAATGGTGGTGCATCTGGAGACCTTTCCTCCACTTTCAAAGACTATAAATTTTGCTCACTACATCCCAGGCAAAATGGGGAGTGTCACGTATGCATACTGTAAATGCTTCAATATCTGTTAATAAAAATGATCGTTGTACAATGATCGAGGTGTTTAAGTTGTTTTTGCACGACCGATGCCATAGGTAAAGGCACAGACGGTCTGAGCGGGTCTGAGGGAGCCTAGGTGAGGGCGGCGGTGGAGATGTAGAGTCGCTGTGTGCGGAGACGCTGAGAGCAGAGCTGCCGAGTGCAGGATAAGCGAGGTGAAAGGTAAACAAGAGTGGGGAGAGGTTAAACACAAGTGACCGTATAGATAGTTATAAGAGTGCCTACAACTGGTGCAAGAATAGGCGAATAAAGTGTAAGCAGGTGAACTGTTCCAACGCGTCGGTGTGAGCAACTTTTCGAAGACACTACATTTGGTGCCACAAGTGCCAACGAACACTTCGCCCGTCATGTCCCGAGTCGGCGATTTAAACGTAATGACCCAGCTGTTGCGTCACCCGATGACGACGCCGAACTAAGGAAGGCGTCGTCCCCCTTCGAGCGCCCCGCTCTCGACGAACGTGCTCCAGTCGGCTCGGGAGTGCACGGCGAGCCCAGCCAAGCCACCTCCGCAGGAGCTGGGCTGGGCATCGCCGGGTCACCTGGGGGAGGGTTTGCTGTCGGCCGTTGGCCGCCGCTCATCTCTTTGAGCGGATGACTGCCGCGACTTCTACCGGACGGCAAACACGCTCTTCCCGCCGCTGTCATAACCGAGGCGACCGGAGCGCTGGACCTTCCCGCCATTTCGGGGTTTGCAGCCCCGAAATGGTGGGAAGGGCATTGAAAAATTTGATACTCCGACCGATGCTTCTGTTGTTGTGGAGTGACTCATGCAGCCAGCTATGGCTACAGGATTTTGGTGTTACGTGTTATTTACGTAGTTTATTGTTAAAAATTCGGTCATAGTCCCTGTGCTCGCTGTTACGTTGCAATTATGGCTTTATTTTTTGGTGATTTTGCAAACTTTTTTTTGGTTTGGACATGTTTGTTTTGTTGTAGTACGGAGTTAGACTCATGGCCTTAATCTAAGCTTTCTTGTGGTTGCTGTTGTTGTTGTTTGAGTTGCATCCCACTGGGATTTTTTTGTACACAGCGTTGGTGCACGGTGCTTTTTTCAGGAATATTTTGCTGTTTTTTTAATGGATTTTCTGTTTCGCACAGTCAACACACAGTAGTCACTTGAAGATGTTTTTCTTGTTCATGTGTTTTAGTTGTTTTGTTGCGGTTGCACTCCGATTCAAGAGCCGAATGGCTCACAGGGCCATACCAAAATAAATAAAACTGAAAAACTGAAAAAACTTAACTCGTCCGCCATTCTGGGTCGAATCGGCATGCGCCGCAGCAGCCCGCAATCTTTCAAGGTGGAAATCCTTACTCTTTGGTTCTATTCGGTAAAGTCACGTAAGGTAAAAGACAAAATAACAAAATTCACGACGTTTCGGCCACAACACAAGTGGCCTTCATCAGGTGAAGGGGACCGTGCTGTCACGAAGACAGCGTCGGAGTAAAGAAAGTCAAGCCAGGTCGCGTCCTTTAAGCTGTGTGGGAGGAAACCAAACGTTTGACAAAGGAAACGTGAACACCAGTGGCATTTACATCTGTGGAATGTATAGAACCCGTGGCATCTATATATGCAGAAGGTGAAGAAACAGTGGCATCTACATCTGTAGAACATGAAGAACCATTTACATCTACATATGCACAACGTGAATAAAAAGTGGCATCTACATCTGCAGAAGGTGAAAACCCAATGGCATCTACATCTGTAGAATATAAAGAACCAGTGGCATCTATCATCTGCAGAAAATGAAGAACCAGTGGCATCCACATCTGCAGAGCGTGAAGAACCGTTGGCATCTACGTCTACAGGCGATTATACAACGTTTAACGCCATTCCCCGTGTTTTTTGTACAGGCCATACAACATATATGGGGAGTCCCTGTACATTCAACAAGGCGGGGTAACAGCGATGGCAGCCCTGACAATGTTGAAATCCACCCCTGGCACGATGGTCCATAACTCACACTCATACTATGATGTGACTCTGACTTTACCACGAATATGGTTTTGCGCTGAGCTTCCTTTCATCCATCCCAGGCCCTCTGTGGGCCCTCTACACACATCGCACGTTGTCCAGGTCACTATAGGAAGCAACCCTGGGGGCTAAGGTCACGTCAGTATGCCACCTCGGGTGCTACAGTGGCTAAGAGATGTTAACTACCTTCCATGGTATACAGGAGGTCGTGAGTTCCATCCAGACCCTGACGATGCCTGCTGCTGCTGTATATTTGGAGTATGTGTCTCTCTCTCATCATCACAGTGGAGATGTTACCTACCTCGCCTGGTATACAGGAGGTCGTGGGTTTGATCCCGACCCGTGACGATGCCTGCTGCTGCTGAATATTTGGAGTCTGCGTCTCTCTCTCTCATCATCACAGTGGTGAGGAGATTCTAGATTTGAAGCTTTCATGACTGCAAGGATCCATACTGTTTGGTTCTATTCGGTAAAGTCACGTAGGTAAAAAATAAAACAAAAAATAACGACGTTTCGGCCAAAACACAAGTGGCCTTCATCAGGTGAAGGGACCGCACTGTCCAGAGGACAGCGTTGGAGTGAATACAGCGTCCTTTAAGCTGTATGGGAGGAAACCAAACGCTTTGACAAAGGAATTAGCATAAAATGCTGTAGAGGACCGGCACGGGGGGGGGGGGGGGTTACAAATGTTGGTGTGAAGGGAAATAAGCTGCTGTGAAAGTTTAGGATACCACTACTTGAATAAATATACTGTACCATTGAAAATTGGTTTAATGTGAGTATGGATCCTTGCAGTCACGAAAGCTTCAAATCTAGAAGGTGGAAATCGTTCACCAAGTTCCAACTGCAAGTCAGTTCACTGCTGCGGGAGGAGATTGGACGGCTTTTCTTCGTCGATTCGAGGGCCGTCTACATCTCGGTGGGATGGACATCCCCCCGGGCCCTCGACGACGACTCGTTAGCCTATAGTGATAGGTTTTTACCCTTTTATCTGGCACAAAAACTGACACCTTTATACAAGGGATCATGTTTGCAATAACCACAACACAAGCAGTCAAAATGCAACCAAAAAGAGACAACTCTGATAATGATGATGGCACTGTCCTTGAATTTGATTGGTCCACACCCGAGACAGCTTTTCTTAGAGCCTAGTCTCCACTGGTGTTAGACCAGATGACACCACAAGGCGTACAACTAAAAAAAACCGCACACTGTCAGAGTTATTGAGAGCTCGGGGTAATCCTTTACACTATGAGACCTCCTTTGCCATTAGCAAGATACAGTAATAGGTTTTTACCCTTTTATCTGGCACAAAAACTGACACCTTTATACAAGGGATCATGTTTGCAATAACCACAACACAAGCAGTCAAAATGCAACCAAAAAGAGACAACTCTGATAATGATGATGGCACTGTCCTTGAATTTGATTGGTCCACACCCGAGAGACGGCTTTTCTTAGAGCCTAGTCTCCACTGGTGTTGGACCAGATGACACCACAAGGCGTACAACTCAAAGACAGCGCACTGTCAGCATCCCCGAGTCGGAATGGGACGGCTCCCGCGTGCACCTACACCGAGATGGCCGCTATTTTTATCACCCGTCTAATGTTCGGAGAAGATTCGACTCGGGAGTGATGCGCTCGATATACATCTGACCACCGCGTTCTCATTGAAGGACCACAGACGTGGCTTGGCCTCTCCTTGGAGAGATCTTCCCTCCTCAAAGATAGACATCACACGTGGCATTCCGCAGTGTCGAGTGTGTGTATAGTATTGTATAGTGTAGTGTATGGTATAGTGTATAGTGTAGTGTATAGTAGTGTAGTGTATAGTAGTGTAGAGTATAGTAGTGTATAGTAGTGTAGTATCTAGTAGTGTAGTGTATAGTAGTGTAGTGTATAGTAGTGTAGAGTATAGTAGTGTATAGTAGTGCAGTGTATAGTAGTGCAGTGTATAGTAGTGCAGTGTATAGTAGTGTAGTGTGTAGTGTATAGTAGTGTATTGTATAGTAGTGTATAGTAGTATAGTGTATAGTCGTGAAGTGTATAGTAGTGTAGTGTACAGTGTAGTGTAAGTAGCGTAGTGTATAGTTGAGTGTACAGTGGCGTAGTAAATATGTATGTAATGATTCTCGAGTTATGATATTATTTTACACATTCATGCATATCTTGGCACACCGCCTGGGTGGACAAACATCTGGATTATAGTGCAGCGTTATGGTTTATTTTCCCTGCAAAGTCCATTCACGTGCCCATTGGTTCTGGAAGAACCAGTTGGGCCCCCCAACGTGTCAATGTTTTGATGTCCTCGGCAGCACTTTGCATAGCGCTGTCGACTGGGACGCGATCCCTCGCCTCACCGTCACGCACGGCTGCCGCCGATACTGCGAGATCGTTTGCATCGTGACCCCAAGAAACATGGGGAGGTGGTGGTGGTGGGGTGGTAGTCGGGTGGTGGGGGTGATGGTGGTAGTGGGGAGGGGAGGTGATGGTGGGGAGCGGAGGTGGTGGTGGGGTGGTGGGAGGTGGTGGTGGTGGGGAGGAGAGGTGGTGGTGGTGGGGAGGTGGTGGTGGGGTGGTGGTGGTGGGGAGGAGAGGTGGTGGGGAGGTGGTGGGGAGGTGGTGGTGAGGAGGTGGTGGTGGTGGGGAGGTGGTGGTGGGGAGGTGGTGGTGGGGAGGTGGTGGTGGTGGGGAGGTGGTGGTGGTGGGGTGGTGGTGGTGGTGGTGGGGTGGTGGTAGTGGTGGGGTGGTGGGGTGGTGGTGGTGGGGTGGTGGTGGTGGGTGGTGGTGGTGGGTGGTGGGTGGGGGTGGTGGGTGGTGGGTGGGGGTGGTGGTGGTGGGTGGTGGTGGTGGTGGGTGGTGGTGGTGGGGATGAGAGGTAGTGGCGGGGTGGAGTTGGTGGAGGTGGTGATGTGGGAGTAATCAGGGCTTTCCGAGTGCAGGCGGGTGGGGTGGTGATGTCGAGCGAGAGAGAGACGTACCGAAGATTCAACATCTCATTATTTCCGCCTCCTCCACCCCTCCGCTGGGCTCCTGTGTGAGTCTCTGTTCTCCGCTGTGCGAGAGAGACTCCGTTGCAGGTGAGCTTTTAGCGTTCCGCGCTCTGTTAACTGAAGCCCCAAACTAGTTACACGTTTTTCATGGAACGTAACTTTTTTCGCCGGTGTAAGTTCGGAAACCGAAGAGACACAGCACCATCATCACCAAGTATTGCGTTCACCACACACACACACATACACGCCGTAATTGATGTGAAACGATGATGGTGGTGATAACAATATTCACGATGCACGACGCAAATACATCTTTCTCGCCGGGATGCCTTGTGGCTTACGGGTTTCGCCGCGGTGCCTAGGAGATGTTAACTACCTCGCCTGGTATGCAGGAGGTCGTCGGTTCGATCTCGACCGCTAACGATGCCTGCTGCTGTATATTTGGAGTCTGTGTCTCTCTCTCATCATCATCACGGTGGCTAAGAGATGTTACCTACCTCGCCTGGTATTTAGGAGGTCGTGGGTTCGATCTCGACCGCTGACGATGCCTGCTGCTGTATATTTGGAGTCTGCGTCTCTCTCATCATCATCACTGTGGCTCGGAGATGTTAACTACCTTGCCTGGTATACAGGAGGTCGTGGGTTCGATCCATTCCCTTGACGATGCCTGTAGCCACGATGGCTACAGGCATGGAGAGCCGCACACTTACAAAGGGGACGCGTTGCCTGCGTGTTTTTTTTCAGGCTGTCATATTCACCGCAGCCACGCTAATGGTTGTTTTGTGTTGTGTGCTACTAAATAAATTTGCGTCCAACCAAGACCCACTATCTGAGAGAGTGAGACAGAGAGCGGAGGAGGGAGAGGGAGCCCTTGTCTGTAGCATCTGGAAGTTAAAGAAATACTGCTGATGACGAGACACTGGAATGTCGAAACTTGTCCAGAATTTGACCAGTGTTGAACCAATTCCGCCATAAATTATTGACTCGCGAAAATTAATTGCGGCACGTGCGATGTTCATAACGTCTCCTTGACACCGTGGCGCCCACGATCTCGTGCATACAAGGCGAGGTAGTTAACATCTCCTAGCCACTGTGAGGATGATGATGATGATGAGAGACAGACGCAGACTTCAAATATACAGCAGAAGGCATTATCAGGGTTGGAATCGAACCCATGAATTTCTGGATACCAGGCGAGGTAGTTAAGATCTCTTCACCATACTATTTGGTTCTATTCGGTAAAGTCACGTAGGTAAAAAATAAAACAACAAAAAATCACGACGTTTCGGCCACAACACAAGTGGCCTTCATCAGGTGAAGGGACCGTACTGTCCAGAGGACAGCTTTGGAGTGAAGACAGCCAAGCTCAGGTCGCGTCCTTTAAGCTGTGTAGGAGGAAACCAAATGCTTTGACAAAGGAATTAGCATAAAATGCTGTAGAGGACCGGCACGGGGGGGGGGGAAGGGGGGGGGGGAGTTTACAAATGTTGGTGTGAAGGGAAATAAGCTGCTGTGAAAGTTTAGGATACCACTACTTGAATCAATATACTGTACCATTAAAAATTAGTTTAATGTTGGTATGATTTAGAACATCTTTCCAATAATTGCTTAATTTGAAACCATCCTCTCGGTTGAAATTGTGTCTGTGTTTGTAAATCTGAATTGCCTCGTGAACAAATCTCTGATAAAAACCCGTGGGTTTGCAGAGAACCTCGGTATCGGAGAAAACTATATCGTGATCACCCACAGCGTTGTAACAGTGATCAGCTACGGCAGAAGAATTCGTTCTGCCGTGTTTCAAGTCTGATTTGTGCTCGCGAATTCGGTCAGAGACATGTCGTTTCGTCTCCCTAATATAGCAATCACCACAGGTGCAGCTCAATTTGTAAACCCCGGGATACTGTAAGTCAGGAATGACATCCTTCACGGATGGAATCAGGTCACGGATTTTGTGTACTGTATTGAACCGGACCAGGATCTTGTGTTTGTTTAGAATTTTGGAGATCTTTTTAGTAACGCCTGCTATATATGGTAGTGTGATGGTTTTGATCAGAGTATCAAGTGGTTGTTTCTGTATGGAGGGAGAAACAGCTTGGCAGATGGTACGGTCAGAGTATCCGTTCCTCTTGAGGGCCAAATGTACATGTTTTAATTCACTGGTCAGGTGGTGTTGGTCCGAAATGCAATAAGCCCTGTGGTATAACGTTTTGATGAGAGAATTCTTTTGAGTCGGGTGGTGGTGGGAATCAGGTTTCAAGTAGGAATCTGTGTGGGTAGGTTTTCCTGTAGACAGAATGTCCCAATGAGCCATCAGGTCTCCTCTCAAACAGAACATCCAAGAATGGTAGCTTTCCATCATTCTCCACTTCCATGGTGAATTTGATGGCGGGATGTCTGGAATTGATGTGGTCTAGGAAAAGGTTCAAAGCTGGGAGGCCAAGTGGCCAAATGACGAAAGTGTCGTCTACATATCTCTTCCACAGGGAAGGTCTGAGGGTGGAAGTCTGGATGGCGTCTGATTCAAATTTCTCCATGAAAACATTGGCTATCACTGGTGAGAAGGGAGAACCCATGAGGGAACTCTCATTTTGTTTGTAGAATGTGCCATTCCAAGTAAAGTAGGTATTGTTTAGGCAGTGCCTAACCAGCACAGGTGTATCAGGGTCTAGTCCATGTTTGACCAAATTTTAAATTATTTCAATGGTATCAGGTACTGGGACCTTGGTGAACAGAGAGACTACATCGAAGCTGACAAGTATATCGTCAGGGGACAGTACAACGTCTTTGACCATAGAGACCAATTGGGCTGAGTTAAGTACTTCTGAGGAGGTCTTGCCAGTGAAAGGCAGCAAGGTATCTGACAGAAAATGGGCTAGTCTATAGGTAGGGGAGTTGATCGTGGATACGATGGGTCATAGTGGGGTGCCTTCTTTATGAATCTTGGGAAGACCATATAATCTAGGGGGTCTTGCAGCAGAAGGTTTTAGGGAGGGACGTTTAGTTTGTTCGATTAGGGAGGTCGAACTTGTGATGATCTTGTTGGTTTTTATCGTTAGGCTATTAGTAGGGTCATTTTTATTTATTGAGTAACTTCCATCGTTGAGCAGGTTCTGGATTTTGTTGTTGTATGAATCTTTATCCATAATTACAGTAGCGTTGCCTTTGTCGGCTGAGAGGATGACTATATCATTTCTGTTTTTTAAATTCGCGAGTTCAGAGCGTTCATTTTTGCTGATGTTGCTAATGGGTTTCTTAGCATTCTTAAGAATAGTGGCTATTTCAGCTCTCACAACGTCTGCTTGGATGTGTCCTACGACTTTGAGGGCTACATCGACCTGAGAGATGATATCATCTACAGGTATATGTTTTGGGGTGACAGCAAAATTTAGCCCTTTAGCCAGTACTGTTTTCAGATTGTCCAAAATCGGGGTGCTACTCTGATTAATGACGATTTTGTTAACGTCTAGTTTTGTTATATGTGGGACTGGGTTCTCCTTTGATAGGTGGTTGAATTTAGAAATCAGGTTAGCTTTGCATTTGACTGATAGTGAATCAGCAGAAGAAGCAGTCATGTTGTCTACGTGGTTCCAATCAGAAGGTGACATTTTTTGTATTAACATTAAATGAGCTTGTAGGAGCGTCCTGTCTAAAGTATCAAGTTCAAATCGGAGTAGCCTTATCCTCTCTGAGATTAAAGATAGGCTGGCCTTAAACAGAATCTGTTTAGAATTCGGTGAAGATACAGCAGCAGAAGTGAGTGTGAAAGCAATGACTTACAGTACCCCCCGGGGTTTACAAATTGAGCTGCACCTGTGGTGATTGCTATATCGGGGAGACGAAACGACATGTCTCTGACCGAATTCGCGAGCACAAATCAGACTTGAAACACGGCAGAACGAATTCTTCTGCCATAGCTGATCACTGTTGCAACGCTGTGGGTAATCACGATATAGTTTTCTCCGATACCAAGGTTCTCTGCAAATCCACGGGTTTTTATCAGAGATTTGTCCACGAGGCAATTCAGATTTACAAACACAGACACAATTTCAACCGAGAAGATGGTTTCAAATTAAGCAATCATTGGAAAGATGTTCTAAATCATACCAAACATTAAACTAATTTTCAATGGTACAGTATATTTATTCAAGTAGTGGTATCCTAAACTTTCACATCAGCGTATTTCCCTTCACACCAACATTTGTAACCCCCCCCCCTCCCCGTGCCGGTCCTCTACAGCATTTTATACTAATTCCTTTGTCAAAGCGTTTGGTTTCCTCCTACACAGCTTTAAGGACGCGACCTGAGCTTGGCTTTCTTCACTCCAACGCTGTCCACTGTACAGTACGGTCCCTTCACCTGATGAAGGCCACTTGTGTTGTGGCCGGAACGTCGTTATTTTTTGTTTTATTTTTTACCTACGTGACTTTACCGAATAGAACCAAAGAGTATGGATCCTTGCAGTCATGAAAGCTTCAAATCTGGAATCTCCTCACCACTGTGATGATGAGAGAGAGACGCAGACTCCAAATATTCAGCAGCAGCAGGCATCATCACGGGTCGGGATCAAACCCACGACCTCCTGTATACCAGGGGAGGTAGGTAACATCTCCACTGTGATGATGAAAGAGAGACACAGACTCCAAATATACAGCAGCAGCAGGCATCGTCAGGGTCTGGATGGAACTCACGACCTCCTGTATACCATGGAAGGTAGTTAACATCTCTTAGCCACTGTAGCACCCGAGGTGGCATACTCACGTGACCTTAGCCCCCAGGGTTGCTTCCTAGAGTGAACTGGCACAACGTGCGATGTGTGTAGAGGGCCCACAGAGGGCCTGGGATGGATGAAAGGAAGCTCAGCGCAAAACCATATTCGTGGTAAAGTCCGAGTCACATCAAAGTATGAGTGTGAGTTATGGACCATCGTTACCAGGGGTGGATTTCAACATTGTCAGGGCTGCCATCGCTGTTACCCCGCCTTGTTGAATGTACAGGGACTCCCCATATATGTTGTATGGCCTGTACAAATAACACGGGGAATGGCGTTAAACGTTGTATAATCGCCTGTAGACGTAGATGCCAACGGTTCTTCACGTTCTGCAGATGTAGATGCCACCGGTTCTTCACGTTCTGCAGATGTGGATGCCACTGGTTCTTCATTTTCTGCAGGTGATAGATGCCACTAGTTCTTTATATTCTGCAGATGTAGATGCCATTGGGTTTTCACCTTCTGCAGACGTAGATGCCACTTGTTATTCACGTTGTGCAGATGTAGATGTAAATGGTTCTTCATGTTCTACAGATGTAGATGACACTGTTTCTTCACCTTCTGCATATATAGATGCCACGGGTTCTTTACATTCCACAGATGTAGATGCCACTGGTGTTCACGTTTGCAGATGAAGATGTCACTTGTTCTTCACCTGCTGCAGATGTAGTTGCCACTGGTTCTTCACGTTCTGCAAATGTAGATACCACTGGTTCTTCACGTTCTGAAGATGGAGATGCAACTGGTTCTTCACCTTCTGCAGATGTAGATGCCACTGGTTCTTCACGTTTTGCAGATGTAGATGCCAATGGTTCTTCACGTTCTGCAGATGTAGATGCCACTGGTTCTTCATATTCTGCCGATGTAGATGCCACCGGTTCTTCATGTTCTGCAGGTGTGGATGCCACTGGCTTTTCACGTTCTGAAGATGTAGATGCCACTGGTTTTTCATTTTCTGCAAATAATAGATGCCACTGGTTCTTTATATTCTGCAGATGTAGATGCCATTGGTTTTTCACCTTCTGCAGACGTAGATGCTACTGGTTCTTCAGCTTCTGTAGATGAAGATGCCACTGGTTCTTCACGTTGTTCAGATGTAGATGTCACTGGTTCTTCAGCTTCTGCAGATGTAGATGCCACTGGTTCTTTACATTCCACAGATGTAGATGCCACTGGTTTTTCACGTTCTGAAGATGTAGATGCTACTGGTTGTTCACGTTTGCAGATGAAGATGCCAGGGTTGTGAGACACTGGATAGTGATACACTGGGTCGGAAGACACTGGGTAGTGAGACACTGGGTAGTGAGACACGGGTAGTGAGACACTGGGTAGTGAGACACTGGGTAGTGACACACTGGGTAGTGAGACACTGGGTAGTGAGACACCGGTAGTGAGACACTGGGTAGTGAGACGCTGGGTAGTGAGACGCTGGGTAGTGAGACAATGGGTAGTGAGACACTGGGTAGTGAGACACTCGTAGTGAGACACTTGTAGCGAGACACTGGGTAGTGAGACACTGGGTAGTGAGACACTGGGTAGTGAGACACCGGTAGTGAGACACTGGGTAGTGAGACGCTGGGTAGTGAGACGCTGGGTAGTGAGACAATGGGTAGTGAGATACTGGGTAGTGAGACACTGGGTAGTGAGACACTGGGTAGTGAGACACTGGGTAGTGAGACGCTGGGTAGTGAGACGCTGGGTAGTGAGACGCTGTGTAGTGAGACACTGGGTAGTGGGACACTGGGTAGTGAGACACTCGTTGTGAGACACTGGTAGCGAGACACTGGGTAGTGAGACACTGGGTAGTGGGACACTGGGTAGTGAGACACTGGGTAGTGAGACTGGGTAGTGAGACACTGGCTAGTGAGACACTGGTAGTGGGACACTGGGTAGTGACACACTGGGTAGTGAGACACGGGGTAGTGAGACACTGGGTAGTGAGACACTTGGTAGTGAGACACTTGGTAGCGAGACACTGGGTAGTGAGACACTGGGTAGTGAGACACTGGTGTTGAGACACTGGGTAGTGAAACACTGGGTAGTGAGACACTGGGTAGTGAGACACTTGGTAGTGAGACACTGGGTAGCGAGACACTGGGTAGTGGGACACTGGGTAGTGAGACACTGGGTAGTGAGACACTTGGTAGTGAGACACTGGGTAGCGAGACGCTGGGCAGTGAGACACTGGGTAGCGAGACACTGGGTAGTGAGACACTGGGTAGTGAGACACTGGGTAGTGAGACACTGCTAGTGAGACACTGTGTAGTGAGACACTGGGGTAAGTGAGACACTGGGGTAGTGAGACACTGGGGTAGTGAGACACTGGGTAGTGAGACACAGGTAGTCAGACACTGGTAGTGAGACATTGGGTAGTGAGACACTGGGTAGTGAGACACTGCTAGTCAGACACTGCTAGTGAGACACTGGGTAGTGAGACACTGAATGGTGAGACACATGTAGTGAGAGACTGGGTAATGAAACACTGGTAATGAGACTCTGGGTAGTGAGACAGTGAGACTCTGGGTAGTGAGACAGTGAGACTCTGGGTAATGAGACAGTGAGGCACTGGGTAGTGAGACACTTGTGTAGTGAGACAGTGAGACTCTGGGTAGTGAGACAGTGAGACACTGGGTAGTGAGACAGTGAGACTCTGGGTAGTGAGACAGTGAGACTCTGGGTAGTGAGACAGCGAGACTCTGGGTAGTGAGACAGTGAGACACTGGGTAGTGAGACACTGGGTAGTGAGGCAGTGAGACACTGGGTAGTGAGACAGTGAGACACTGGGTAGTGAGACAGTGAGACTCTGGGTAGTGAGACACTGGGTAGTGAGGTAGTGAGACACTGGGTAGTGAGACACTGGGTAGTGAGACACGGGTAGTGAAACACTGTGTAGTGAGACACTGGGTAGTGAGACACTGGGGTAGTGAGACACTGGGGTAGTGAGACACTGGGTAGTGAGACACTGGGTAGTGAGACACGGGGGTAGTGAGACACTGCTAGTGAGACACTGGGTAGTGAGACACTAGGTAGAGAGACACTGGGGTAGTGAGACACGGGGTAGTGAGACACTGAGTAGTGAGACACTTGGTAGTGAGACACTTGGTAGCGAGACACTGGGTAGTGAGACACTTGGTAGTGAGACACTGGTGTTGAGACACTGGGTAGTGAAACACTGGGTAGTGAGACACTGGGTAGTGAGACACTGGGTATTGAGACACTTGGTAGTGAGACACTGGGTAGCGAGACACTGGGTAGTGAGACACTGGGTAGTGAGACACTTGGTAGTGAGACACTGGGTAGCCAGACGCTGGGCAGTGAGACACTGGGTAGCGAGACACTGGGTAGTGAGACACTGGGTAGTGAGACACTGCTAGTGAGACACTGTGTAGTGAGACACTGGGGTAGTGAGACACTGGGGTAGTGAGACACTGGGGTAGTGAGACACTGGGTAGTGAGACACAGGTAGTCAGACACTGGTAGTGAGACATTGGGTAGTGAGACACTGGGTAGTGAGACACTGCTAGTCAGACACTGCTAGTGAGACACTGGGTAGTGAGACACTGAATGGTGAGACACATGTAGTGAGAGACTGGGTAATGAAACACTGGTAATGAGACTCTGGGTAGTGAGACAGTGAGACTCTGGGTAGTGAGACAGTGAGACTCTGGGTAATGAGACAGTGAGGCACTGGGTAGTGAGACACTTGTGTAGTGAGACAGTGAGACTCTGGGTAGTGAGACAGTGAGACACTGGGTAGTGAGACACTTGTGTAGTGAGACAGTGAGACTCTGGGTACTGAGACAGCGAGACTCTGGGTAGTGAGACAGCGAGACTCTGGGTAGTGAGATAGTGAGACACTGGGTAGTGAGACACTGGGTAGTGAGGCAGTGAGACTCTGGGTAGTGAGACAGTGAGACACTGGGTAGTGAGACACTGGGTAGTGAGACCCTGGGTAGTAAGACACTGCTAGTCAGACACTGGTAGTGAGACACTGGGTAGTGAGTCACTGGGGTAGTGAGACACTGGGGTAGTGAGACACTGGGTAGTGAGACGCTGGGTAGTGAGACGCTGGGTAGTGAGACATTGGGTAGTGAGACACTGGGTAGTGAGACACTGGGTAGTGAGGCAGTGAGACACTGGGTAGTGAGACAGTGAGACACTGCGTAGTGAGACAGTGAGACTCTGGGTAGTGAGACACTGGGTAGTGAGGCAGTGAGACTCTGGGTAGTGAGACAGTGAGACACTGGGTAGTGAGACACTGGGTAGTGAGACACTGGGTAGTGAGACACGGGTAGTGAAACACTGTGTAGTTAGACACTGGGTAGTGAGACACTGGGTAGTGAGACACTCGGTAGTGAGACACTGCTAGTGAGACACTGGGTAGTGAGACACTGGGGTAGTGAGACTCTGGGGTAGTGAGACACTGCTAGTGAGACACGGGTAGTGAAACACTGTGTAGTGAGACACTGGGTAGTGAGACACTGGGTAGTGAGACACTCGGTAGTGAGACACTGCTAGTCAGACGCTGGGTAGTGAGACACTGGGGTAGTGAGACACTGGGTAGTGAGACACTGGGTAGAGAGACACTGGGGTAGTGAGACACTCGGTAGTGAGACACTGCAAGTCAGACACTGGGTAGTGAGACACTGGGGTAGTGAGACACTGGGTAGTGAGACACTGGGTAGTGAGACACTTGGTAGAGAGACACTGGGGTAGTGAGACACTGGGTAGTGAGACCCTGGGTAGTAAGACACTGCTAGTCAGACACTGGTAGTGAGACATTGAGTAGTGAGACACTGGGTAGTGAGACACTGCTAGTCAGACACTGCTAGTGAGACACTGGGTAGTGAGACACTGAATGGTGAGACACATGTAGTGAGAGACTGGGTAATGAAACACTGGTAATGAGACTCTGGGTAGTGAGACAGTGAGACTCTGGGTAGTGAGACAGTGAGACTCTGGGTAATGAGACAGTGAGGCACTGGGTAGTGAGACACTGGGTAGTGAGACATTGAGACTCTGGGTAGTGAGACAGTGAGACACTGGGTAGTGAGACAGTGAGACTCTGGGTAGTGAGACAGTGAGACTCTGGGTAGTGAGACAGCGAGACTCTGGGTAGTGAGACAGTGAGACACTGGGTAGTGAGACACTGGGTAGTGAGGCAGTGAGACACTGGGTAGTGAGACAGTGAGACACTGGGTAGTGAGACAGTGAGACTCTGGGTAGTGAGACACTGGGTAGTGAGGCAGTGAGACTCTGGGTAGTGAGACAGTGAGACTCTGGGTAGTAAGACACTGGGTAGTGAGACACTGGGTAGTGAGACACGGGTAGTGAAACACTGTGTAGTGAGACACTGGGTAGTGAGACACTGGGTAGTGAGACACTCGGTAGTGAGACACTGCTAGTGAGACACTGTGTAGTGAGACACTGGGGTAGTGAGACACTGGGGTAGTGAGACACTGGGGTAGTGAGACACTGGGGTACTGAGACACTGGGTAGTGAGACACAGGTAGTCAGACACTGGTAGTGAGACATTGGGTAGTGAGACACTGGGTAGTGAGACACTGCTAGTCAGACACTGCTAGTGAGACACTGGGTAGTGAGACACTGAATGGTGAGACACATGTAGTGAGAGACTGGGTAATGAAACACTGGTAATGAGACTCTGGGTATTGAGACAGTGAGACTCTGGGTAGTGAGACAGTGAGACTCTGGGTAATGAGACAGTGAGGCACTGGGTAGTGAGACACTGGGTAGTGAGACAGTGAGACTCTGGGTAGTGAGACAGTGAGACACTGGGTAGTGAGACAGTGAGACTCTGGGTAGTGAGACAGTGAGACTCTGGGTAGTGAGACAGCGAGACTCTGGGTAGTGAGACAGTGAGACACTGGGTAGTGAGACACTGGGTAGTGAGGCAGTGAGACACTGGGTAGTGAGACAGTGAGACACTGGGTAGTGAGACAGTGAGACTCTGGGTAGTGAGACACTGGGTAGTGAGGTAGTGAGACACTGGGTAGTGAGACACTGGGTAGTGAGACACGGGTAGTGAAACACTGTGTAGTGAGACACTGGGTAGTGAGACACTGGGGTAGTGAGACACTGGGGTAGTGAGACACTGGGGTAGTGAGACACGGGGGTAGTGAGACACTGCTAGTGAGACACTGGGTAGTGAGACACTGGGTAGTGAGACCCTGGGTAGTAAGACACTGCTAGTCAGACACTGGTAGTGAGACATTGGGTAGTGAGACACTGGGTAGTGAGACACTGGGTAGTGAGACATTGGGTAGTGAGACACTGGGTAGTGAGACACTGCTAGTCAGACACTGCTAGTGAGACACTGGGTAGTGAGACACTGAATGGTGAGACACTGGGTAGTGAGACACTGAATGGTGAGACATGTAGTGAGAGACTGGGAAATGAAACACTGGTAATGAGACTCTGGGTAGTGAGACAGTGAGACTCTGGGTAGTGAGACAGTGAGACTCTGGGTAGTGAGACAGTGAGACTCTGGGTAATGAGACAGTGAGGCACTGGGTAGTGAGACACTGGGTAGTGAGACAGTGAGACTCTGGGTAGTGAGACAGTGAGACACTGGGTAGTGAGACAGTGAGACTCTGGGTAGTGAGACAGTGAGACACTGGGTAGTGAGACAGTGAGACACTGGGTAGTGAGACTCTGGGTAATGAGACAGCGAGACTCTGGGTAGTTAGACAGCGAGACTCTGGGTAGTGAGATAGTGAGACACTGGGTAGTGAGACACTGGGTAGTGAGGCAGTGAGACTCTGGGTAGTGAGACAGTGAGACACTGGGTAGTGAGACACTGGGTAGTGAGACCCTGGGTAGTAAGACACTGCTAGTCAGACACTGGTAGTGAGACACTGGGTAGTGAGACACTGGGGTAGTGAGACACTGGGGTAGTGAGACACTGGATAGTGAGACACTGGGTAGTGAGACATTGGGTAGTGAGACACTGGGTAGTGAGACACTGGGTAGTGAGGCAGTGAGACACTGGGTAGTGAGACAGTGAGACACTGCGTAGTGAGACAGTGAGACTCTGGGTAGTGAGACACTGGGTAGTGAGGCAGTGAGACTCTGGGTAGTGAGACAGTGAGACACGGGGTAGTGAGACACTGGGTAGTGAGACACTGGGTAGTGAGACACGGGTAGTGAAACACTGTGTAGTGAGACACTGGGTAGTTAGACACTGGGTAGTGAGACACTCGGTAGTGAGACACTGCTAGTGAGACACGGGTCGTGAAACACTGTGCAGTGAGACACTGGGTAGTGAGACACTGGGTAGTGAGACACTCGGTAGTGAGACACTGCTAGTAAGACGCTGGGTAGTGAGACACTGGGGTAGTGAGACACTGGGTAGTGAGACACTGGGGTAGTGAGACTCTGGGGTAGTGAGACACTGCTAGTGAGACACGGGTCGTGAAACACTGTGCAGTGAGACACTGGGTAGTGAGACACTGGGTAGTGAGACACTCGGTAGTGAGACACTGCTAGTAAGACGCTGGGTAGTGAGACACTGGGGTAGTGAGACACTGGGTAGTGAGACACTGGGTAGAGAGACACTGGGGTAGTGAGACACTGGGTAGTGAGACAGCGAGACTCTGGGTAGTGAGATAGTGAGACACTGGGTAGTGAGACACTGGGTAGTGAGGCAGTGAGACTCTGGGTAGTGAGACAGTGAGACACTGGGTAGTGAGACACTGGGTAGTGAGACCCTGGGTAGTAAGACACTGCTAGTCAGACACTGGTAGTGAGACACTGGGTAGTGAGTCACTGGGGTAGTGAGACACTGGGGTAGTGAGACACTGGGTAGTGAGACGCTGGGTAGTGAGACGCTGGGTAGTGAGACATTGGGTAGTGAGACACTGGGTAGTGAGACACTGGGTAGTGAGGCAGTGAGACACTGGGTAGTGAGACAGTGAGACACTGCGTAGTGAGACAGTGAGACTCTGGGTAGTGAGACACTGGGTAGTGAGGCAGTGAGACTCTGGGTAGTGAGACAGTGAGACACTGGGTAGTGAGACACTGGGTAGTGAGACACTGGGTAGTGAGACACGGGTAGTGAAACACTGTGTAGTTAGACACTGGGTAGTGAGACACTGGGTAGTGAGACACTCGGTAGTGAGACACTGCTAGTGAGACACTGGGTAGTGAGACACTGGGGTAGTGAGACTCTGGGGTAGTGAGACACTGCTAGTGAGACACGGGTAGTGAAACACTGTGTAGTGAGACACTGGGTAGTGAGACACTGGGTAGTGAGACACTCGGTAGTGAGACACTGCTAGTCAGACGCTGGGTAGTGAGACACTGGGGTAGTGAGACACTGGGTAGTGAGACACTGGGTAGAGAGACACTGGGGTAGTGAGACACTCGGTAGTGAGACACTGCAAGTCAGACACTGGGTAGTGAGACACTGGGGTAGTGAGACACTGGGTAGTGAGACACTGGGTAGTGAGACACTTGGTAGAGAGACACTGGGGTAGTGAGACACTGGGTAGTGAGACCCTGGGTAGTAAGACACTGCTAGTCAGACACTGGTAGTGAGACATTGAGTAGTGAGACACTGGGTAGTGAGACACTGCTAGTCAGACACTGCTAGTGAGACACTGGGTAGTGAGACACTGAATGGTGAGACACATGTAGTGAGAGACTGGGTAATGAAACACTGGTAATGAGACTCTGGGTAGTGAGACAGTGAGACTCTGGGTAGTGAGACAGTGAGACTCTGGGTAATGAGACAGTGAGGCACTGGGTAGTGAGACACTGGGTAGTGAGACAGTGAGACTCTGGGTAGTGAGACAGTGAGACACTGGGTAGTGAGACAGTGAGACTCTGGGTAGTGAGACAGTGAGACTCTGGGTAGTGAGACAGCGAGACTCTGGGTAGTGAGACAGTGAGACACTGGGTAGTGAGACACTGGGTAGTGAGGCAGTGAGACACTGGGTAGTGAGACAGTGAGACACTGGGTAGTGAGACAGTGAGACTCTGGGTAGTGAGACACTGGGTAGTGAGGCAGTGAGACTCTGGGTAGTGAGACAGTGAGACTCTGGGTAGTAAGACACTGGGTAGTGAGACACTGGGTAGTGAGACACGGGTAGTGAAACACTGTGTAGTGAGACACTGGGTAGTGAGACACTGGGTAGTGAGACACTCGGTAGTGAGACACTGCTAGTGAGACACTGTGTAGTGAGACACTGGGGTAGTGAGACACTGGGGTAGTGAGACACTGGGGTAGTGAGACACTGGGGTACTGAGACACTGGGTAGTGAGACACAGGTAGTCAGACACTGGTAGTGAGACATTGGGTAGTGAGACACTGGGTAGTGAGACACTGCTAGTCAGACACTGCTAGTGAGACACTGGGTAGTGAGACACTGAATGGTGAGACACATGTAGTGAGAGACTGGGTAATGAAACACTGGTAATGAGACTCTGGGTATTGAGACAGTGAGACTCTGGGTAGTGAGACAGTGAGACTCTGGGTAATGAGACAGTGAGGCACTGGGTAGTGAGACACTGGGTAGTGAGACAGTGAGACTCTGGGTAGTGAGACAGTGAGACACTGGGTAGTGAGACAGTGAGACTCTGGGTAGTGAGACAGTGAGACTCTGGGTAGTGAGACAGCGAGACTCTGGGTAGTGAGACAGTGAGACACTGGGTAGTGAGACACTGGGTAGTGAGGCAGTGAGACACTGGGTAGTGAGACAGTGAGACACTGGGTAGTGAGACAGTGAGACTCTGGGTAGTGAGACACTGGGTAGTGAGGTAGTGAGACACTGGGTAGTGAGACACTGGGTAGTGAGACACGGGTAGTGAAACACTGTGTAGTGAGACACTGGGTAGTGAGACACTGGGGTAGTGAGACACTGGGGTAGTGAGACACTGGGGTAGTGAGACACGGGGGTAGTGAGACACTGCTAGTGAGACACTGGGTAGTGAGACACTGGGTAGTGAGACCCTGGGTAGTAAGACACTGCTAGTCAGACACTGGTAGTGAGACATTGGGTAGTGAGACACTGGGTAGTGAGACACTGGGTAGTGAGACACTGGGTAGTGAGACACTGCTAGTCAGACACTGCTAGTGAGACACTGGGTAGTGAGACACTGAATGGTGAGACACTGGGTAGTGAGACACTGAATGGTGAGACATGTAGTGAGAGACTGGGAAATGAAACACTGGTAATGAGACTCTGGGTAGTGAGACAGTGAGACTCTGGGTAGTGAGACAGTGAGACTCTGGGTAGTGAGACAGTGAGACTCTGGGTAATGAGACAGTGAGGCACTGGGTAGTGAGACACTGGGTAGTGAGACAGTGAGACTCTGGGTAGTGAGACAGTGAGACACTGGGTAGTGAGACAGTGAGACTCTGGGTAGTGAGACAGTGAGACACTGGGTAGTGAGACAGTGAGACACTGGGTAGTGAGACTCTGGGTAATGAGACAGCGAGACTCTGGGTAGTGAGACAGCGAGACTCTGGGTAGTGAGATAGTGAGACACTGGGTAGTGAGACACTGGGTAGTGAGGCAGTGAGACTCTGGGTAGTGAGACAGTGAGACACTGGGTAGTGAGACACTGGGTAGTGAGACCCTGGGTAGTAAGACACTGCTAGTCAGACACTGGTAGTGAGACACTGGGTAGTGAGACACTGGGGTAGTGAGACACTGGGGTAGTGAGACACTGGATAGTGAGACACTGGGTAGTGAGACATTGGGTAGTGAGACACTGGGTAGTGAGACACTGGGTAGTGAGGCAGTGAGACACTGGGTAGTGAGACAGTGAGACACTGCGTAGTGAGACAGTGAGACTCTGGGTAGTGAGACACTGGGTAGTGAGGCAGTGAGACTCTGGGTAGTGAGACAGTGAGACACGGGGTAGTGAGACACTGGGTAGTGAGACACTGGGTAGTGAGACACGGGTAGTGAAACACTGTGTAGTGAGACACTGGGTAGTTAGACACTGGGTAGTGAGACACTCGGTAGTGAGACACTGCTAGTGAGACACTGGGTAGTGAGACACTGGGGTAGTGAGACTCTGGGGTAGTGAGACACTGCTAGTGAGACACGGGTAGTGAAACACTGTGCAGTGAGACACTGGGTAGTGAGACACTGGGTAGTGAGACACTCGGTAGTGAGACACTGCTAGTAAGACGCTGGGTAGTGAGACACTGGGGTAGTGAGACACTGGGTAGTGAGACACTGGGTAGAGAGACACTGGGGTAGTGAGACACTGGGTAGTGAGACAGCGAGACTCTGGGTAGTGAGATAGTGAGACACTGGGTAGTGAGACACTGGGTAGTGAGGCAGTGAGACTCTGGGTAGTGAGACAGTGAGACACTGGGTAGTGAGACACTGGGTAGTGAGACCCTGGGTAGTAAGACACTGCTAGTCAGACACTGGTAGTGAGACACTGGGTAGTGAGTCACTGGGGTAGTGAGACACTGGGGTAGTGAGACACTGGGTAGTGAGACGCTGGGTAGTGAGACGCTGGGTAGTGAGACATTGGGTAGTGAGACACTGGGTAGTGAGACACTGGGTAGTGAGGCAGTGAGACACTGGGTAGTGAGACAGTGAGACACTGCGTAGTGAGACAGTGAGACTCTGGGTAGTGAGACACTGGGTAGTGAGGCAGTGAGACTCTGGGTAGTGAGACAGTGAGACACTGGGTAGTGAGACACTGGGTAGTGAGACACTGGGTAGTGAGACACGGGTAGTGAAACACTGTGTAGTTAGACACTGGGTAGTGAGACACTGGGTAGTGAGACACTCGGTAGTGAGACACTGCTAGTGAGACACTGGGTAGTGA
The DNA here is from genome assembly GCF_048934315.1 of Petromyzon marinus. Classification (NCBI taxonomy): domain Eukaryota; kingdom Metazoa; phylum Chordata; class Hyperoartia; order Petromyzontiformes; family Petromyzontidae; genus Petromyzon; species Petromyzon marinus. Next base: position 1,368,718 of record NW_027423124.1, read on the forward strand.
GACACTGGGGTAGTGAGACTCTGGGGTAGTGAGACACTGCTAGTGAGACACGGGTAGTGAAACACTGTGTAGTGAGACACTGGGTAGTGAGACACTGGGTAGTGAGACACTCGGTAGTGAGACACTGCTAGTCAGACGCTGGGTAGTGAGACACTGGGGTAGTGAGACACTGGGTAGTGAGACACTGGGTAGAGAGACACTGGGGTAGTGAGACACTCGGTAGTGAGACACTGCAAGTCAGACACTGGGTAGTGAGACACTGGGGTAGTGAGACACTGGGTAGTGAGACACTGGGTAGTGAGACACTTGGTAGAGAGACACTGGGGTAGTGAGACACTGGGTAGTGAGACCCTGGGTAGTAAGACACTGCTAGTCAGACACTGGTAGTGAGACATTGAGTAGTGAGACACTGGGTAGTGAGACACTGCTAGTCAGACACTGCTAGTGAGACACTGGGTAGTGAGACACTGAATGGTGAGACACATGTAGTGAGAGACTGGGTAATGAAACACTGGTAATGAGACTCTGGGTAGTGAGACAGTGAGACTCTGGGTAGTGAGACAGTGAGACTCTGGGTAATGAGACAGTGAGGCACTGGGTAGTGAGACACTGGGTAGTGAGACAGTGAGACTCTGGGTAGTGAGACAGTGAGACACTGGGTAGTGAGACAGTGAGACTCTGGGTAGTGAGACAGTGAGACTCTGGGTAGTGAGACAGCGAGACTCTGGGTAGTGAGACAGTGAGACACTGGGTAGTGAGACACTGGGTAGTGAGGCAGTGAGACACTGGGTAGTGAGACAGTGAGACACTGGGTAGTGAGACAGTGAGACTCTGGGTAGTGAGACACTGGGTAGTGAGGCAGTGAGACTCTGGGTAGTGAGACAGTGAGACTCTGGGTAGTAAGACACTGGGTAGTGAGACACTGGGTAGTGAGACACGGGTAGTGAAACACTGTGTAGTGAGACACTGGGTAGTGAGACACTGGGTAGTGAGACACTCGGTAGTGAGACACTGCTAGTGAGACACTGTGTAGTGAGACACTGGGGTAGTGAGACACTGGGGTAGTGAGACACTGGGGTAGTGAGACACTGGGGTACTGAGACACTGGGTAGTGAGACACAGGTAGTCAGACACTGGTAGTGAGACATTGGGTAGTGAGACACTGGGTAGTGAGACACTGCTAGTCAGACACTGCTAGTGAGACACTGGGTAGTGAGACACTGAATGGTGAGACACATGTAGTGAGAGACTGGGTAATGAAACACTGGTAATGAGACTCTGGGTATTGAGACAGTGAGACTCTGGGTAGTGAGACAGTGAGACTCTGGGTAATGAGACAGTGAGGCACTGGGTAGTGAGACACTGGGTAGTGAGACAGTGAGACTCTGGGTAGTGAGACAGTGAGACACTGGGTAGTGAGACAGTGAGACTCTGGGTAGTGAGACAGTGAGACTCTGGGTAGTGAGACAGCGAGACTCTGGGTAGTGAGACAGTGAGACACTGGGTAGTGAGACACTGGGTAGTGAGGCAGTGAGACACTGGGTAGTGAGACAGTGAGACACTGGGTAGTGAGACAGTGAGACTCTGGGTAGTGAGACACTGGGTAGTGAGGTAGTGAGACACTGGGTAGTGAGACACTGGGTAGTGAGACACGGGTAGTGAAACACTGTGTAGTGAGACACTGGGTAGTGAGACACTGGGGTAGTGAGACACTGGGGTAGTGAGACACTGGGGTAGTGAGACACGGGGGTAGTGAGACACTGCTAGTGAGACACTGGGTAGTGAGACACTGGGTAGTGAGACCCTGGGTAGTAAGACACTGCTAGTCAGACACTGGTAGTGAGACATTGGGTAGTGAGACACTGGGTAGTGAGACACTGGGTAGTGAGACACTGGGTAGTGAGACACTGCTAGTCAGACACTGCTAGTGAGACACTGGGTAGTGAGACACTGAATGGTGAGACACTGGGTAGTGAGACACTGAATGGTGAGACATGTAGTGAGAGACTGGGAAATGAAACACTGGTAATGAGACTCTGGGTAGTGAGACAGTGAGACTCTGGGTAGTGAGACAGTGAGACTCTGGGTAGTGAGACAGTGAGACTCTGGGTAATGAGACAGTGAGGCACTGGGTAGTGAGACACTGGGTAGTGAGACAGTGAGACTCTGGGTAGTGAGACAGTGAGACACTGGGTAGTGAGACAGTGAGACTCTGGGTAGTGAGACAGTGAGACACTGGGTAGTGAGACAGTGAGACACTGGGTAGTGAGACTCTGGGTAATGAGACAGCGAGACTCTGGGTAGTGAGACAGCGAGACTCTGGGTAGTGAGATAGTGAGACACTGGGTAGTGAGACACTGGGTAGTGAGGCAGTGAGACTCTGGGTAGTGAGACAGTGAGACACTGGGTAGTGAGACACTGGGTAGTGAGACCCTGGGTAGTAAGACACTGCTAGTCAGACACTGGTAGTGAGACACTGGGTAGTGAGACACTGGGGTAGTGAGACACTGGGGTAGTGAGACACTGGATAGTGAGACACTGGGTAGTGAGACATTGGGTAGTGAGACACTGGGTAGTGAGACACTGGGTAGTGAGGCAGTGAGACACTGGGTAGTGAGACAGTGAGACACTGCGTAGTGAGACAGTGAGACTCTGGGTAGTGAGACACTGGGTAGTGAGGCAGTGAGACTCTGGGTAGTGAGACAGTGAGACACGGGGTAGTGAGACACTGGGTAGTGAGACACTGGGTAGTGAGACACGGGTAGTGAAACACTGTGTAGTGAGACACTGGGTAGTTAGACACTGGGTAGTGAGACACTCGGTAGTGAGACACTGCTAGTGAGACACTGGGTAGTGAGACACTGGGGTAGTGAGACTCTGGGGTAGTGAGACACTGCTAGTGAGACACGGGTAGTGAAACACTGTGCAGTGAGACACTGGGTAGTGAGACACTGGGTAGTGAGACACTCGGTAGTGAGACACTGCTAGTAAGACGCTGGGTAGTGAGACACTGGGGTAGTGAGACACTGGGTAGTGAGACACTGGGTAGAGAGACACTGGGGTAGTGAGACACTCGGTAGTGAGACACTGCAAGTCAGACACTGGGTAGTGAGACACTGGGGTAGTGAGACACTGGGTAGTGAGACACTGGGTAGTGAGACACTTGGTAGAGAGACACTGGGGTAGTGAGACACTGGGTAGTGAGACCCTGGGTAGTAAGACACTGCTAGTCAGACACTGGTAGTGAGACATTGAGTAGTGAGACACTGGGTAGTGAGACACTGCTAGTCAGACACTGCTAGTGAGACACTGGGTAGTGAGACACTGAATGGTGAGACACATGTAGTGAGAGACTGGGTAATGAAACACTGGTAATGAGACTCTGGGTAGTGAGACAGTGAGACTCTGGGTAGTGAGACAGTGAGACTCTGGGTAATGAGACAGTGAGGCACTGGGTAGTGAGACACTGGGTAGTGAGACAGTGAGACTCTGGGTAGTGAGACAGTGAGACACTGGGTAGTGAGACAGTGAGACTCTGGGTAGTGAGACAGTGAGACTCTGGGTAGTGAGACAGCGAGACTCTGGGTAGTGAGACAGTGAGACACTGGGTAGTGAGACACTGGGTAGTGAGGCAGTGAGACACTGGGTAGTGAGACAGTGAGACACTGGGTAGTGAGACAGTGAGACTCTGGGTAGTGAGACACTGGGTAGTGAGGCAGTGAGACTCTGGGTAGTGAGACAGTGAGACTCTGGGTAGTAAGACACTGGGTAGTGAGACACTGGGTAGTGAGACACGGGTAGTGAAACACTGTGTAGTGAGACACTGGGTAGTGAGACACTGGGTAGTGAGACACTCGGTAGTGAGACACTGCTAGTGAGACACTGTGTAGTGAGACACTGGGGTAGTGAGACACTGGGGTAGTGAGACACTGGGGTAGTGAGACACTGGGGTACTGAGACACTGGGTAGTGAGACACAGGTAGTCAGACACTGGTAGTGAGACATTGGGTAGTGAGACACTGGGTAGTGAGACACTGCTAGTCAGACACTGCTAGTGAGACACTGGGTAGTGAGACACTGAATGGTGAGACACATGTAGTGAGAGACTGGGTAATGAAACACTGGTAATGAGACTCTGGGTATTGAGACAGTGAGACTCTGGGTAGTGAGACAGTGAGACTCTGGGTAATGAGACAGTGAGGCACTGGGTAGTGAGACACTGGGTAGTGAGACAGTGAGACTCTGGGTAGTGAGACAGTGAGACACTGGGTAGTGAGACAGTGAGACTCTGGGTAGTGAGACAGTGAGACTCTGGGTAGTGAGACAGCGAGACTCTGGGTAGTGAGACAGTGAGACACTGGGTAGTGAGACACTGGGTAGTGAGGCAGTGAGACACTGGGTAGTGAGACAGTGAGACACTGGGTAGTGAGACAGTGAGACTCTGGGTAGTGAGACACTGGGTAGTGAGGTAGTGAGACACTGGGTAGTGAGACACTGGGTAGTGAGACACGGGTAGTGAAACACTGTGTAGTGAGACACTGGGTAGTGAGACACTGGGGTAGTGAGACACTGGGGTAGTGAGACACTGGGGTAGTGAGACACGGGGGTAGTGAGACACTGCTAGTGAGACACTGGGTAGTGAGACACTGGGTAGTGAGACCCTGGGTAGTAAGACACTGCTAGTCAGACACTGGTAGTGAGACATTGGGTAGTGAGACACTGGGTAGTGAGACACTGGGTAGTGAGACACTGGGTAGTGAGACACTGCTAGTCAGACACTGCTAGTGAGACACTGGGTAGTGAGACACTGAATGGTGAGACACTGGGTAGTGAGACACTGAATGGTGAGACATGTAGTGAGAGACTGGGAAATGAAACACTGGTAATGAGACTCTGGGTAGTGAGACAGTGAGACTCTGGGTAGTGAGACAGTGAGACTCTGGGTAGTGAGACAGTGAGACTCTGGGTAATGAGACAGTGAGGCACTGGGTAGTGAGACACTGGGTAGTGAGACAGTGAGACTCTGGGTAGTGAGACAGTGAGACACTGGGTAGTGAGACAGTGAGACTCTGGGTAGTGAGACAGTGAGACACTGGGTAGTGAGACAGTGAGACACTGGGTAGTGAGACTCTGGGTAATGAGACAGCGAGACTCTGGGTAGTGAGACAGCGAGACTCTGGGTAGTGAGATAGTGAGACACTGGGTAGTGAGACACTGGGTAGTGAGGCAGTGAGACTCTGGGTAGTGAGACAGTGAGACACTGGGTAGTGAGACACTGGGTAGTGAGACCCTGGGTAGTAAGACACTGCTAGTCAGACACTGGTAGTGAGACACTGGGTAGTGAGACACTGGGGTAGTGAGACACTGGGGTAGTGAGACACTGGATAGTGAGACACTGGGTAGTGAGACATTGGGTAGTGAGACACTGGGTAGTGAGACACTGGGTAGTGAGGCAGTGAGACACTGGGTAGTGAGACAGTGAGACACTGCGTAGTGAGACAGTGAGACTCTGGGTAGTGAGACACTGGGTAGTGAGGCAGTGAGACTCTGGGTAGTGAGACAGTGAGACACGGGGTAGTGAGACACTGGGTAGTGAGACACTGGGTAGTGAGACACGGGTAGTGAAACACTGTGTAGTGAGACACTGGGTAGTTAGACACTGGGTAGTGAGACACTCGGTAGTGAGACACTGCTAGTGAGACACTGGGTAGTGAGACACTGGGGTAGTGAGACTCTGGGGTAGTGAGACACTGCTAGTGAGACACGGGTAGTGAAACACTGTGCAGTGAGACACTGGGTAGTGAGACACTGGGTAGTGAGACACTCGGTAGTGAGACACTGCTAGTAAGACGCTGGGTAGTGAGACACTGGGGTAGTGAGACACTGGGTAGTGAGACACTGGGTAGAGAGACACTGGGGTAGTGAGACACTGAGTAGTGAGACCCTGGGTAGTAAGACACTGGGTAGTGAGACACTGGGTAGTGAGAAACTGGGTAGTGAGACATTGGGTAGTGAGACACTGGGTAGTGAGACACTGCTAGTCAGACACTGCTAGTGAGACACTGGGTAGTGAGACACTGAATGGTGAGACACATGTAGTGAGAGACTGGGTAATGAAACACTGGTAATGAGACTCTAGGTAGTGAGACAGTGAGACACTGGGTAGTGAGACAGTGAGACTCTGGGTAGTGAGACAGTGAGACTCTGGGTAATGAGACAGTGAGACACTGGGTAGTGAGACAGTGAGACTCTGGGTAGTGAGACAGTGAGACTCTGGGTAGTGAGACAGCGAGACTCTGGGTAGTGAGACAGTGAGATACTGGGTAGTGAGACACTGGGTAGTGAGGCAGTGAGACACTGGGTAGTGAGACAGTGAGACACTGGGTAGTGAGACAGTGAGACTCTGGGTAGTGAGACACTGGGTAGTGAGGCAGTGAGACTCTGGGTAGTGAGACAGTGAGACACTGGGTAGTGAGACACTGGGTAGTGAGACACTGGGTAGTGAGACACGGGTAGTGAAACACTGTGTAGTGAGACACTGGGTAGTGAGACACTGGGTAGTGAGACACTCGGTAGTGAGACACTGCTAGTGAGACACTGTGTAGTGAGACACTGGGGTAGTGAGACACTGGGGTAGTGAGACACTGGGTAGTGAGACACAGGTAGTCAGACACTGGTAGTGAGACATTGGGTAGTGAGACACTGGGTAGTGAGACACTGCTAGTCAGACACTGCTAGTGAGACACTGGGTAGTGAGACACTGAATGGTGAGACACATGTAGTGAGAGACTGGGTAATGAAACACTGGTAATGAGACTCTGGGTAGTGAGACAGTGAGACTCTGGGTAGTGAGACAGTGAGACTCTGGGTAATGAGACAGTGAGGCACTGGGTAGTGAGACACTGGGTAGTGAGACAGTGAGACTCTGGGTAGTGAGACAGTGAGACACTGGGTAGTGAGACAGTGAGACTCTGGGTAGTGAGACAGCGAGACTCTGGGTAGTGAGACAGTGAGACACTGGGTAGTGAGACACTGGGTAGTGAGGCAGTGAGACACTGGGTAGTGAGACAGTGAGACACTGGGTAGTGAGACAGTGAGACTCTGGGTAGTGAGACACTGGGTAGTGAGGTAGTGAGACACTGGGTAGTGAGACACTGGGTAGTGAGACACGGGTAGTGAAACACTGTGTAGTGAGACACTGGGTAGTGAGACACTGGGGTAGTGAGACACTGGGGTAGTGAGACACGGGGGTAGTGAGACACTGCTAGTGAGACACTGGGTAGTGAGACACTGGGTAGTGAGACCCTGGGTAGTAAGACACTGCTAGTCAGACACTGGTAGTGAGACATTGGGTAGTGAGACACTGGGGTAGTGAGACACTGGGGTAGTGAGACACTGGGTAGCGAGACGCTGGGTAGTGAGACGCTGGGTAGTGAGACATTGGGTAGTGAGACACTGGGTAGTGAGACACTGGGTAGTGAGGCAGTGAGACACTGGGTAGTGAGACAGTGAGACACTGCGTAGTGAGACAGTGAGACTCTGGGTAGTGAGACACTGGGTAGTGAGGCAGTGAGACTCTGGGTAGTGAGACAGTGAGACACGGGGTAGTGAGACACTGGGTAGTGAGACACTGGGTAGTGAGACACGGGTAGTGAAACACTGTGTAGTGAGACACTGGGTAGTGAGACACTGGGTAGTGAGACACTCGGTAGTGAGACACTGCTAGTGAGACACTGGGTAGTGAGACACTGGGGTAGTGAGACTCTGGGGTAGTGAGACACTGCTAGTGAGACACGGGTAGTGAAACACTGTGCAGTGAGACACTGGGTAGTGAGACACTGGGTAGTGAGACACTCGGTAGTGAGACACTGCTAGTCAGACGCTGGGTAGTGAGACACTGGGGTAGTGAGACACTGGGTAGTGCGACACTGGGTAGAGAGACACTGGGGTAGTGAGACACTGGGTAGTGAGACCCTGGGTAGTAAGACACTGGGTAGTGAGACATTGGGTAGTGAGACACTGGGTAGTGAGACACTGGGTAGTGAGACATTGAGTAGTGAGACACTGGGTAGTGAGACACTGCTAGTCAGACACTGCTAGTGAGACACTGGGTAGTGAGACACTGAATGGTGAGACACATGTAGTGAGAGACTGGGTAATGAAACACTGGTAATGAGACTCTAGGTAGTGAGACAGTGAGACACTGGGTAGTGAGACAGTGAGACTCTGGGTAATGAGACAGTGAGGCACTGGGTAGTGAGACACTGGGTAGTGAGACAGTGAGACTCTGGGTAGTGAGACAGTGAGACACTGGGTAGTGAGACAGTGAGACTCTGGGTAGTGAGACAGCGAGACTCTGGGTAGTGAGACAGTGAGACACTGGGTAGTGAGACACTGGGTAGTGAGGCAGTGAGACACTGGGTAGTGAGACAGTGAGACACTGGGTAGTGAGACAGTGAGACTCTGGGTAGTGAGACACTGGGTAGTGAGGTAGTGAGACACTGGGTAGTGAGACACTGGGTAGTGAGACACGGGTAGTGAAACACTGTGTAGTGAGACACTGGGTAGTGAGACACTGGGGTAGTGAGACACTGGGGTAGTGAGACACGGGGGTAGTGAGACACTGCTAGTGAGACACTGGGTAGTGAGACACTGGGTAGTGAGACCCTGGGTAGTAAGACACTGCTAGTCAGACACTGGTAGTGAGACATTGGGTAGTGAGACACTGGGGTAGTGAGACACTGGGGTAGTGAGACACTGGGTAGCGAGACGCTGGGTAGTGAGACGCTGGGTAGTGAGACATTGGGTAGTGAGACACTGGGTAGTGAGACACTGGGTAGTGAGGCAGTGAGACACTGGGTAGTGAGACAGTGAGACACTGCGTAGTGAGACAGTGAGACTCTGGGTAGTGAGACACTGGGTAGTGAGGCAGTGAGACTCTGGGTAGTGAGACAGTGAGACACGGGGTAGTGAGACACTGGGTAGTGAGACACTGGGTAGTGAGACACGGGTAGTGAAACACTGTGTAGTGAGACACTGGGTAGTGAGACACTGGGTAGTGAGACACTCGGTAGTGAGACACTGCTAGTGAGACACTGGGTAGTGAGACACTGGGGTAGTGAGACTCTGGGGTAGTGAGACACTGCTAGTGAGACACGGGTAGTGAAACACTGTGCAGTGAGACACTGGGTAGTGAGACACTGGGTAGTGAGACACTCGGTAGTGAGACACTGCTAGTCAGACGCTGGGTAGTGAGACACTGGGGTAGTGAGACACTGGGTAGTGCGACACTGGGTAGAGAGACACTGGGGTAGTGAGACACTGGGTAGTGAGACCCTGGGTAGTAAGACACTGGGTAGTGAGACATTGGGTAGTGAGACACTGGGTAGTGAGACACTGGGTAGTGAGACATTGAGTAGTGAGACACTGGGTAGTGAGACACTGCTAGTCAGACACTGCTAGTGAGACACTGGGTAGTGAGACACTGAATGGTGAGACACATGTAGTGAGAGACTGGGTAATGAAACACTGGTAATGAGACTCTAGGTAGTGAGACAGTGAGACACTGGGTAGTGAGACAGTGAGACTCTGGGTAGTGAGACAGTGAGACTCTGGGTAATGAGACAGTGAGACACTGGGTAGTGAGACAGTGAGACTCTGGGTAGTGAGACAGTGAGACTCTGGGTAGTGAGACAGCGAGACTCTGGGTAGTGAGACAGTGAGACACTGGGTAGTGAGACACTGGGTAGTGAGGCAGTGAGACACTGGGTAGTGAGACAGTGAGACACTGGGTAGTGAGACACTCGGTAGTGAGACACTGCTAGTGAGACACTGGGTAGTGAGACACTGGGGTAGTGAGACTCTGGGGTAGTGAGACACTGCTAGTGAGACACGGGCAGTGAAACACTGTGCAGTGAGACACTGGGTAGTGAGACACTGGGTAGTGAGACACTCGGTAGTGAGACACTGCTAGTCAGACGCTGGGTAGTGAGACACTGGGGTAGTGAGACACTGGGTAGTGCGACACTGGGTAGAGAGACACTGGGGTAGTGAGACACTGGGTAGTGAGACCCTGGGTAGTAAGACACTGGGTAGTGAGACATTGGGTAGTGAGACACTGGGTAGTGAGACACTGGGTAGTGAGACATTGAGTAGTGAGACACTGGGTAGTGAGACACTGCTAGTCAGACACTGCTAGTGAGACACTGGGTAGTGAGACACTGAATGGTGAGACACATGTAGTGAGAGACTGGGTAATGAAACACTGGTAATGAGACTCTAGGTAGTGAGACAGTGAGACACTGGGTAGTGAGACAGTGAGACTCTGGGTAATGAGACAGTGAGGCACTGGGTAGTGAGACACTGGGTAGTGAGACAGTGAGACTCTGGGTAGTGAGACAGTGAGACACTGGGTAGTGAGACAGTGAGACTCTGGGTAGTGAGACAGCGAGACTCTGGGTAGTGAGACAGTGAGACACTGGGTAGTGAGACACTGGGTAGTGAGGCAGTGAGACACTGGGTAGTGAGACAGTGAGACACTGGGTAGTGAGACAGTGAGACTCTGGGTAGTGAGACACTGGGTAGTGAGGTAGTGAGACACTGGGTAGTGAGACACTGGGTAGTGAGACACGGGTAGTGAAACACTGTGTAGTGAGACACTGGGTAGTGAGACCCTGGGGTAGTGAGACACTGGGGTAGTGAGACACGGGGGTAGTGAGACACTGCTAGTGAGACACTGGGTAGTGAGACACTGGGTAGTGAGACCCTGGGTAGTAAGACACTGCTAGTCAGACACTGGTAGTGAGACATTGGGTAGTGAGACACTGGGGTAGTGAGACACTGGGGTAGTGAGACACTGGGTAGCGAGACGCTGGGTAGTGAGACGCTGGGTAGTGAGACATTGGGTAGTGAGACACTGGGTAGTGAGACACTGGGTAGTGAGGCAGTGAGACACTGGGTAGTGAGACAGTGAGACACTGCGTAGTGAGACAGTGAGACTCTGGGTAGTGAGACACTGGGTAGTGAGGCAGTGAGACTCTGGGTAGTGAGACAGTGAGACACGGGGTAGTGAGACACTGGGTAGTGAGACACTGGGTAGTGAGACACGGGTAGTGAAACACTGTGTAGTGAGACACTGGGTAGTGAGACACTGGGTAGTGAGACACTCGGTAGTGAGACACTGCTAGTGAGACACTGGGTAGTGAGACACTGGGGTAGTGAGACTCTGGGGTAGTGAGACACTGCTAGTGAGACACGGGTAGTGAGACACTGGGTAGTGAGACACTCGGTAGTGAGACACTGCTAGTCAGACGCTGGGTAGTGAGACACTGGGGTAGTGAGACACTGGGTAGTGCGACACTGGGTAGAGAGACACTGGGGTAGTGAGACACTGGGTAGTGAGACCCTGGGTAGTAAGACACTGGGTAGTGAGACATTGGGTAGTGAGACACTGGGTAGTGAGACACTGGGTAGTGAGACATTGAGTAGTGAGACACTGGGTAGTGAGACACTGCTAGTCAGACACTGCTAGTGAGACACTGGGTAGTGAGACACTGAATGGTGAGACACATGTAGTGAGAGACTGGGTAATGAAACACTGGTAATGAGACTCTAGGTAGTGAGACAGTGAGACACTGGGTAGTGAGACAGTGAGACTCTGGGTAGTGAGACAGTGAGACTCTGGGTAATGAGACAGTGAGACACTGGGTAGTGAGACAGTGAGACTCTGGGTAGTGAGACAGTGAGACTCTGGGTAGTGAGACAGCGAGACTCTGGGTAGTGAGACAGTGAGACACTGGGTAGTGAGACACTGGGTAGTGAGGCAGTGAGACACTGGGTAGTGAGACAGTGAGACACTGGGTGGTGAGACAGTGAGACTCTGGGTAGTGAGACACTGGGTAGTGAGGCAGTGAGACTCTGGGTAGTGAGACAGTGAGACACTGGGTAGTGAGACACTGGGTAGTGAGACACGGGTAGTGAAACACTGTGTAGTGAGACACTGGGTAGTGAGACACTGGGTAGTGAGACACTCGGTAGTGAGACACTGCTAGTGAGACACTGTGTAGTGAGACACTGGGGTAGTGAGACACTGGGGTAGTGAGACACTGGGGTAGTGAGACACTGGGGTAGTGAGACACTGGGTAGTGAGACACAGGTAGTCAGACACTGGTAGTGAGACATTGGGTAGTGAGACACTGGGTAGTGAGACACTGCTAGTCAGACACTGCTAGTGAGACACTGGGTAGTGAGACACTGAATGGTGAGACACATGTAGTGAGAGACTGGGTAATGAAACACTGGTAATGAGACTCTGGGTAGTGAGACAGTGAGACTCTGGGTAATGAGACAGTGAGGCACTGGGTAGTGAGACACTGGGTAGTGAGACAGTGAGACTCTGGGTAGTGAGACAGTGAGACACTGGGTAGTGAGACAGTGAGACTCTGGGTAGTGAGACAGTGAGACTCTGGGTAGTGAGACAGCGAGACTCTGGGTAGTGAGACAGTGAGACACTGGGTAGTGAGACACTGGGTAGTGAGGCAGTGAGACACTGGGTAGTGAGACAGTGAGACACTGGGTAGTGAGACAGTGAGACTCTGGGTAGTGAGACACTGGGTAGTGAGGTAGTGAGACACTGGGTAGTGAGACACTGGGTAGTGAGACACGGGTAGTGAAACACTGTGTAGTGAGACACTGGGTAGTGAGACACTGGGGTAGTGAGACACTGGGGTAGTGAGACACGGGGGTAGTGAGACACTGCTAGTGAGACACTGGGTAGTGAGACACTGGGTAGTGAGACCCTGGGTAGTAAGACACTGCTAGTCAGACACTGGTAGTGAGACATTGGGTAGTGAGACACTGGGGTAGTGAGACACTGGGGTAGTGAGACACTGGGTAGCGAGACGCTGGGTAGTGAGACGCTGGGTAGTGAGACATTGGGTAGTGAGACACTGGGTAGTGAGACACTGGGTAGTGAGGCAGTGAGACACTGGGTAGTGAGACAGTGAGACACTGCGTAGTGAGACAGTGAGACTCTGGGTAGTGAGACACTGGGTAGTGAGGCAGTGAGACTCTGGGTAGTGAGACAGTGAGACACGGGGTAGTGAGACACTGGGTAGTGAGACACTGGGTAGTGAGACACGGGTAGTGAAACACTGTGTAGTGAGACACTGGGTAGTGAGACACTGGGTAGTGAGACACTCGGTAGTGAGACACTGCTAGTGAGACACTGGGTAGTGAGACACTGGGGTAGTGAGACTCTGGGGTAGTGAGACACTGCTAGTGAGACACGGGTAGTGAAACACTGTGCAGTGAGACACTGGGTAGTGAGACACTGGGTAGTGAGACACTCGGTAGTGAGACACTGCTAGTCAGACGCTGGGTAGTGAGACACTGGGGTAGTGAGACACTGGGTAGTGCGACACTGGGTAGAGAGACACTGGGGTAGTGAGACACTGGGTAGTGAGACCCTGGGTAGTAAGACACTGGGTAGTGAGACATTGGGTAGTGAGACACTGGGTAGTGAGACACTGGGTAGTGAGACATTGAGTAGTGAGACACTGGGTAGTGAGACACTGCTAGTCAGACACTGCTAGTGAGACACTGGGTAGTGAGACACTGAATGGTGAGACACATGTAGTGAGAGACTGGGTAATGAAACACTGGTAATGAGACTCTAGGTAGTGAGACAGTGAGACACTGGGTAGTGAGACAGTGAGACTCTGGGTAGTGAGACAGTGAGACTCTGGGTAATGAGACAGTGAGACACTGGGTAGTGAGACAGTGAGACTCTGGGTAGTGAGACAGTGAGACTCTGGGTAGTGAGACAGCGAGACTCTGGGTAGTGAGACAGTGAGACACTGGGTAGTGAGACACTGGGTAGTGAGGCAGTGAGACACTGGGTAGTGAGACAGTGAGACACTGGGTAGTGAGACAGTGAGACTCTGGGTAGTGAGACACTGGGTAGTGAGGCAGTGAGACTCTGGGTAGTGAGACAGTGAGACACTGGGTAGTGAGACACTGGGTAGTGAGACACGGGTAGTGAAACACTGTGTTGTGAGACACTGGGTAGTGAGACACTGGGTAGTGAGACACTCGGTAGTGAGACACTGCTAGTGAGACACTGTGTAGTGAGACACTGGGGTAGTGAGACACTGGGGTAGTGAGACACTGGGGTAGTGAGACACTGGGGTAGTGAGACACTGGGTAGTGAGACACAGGTAGTCAGACACTGGTAGTGAGACATTGGGTAGTGAGACACTGGGTAGTGAGACACTGCTAGTCAGACACTGCTAGTGAGACACTGGGTAGTGAGACACTGAATGGTGAGACACATGTAGTGAGAGACTGGGTAATGAAACACTGGTAATGAGACTCTGGGTAGTGAGACAGTGAGACTCTGGGTAGTGAGACAGTGAGACTCTGGGTAATGAGACAGTGAGGCACTGGGTAGTGAGACACTGGGTAGTGAGACAGTGAGACTCTGGGTAGTGAGACAGTGAGACACTGGGTAGTGAGACAGTGAGACTCTGGGTAGTGAGACAGTGAGACTCTGGGTAGTGAGACAGCGAGACTCTGGGTAGTGAGACAGTGAGACACTGGGTAGTGAGACACTGGGTAGTGAGGCAGTGAGACACTGGGTAGTGAGACAGTGAGACACTGGGTAGTGAGACAGTGAGACTCTGGGTAGTGAGACACTGGGTAGTGAGGTAGTGAGACACTGGGTAGTGAGACACTGGGTAGTGAGACACGGGTAGTGAAACACTGTGTAGTGAGACACTGGGTAGTGAGACACTGGGGTAGTGAGACACTGGGGTAGTGAGACACGGGGGTAGTGAGACACTGCTAGTGAGACACTGGGTAGTGAGACACTGGGTAGTGAGACCCTGGGTAGTAAGACACTGCTAGTCAGACACTGGTAGTGAGACATTGGGTAGTGAGACACTGGGGTAGTGAGACACTGGGTAGCGAGACGCTGGGTAGTGAGACGCTGGGTAGTGAGACATTGGGTAGTGAGACACTGGGTAGTGAGACACTGGGTAGTGAGGCAGTGAGACACTGGGTAGTGAGACAGTGAGACACTGCGTAGTGAGACAGTGAGACTCTGGGTAGTGAGACACTGGGTAGTGAGGCAGTGAGACTCTGGGTAGTGAGACAGTGAGACACGGGGTAGTGAGACACTGGGTAGTGAGACACTGGGTAGTGAGACACGGGTAGTGAAACACTGTGTAGTGAGACACTGGGTAGTGAGACACTGGGTAGTGAGACACTCGGTAGTGAGACACTGCTAGTGAGACACTGGGTAGTGAGACACTGGGGTAGTGAGACTCTGGGGTAGTGAGACACTGCTAGTGAGACACGGGTAGTGAAACACTGTGCAGTGAGACACTGGGTAGTGAGACACTGGGTAGTGAGACACTCGGTAGTGAGACACTGCTAGTCAGACGCTGGGTAGTGAGACACTGGGGTAGTGAGACACTGGGTAGTGAGACACTGGGTAGAGAGACACTGGGGTAGTGAGACACTGGGTAGTGAGACCCTGGGTAGTAAGACACTGGGTAGTGAGACACTGGGTAGTGAGACACTGGGTAGTGAGACATTGGGTAGTGAGACACTGGGTAGTGAGACACTGCTAGTCAGACACTGCTAGTGAGACACTGGGTAGTGAGACACTGAATGGTGAGACACATGTAGTGAGAGACTGGGTAATGAAACACTGGTAATGAGACTCTAGGTAGTGAGACAGTGAGACACTGGGTAGTGAGACAGTGAGACTCTGGGTAGTGAGACAGTGAGACTCTGGGTAGTGAGACAGTGAGACTCTGGGTAGTGAGACAGCGAGACTCTGGGTAGTAAGACAGTGAGACACTGGGTAGTGAGACACTGGGTAGTGAGGCAGTGAGACACTGGGTAGTGAGACAGTGAGACACTGGGTAGTGAGACAGTGAGACTCTGGGTAGTGAGACACTGGGTAGTGAGGCAGTGAGACTCTGGGTAGTGAGACAGTGAGACACTGGGTAGTGAGACACTGGGTAGTGAGACACTGGGTAGTGAGACACGGGTAGTGAAACACTGTGTATTGAGACACTGGGTAGTGAGACACTGGGTAGTGAGACACTCGGTAGTGAGACACTGCTAGTGAGACACTGTGTAGTGAGACACTGGGGTAGTGAGACACTGGGGTAGTGAGACACTGGGGTAGTGAGACACTGGGGTAGTGAGACACTGGGTAGTGAGACACAGGTAGTCAGACACTGGTAGTGAGACATTGGGTAGTGAGACACTGGGTAGTGAGACACTGCTAGTCAGACACTGCTATTGAGACACTGGGTAGTGAGACACTGAATGGTGAGACACATGTAGTGAGAGACTGGGTAATGAAACACTGGTAATGAGACTCTGGGTAGTGAGACAGTGAGACTCTGGGTAGTGAGACAGTGAGACTCTGGGTAATGAGACAGTGAGGCACTGGGTAGTGAGACACTGGGTAGTGAGACAGTGAGACTTTGGGTAGTGAGACAGTGAGACACTGGGTATTGAGACAGTGAGACTCTGGGTAGTGAGACAGTGAGACTCTGGGTAGTGAGACAGCGAGACTCTGGGTAGTGAGACAGTGAGACACTGGGTAGTGAGACACTGGGTAGTGAGGCAGTGAGACACTGGGTAGTGAGACAGTGAGACACTGGGTAGTGAGACAGTGAGACTCTGGGTAGTGAGACACTGGGTAGTGAGGTAGTGAGACACTGGGTAGTGAGACACTGGGTAGTGAGACACGGGTAGTGAAACACTGTGTAGTGAGACACTGGGTAGTGAGACACTGGGGTAGTGAGACACTGGGGTAGTGAGACACTGGGTAGTGAGACACTGGGTAGTGAGACACTGCTAGTGAGACACTGGGTAGTGAGACACTGGGTAGAGAGACACTGGGGTAGTGAGACACTGGGTAGTGAGATCCTGGGTAGTAAGACACTGCTAGTCAGACACTGGTAGTGAGACATTGGGTAGTGAGACACTGGGTAGTGAGACACTGGGTAGTGAGACATTGGGTAGTGAGACACTGTGTAGTGAGACACTGCTAGTCAGACACTGCTAGTGAGACACTGGGTAGTGAGACACTGAATGGTGAGACACTGGGTAGTGAGACACTGAATGGTGAGACATGTATTGAGAGACTGGGTAATGAAACACTGGTAATGAGACTCTGGGTAGTGAGACAGTGAGACTCTGGGTAGTGAGACAGTGAGACTCTGGGTAGTGAGACAGTGAGACTCTGGGTAATGAGACAGTGAGGCACTGGGTAGTGAGACACTGGGTAGTGAGACAGTGAGACTCTGGGTAGTGAGACAGTGAGACACTGGGTAGTGAGACAGTGAGACTCTGGGTAGTGAGACAGTGAGACACTGGGTAGTGAGACAGTGAGACACTGGGTAGTGAGACTCTGGGTACTGAGACAGCGAGACTCTGGGTAGTGAGATAATGAGACACTGGGTAGTGAGACACTGGGTAGTGAGGCAGTGAGACTCTGGGTAGTGAGACAGTGAGACACTGGGTAGTGAGACACTGGGTAGTGAGACCCTGGGTAGTAAGACTCTGCTAGTCAGACACTGGTAGTGAGACACTGGGTAGTGAGACACTGGGGTAGTGAGACACTGGGTAGTGAGACGCTGGGTAGTGAGACGCTGGGTAGTGAGACATTGGGTAGTGAGACACTGGGTAGTGAGGCAGAGAGACACTGGGTAGTGAGACAGTGAGACACTGCGTAGTGAGACAGTGAGACTCTGGGTAGTGAGACACTGGGTAGTGAGACAGTGAGACACGGGGTAGTGAGACACTGGGTAGTGAGACACGGGTAGTGAAACACTGTGTGGTGAGACACTGGGTAGTGAGACACTGGGTAGGGAGACACTCGGTAGTGAGACACTGCTAGTGAGACACTGGGTAGTGAGACACTGGGGTAGTGAGACTCTGGGGTAGTGAGACACTGCTAGTGAGACACGGGTAGTGAAACACTGTGTAGTGAGACACTGGGTAGTGAGACACTGGGTAGTGAGACACTCGGTAGTGAGACACTGCTAGTCAGACGCTGGGTAGTGAGACACTGGGGTAGTGAGACACTGGGTAGTGAGACACTGGGTAGAGAGACACTGGGGTAGTGAGACACTGGGTAGTGAGACCCTGGGTAGTAAGACACTGGGTAGTGAGACATTGGGTAGTGAGACACTGGGTAGTGAGACACTGGGTAGTGAGACATTGGGTAGTGAGACACTGGGTAGTGAGACACTGCTAGTCAGACACTGCTAGTGAGACACTGGGTAGTGAGACACTGAATGGTGAGACACATGTAGTGAGAGACTGGGTAATGAAACACTGGTAATGAGACTCTAGGTAGTGAGACAGTGAGACACTGGGTAGTGAGACAGTGAGACTCTGGGTAGTGAGACAGTGAGACTCTGGGTAATGAGACAGTGAGACACTGGGTAGTGAGACAGTGAGACTCTGGGTAGTGAGACAGTGAGACTCTGGGTAGTGAGACAGTGAGACTCTGGGTAGTGAGACAGTGAGACACTGGGTAGTGAGACACTGGGTAGTGAGGCAGTGAGACACTGGGTAGTGAGACAGTGAGACACTGGGTAGTGAGACAGTGAGACTCTGGGTAGTGAGACACTGGGTAGTGAGGCAGTGAGACTCTGGGTAGTGAGACAGTGAGACACTGGGTAGTGAGACACTGGGTAGTGAGACACTGGGTAGTGAGACACGGGTAGTGAAACACTGTGTAGTGAGACACTGGGTAGTGAGACACTGGGTAGTGAGACACTCGGTAGTGAGACACTGCTAGTGAGACACTGTGTAGTGAGACACTGGGGTAGTGAGACACTGGGGTAGTGAGACACTGGGGTAGTGAGACACTGGGGTAGTGAGACACTGGGTAGTGAGACACAGGTAGTCAGACACTGGTAGTGAGACATTGGGTAGTGAGACACTGGGTAGTGAGACACTGCTAATCAGACACTGCTAGTGAGACACTGGGTAGTGAGACACTGAATGGTGAGACACATGTAGTGAGAGACTGGGTAATGAAACACTGGTAATGAGACTCTCGGTAGTGAGACAGTGAGACTCTGGGTAGTGAGACAGTGAGACTCTGGGTAATGAGACAGTGAGGCACTGGGTAGTGAGACACTGGGTAGTGAGACAGTGAGACTCTGGGTAGTGAGACAGTGAGACACTGAGTAGTGAGACAGTGAGACTCTGGGTATTGAGACAGTGAGACTCTGGGTAGTGAGACAGCGAGACTCTGGGTAGTGAGACAGTGAGACACTGGGTAGTGAGACACTGGGTAGTGAGGCAGTGAGACACTGGGTAGTGAGACAGTGAGACACTGGGTAGTGAGACAGTGAGACTCTGGGTAGTGAGACACTGGGTAGTGAGGTAGTGAGACACTGGGTAGTGAGACACTGGGTAGTGAGACACATGTAGTGAGAGACTGGGTAATGAAACACTGGTAATGAGACTCTAGGTAGTGAGACAGTGAGACACTGGGTAGTGAGACAGTGAGACTCTGGGTAGTGAGACAGTGAGACTCTGGGTAATGAGACAGTGAGACACTGGGTAGTGAGACAGTGAGACTCTGGGTAGTGAGACAGTGAGACTCTGGGTAGTGAGACAGCGAGACTCTGGGTAGTGAGACAGTGAGACACTGGGTAGTGAGACACTGGGTAGTAAGGCAGTGAGACACTGGGTAGTGAGACAGTGAGACACTGGGTAGTGAGACAGTGAGACTCTGGGTAGTGAGACACTGGGTAGTGAGACAGTGAGACACTGGGTAGTGAGACACTGGGTAGTGAGACACTGGGTAGTGAGACACGGGTAGTGAAACACTGTGTAGTGAGACACTGGGTAGTGAGACACTGGGTAGTGAGACACTCGGTAGTGAGACACTGCTAGTGAGACACTGTGTAGTGAGACACTGGGGTAGTGAGACACTGGGGTAGTGAGACACTGGGGTAGTGAGACACTGGGGTAGTGAGACACTGGGTAGTGAGACACAGGTAGTCAGACACTGGTAGTGAGACATTGGGTAGTGAGACACTGGGTAGTGAGACACTGCTAGTCAGACACTGCTAGTGAGACACTGGGTAGTGAGACACTGAATGGTGAGACACATGTAGTGAGAGACTGGGTAATGAAACACTGGTAATGAGACTCTGGGTAGTGAGACAGTGAGACTCTGGGTAGTGAGACAGTGAGACTCTGGGTAATGAGACAGTGAGGCACTGGGTAGTGAGACACTGGGTAGTGAGACAGTGAGACTCTGGGTAGTGAGACAGTGAGACACTGGGTAGTGAGACAGTGAGACTCTGGGTAGTGAGACAGTGAGACTCTGGGTAGTGAGACAGCGAGACTCTGGGTAGTGAGACAGTGAGACACTGGGTAGTGAGACACTGGGTAGTGAGGCAGTGAGACACTGGGTAGTGAGACAGTGAGACACTGGGTAGTGAGACAGTGAGACTCTGGGTAGTGAGACACTGGGTAGTGAGGTAGTGAGACACTGGGTAGTGAGACACTGGGTAGTGAGACACGGGTAGTGAAACACTGTGTAGTGAGACACTGGGTAGTGAGACCCTGGGGTAGTGAGACACTGGGGTAGTGAGACACGGGGGTAGTGAGACACTGCTAGTGAGACACTGGGTAGTGAGACACTGGGTAGTGAGACCCTGGGTAGTAAGACACTGCTAGTCAGACACTGGTAGTGAGACATTGGGTAGTGAGACACTGGGGTAGTGAGACACTGGGGTAGTGAGACACTGGGTAGCGAGACGCTGGGTAGTGAGACGCTGGGTAGTGAGACATTGGGTAGTGAGACACTGGGTAGTGAGACACTGGGTAGTGAGGCAGTGAGACACTGGGTAGTGAGACAGTGAGACACTGCGTAGTGAGACAGTGAGACTCTGGGTAGTGAGACACTGGGTAGTGAGGCAGTGAGACTCTGGGTAGTGAGACAGTGAGACACGGGGTAGTGAGACACTGGGTAGTGAGACACTGGGTAGTGAGACACGGGTAGTGAAACACTGTGTAGTGAGACACTGGGTAGTGAGACACTGGGTAGTGAGACACTCGGTAGTGAGACACTGCTAGTGAGACACTGGGTAGTGAGACACTGGGGTAGTGAGACTCTGGGGTAGTGAGACACTGCTAGTGAGACACGGGTAGTGAAACACTGTGCAGTGAGACACTGGGTAGTGAGACACTGGGTAGTGAGACACTCGGTAGTGAGACACTGCTAGTCAGACGCTGGGTAGTGAGACACTGGGGTAGTGAGACACTGGGTAGTGCGACACTGGGTAGAGAGACACTGGGGTAGTGAGACACTGGGTAGTGAGACCCTGGGTAGTAAGACACTGGGTAGTGAGACATTGGGTAGTGAGACACTGGGTAGTGAGACACTGGGTAGTGAGACATTGAGTAGTGAGACACTGGGTAGTGAGACACTGCTAGTCAGACACTGCTAGTGAGACACTGGGTAGTGAGACACTGAATGGTGAGACACATGTAGTGAGAGACTGGGTAATGAAACACTGGTAATGAGACTCTAGGTAGTGAGACAGTGAGACACTGGGTAGTGAGACAGTGAGACTCTGGGTAGTGAGACAGTGAGACTCTGGGTAATGAGACAGTGAGACACTGGGTAGTGAGACAGTGAGACTCTGGGTAGTGAGACAGTGAGACTCTGGGTAGTGAGACAGCGAGACTCTGGGTAGTGAGACAGTGAGACACTGGGTAGTGAGACACTGGGTAGTGAGGCAGTGAGACACTGGGTAGTGAGACAGTGAGACACTGGGTGGTGAGACAGTGAGACTCTGGGTAGTGAGACACTGGGTAGTGAGGCAGTGAGACTCTGGGTAGTGAGACAGTGAGACACTGGGTAGTGAGACACTGGGTAGTGAGACACGGGTAGTGAAACACTGTGTAGTGAGACACTGGGTAGTGAGACACTGGGTAGTGAGACACTCGGTAGTGAGACACTGCTAGTGAGACACTGTGTAGTGAGACACTGGGGTAGTGAGACACTGGGGTAGTGAGACACTGGGGTAGTGAGACACTGGGTAGTGAGACACAGGTAGTCAGACACTGGTAGTGAGACATTGGGTAGTGAGACACTGGGTAGTGAGACACTGCTAGTCAGACACTGCTAGTGAGACACTGGGTAGTGAGACACTGAATAGTGAGACACATGTAGTGAGAGACTGGGTAATGAAGCACTGGTAATGAGACTCTGGGTAGTGAGACAGTGAGACTCTGGGTAGTGAGACAGTGAGACTCTGGGTAATGAGACAGTGAGACACTGGGTAGTGAGACACTGGGTAGTGAGGCAGTGAGACTCTGGGTAGTGAGACAGTGAGACACTGGGTAGTGAGACAGTGAGACTCTGGGTAGTGAGACAGTGAGACTCTGGGTAGTGAGACAGCGAGACTCTGGGTAGTGAGACAGTGAGACACTGGGTAGTGAGACACTGGGTAGTGAGGCAGTGAGACACTGGGTAGTGAGACAGTGAGACACTGGGTAGTGAGACAGTGAGACTCTGGGTAGTGAGACACTGGGTAGTGAGGTAGTGAGACACTGGGTAGTGAGACACTGGGTAGTGAGACACGGGTAGTGAAACACTGTGTAGTGAGACACTGGGTAGTGAGACACTGGGGTAGTGAGACACTGGGGTAGTGAGACACGGGGGTAGTGAGACACTGCTAGTGAGACACTGGGTAGTGAGACACTGGGTAGTGAGACCCTGGGTAGTAAGACACTGCTAGTCAGACACTGGTAGTGAGACATTGGGTAGTGAGACACTGGGGTAGTGAGACACTGGGGTAGTGAGACACTGGGTAGCGAGACGCTGGGTAGTGAGACGCTGGGTAGTGAGACATTGGGTAGTGAGACACTGGGTAGTGAGACACTGGGTAGTGAGGCAGTGAGACACTGGGTAGTGAGACAGTGAGACACTGCGTAGTGAGACAGTGAGACTCTGGGTAGTGAGACACTGGGTAGTGAGGCAGTGAGACTCTGGGTAGTGAGACAGTGAGACACGGGGTAGTGAGACACTGGGTAGTGAGACACTGGGTAGTGAGACACGGGTAGTGAAACACTGTGTAGTGAGACACTGGGTAGTGAGACACTGGGTAGTGAGACACTCGGTAGTGAGACACTGCTAGTGAGACACTGGGTAGTGAGACACTGGGGTAGTGAGACTCTGGGGTAGTGAGACACTGCTAGTGAGACACGGGTAGTGAAACACTGTGCAGTGAGACACTGGGTAGTGAGACACTGGGTAGTGAGACACTCGGTAGTGAGACACTGCTAGTCAGACGCTGGGTAGTGAGACACTGGGGTAGTGAGACACTGGGTAGTGCGACACTGGGTAGAGAGACACTGGGGTAGTGAGACACTGGGTAGTGAGACCCTGGGTAGTAAGACACTGGGTAGTGAGACATTGGGTAGTGAGACACTGGGTAGTGAGACACTGGGTAGTGAGACATTGAGTAGTGAGACACTGGGTAGTGAGACACTGCTAGTCAGACACTGCTAGTGAGACACTGGGTAGTGAGACACTGAATGGTGAGACACATGTAGTGAGAGACTGGGTAATGAAACACTGGTAATGAGACTCTAGGTAGTGAGACAGTGAGACACTGGGTAGTGAGACAGTGAGACTCTGGGTAGTGAGACAGTGAGACTCTGGGTAATGAGACAGTGAGACACTGGGTAGTGAGACAGTGAGACTCTGGGTAGTGAGACAGTGAGACTCTGGGTAGTGAGACAGCGAGACTCTGGGTAGTGAGACAGTGAGACACTGGGTAGTGAGACACTGGGTAGTGAGGCAGTGAGACACTGGGTAGTGAGACAGTGAGACACTGGGTAGTGAGACAGTGAGACTCTGGGTAGTGAGACACTGGGTAGTGAGGCAGTGAGACTCTGGGTAGTGAGACAGTGAGACACTGGGTAGTGAGACACTGGGTAGTGAGACACGGGTAGTGAAACACTGTGTTGTGAGACACTGGGTAGTGAGACACTGGGTAGTGAGACACTCGGTAGTGAGACACTGCTAGTGAGACACTGTGTAGTGAGACACTGGGGTAGTGAGACACTGGGGTAGTGAGACACTGGGGTAGTGAGACACTGGGGTAGTGAGACACTGGGTAGTGAGACACAGGTAGTCAGACACTGGTAGTGAGACATTGGGTAGTGAGACACTGGGTAGTGAGACACTGCTAGTCAGACACTGCTAGTGAGACACTGGGTAGTGAGACACTGAATGGTGAGACACATGTAGTGAGAGACTGGGTAATGAAACACTGGTAATGAGACTCTGGGTAGTGAGACAGTGAGACTCTGGGTAGTGAGACAGTGAGACTCTGGGTAATGAGACAGTGAGGCACTGGGTAGTGAGACACTGGGTAGTGAGACAGTGAGACTCTGGGTAGTGAGACAGTGAGACACTGGGTAGTGAGACAGTGAGACTCTGGGTAGTGAGACAGTGAGACTCTGGGTAGTGAGACAGCGAGACTCTGGGTAGTGAGACAGTGAGACACTGGGTAGTGAGACACTGGGTAGTGAGGCAGTGAGACACTGGGTAGTGAGACAGTGAGACACTGGGTAGTGAGACAGTGAGACTCTGGGTAGTGAGACACTGGGTAGTGAGGTAGTGAGACACTGGGTAGTGAGACACTGGGTAGTGAGACACGGGTAGTGAAACACTGTGTAGTGAGACACTGGGTAGTGAGACACTGGGGTAGTGAGACACTGGGGTAGTGAGACACGGGGGTAGTGAGACACTGCTAGTGAGACACTGGGTAGTGAGACACTGGGTAGTGAGACCCTGGGTAGTAAGACACTGCTAGTCAGACACTGGTAGTGAGACATTGGGTAGTGAGACACTGGGGTAGTGAGACACTGGGGTAGTGAGACACTGGGTAGCGAGACGCTGGGTAGTGAGACGCTGGGTAGTGAGACATTGGGTAGTGAGACACTGGGTAGTGAGACACTGGGTAGTGAGGCAGTGAGACACTGGGTAGTGAGACAGTGAGACACTGCGTAGTGAGACAGTGAGACTCTGGGTAGTGAGACACTGGGTAGTGAGGCAGTGAGACTCTGGGTAGTGAGACAGTGAGACACGGGGTAGTGAGACACTGGGTAGTGAGACACTGGGTAGTGAGACACGGGTAGTGAAACACTGTGTAGTGAGACACTGGGTAGTGAGACACTGGGTAGTGAGACACTCGGTAGTGAGACACTGCTAGTGAGACACTGGGTAGTGAGACACTGGGGTAGTGAGACTCTGGGGTAGTGAGACACTGCTAGTGAGACACGGGTAGTGAAACACTGTGCAGTGAGACACTGGGTAGTGAGACACTGGGTAGTGAGACACTCGGTAGTGAGACACTGCTAGTCAGACGCTGGGTAGTGAGACACTGGGGTAGTGAGACACTGGGTAGTGAGACACTGGGTAGAGAGACACTGGGGTAGTGAGACACTGGGTAGTGAGACCCTGGGTAGTAAGACACTGGGTAGTGAGACACTGGGTAGTGAGACACTGGGTAGTGAGACATTGGGTAGTGAGACACTGGGTAGTGAGACACTGCTAGTCAGACACTGCTAGTGAGACACTGGGTAGTGAGACACTGAATGGTGAGACACATGTAGTGAGAGACTGGGTAATGAAACACTGGTAATGAGACTCTAGGTAGTGAGACAGTGAGACACTGGGTAGTGAGACAGTGAGACACTGGGTAGTGAGACACTGGGTAGTGAGGCAGTGAGACTCTGGGTAGTGAGACAGTGAGACACTGGGTAGTGAGACAGTGAGACTCTGGGTAGTGAGACAGTGAGACTCTGGGTAGTGAGACAGCGAGACTCTGGGTAGTGAGACAGTGAGACACTGGGTAGTGAGACACTGGGTAGTGAGGCAGTGAGACACTGGGTAGTGAGACAGTGAGACACTGGGTAGTGAGACAGTGAGACTCTGGGTAGTGAGACACTGGGTAGTGAGGTAGTGAGACACTGGGTAGTGAGACACTGGGTAGTGAGACACGGGTAGTGAAACACTGTGTAGTGAGACACTGGGTAGTGAGACACTGGGGTAGTGAGACACTGGGGTAGTGAGACACGGGGGTAGTGAGACACTGCTAGTGAGACACTGGGTAGTGAGACACTGGGTAGTGAGACCCTGGGTAGTAAGACACTGCTAGTCAGACACTGGTAGTGAGACATTGGGTAGTGAGACACTGGGGTAGTGAGACACTGGGGTAGTGAGACACTGGGTAGCGAGACCCTGGGTAGTGAGACGCTGGGTAGTGAGACATTGGGTAGTGAGACACTGGGTAGTGAGACACTGGGTAGTGAGGCAGTGAGACACTGGGTAGTGAGACATTGAGACACTGCGTAGTGAGACAGTGAGACTCTGGGTAGTGAGACACTGGGTAGTGAGGCAGTGAGACTCTGGGTAGTGAGACAGTGAGACACGGGGTAGTGAGACACTGGGTAGTGAGACACTGGGTAGTGAGACACGGGTAGTGAAACACTGTGTAGTGAGACACTGGGTAGTGAGACACTGGGTAGTGAGACACTCGGTAGTGAGACACTGCTAGTGAGACACTGGGTAGTGAGACACTGGGGTAGTGAGACTCTGGGGTAGTGAGACACTGCTAGTGAGACACGGGTAGTGAAACACTGTGCAGTGAGACACTGGGTAGTGAGACACTGGGTAGTGAGACACTCGGTAGTGAGACACTGCTAGTCAGACGCTGGGTAGTGAGACACTGGGGTAGTGAGACACTGGGTAGTGCGACACTGGGTAGAGAGACACTGGGGTAGTGAGACACTGGGTAGTGAGACCCTGGGTAGTAAGACACTGGGTAGTGAGACATTGGGTAGTGAGACACTGGGTAGTGAGACACTGGGTAGTGAGACATTGAGTAGTGAGACACTGGGTAGTGAGACACTGCTAGTAAGACACTGCTAGTGAGACACTGGGTAGTGAGACACTGAATGGTGAGACACATGTAGTGAGAGACTGGGTAATGAAACACTGGTAATGAGACTCTAGGTAGTGAGACAGTGAGACACTGGGTAGTGAGACAGTGAGACTCTGGGTAGTGAGACAGTGAGACTCTGGGTAATGAGACAGTGAGACACTGGGTAGTGAGACAGTGAGACTCTGGGTAGTGAGACAGTGAGACTCTGGGTAGTGAGACAGCGAGACTCTGGGTAGTGAGACAGTGAGACACTGGGTAGTGAGGCACTGGGTAGTGAGGCAGTGAGACACTGGGTAGTGAGACAGTGAGACACTGGGTAGTGAGACAGTGAGACTCTGGGTAGTGAGACACTGGGTAGTGAGGCAGTGAGACTCTGGGTAGTGAGACAGTGAGACACTGGGTAGTGAGACACTGGGTAGTGAGACACGGGTAGTGAAACACTGTGTTGTGAGACACTGGGTAGTGAGACACTGGGTAGTGAGACACTCGGTAGTGAGACACTGCTAGTGAGACACTGTGTAGTGAGACACTGGGGTAGTGAGACACTGGGGTAGTGAGACACTGGGGTAGTGAGACACTGGGGTAGTGAGACACTGGGTAGTGAGACACAGGTAGTCAGACACTGGTAGTGAGACATTGGGTAGTGAGACACTGGGTAGTGAGACACTGCTAGTCAGACACTGCTAGTGAGACACTGGGTAGTGAGACACTGAATGGTGAGACACATGTAGTGAGAGACTGGGTAATGAAACACTGGTAATGAGACTCTGGGTAGTGAGACAGTGAGACTCTGGGTAGTGAGACAGTGAGACTCTGGGTAATGAGACAGTGAGGCACTGGGTAGTGAGACACTGGGTAGTGAGACAGTGAGACTCTGGGTAGTGAGACAGTGAGACACTGGGTAGTGAGACAGTGAGACTCTGGGTAGTGAGACAGTGAGACTCTGGGTAGTGAGACAGCGAGACTCTGGGTAGTGAGACAGTGAGACACTGGGTAGTGAGACACTGGGTAGTGAGGCAGTGAGACACTGGGTAGTGAGACAGTGAGACACTGGGTAGTGAGACAGTGAGACTCTGGGTAGTGAGACACTGGGTAGTGAGGTAGTGAGACACTGGGTAGTGAGACACTGGGTAGTGAGACACGGGTAGTGAAACACTGTGTAGTGAGACACTGGGTAGTGAGACACTGGGGTAGTGAGACACTGGGGTAGTGAGACACGGGGGTAGTGAGACACTGCTAGTGAGACACTGGGTAGTGAGACACTGGGTAGTGAGACCCTGGGTAGTAAGACACTGCTAGTCAGATACTGGTAGTGAGACATTGGGTAGTGAGACACTGGGGTAGTGAGACACTGGGGTAGTGAGACACTGGGTAGCGAGACGCTGGGTAGTGAGACGCTGGGTAGTGAGACATTGGGTAGTGAGACACTGGGTAGTGAGACACTGGGTAGTGAGGCAGTGAGACACTGGGTAGTGAGACAGTGAGACACTGCGTAGTGAGACAGTGAGACTCTGGGTAGTGAGACACTGGGTAGTGAGGCAGTGAGACTCTGGGTAGTGAGACAGTGAGACACGGGGTAGTGAGACACTGGGTAGTGAGACACTGGGTAGTGAGACACGGGTAGTGAAACACTGTGTAGTGAGACACTGGGTAGTGAGACACTGGGTAGTGAGACACTCGGTAGTGAGACACTGCTAGTGAGACACTGGGTAGTGAGACACTGGGGTAGTGAGACTCTGGGGTAGTGAGACACTGCTAGTGAGACACGGGTAGTGAAACACTGTGCAGTGAGACACTGGGTAGTGAGACACTGGGTAGTGAGACACTCGGTAGTGAGACACTGCTAGTCAGACGCTGGGTAGTGAGACACTGGGGTAGTAAAACACTGGGTAGTGAGACACTGGGTAGAGAGACACTGGGGTAGTGAGACACTGGGTAGTGAGACCCTGGGTAGTAAGACACTGGGTAGTGAGACACTGGGTAGTGAGACACTGGGTAGTGAGACATTGGGTAGTGAGACACTGGGTAGTGAGACACTGCTAGTCAGACACTGCTAGTGAGACACTGGGTAGTGAGACACTGAATGGTGAGACACATGTAGTGAGAGACTGGGTAATGAAACACTGGTAATGAGACTCTAGGTAGTGAGACAGTGAGACACTGGGTAGTGAGACAGTGAGACTCTGGGTAGTGAGACAGTGAGACTCTGGGTAATGAGACAGTGAGACACTGGGTAGTGAGACAGTGAGACTCTGGGTAGTGAGACAGTGAGACTCTGGGTAGTGAGACAGCGAGACTCTGGGTAGTAAGACAGTGAGACACTGGGTAGTGAGACACTGGGTAGTGAGGCAGTGAGACACTGGGTAGTGAGACAGTGAGACACTGGGTAGTGAGACAGTGAGACTCTGGGTAGTGAGACACTGGGTAGTGAGGCAGTGAGACTCTGGGTAGTGAGACAGTGAGACACTGGGTAGTGAGACACTGGGTAGTGAGACACTGGGTAGTGAGACACGGGTAGTGAAACACTGTGTATTGAGACACTGGGTAGTGAGACACTGGGTAGTGAGACACTCGGTAGTGAGACACTGCTAGTGAGACACTGTGTAGTGAGACACTGGGGTAGTGAGACACTGGGGTAGTGAGACACTGGGGTAGTGAGACACTGGGGTAGTGAGACACTGGGTAGTGAGACACAGGTAGTCAGACACTGGTAGTGAGACATTGGGTAGTGAGACACTGGGTAGTGAGACACTGCTAGTCAGACACTGCTATTGAGACACTGGGTAGTGAGACACTGAATGGTGAGACACATGTAGTGAGAGACTGGGTAATGAAACACTGGTAATGAGACTCTGGGTAGTGAGACAGTGAGACTCTGGGTAGTGAGACAGTGAGACTCTGGGTAATGAGACAGTGAGGCACTGGGTAGTGAGACACTGGGTAGTGAGACAGTGAGACTTTGGGTAGTGAGACAGTGAGACACTGGGTATTGAGACAGTGAGACTCTGGGTAGTGAGACAGTGAGACTCTGGGTAGTGAGACAGCGAGACTCTGGGTAGTGAGACAGTGAGACACTGGGTAGTGAGACACTGGGTAGTGAGGCAGTGAGACACTGGGTAGTGAGACAGTGAGACACTGGGTAGTGAGACAGTGAGACTCTGGGTAGTGAGACACTGGGTAGTGAGGTAGTGAGACACTGGGTAGTGAGACACTGGGTAGTGAGACACGGGTAGTGAAACACTGTGTAGTGAGACACTGGGTAGTGAGACACTGGGGTAGTGAGACACTGGGGTAGTGAGACACTGGGTAGTGAGACACTGGGTAGTGAGACACTGCTAGTGAGACACTGGGTAGTGAGACACTGGGTAGAGAGACACTGGGGTAGTGAGACACTGGGTAGTGAGACCCTGGGTAGTAAGACACTGCTAGTCAGACACTGGTAGTGAGACATTGGGTAGTGAGACACTGGGTAGTGAGACACTGGGTAGTGAGACATTGGGTAGTGAGACACTGTGTAGTGAGACACTGCTAGTCAGACACTGCTAGTGAGACACTGGGTAGTGAGACACTGAATGGTGAGACACTGGGTAGTGAGACACTGAATGGTGAGACATGTATTGAGAGACTGGGTAATGAAACACTGGTAATGAGACTCTGGGTAGTGAGACAGTGAGACTCTGGGTAGTGAGACAGTGAGACTCTGGGTAGTGAGACAGTGAGACTCTGGGTAATGAGACAGTGAGGCACTGGGTAGTGAGACACTGGGTAGTGAGACAGTGAGACTCTGGGTAGTGAGACAGTGAGACACTGGGTAGTGAGACAGTGAGACTCTGGGTAGTGAGACAGTGAGACACTGGGTAGTGAGACAGTGAGACACTGGGTAGTGAGACTCTGGGTACTGAGACAGCGAGACTCTGGGTAGTGAGATAATGAGACACTGGGTAGTGAGACACTGGGTAGTGAGGCAGTGAGACTCTGGGTAGTGAGACAGTGAGACACTGGGTAGTGAGACACTGGGTAGTGAGACCCTGGGTAGTAAGACTCTGCTAGTCAGACACTGGTAGTGAGACACTGGGTAGTGAGACACTGGGGTAGTGAGACACTGGGTAGTGAGACGCTGGGTAGTGAGACGCTGGGTAGTGAGACATTGGGTAGTGAGACACTGGGTAGTGAGGCAGAGAGACACTGGGTAGTGAGACAGTGAGACACTGCGTAGTGAGACAGTGAGACTCTGGGTAGTGAGACACTGGGTAGTGAGACAGTGAGACACGGGGTAGTGAGACACTGGGTAGTGAGACACGGGTAGTGAAACACTGTGTGGTGAGACACTGGGTAGTGAGACACTGGGTAGGGAGACACTCGGTAGTGAGACACTGCTAGTGAGACACTGGGTAGTGAGACACTGGGGTAGTGAGACTCTGGGGTAGTGAGACACTGCTAGTGAGACACGGGTAGTGAAACACTGTGTAGTGAGACACTGGGTAGTGAGACACTGGGTAGTGAGACACTCGGTAGTGAGACACTGCTAGTCAGACGCTGGGTAGTGAGACACTGGGGTAGTGAGACACTGGGTAGTGAGACACTGGGTAGAGAGACACTGGGGTAGTGAGACACTGGGTAGTGAGACCCTGGGTAGTAAGACACTGGGTAGTGAGACATTGGGTAGTGAGACACTGGGTAGTGAGACACTGGGTAGTGAGACATTGGGTAGTGAGACACTGGGTAGTGAGACACTGCTAGTCAGACACTGCTAGTGAGACACTGGGTAGTGAGACACTGAATGGTGAGACACATGTAGTGAGAGACTGGGTAATGAAACACTGGTAATGAGACTCTAGGTAGTGAGACAGTGAGACACTGGGTAGTGAGACAGTGAGACTCTGGGTAGTGAGACAGTGAGACTCTGGGTAATGAGACAGTGAGACACTGGGTAGTGAGACAGTGAGACTCTGGGTAGTGAGACAGTGAGACTCTGGGTAGTGAGACAGTGAGACTCTGGGTAGTGAGACAGTGAGACACTGGGTAGTGAGACACTGGGTAGTGAGGCAGTGAGACACTGGGTAGTGAGACAGTGAGACACTGGGTAGTGAGACAGTGAGACTCTGGGTAGTGAGACACTGGGTAGTGAGGCAGTGAGACTCTGGGTAGTGAGACAGTGAGACACTGGGTAGTGAGACACTGGGTAGTGAGACACTGGGTAGTGAGACACGGGTAGTGAAACACTGTGTAGTGAGACACTGGGTAGTGAGACACTGGGTAGTGAGACACTCGGTAGTGAGACACTGCTAGTGAGACACTGTGTAGTGAGACACTGGGGTAGTGAGACACTGGGGTAGTGAGACACTGGGGTAGTGAGACACTGGGGTAGTGAGACACTGGGTAGTGAGACACAGGTAGTCAGACACTGGTAGTGAGACATTGGGTAGTGAGACACTGGGTAGTGAGACACTGCTAATCAGACACTGCTAGTGAGACACTGGGTAGTGAGACACTGAATGGTGAGACACATGTAGTGAGAGACTGGGTAATGAAACACTGGTAATGAGACTCTCGGTAGTGAGACAGTGAGACTCTGGGTAGTGAGACAGTGAGACTCTGGGTAATGAGACAGTGAGGCACTGGGTAGTGAGACACTGGGTAGTGAGACAGTGAGACTCTGGGTAGTGAGACAGTGAGACACTGAGTAGTGAGACAGTGAGACTCTGGGTATTGAGACAGTGAGACTCTGGGTAGTGAGACAGCGAGACTCTGGGTAGTGAGACAGTGAGACACTGGGTAGTGAGACACTGGGTAGTGAGGCAGTGAGACACTGGGTAGTGAGACAGTGAGACACTGGGTAGTGAGACAGTGAGACTCTGGGTAGTGAGACACTGGGTAGTGAGGTAGTGAGACACTGGGTAGTGAGACACTGGGTAGTGAGACACATGTAGTGAGAGACTGGGTAATGAAACACTGGTAATGAGACTCTAGGTAGTGAGACAGTGAGACACTGGGTAGTGAGACAGTGAGACTCTGGGTAGTGAGACAGTGAGACTCTGGGTAATGAGACAGTGAGACACTGGGTAGTGAGACAGTGAGACTCTGGGTAGTGAGACAGTGAGACTCTGGGTAGTGAGACAGCGAGACTCTGGGTAGTGAGACAGTGAGACACTGGGTAGTGAGACACTGGGTAGTAAGGCAGTGAGACACTGGGTAGTGAGACAGTGAGACACTGGGTAGTGAGACAGTGAGACTCTGGGTAGTGAGACACTGGGTAGTGAGACAGTGAGACACTGGGTAGTGAGACACTGGGTAGTGAGACACTGGGTAGTGAGACACGGGTAGTGAAACACTGTGTAGTGAGACACTGGGTAGTGAGACACTGGGTAGTGAGACACTCGGTAGTGAGACACTGCTAGTGAGACACTGTGTAGTGAGACACTGGGGTAGTGAGACACTGGGGTAGTGAGACACTGGGGTAGTGAGACACTGGGGTAGTGAGACACTGGGTAGTGAGACACAGGTAGTCAGACACTGGTAGTGAGACATTGGGTAGTGAGACACTGGGTAGTGAGACACTGCTAGTCAGACACTGCTAGTGAGACACTGGGTAGTGAGACACTGAATGGTGAGACACATGTAGTGAGAGACTGGGTAATGAAACACTGGTAATGAGACTCTGGGTAGTGAGACAGTGAGACTCTGGGTAGTGAGACAGTGAGACTCTGGGTAATGAGACAGTGAGGCACTGGGTAGTGAGACACTGGGTAGTGAGACAGTGAGACTCTGGGTAGTGAGACAGTGAGACACTGGGTAGTGAGACAGTGAGACTCTGGGTAGTGAGACAGTGAGACTCTGGGTAGTGAGACAGCGAGACTCTGGGTAGTGAGACAGTGAGACACTGGGTAGTGAGACACTGGGTAGTGAGGCAGTGAGACACTGGGTAGTGAGACAGTGAGACACTGGGTAGTGAGACAGTGAGACTCTGGGTAGTGAGACACTGGGTAGTGAGGTAGTGAGACACTGGGTAGTGAGACACTGGTTAGTGAGACACGGGTAGTGAAACACTGTGTAGTGAGACACTGGGTAGTGAGACACTGTGGTAGTGAGACACTGGGGTAGTGAGACACTGGGTAGTGAGACACTGGGTAGTGAGACACGGGGGTAGTGAGACACTGCTAGTGAGACACTGGGTAGTGAGACACTGGGTAGAGAGACACTGGGGTAGTGAGACACTGGGTAGTGAGACCCTGGGTAGTAAGACACTGCTAGTGAGACACTGGTAGTGAGACATTGGGTAGTGAGACACTGGGTAGTGAGACACTGGGTAGTGAGACATTGGGTAGTGAGACACTGTGTAGTGAGACACTGCTAGTCAGACACTGCTAGTGAGACACTGGGTAGTGAGACACTGAATGGTGAGACACTGGGTAGTGAGACACTGAATGGTGAGACATGTAGTGAGAGACTGGGTAATGAAACACTGGTAATAAGACTCTGGGTAGTGAGACAGTGAGACTCTGGGTAGTGAGACAGTGAGACTCTGGGTAGTGAGACAGTGAGACTCTGGGTAATGAGACAGTGAGGCACTGGGTAGTGAGACACTGGGTAGTGAGACAGTGAGACTCTGGGTAGTGAGACAGTGAGACACTGGGTAGTGAGACAGTGAGACTCTGGGTAGTGAGACAGTGAGACACTGGGTAGTGAGACAGTGAGACACTGGGTAGTGAGACTCTGGGTACTGAGACAGCGAGACTCTGGGTAGTGAGACAGCGAGACTCTGGGTAGTGAGATAGTGAGACACTGGGTAGTGAGACACTGGGTAGTGAGGCAGTGAGACTCTGGGTAGTGAGACAGTGAGACACTGGGTAGTGAGACACTGGGTAGTGAGACCCTGGGTAGTAAGACACTGCTAGTCAGACACTGGTAGTGAGACACTGGGTAGTGAGACACTGGGGTAGTGAGACACTGGGGTAGTGAGACACTGGGTAGTGAGACGCTGGGTAGTGAGACGCTGGGTAGTGAGGCATTGGGTAGTGAGACACTGGGTAGTGAGACACTGGGTAGTGAGGCAGTGAGACACTGGGTAGTGAGACAGTGAGACACTGCGTAGTGAGACAGTGAGACTCTGGGTAGTGAGACACTGGGTAGTGAGGCAGTGAGACTCTGGGTAGTGAGACAGTGAGACACGGGGTAGTGAGACACTGGGTAGTGAGACACTGGGTAGTGAGACACGGGTAGTGAAACGCTGTGTAGTGAGACACTGGGTAGTGAGACACTGGGTAGTGAGACACTCGGTAGTGAGACACTGCTAGTGAGACACTGGGTAGTGAGACACTGGGGTAGTGAGACTCTGGGGTAGTGAGACACTGCTAGTGAGACACGGGTAGTGAAACACTGTGTAGTGAGACACTGGGTAGTGAGACACTGGGTAGTGAGACACTCGGTAGTGAGACACTGCTAGTCAGACGCTGGGTAGTGAGACACTGGGGTAGTGAGACACTGGGTAGTGAGACACTGGGTAGAGAGACACTGGGGTAGTGAGACACTGGGTAGTGAGACCCTGGGTAGTAAGACACTGGGTAGTGAGACATTGGGTAGTGAGACACTGGGTAGTGAGACACTGGGTAGTGAGACACTGGGTAGTGAGACACTGCTAGTCAGACACTGCTAGTGAGACACTGGGTAGTGAGACACTGAATGGTGAGACACATGTAGTGAGAGACTGGGTAATGAAACACTGGTAATGAGACTCTAGGTAGTGAGACAGTGAGACACTGGGTAGTGAGACAGTGAGACTCTGGGTAGTGAGACAGTGAGACTCTGGGTAATGAGACAGTGAGACACTGGTTAATGAGACACTGGGTAGTGAGACAGTGAGACTCTGGGTAGTGAGACACTGAGACATTGGGTAGTGAGACAGTGAGACTCTGGGTAGTGAGACAGTGAGACTCTGGGTAGTGAGACAGTGAGACTCTGGGTAGTGAGACAGTGAGACACTGGGTAGTGAGACACTGGGTAGTGAGGCAGTGAGACTCTGGGTAATGAGACAGTGAGACACTGGGTAGTGAGACACTGGGTAGTGAGGCAGTGAGACTCTGGGTAGTGAGACAGTGAGACACTGGGTAGTGAGACACTGGGTAGTGAGACAGTGAGACTCTGGGTAGTGAGACAGTGAGACTCTGCGTAGTGAGACACTGGGCAGTAAGACACTGGGTAGTGAGACACTAGGGTAGTGAGACACTGGGTAGTGAGACACTGGGTAGTGAGACACTGGGGTAGTGAGACACTGGGTAGTGAGACACTGGGTAGTGAGACACTGGGTAGTGAGACACTAGGGTAGTGAGACACTGGGTAGTGAGACACTGGGGTAGTGAGACACTGGGTAGTGAGACACTGGGTAGTGAGACACTGGGTAGTGAGACACTACGGTAGTGAGACACTGGGTAGTGAGACACTGGGGTAGTGAGACAGTGAGACTCTGGGTAGTGAGACAGTGAGACACTGGGTAGTGAGACAGTGCGACTCTGGGTAGTGAGACACTGGGTAGTGAGGCAGTAAGACTCTGGGTAGTGAGACAGTGAGACACTGGGTAGTGCCACTCTGGGTAGTGAGACACTGGGTAGTGAGGCAGTAAGACTCTGGGTAGTGAGACAGTGAGATTCTGGGTAGTGAGTCACTGGTCTGCTGTTGTCTCTGCATATAACATTATTACTCTCATAGCCATGTGTTTGTTTGCGTGTTCACCACAAGTACCGTGTGAGGTTAATGTTGTTTCTTGATTTATTGCGACAGGTTATCATCTATGTTGGTGTTTGAACACCTCAAAACCACTCTTGTTGTATTGCCAGAAAGGGTGCAAACCTATTGTTACTTTGGAACTGCCAAAAAAAATGGGTCTCATGATACCCATCATTATTTTCATTGTTCTTGTTTCATAACTTTCATACTGGGCACAACAAAATAGAATGCCCCACGGACATCAACTGCTGCTCTCTCCATTCTCATTTCAGTCGTCAACGAGAGCCTGGCCGACACCACCGCCGCCAACACCGCCGCCAACACCGCCGCCAACACCGACGCCGCCAACACCGACGCCGCCAACACCACCACCACCGCCAACACCGCCACCAACATCGCCACCACCAACACCACCACCGCCAACACCACCGCCGCCATCACCGCCGCCAACACCGCCGCCAACACCACCAACGCCGCCAACACCGCCAACGCCGCTGCCAACACCGACGGTGCCAACACCGCCGCCAACACCGCTGCCAACATCACCACCAACAGCACCGCCACCAACACCGCCGCCACCAACACCGCCGCCAACACCGCCAACACCGCCGCCAACACCGCCGCCAACACCGCCACCGCCAACACTGCCACCAACACTGCCACCACCACCGCCACCGCCAACACCGCCAACACCGCCAACACCGCCACCAACACCGCCGCCAACACCACCGCTAACACCGCCAACATCACCACCAACAGCGCCACCACCAACACCGCCAACAACACCACCAACATCACCACCAACACCACCACCAACACTGCCACCAACACCGCCACCAACACCACCACCAACACTGCCACCAACACTACCACCAACACCGCCGCAAACACCACCGCCAACACCACCACCACCGCCAACACCGCCACCAACACCGCCACCAACACCGCCACCAACACCACCACCAACACCACCACCAACACCACCAACACCGCCGCCGCCAACACCGCCACCAACACCACCGCCAACGCCGCCGCCGCCAACGGCACCACCAACACCACCGCCAACACTGCCACCAACACTGCCACCAACCCCACCGCCAACACCACCACCACCGCCAACACTGCCAACACTGCCACCACCGCCAACATTGCCACCACCAACACCACCGCCACCAACACCGCCAACGGCACCACCAACACCGCCACCAACAGCACCGCCAACACCACCACCGCCAACACTGCCACCACCAACACCACCGCCAACACCACCGCCAACACTGCCACCACCAACACCACCGCCAACGGCACCACCGCCAACGGCACCACCACCAACACCGCCAAACGGCACCACCACCGGTGAGGCTCTGTCGCTGAGTAAGTGCCAGCGACTAATTGTCGACGAGCGGCTTCCCGCATCGACGCCGGGCACACGAATGCGGGCCGGAGGCCGTCTCCGTTTATTGCTACAAACGACGCCCTGTCTCGATCATGGCACCTCCTTTGCCAGTGCCACAATATAACAATAGGGTTTTTCCCCCTCTTTTTTCTGGCAACGGAACTGAAACCTTTTTGCAAGGAATCATGTCACTGCATTAACAACAATACTCGTGGTCTGAATGCAGACAAAAAACACTGATAATATATGCATTATATTTTTTTAAAATAAAAATAAAATTTCATTTTTTTTAAGTATTTTTTTATTTTGTATTTTATTTTTTTTTATTTTTTTTATTGTTTTTTTAAATTTGTTGTTTTTTACGTGACTTTACCGAATAGAGCCAAAGAGTATGGATCCTTGCAGTCGCGGAAGCTTTAAATCTAGAATTTAAATCTCGAATGCATTATATTGTTGGTTCTTTCGGTAAAGTCACGTATAAAGGAAACAATAAAATAATAACAAAAAATATAACAATAAAATTCTCACGACGTTTCGACTGCAACACAAGCAGCAATCATCATCAGGTGTGAAAAGCACAGCAAGAAAAATTGAAAGGATTTTCTTTGCTGTCGTTTTCACACCCGATGGTGATTGCTGCTTTGTGTTGCAGTCGTAAACGTCGTGATAATTTTATCGTTTTATACTTTTTTTATTATTTTATTGTTTCCCTTCTACGTGGTGACTTTACCAGAAGAGCCAAGAATAATAATTTTATTGTTATATATTTTTATTATTTTATTGTTTCCCTTCTACGCGGTGACTTTACCGGAAGAACCAAGAATAATAATTTTATTGTTTTACAATAATTGTATTGTTTTATATATATTTTTATTATTTTATTGTTTCCCTTCTACGTGGTGGTGACTTTACCGGAAGAGCCAAGAATAATAATTTTATTGTTTTACAATAATTCTATCGTTTTATATTTTTTATTATTTTAGTGTTTCCCTATCTACGCGGTGGTGACTTTACCGAAAGAACCAAGAATAATAATTTTATTGTTTTACAATAATTGTATTGTTTTATATTTTTATTATTTTATTATTTCCCTTCTACGTGGTGGTGACTTTACCGAAAGAACCAAGAATATGAATCCCTGCAGTCACGAAAGCTTTAAATCAAAATGTAATAAATGCATTGTCCTTGAAACTGATTGGTCCACACCAGAGACGGCTTTCTTTCGAGCCTCGTCTCAAACGGTGTTATGCCAGAAGGACGCCACAAGGTGAACAGCTCATTACTCTGATAGTGGCGTTGTCTTTTTAGCTGTTCGCCTTTTTTGGCGTCCTCTGGTCTAACCCCGGTTGAGACGAGGCTCGAAAGGGAGCCGTCTCTGGTTGTGGACCAATCGGTTTCAAGGACAATGCATCGCATATTATCATAGTATGTTTTTTGTTGTTTGTATTTTGACCACAAGTATTGTGGTTAATGCAGTAACATGATTCCTCGCACCAAGGTTTCAGTTTTGTTGCCGGAAGAAAGGGGGAAACCCCTATGATTTTATGAGACATTTACATTTACGTGATATAACCCCCCAAAAAAAACCCCTGTATTATGGATCCTGCAAGGAAATGGTGAAGACTATTTGGCCAAAACGTCCCCCATGCACACTGTAGAACGTGGGATGAGCCCGCCCAATGTTGAGCACTTTCTTGCTCGACCGTCTGGTCGAGCACCAATTGGGTCGAGGCTCAAAAGATAAGCCGTCCCTTGGTGTGGATCAATCAGTTTCAAGGACAATGCCACATATATTATCATAGTATGTTTTTTTTTTCGATTTTAAGCTTTCGTGACTGCAAGGATTCATCTTCTTCGGTTCTTTCGGTAAGGTCACGTAGAATGAGAATGAAATAATTAATTAATAATAATAAAAATAACACAATAAAATTCTCACGACGTTTCGGCCACAACACAAGTGGCCTTCTTGTGATGAATATAATCTAGGGTGGGATACAGAGCACAGACCGCTATAGTGCGTGAGACGATGCGTAACGCCGGGCCTCAAAAAAGACCGAGTAGCATCGAAAAGCATCCAGCAGCATTCCAGTGCCTCATGTGACGATGACGACGACGACGATAATAATGGCTAGGAGATGTTAACTACCTCGCCTGGTATGCAGGAGGTCGTGGGTTCGATCCCGACCCTGACGATGCCTGCTGCTGCTGTTTATGTAGAGTCTGTGTGTTTCTCTCTCTCATAATCACGGTGGCTATGAGATGTTAACTACCTCGCCTGGTATACAGGAGGTCGTGGGTTCGATCCCGACCCTGACGATGCCTGCTGCTGCTGTATATGTGGAGTCTGTGTGTGTCTCTCTCTCATCATCACGGTGGGTAGGAGATGTTAACTACCTCGCCTGGTATACAGGAGGTCGTGGGTTCGATCCCGACCCTGACGATGCCTGCTGCTTCTGTATATGTGGAGTTTGTGTGTGTCTCTCTCATCACCACGGTGGCTAGGAGATGTTAACTACCTCGCCTGGTATGCAGGAGGTCGTGGGTTCGATCCCGACCCTGACGCTGCCTGCTGCTGCTGTATATGTGGAGTCTTTGTGTCTCTCTCTCATCACCACGGTGGCTAAGAGATGTTAACTACCTCGCCTGGTATACAGGAGGCCGTGGGTTCGATCCCGACCCTGACGATGCCTGCTGCTGCTGCTGTATATATGGAGTTTGTGTGTCTCTCTCTCCCGGTGGTCGCGTGGATTTTTCCCCGGGTCTCCTCCGATTTTTCCCTTCCACATTTAGAATCAACGTCGCTACGCGTTGAGAGGGTTTCCACGCGATGATGACAGCGATGATGATGATGATGAAGCCCACTTCATTGAGCTATCATTTGTGAAAGCCAGGTCGCTTCTGATAAAGAGCGACTACACAGCGGCTCGATGGTGTCCTCACCTGGTTAAATATCAACATCGTTTTAGTTTAATCTGTTGCTGCTACTGATATTGTTGTTGTTGTTGTTCAGATACCTCAATGCCGACCACTGCTCCCACTGTTCTATCGACCGTCGCGAGTTGGGACTGGAGTGAGTCGCCTCTCGCCACGCCTTGAGCCAGAAAGCAAAACCTCGAGAGATGTTAAGAATAAGAAACAGTGACCGTTGTATGTACGCGTGTGTGAGTGTCGATTTAAAGCTTTCGCGACTGCAGGGATTCATCTTCTTGGTTCTTTCGGTAAAGTCGCCACCACGTAGAAGGGGAGTAATAAAATGATACAAATATAAAACATTAATAACATAAAATTCTCACGACGTTTCGGCCACAACGCAAGCAGCCGTCCTCAGGTGAAGAAACAGAGCTGTCGGGAAGACGGCGCTCCAATGTCGTGAGAATTTCCTTTTATTATGTTTTATATTTTGATTATTTTATTATTTCCCTTCTACTTGACTTTACCGAAAGAACCAAGAAGATGTGTATGTGTGTTGAACCCCTTTCGCACCGGACGTGGCCAAGCATGGCTAATCTGAGGTTCGGGGGAGGGACAACAAACTATG
Source organism: Petromyzon marinus (assembly GCF_048934315.1). Classification (NCBI taxonomy): domain Eukaryota; kingdom Metazoa; phylum Chordata; class Hyperoartia; order Petromyzontiformes; family Petromyzontidae; genus Petromyzon; species Petromyzon marinus. Next base: position 1,410,392 of record NW_027423124.1, read on the forward strand.
GGTCTTTGTGTGAGTCTATGGGTCTTTGTGTGAGTCTGGGTCTTTGTGTGAGTCTATGAGTCTCTGTGTGAGTCTATGAGTCTCTGTGAGGCTGTAAGCCTCTGTGTGAGTCTATGGATCTCAGTGTGGGGAGTCTATGGGTCTGCCTGAATCAATGGGTCTCTGCGTGAGTCTATGGGTCTCCGCGTGAGTCTATGGGTTTCTGTGTGAGTCTATGGGTCTCTGCGTGAGTCTATGGGTCTCTGTGTGAGTCTATGGGTCTCTGTGTGAGTCTATGGGTCTGTGTGTGAGTCTATGGGTCTCTGTGTGAGTCTATGGGTCTCTGTGTGAGCCTACTGGTCTTTGTGTGAGTCTATGGGTCTTTGTGTGAGTCTGGGTCTCTGTGTGAGTCTATGAGTCTCTGTGAGGCTGTAAGCCTCTGTGTGAGTCTATGGATCTCAGTGTGAGGGTGTCTATGGGTCTGCCTGAATCTATGGGTCTCCGCGTGAGGCTATGGGTCTCCGCGTGAGTCTATGGGTTTCTGTGTGAGTCTATGGGTCTCTGCGTGAGTCTATGGGTCTCTGTGTGAGTCTATGGGTCTCTGTGTGAGTCTATGGGTCTCTGTGTGAGTCTATGGGTCTCTGCGTGAGTCTATGGGTCTCTGTGTGAGTCTATGGGTCCTCTGTGTGAGCCTATGGGTCTCTGTGTGAGTCTATGGGTCTCTGTGTGAGTCTATGGGTCTCTGTGTGAGTCTATGGGTCTCCGAGTGAGTCCATAGGTCTCTATGTGAGTCTATAGGTCTCTGTGAGTCTATGGGTCTCTGTGTGAGTCTATGGGTCTGTGTGTGAGTCTGTGGGTCTCTGTGTGAGTCTATGGGTCTGTACGTGAGAGGCTATGGGTTTCTGTGTGAGTCTATGGGTCTCTGTGTGAGTCTACGGGTCTCTGTGTGAGTCTATGAGTCTCTGTGAGGCTGTACGTCTCTGTGTGAGTCTGTGGATCCTAGTGTGAGGAGTCTATGGGTATCTGTGTGAGTCTATGGGGCTCTGCATGAGTCTATGGGTCTCTGCGTGAGTCTACGAGTCTCTGCGTGAGTCTACAAGTCTCTGTGTGAGTTTATGGGTCTCTGTGTGAGTCTATGGGTCTCTGCGTGAGTCTATGGGTCTCTGCGTGAGTCTACGAGTCTCTGCGTGAGTCTATGGGTCTCTGCGTGAGTCTATGGGTCTCTGCGTGAGTCTACGAGTCTCTGCGTGAGTCTATGGGTCTTTGTGTGAGTCTATGGGTCTCTGTGTGAGTCTATGGCTATCTGTGTGAGTCTACGAGTCTCTGTGTGAGTCTCCGAGTCTCTGTGTGAGTCTATGGGTCTCTGTGTGAGTCTACGAGTCTCTGTGTGAGTCTCCGAGTCTCTGTGTGAGTCTATGGATCTCTGTGTGAGTCTACTGGTCGATGTGTGAGTCTATGAGTCTCTGCGTGAGTCTACTGGTCTATGTGTGAGTCTATGAGTCTCTGCATGAGTCTTCGAGTCTCTGTGCGAGTCCACCAGTCTCTGTGTGAGTCTATGGGTCTTTCTGTGCATCTATGGGTCTCTGTGTGAGTCTGTGGGTCTCTGTGTGAGTCTGTGGGTCTCTGTGAGTCTATGGGTCTCCGCGTGAGTCTATGGGTCTGTATGTGATAGGCTATGGGTCTGTGTGTGAGTCTACGAGTCTCAGCGCGGGTCTCCGCGTGCGATGTGTGTGCGTTTGAACTTCTCGTCTCGCCGAATCACCGCGCCGCCTCTGTCTCAACCCGCCGACCCCTGATCTCCCCGGACCCCCACCCCGCGAACCGTCCACGAAGACCCCCAGGTTCGACTCAGCGGCAGCGGCACCGCGACGCCGTGCCAGGGCCTCCTGGAGCTGCTCCACGGCGGCTCGTGGGGCACCGTCTGCGGCGAGCGCCTCCCGGCGCTGGCCGACGTCGCCTGCCTTAAGCTCGGCTGCGGCCGCTTGGGCCGCCTGCTCAACGGCAGCGACGCCGGCGGAGGCATCGGCGTGGCGCCCGTGGCGTGGTGGAGCATCTCCTGCGCCCGGTGGCAGCCGGCGCCCACCCACTGCGCTGTGACGTCGGCGGGGGCAGATTGCGGCGGCGGCGGAGGCGGCGCGGCGATCGTCCAGTGCACGGGTGAACGAACGTTGGGGTGGGGGTCGCGGTGGGGGTGGGGGCGTGGGTGGGGGTGGGGTGGGGTTGAGTTTGGTGGAGTGGGTGGCGTGGGTGGGGTGGGTGGGGTGGGTGGGGTTGAGTTTGGTGGAGTGGGTGGGGTGGGTGGGGTGGGTGGGGTTGAGTTTGGTGGAGTGGGTGGGGTAGGATTGGGGTTCATTTTGTTGGGCTAGGGCTGGGGTGGATTGGGTTGCGGTGGGGTTGGGTGGGTGTGGTCGGGTGGGTAGGGTGCAGTGGGGTGGCTAGAGTGGGTAGGGTGTTGTTGGGTGGCTAGGGTGGGTAGGGTGTTGTGGGGTGGCTAGGGTGGGTAGGCTGTTGTGGGGTGGCGAGGGTGGGTAGGGTGGCTGGGATGGGTGTGGTGGGTTTTCTGGGTGGGGTTTGGTGGCTAGGGTTAGGATGTTCGATTTTGCAAGCTTGGACAAAGCTCCAGCAAGCAAGAAGACCACGCCACGATGCACACCCCACATAGCACAGTAGTAGCAGCAGTAGTTAGGCCCTGAGTACAATGACATTGCTGGACCTTGCTCCGCATCTACATCGGCTGTGATAATTCCCACGCGATGATGATGTTGATGCCGATGTTGTTGTCGATGATGGCGATGGGTGATGTTGATGATGTTGTTGATGATGCTGTTGATGATGTTGATGACGGTGATGATGCTGGCGGGTGTATGTTGGTGATGATGCATACCGATGCTGTTGACGTTGTTGTTGATGATGCTGACGTCGTTGACGCTATTTATTACGTTGGTGCTGATGTTGTTGACGCTATTTATTAATGTTGATGTTGTTGACGCTGCTGCTGCTGCTGCTACTGTTGTCTCCCATCGCCTTCTCTATCCTCCCCACAGGCGCCGTGCTCCGTCTCTCCGGTGACCCTGGCACTTGCTCGGGCTCCGTGCAGTATTTCTCCAACGGCTCTTGGCACGACGTCTGTGCCTCCTCCTCCACTCCCTCCTCCTCCTTCTCCTCCACGTCCTCCTACACCTCTTCCTACCCCTCCACACCTCCCACCACCACCACCACCTCGAACCTCACGGCCGAAAACTCCACGACCACCACCACCTCATCACCCGTCTCCACCTCCTCACCCACCGGCGCCTCCTCCTCGAACCTCACGGCCGAAAACTCCACCACCACCACCGCCACCACCACCTCATCATCATCCTCCACCTCCTCCACCACCTCCACAACCTCGAACCTCACGGCCGAAAACTCCACCACCACCGCCACCACCACCAACACCACCGCCACCACCCCATCCTCCACCACTACCACCTCCACAACCTCGAACCTCACGGCCGAAAACTCCACCACCACCGCCACCACCTCATCATCCTCCACCTCATCATCCTCCAACTCGAACCTCACGGCTGAAAACTCCACCACCACCGCCACCACCACATCATCCTCCACTTCGAACCTCACAGCCGACAACACCACCACCACCAACACCGCCACCACCCCATCCTCCACCACCACCAACACCACCACCACCCCATCCTCCACCACTACCACCTCAACAACCTCGAACCTCACGGCCGAAAACTCCACCATCACCGCCACCACCTCATCATCCTCCACCTCATCATCCTCCACCTCGAACCTCACGGCTGAAAACTCCACCACCACCTCCACCACCTCATCATCCTCCACCTCATCATCCTCCACTTCGAACCTCACGGCCGAAAACTCCACCACCACCGCCACCAACACCACCGCCACCACCACATCATCCTCCACCTCGAACCTCACGGCCGACACCACCACCACCCCATCCTCCACCACCTCCACAACCGCGAACCTCACGGCCGACGTGGTCTGCCGTCTGCTTGGGTGCGGCAGCGGAGCTTGGAGCGTCGTCGACTCCCGACCTTCGATGGCCAACTCCTCGACCTCCTCGTCAGCCCGACCCATTGGGCTCTCCTGTCGGGGTGACGAGAGTAGCGTATTCGACTGCCAACTCGGCGGCCAGGACAAGTGCCCGGGCAGTGGCGCCTTGCACGTGGTGTGCGCAGGTGAATGCCTCAATAGTGGCTCGGACGGTAGCAGCAGCAGCAGCAACACCAGCAAGGTGTGACATTTTGAAACGTTTACGAAAGGAAGAATAGAACGGCATGGGGAGAGGGAGAGATAGAGAGAGAGAGGGGCAGACGTCAAATATACAGCAGCGGCGGGCATCGTCAGCTGTCGGGATCGAACCCACGAACTTCCTTCATACCGTATCTTAGCCACTGTAATGAGAGAGACACACACACAGAGTTCAAATATACAGCAGCGGCAGGCATCATCAGGGTCTGGATCGAACCCACGAACTTCCTGCATACCGTATCTTAGCCACTGGTAATGAGAGAGACACACACACAGACTTCAAATATACAGTGGCAGGCATCATCAGGGTCTGGATCGAACCCACGAACTTCCTGCATACCGTATCTTAGCCACTGTAATGAGAGAGACACACACAGACTTCAAATATACAGCAGCGGGCATCGTCAGCTGTCGGGATCGAACCCACGAACTTCCTGCGTACCGTATCTTAGCCACAGTAATGAGAGAGACACACACACACAGAGTTCAAATATGCAGCGGCAGGCATCATCAGGGTCTGGATCGAACCCACGAACTTCCTGCATACCATATCTTAGCCACTGTAATGAGAGAGACACACACACAGACTTCAAATATACAGCGGCAGGCATCATCAGGGTCTGGATCGAACCCACGAACTTCCTGCGTACCGTATCGTAGCCACTGTAATGAAAGAGACACACACAGAGTTCAAATATACAGCAGCGGCAGGCATCATCAGGGTCTGGATCGAACCCACGAACTTCCTGCATACCATATCTTAGCCACTGTAATGAGAGAGACACACACAGAGTTCAAATATACAGCAGCGGCGGGCATCATCACGGTCTGGATCGAACCCACGAACTTCCTGCGTACCGTATCTTAGCCACTGGTAATGAGAGAGACACACATAGACTTCAAATATACAGCTGCGGCGGGCATCGTCAGGTGTCTGGATCGAACCCACGCTCTCCTGTATACCTGGCGAGGTAGTTAACATCTCCTAGCTACTTACCTGTTGTATGGGAAAAAAGTGAAGCGGTGCATTTGGGAATGGTCGATGATCCTCTGTCATCCATAAGAGAGGAGGTTTTGTTGGGTTAGATCACATGAATATTAATGTTGTGTCGTTAAACCCGCCGCAGCCAATCAGTGACAGGTTTGTCACTTAAACAACACGTGCCAATTCGTTACTTAGTTCAGCACGAACCGGTGCGTGTGTGTGTGTGTGTGTTGGAGAGTAAACCCACTACAATATTTAAAATTAGGAAGGGTTTGTCAAGTAAACAGAACGTGACAATAAGTTTCTTAGTTGTTCACTAACCTGTGTGTGTTGGAGAGTAAACCCACTTCAATATTTACAATCAGGAAGGGTTCGTTAAGTAAATAGAACGTGACAATTAGTTTATTAGTTCTTCATTAACCAGTGTGTGTGTAGGAGAGTAAACCCACTACAATATTTACAATCAGAAAGGGTTTGTCAAGTAAACAGAACGTGACATTTAGTTTCTTAGTTGTTCACTAACCTGTGTGCGTTTGTGTGTTGGAGAGTAAACCCACTTCAATATTTACAATTAGGAAGGGTTTGCCAAGTAAACAGAACGTGACAATAAGTTTCTTAGTTGTTCACTAACCTGCGTGTTTGTGTTGGAGAGTAAACCCACTACAATATTTACAATCAGGAAGGGTTTGTCAAGTAAATAGAACGTGACAATTAGTTCCTTAGTTCTTCACTAACCTGTGTGTGTGTGTGTTGGAGAGTAAACCCACTTCAATATTTACAATCAGGAAGGGTTTGTCTAGTAAACAGAACGTGACAATTAGTTTCCTAGTCCTTCACTAACCTGTGTGTGTGTGTGTTGGAGAGTAAACCCACTACAATATTTACAATCAGGAAGGGTTTGTCAATTAAACAGAACGTGACAATAAGTTTCTTAGTTGTTCACTAACCTGTGTGTGTGTGTGTGTTGGAGAGTAAACCCACTTCAATATTTACAATCAGGAAGGGTTTGTCAAACAAACAGAATGTGACAATTAGTTTCTTAGTTGTTCACTAACCTGTGTGTGTGTGTTGGAGAGTAAACCCACATCAATATTTACAATTAGGAAGGATTTGTCAAGTACACAGAACGTGACAATAAGTTTCTTAGTTCTCCACTAACCTGTGTGTGTGTGTTGGAGAGTAAACCCACTTCAATATTTACAATCAGGAAGGGTTTGTCAAGTAAACAGAACGTGACAATTAGTTTATTAGTTCTTCACTAACCTGTGTGTGTGTGTTGGAGAGTAAACCCACTACAATATTTAAAATTAGGAAGGGTTTGTCAAGTAAACAGAACGTGACAATAAGTTTCTTAGTTGTTCATTAACCTGTGTGTGTTGGAGAGTAAACCCACTTCAATATTTACAATCAGGAAGGGTTCGTTAAGTAAATAGAACGTGACAATTAGTTTATTAGTTCTTCATTAACCAGTGTGTGTGTAGGAGAGTAAACCCACTACAATATTTACAATCAGGAAGGGTTTGTCAAGTAAACAGAACGTGACATTTAGTTTCTTAGTTGTTCACTAACCTGTGTGCGTTTGTGTGTTGGAGAGTAAACCCACTTCAATATTTACAATTAGGAAGGGTTTGCCAAGTAAACAGAATGTGACAATAAGTTTGTTAGTTGTTCACTAACCTGTGTGTGTGTGTGTTGGAGAGTAAACCCACTACAATATTTACAATCAGGAAGGGTTTGTCAAGTAAATAGAACGTGACAATTAGTTCCTTAGTTCTTCACTTACCTGTGTGTGTGTGTTGGAGAGTAAACCCACTTCAATATTTACAATCAGGAAGGGTTTGTCTAGTAAACAGAACGTGACAATTAGTTTCCTAGTCCTTCACTAACCTGTGTGTGTGTGTGTTGGAGAGTAAACCCACTACAATATTTACAATCAGGAAGGGTTTGTCAATTAAACAGAACGTGACAATAAGTTTCTTAGTTGTTCACTAACCTGTGTGTGTGTGTGTTGGAGAGTAAACCCACTTCAATATTTACAATCAGGAAGGGTTTGTCAAGCAAACAGAATGTGACAATTAGTTTCTTAGTTGTTCACTAACCTGTGTGTGTGTGTTGGAGAGTAAACCCACATCAATATTTACAATTAGGAAGGATTTGTCAAGTACACAGAACGTGACAATAAGTTTCTTAGTTCTCCACTAACCTGTGTGTGTGTGTTGGAGAGTAAACCCACTTCAATATTTACAATCAGGAAGGGTTTGTCAAGTAAACAGAACGTGACAATTAGTTTATTAGTTCTTCACTAACCTGTGTGTGTGTGTTGGAGAGTAAACCCACTACAATATTTAAAATTAGGAAGGGTTTGTCAAATAACAGAACGTGACAATAAGTTTCTTAGTTGTTCACTAACCTGTGTGTGTTGGAGAGTAAACCCACTTCAATATTTACAATCAGGAAGGGTTCGTTAAGTAAATAAAACGTGACAATTAGTTTATTAGTTCTTCATTAACCAGTGTGTGTGTAGGAGAGTAAACCCACTACAATATTTACAATCAGGAAGGGTTTGTAAAGTAAACAGAACGTGACATTTAGTTTCTTAGTTGTTCACTAACCTGTGTGCGTTTGTGTGTTGGAGAGTAAACCCACTTCAATATTTACAATTAGGAAGGGTTTGCCAAGTAAACAGAACGTGACAATAAGTTTCTTAGTTGTTCACTAACCTGTGTGTGTGTGTGTGTTGGAGAGTAAACCCACTACAATATTTGCAATCAGGAAGGGTTTGTCAAGTAAATAGAACGTGACAATTAGTTCCTTAGTTCTTCACTAACCTGTGTGTGTGTGTTGGAGAGTAAACCCACTTCAATATTTACAATCAGGAAGGGTTTGTCTAGTAAACAGAACGTGACAATTAGTTTCCTAGTCCTTCACTAACCTGTGTGTGTGTGTGTGTTGGAGAGTAAACCCACTACAATATTTACAATCAGGAAGGGTTTGTCAATTAAACAGAATGTGACAATTAGTTTCTTAGTTGTTCACTAACCTGTGTGTGTGTGTTGGAGAGTAAACCCACATCAATATTTACAATTAGGAAGGATTTGTCAAGTACACAGAACGTGACAAAAAGTTTCTTAGTTCTCCACTAACCTGTGTGTGTGTGTTGGAGAGTAAACCCACTTCAATATTTACAATCAGGAAGGGTTTGTCAAGTAAACAGAACGTGACAATTAGTTTATTAGTTCTTCACTAACCTGTGTGTGTGTGTGTTGGAGAGTAAACCCACTACAATATTTAAAATTAGGAAGGGTTTGTCAAGTAAACAGAACGTGACAATAAGTTTCTTAGTTGTTCACTAACCTGTGTGTGTTGGAGAGTAAACCCACTTCAATATTTACAATCAGGAAGGGTTCGTTAAGTAAATAGAACGTGACAATTAGTTTATTAGTTCTTCATTAACCAGTGTGTGTGTAGGAGAGTAAACCCACTACAATATTTACAATCAGGAAGGGTTTGTCAAGTAAACAGAACGTGACATTTAGTTTCTTAGTTGTTCACTAACCTGTGTGCGTTTGTGTGTTGGAGAGTAAACCCACTTCAATATTTACAATTAGGAAGGGTTTGCCAAGTAAACAGAACGTGACAATAAGTTTCTTAGTTGTTCACTAACCTGTGTGTGTGTGTGTTGGAGAGTAAACCCACTACAATATTTACAATCAGGAAGGGTTTGTCAAGTAAATAGAACGTGACAATTAGTTCCTTAGTTCTTCACTAACCTGTGTGTGTGTGTTGGAGAGTAAACCCACTTCAATATTTACAATCAGGAAGGGTTTGTCTAGTAAACAGAACGTGACAATTAGTTTCCTAGTCCTTCACTAACCTGTGTGTGTGTGTGTTGGAGAGTAAACCCACTACAATATTTACAATCAGGAAGGGTTTGTCAATTAAACAGAACGTGACAATAAGTTTCTTAGTTGTTCACTAACCTGTGTGTGTGTGTGTTGGAGAGTAAACCCACTTCAATATTTACAATCAGGAAGGGTTTGTCAAGCAAACAGAATGTGACAATTAGTTTCTTAGTTGTTCACTAACCTGTGTGTGTGTGTTGGAGAGTAAACCCACATCAGTATTTACAATTAGGAAGGATTTGTCAAGTACACAGAACGTGACAATAAGTTTCTTAGTTCTCCACTAACCTGTGTGTGTGTGTTGTAGAGTAAACCCACTTCAATATTTACAATCAGGAAGGGTTTGTCAAGTAAACAGAACGTGACAATTAGTTTATTAGTTCTTCACTAACCTGTGTGTGTGTGTTGGAGAGTAAACCCACTACAATATTTACAATCAGGAAGGGTTTGTCAAGTAAATAGAACGTGACAATTAGTTCCTTAGTTCTTCACTAACCTGTGTGTGTGTGTTGGAGAGTAAACCCACTTCAATATTTACAATCAGGAAGGGTTTGTCTAGTAAACAGAACGTGACAATTAGTTTCCTAGTCCTTCACTAACCTGTGTGTGTGTGTTGGAGAGTAAACCCACTACAATATTTACAATCAGGAAGGGTTTGTCAATTAAACAGAACGTGACAATAAGTTTCTTAGTTGTTCACTAACCTGTGTGTGTGTGTGTTGGAGAGTAAACCCACTTCAATATTTACAATCAGGAAGGGTTTGTCAAGCAAACAGAATGTGACAATTAGTTTCTTAGTTGTTCACTAACCTGTGTGTGTGTGTTGGAGAGTAAACCCACATCAGTATTTACAATTAGGAAGGATTTGTCAAGTACACAGAACGTGACAATAAGTTTCTTAGTTCTCCACTAACCTGTGTGTGTGTGTTGTAGAGTAAACCCACTTCAATATTTACAATCAGGAAGGGTTTGTCAAGTAAACAGAACGTGACAATTAGTTTATTAGTTCTTCACTAACCTGTGTGTGTGTTGGAGAGTAAACCCTCTACAATATTTAAAATTAGGAAGGGTTTGTCAAGTAAACAGAACGTGACAATAAGTTTCTTAGTTGTTCACTAACCTGTGTGTGTTGGAGAGTAAACCCACTTCAATATTTACAATCAGGAAGGGTTTGTCAAGTAAACAGAACGTGACAATTAGTTTATTAGTTCTTCACTAACCTGTGTGTTCGTGTTTGAGAGTAAACCCACTACAACATTTACAATCAGGAAGGGTTTGTCAAGTAAACAGAACGTGACAATAAGTTTCTTAGTTTTGATTTAAAGCTTTCGTGACTGCAGTAATTCATATTCTTAGTTTTTTCGGTAAAGTCACGTTGAAGAGAAACAACAGAATAACAAAATATATATAAAACAATAAAAAATATATATATTTTGTTATTCTGTTGTTTCTCTTCAACGTGACTTTACCGAAAAAACTAAGAATATAGTTTCTTAGTTCTTCACTAAACTGTGTGTGTGTGTTTGTTGGAGAGTAAACCCACTACAATATTTACAATTAGGAAGGGTTTGTCAAGTAAATAGAACGTGACAATTAGTTTCTTAGTTGTTCACTAACCTGTGTGTATGTGTGTTGGAGAGTAAATCCACTACAATATTTACAATCAGGAAGGGTTTGTCACGCAAACGTTGACACGACACAACATTTTGTATTTACACGATCTAACCCAAAATCCTCGATTGTCGATCTTGTTAAGTTGTTACATTAACTTAAAACCCACAGCCTTTCACAGCCAGTACAAGGATGCATATTTGTGTGTGTTTGGTAGTAAAGTGATAAGACTGAATGATAAACATTTGGTTATTGTTAAGTTATTAGATTTAAAGCTTTCGTGAATGCAGGGATTCATATTCTTGGTTCTTTCGGTAAAGTCATCACCACGTAGAAGGGAAATAATAAAATAATAAAAATTAAACGTCGTGAGAATTTTAATTGTTTTATATATTTTATTATTTTATTGTTTCCCTTCAACGTGACTTTAGCGAAAGAGCTAAGAATATGAATTACCGCAGTCACGAAAGCTTTAGAATCAAAATTCAACGTACATTGTCGTCGTCATTTTTAAGCGACGAAACCGGTGGGCTTCTCCACGGATCTGGCTGTCGCCTGATGAAGCTGGTTGCAATCACTGGCGAAACGTCGTTACTCGGTTTGTAAACGTTGTCGCTTGGCTCTCGAACACACAACCGGTTATCGCGCTGTGCGAGTAACGACTTGGCCGCATTCTGTTTGCGTGAAAACCCTTATATCCTTAGCTCTTTCGGTAAAGTCACGTTGAAGGGAAACAATACAATAATAAAATATATATAAAACAATAAAAAATTTCAATATATATTTTATTATTTTATTGTTTCCCTTCAACGTGACTTTACCCAAAGAGCTAAGAATATGAATTACTGCAGTTACGAAAGCTTTAAATCAAAATGAAAACCCTTGCTTAGTTGGCGGTGTGGTCGGGTGGTGGCGGGTTTACCGACACATTTATATATTTACACGATATAACCCACCCCCCCCCCCAAAAAAACCTTACATTATGGATATCGGTCACGAAAGCCTACGTGATAAGCTTACTATCTATCGTGTTTGTGCGTAGAACTGTATGTTATAATCTTAGCTCTTTCGGTAAAGTCACGTTGAAGGGAAACAATAAAATAATGAAATATTTATAAAACAATAAAAATTCTCACGACGTTTCGACCATAACACACACCTGATGACGACCGTTTGTGTTATGGTCGAAACGTCGTGAGAATTTTTTTTGTTTTATATATATTTTATTATTTTGTTTCCCTTCAACGTGACTTTACCGAAAGAGCTAAGAATATAAATTACTGCAGTCACGAAAGCTTTAAATCAAAATTGAACTGCATGTTGTTGTTGTAACGTCCTTACCCCATGGCCCCTGAACTGGACATCCGTGACAAAAGGGCTTTACAGCTCTTCGGATTCTATAAATGCTCCGATTCTGATCCAAACATCCGATTATGCACTGCCCTCAATGTAGGAGAAGTCGTGAGGCCTGCCCAACACTTTCTTACAGACGTCTCGGCGGTGTGCCATAGACTAGCAGTGGTACGCAGACCCCTAAGGGGTACACAGACCCCTAAGGGGTACACAGACCCCTAAGGGGTACACAGACCCCTAGGGGGTACACAGACCCCTAGGGGGTACACAGACCCCTGGGGGTACACAGACCCCTAGGAGGTACACAGACCCCTGGGGGTACACAGACCCCTAGGGGGTACGCAGACCGGAGACCCCTAGGTGTACGCAGACCCCTAGGGCTACACAGACCGGAGACCCCCTAAGGGTACACAGACCCCTAGGGGGTACACAGACCCCCTGGGGTACACAGACCCCTGGGGGTACGCAGACCCCTGGGGGTACACAGACCCCTAGGGGTACGCAGACCCCCTGGGGGTACACAGACCCCTGGGGGTACACAGACCCCTAGGGGTACACAGACCCCTGGGGGTACGCAGACCCCTGGGGGTACACAGACCCCCTGGGGAGTACGCAGACCCCCTAGGGGGTACACAGACCCCTGAGGGTACACAGACCCCTGGGGGTACACAGACCCCTAGGGGTACACAGACCCCTGGGGGTACACAGACCCCTAGGGGGTACACAGACCCCTGGGGGTACACAGACCCCTAGGGGTACACAGACCCCCTATAGGGTACGCAGACCCCTGGGGGTACACAAACCCCCTAGGGGGTACACAGACCCCTAGCGAGTACACAGATCCCTAGGGAGTACACAAACCCCTAGGGGTACACAGACCCCTAGGGGTACACAGACCCCTGGGGGTACACAGACCCCTAGGGGGTACACAGACCCCCTGGAGGTACACAGACCCCCTAGGGGGTACACAGACCCCTGGGGGTACACAGACCCCTAGGGGGTACACAGACCCCTGGGGGTACACAGACCCCTGGCGGTACGCAGACCCCTGGGGGTACACAGACCCCTGGGGGTACGCAGACCCCTAGGGGATACGCAGACCCCCTAGAGGGTACGCAGACCCCTGGGGGTACACAGACCCCTGGGGGTACACAGACCCCTAGGGGGTACACAGACCCCTGGGGGTACGCAGACCCCTGGGGGTACACAGACCCCTAGTGGTGCACAGACCCCTAGGGGTACACAGACCCCTGGGGGTACACATTACATACGTACAGCACTATACGCTACGCTGCAATACACGACGCTATGAAACACCGCGCTACTATACACGAGGCATTACATTGTAATACACTACACTGGACATCGGTGAAAAAGAGCTTCGAAGCTCATCGCATTCCTCCTGAAAGCCTTAATGAAGGTTCCCATTCTGTGGTCGTTGCTGAAATGGAATGCGCACATCGTTCTGTTTGCTAAAATATATCTATTTTTAAAATCGGTTGCTTCAGGATTTCCGACCGTTGCTACGACGCCTCTGCCGCCGACGACGTCACCGACGACGTCACCGATGACGTCATCGACGACGTCACCGATGATGTCACCGACGACGAGAACGAGTGCTCCTCCGTCGCAAGTGCCCACGAGCTACAATATCCGTGAGTGGATGTTGGTCTTCTATCACCCCCCTCACCCCCGCGGTTAGACACGGTGTGGCTACGTGCAGCGGTGCAATGTACACGCTACACTATACACTACACTATACACTACACTATACACTACAGTATACACTGCACTATACACTACACTACTATAAACTACACTATACACTACACTATACACTACTATACACTACACTATACACTACACTATACACTACACTATACACTACACTACACCACTATAAACTACACTACTATACACTACTATACACTACACTATACACTACACTATACACTACACTACACCTTACACTATACACTACACTATACACTACACTATACACTATACACTACACTACACCACTATACACTACTATACACTACACTATACACTACACTATACACTACTCTATACACTACACTACACTACACACTACACCACTATAAACTACACTACTATACACTATACATTACACTTTACATTACACTATACACAACACTGTACACTACACTACACACTACACTATACAATATACTACTATACACTACACTATACACTATACAGTACCCTATACACTACACTATATACTACACTATACACTACACTTTACACTACACTATACACAACACTGTACACTACACTACACACTACACTATACAATATACTACTATATACTACACTATACACTACACTATACACTACACTATACATTACACTATACACTACACTACACCACTATAAACTACACTACTATACACTACTATACACTACACTACACTATACACTACACTATACACTACACTTTACACTACACTATACACAACACTGTACACTACACTCCACACTACACTATACAATATACTACTATACACTACACTCTACACTACTATACACTACACTATACACTACACTATACACTGCACTATACACTAAGCTACGAATACCACTATACACTACACTATACACTACACTATACACTACACACTATACACTAAACCAGGGGTCGGGAACCTATGGCTCGCGAGCCAGATGTGGCTCTTTTGATGATTGCATATGGCTCGCAGATAAAACAAAATATTCTCACTTGTTTTAATCCATCCATCGATTTTTCACTGCGCATGTCCTGTTCAGGGCTGCAGGAGCAATTGTCCATTATTTTAATTGGATGATACTGGCCTATGTTTGCCGTTGCTGGGTAAAACAGGTAAACGCCCCCTTTTGAATCAGTCTGAGACTGCGTCTGCTCGGTCATTAGCTCAAAGCTAACCCTTCGACGAAGAAGATGGCGAAAAGAAAAAAAGACGACGAGTATCGTACATTTCAGGACGAATGGACCGAAGAATTCGCCTTTGTGGAGAGAGCGGGTTCTGCGGTGTGTCTAATTTGCAATGACAAAATTACATCGTTGAAACGGTCGAATGTAAAGCGGCACTTCGACACGCGCCACGCTACCTTTGCATCAAAATACCCTGCGGGAGACAGCAGAAAGAAAGCGTGCCAAGAGCTTCTGAGCAGGGTGCAAGCTAGCCAGCAGCAACTCTGCGTATGGACCCGGCAAGGTGACTATAATTCGGCTAGCTTTGCTGGTTCTTTAGCAATAGTGAGGAACGGAAAACCATTCACAGATGGCGAGTATGCTAAAACGTTCATGCTGGATGTAGCCAATGAACTTTTTGATGATCTTCCGAACAAAGACAAGATAATCAAACGGATACAAGACATGCCTCTGTCGGCAAGAACTGTTCATGATCGTACCATCGTGATGGCAAACAAAGTGGAGGAAACGCAAGTGAAGGACATAAATGCAGCGCCGTTCTTTTCTCTGGCTTTGGATGAGTCAACAGACGTGAGCCATTTGTCGCAGTTCAGCGTGATTGCAAGATATGCTGTTGGTGACACACTGCGCGAAGAAAGTCTTGCTGTTCTGCCATTAAAAGGGTCCACAAGAGGTGAGGATTTATTCAAGTCTTTCATGGAGTTTGCTCAAGAAAAAAGTCTACCTATGGATAAACTTCTCTCAGTGTGTACTGATGGTGCTCCGTGTATGGTGGGGAAAACAAAGGATTTGTGGCGCTTCTCCGTGAACATGAAAATAGACCCATCCTAAGTTTCCATTGCATTATACACCAGGAGGCACTTTGTGCTCAGATGTGTGACAGGCAGTTTGGCGAAGTGATGTCGCTGGTCATTCGTGTGATCAACTTTATTGTTGCCCGAGCCTTAAATGATCGCCAGTTTAAAACACTGCTGGATGAAGTTGTAAATAACTATCCTGGTCTGCTTTTGCACAGCAATGTGCGTTGGTTGTCAAGAGGGAAGGTGCTTAGCCGTTTTGCGGCTTGCCTGAACGAAATCCGGACTTTCCTTGAAATGAAAGGCGTCGGGCATCCTGAGCTAGCCGACACCGAGTGGCTCCTCAAGTTTTACTATCTCGTAGATCTGACTGAACATCTGAACCAGCTCAACGTGAAAATGCAAGGCATTGGAAATACAGTGTTATTCCTTCAACAAGCTGTATTTGCTTTTGAAAACAAGCTGGAGCTTTTCATCAGGGATCTTGAAACAGGTCGTTTACTACATTTTGAAAAACTGAGCCAATTTAAAGATGCATGCACAGCAAGTGAGCCCATTCAAAACCTTGATCTCCACCAGCTAGCTGGCTGCACATCCAGTCTCCTACAGTCCTTCAAAGCACGCTTTGGAGAATTTCGTGAGCACACTCGTCTTTTTAAGTTCATCACCCATCCAAACGAGTGTTCACTGAACACAGCCGACCTGAATTACATCCCTGGTGTCTCCGTCAGAGATTTTGAAGCAGAAGTGGCTGACCTGAAGGCCTCAGACATGTGGGTGAATAAGTTCAAGTCACTGAATGAAGATTTGGAAAGAATCACACGACAGAAAGCGGAGTTGGCGAGCAAGAACATGTGGACAGAAATGAAAAAACTCCAACCCGAAGACCAGCTGATTCTCAAAACTTGGAACGCGCTTCCTGTCACATACCACACACTGCAGCGTGTGAGTATTGCTGTATTGACCATGTTTGGATCTACGTATGCATGTGAGCAGTCATTCTCACATCTTAAAAACATCAAGTCCAACCTACGATCACGTTTAACGGATGAAAGCCTCAACGCTTGCATGAAGCTTAACCTCACCAAGTACCAACCCGACTACAAAGACATCAGCAAATCCATGCAGCACCAGAAGTCGCATTAATGGTGAGTGTTATAACAACATTATTTAAAAGAATAAATTCAGAGGCTTATTATACTGACATTTAGTTGAATTCACTTTTAAAATATATTATATGGCTCTCACTGAAATAAATTTCCAATTTTTTTGCATTCATGGCTCTCTTAGTCAAAAAGGTTCCGGACCCCTGCACTAAACTATACACTACTATACACTACACTATACACTACACCACTATACACTACTATACACTACACTATACACTACACTACTATACACTACACTATACACAACTATACACTACACTGTACACTACTATACACTACACTATACACTACACTGTACACTACTATACACTACACTATACACTACTACACTATACACTACACACTACACTATACACTACACTATACACTGCATTATACACTACTATACACTACACTATACACTACATTATACACTTCACTAAACACTACACTATACACTACACTATACAGTGAGGGAAAAAAGTATTTGATCCCCTGCTGATTTTGTACGTTTGCCCACTGACAAAGAAATGATCAGTCTATCATTTTAATGGGAGGTTAATTTGAACAGTGAGAGGCAGAATAACAACAAATACATCCAGAAAAATGCATGTCAATAATGTTATAAATTCATTTGCATTTTATTGAGGGAAAAAAGTATTTGACCCCATCTCAAGCAGAACAATTTCTGGCTCCCAGGTGTCTTTTATACTGGTAACGAGCTGAGATTAGGAGCACACTCTTAAAGGGAGTGCTCCTAATCTCAGCTTGTTACCTGTATAAAATACACCTGACCCCAGAATCAATCAGTCAATCAGATTCCAAACTCTCTACCATGGCCAAGACCAAAGAGCTCTCCATGGATGTCAGGGACAAGATTGTAGACCTACACAAGGCTGGAATGGGCTACAAGACCATTGCCAAGCAGCTTGGTGTTAAGGTGACAACAGTTGGTGCGATTGTTCGCAAATGGAAGAAACACAAAAGAACTGTCAATCAACCTCGGCCTTGTGCTCCATGCAAGATCTCACCTCGTGGAGTTGCAATGATCATGAGAACGGTGAGGAATCAGCCCAGAACTACAAGGGAGGATCTTGTCAATGATCGCAAGGCAGCTGGGACCATAGTTACCAAGAAAACAATTGGTAACACACTACGCCGTGAAGGACTGAAATCCTGCAGCGCCCGCAAGGTCCCCCTGCTCAAGAAAGCACATATACATGCCCGTCTGAAGTTTGCCAATGAACATCTGAATGATTCAGAGGACACCTGGGTGAGAGTGTTGTGGTCAGATGAGACCAAAATGGAGCTCTTTGGCATCAACTCAACTCGCTGTGTTTGGAGGAGGAGGAGGAATGCTGCCTATGACCCCAAGAACACCATCCCCACCGTCAAACATGGAGGTGGAAACATTATGCTTTGGGGGTGTTTTTCTGCTAAGGGGACAGGACAACTTCACCGCATTAAAGGGACGATGGACGGGGCCATGTACCATCAAATCTTGGGTGAGAACCTCCTTCACTCAGCCAGGGCATTGAAAAGAGTCATGGATGGGTATTCCAGCATGACAATGGCCAAGGCAACCAAGGAATGGCTCAAGAAGAAGCACATTAAGGTCCTGGAGTGGCCTAGCAAGTCTGCAGACCTTAATCCCATGGAAAATCTGTGGAGGGAGCTGAAGGTTCGAGTTGCCAAACGTCAGCCTCGAAACTTTAATGACTTGGAGAAGATCTGCAAAGAGGAGTGGGACAAAATCCCTCTTGAGATGTGTGCAAACCTGGTGGCCAACTACAAGAAACGTCTGACCCCTGTGATTGCCAACACGGGTTTTGCCACCAAGTACTAAGTCATGTTTTGCAGAGGGGTCAAATACTTAATTCCCTCATTAAAATGCGAATCAATTTGTAACATTTTTGACATGCGTTTTTCTGGATTTTGTTGTTGTTATTCTGTCTCTATGCCTATCTCTCTCTGTCTCTCTCTGCCTCTCTCTCTGTGCCTCTCTGTTTCTCTGTCTCTCTCTGTCTCTCTCTCTGTCTCTCTGTGTCTCTCTGTCTCTCTGTGTCTCTCTGTCTCTCTGTGTCTCTGTCTCTCTCTTTGTCTCTATCTCTTTATCTCTCTATCTCTCTGTGTCTCTCTGTCTCTCTGTGTGTGTCTCTCTCTGTATCTCTCTGTCTCTCTGTGTCTCTCTGTCTCTCTGCGTCTCTCTGTCTCTCTTAGTCTCTCTCTATCTCTGTGTCTATCTCTGTCTCTCTGTGTCTCTCTGTCTCTCTGTGTCTCTCTCTATCTTTGCGTCTCTCTGTGTGTCTCTCTCTCTGTGTCTTTCTGTCTCTCTGTGTATCTCTCTGTCTCTATCTCTCTGTGTCTCTGTGTCTCTCTGTCTCTCTATGTCTCTCTCTGTCTCTCTGCGTCTGTCTCTGTCTCGGCAGCGTTCTCCGGCACGAGCGGAAACTTCTGCTCCCCGGGGTTCACGGACAACACGACCTCACGGGAGGTCATCTTCACCATCACCACCGGCTACTCCTTCATCATCAAACTTCGCTTCGTTAGCACGAGGTGGGTGCTCACCCACACTCGTCACCCACTCTCACCCACGCCCTCACCCACACCCAAACCCACGCTCACCCATACCCTCATCCACGTTCACCCACGCTCACCCACACCCTCACCCACACTCAACAACAACCACCATTCGCCACTAAGTGGTGGTGATGTCACCACGACTCTTGTGCCAGGCCATGTGCACGTTGGGGCCACGTGAAGTGTCGAACGCCCGCTGGCAGGAGGTCACGAGGCAGACCCAAGTGCCACGGGTTGACTGACTGAGATAACTGAGATGACTGGCTGATGCACCACCTGTGCCCCCTACTGTGCCAACTTGCTGTGCTTCAGCCAACTGGCGCTCCGCTCGTTGTTGTGAGCGTCGCTGCTCCGCCCTCCGTTGTTGTTGGAGGGCGACTACCTCCAACTGCCCAGTAGCGTCCTTCACGAGCCTCCTCCACTGAGGCCGATCTTGACACTGCCGGTACCAGTCATCGGCAAGTCCACTCAGCTCCACGTCCTCCTGTACCACATCACTCCATCTCTTCTCTAGCCCGTGCCGCGCCCATTTAGCCCCCTCGATCCGGCCGAACAAAAGATGTTTAGGCATGCGGTGGCTGGGCATGCGGGCTACATGACCCAGCCAACGCAGCGTTGCCTGCCAGAGGAGCTCGCCGATGGGACTTTGTCCAGATTTTTCAAGGATTTGTGAGCTCCTCACACAATCCAGCATGGTTAAACTCAGGATGGATTGTAGGCAGGCCAGCCTAAATGTTTCTAACCGGCGAAGATGTTCCATTAGGGGGGTCCACGTATCGCATGCGTAGAGAAGGGAAGGAATGACCGTGGCAGAGAAGACCTGAAGCTTCATGCGGAGCGACAGACCAGGTAGCTTCCACACAGCGTTACGCAACTGATCAAAAGATATTGCCGCTCGACTGATTCGGAGTGAGACCTCTGCTGTTAAACTGGAGCCAGTCATAAGCACACTGCCCAGGTATGGGAAACTCTCCACTCTCTCCACAACTCCCCTATCACCAATTGGGAGTTGTGGGGGTGGAGTGTCCGATGGTACAAAATACCCAGGCAGGTGCTTAGTTTTGGTGGGGCTGATGGTAAGTCCCCACCTCTTAGTGGCAAGCTCCAGGTTTAGCAGCAGCGCCTCCAACTCCTCCTCTGAGTGAGCAGCAATTAGCAGATCATCGGCATACATAACGTGATTGAGCAATAGGGAGCAGCCATCCTTTGACCGCACCCGGGCATCAATCAACCTCCCATTGTATCTGCATCAGATGGAAATTCATCCGCTACAGCTTTGAAGGCTTCACGAACTACGTGGTCGAAATAAATGTTAAATAATGTGGGAGCCAGAGGACATCCCTGTCGCACCCCAACGTGTACAGGGAATGGCTCCGACTCCCGTCCACGTAGTTTTACCTGGGCCCGCTCACCATCATGAAGGTCCTTAATGATCGTGAGCAGCAGGTCAGGGACTCCAAAAGCACGAAGAACAACCCAGAGCCCAGTCCTACTCATGGTATCATAGGCCTTGACAAGGTCAATAAAGCATAGATGTAGGTCTTGTTGGAATTCCCTACAACTCTGCTGTAGCAGACGGACAGAAAATATGGCATCTGTGCAGGACCGCCCTTTCCTGAAACCGCATTGGGGCTCCGCAAGCCTCTCCTCAGCGTGCCTGGCGAGGCGATGTTGAATAATCCTTGCCAGGACCTTTCCCGGCACACTGTGGAGTGAGATACCCCTGTAGTTGTTACAGTCTGTGCGGTCCCCCTTCTTAAAGAGAGTGACTACCAGGGCATCCTTCCAATCCTGCGGAACCCGTCCAGTAGGTCCAGACTGTTGTTATGATGTCATGTAGGGCAGTCTGTGCACAAACGCCACCCTCCCTCAGCATTTTGCTTGGGAGATCATCTCTGCCCGCTGCCTTTCCTGGTCTCAGACTCTGGATCGCCTTCAGTACTTCCTCAAAAGATGGCACCTCAGCCAGCCACTCACAGGGGGTGACTTTTTCCTCCAATATTTGAGGCACCGCAGCCTCGACAGGGTCATCCCCACTTTGTCACACGTTGTTTTCCAGGCTGAGAGATTTCTTCTCCCCCAAGACCTCACAGAAATGCTCAGCAAATCTTCAAACCTGTTCCTGGGGGTCAGAGATTGGATCACCGTTCCTTCCCCTAATGATGGTAACAGGCGTGGCGCTGCAGGTTACTTTTTTGATGAAATTAAAGAGCGATTGGTCACCCATACCTTCACCCACACTCACCCACGCTCACCCACACCCGCACCCACGCTCACCCACACTCACCCACACCCTCACTCACGCTCCTCACCCATAACCTCACCCACGCTCACCCACGCTCACCTACACTCACCCACACCCTCACCCACACTCACCTACACCCTCAACCATACTCATCCATGCTCCTCACCCACCCCCTCACCCATGCTCCTCACCCATAACCTCACCCACACTCACACTCACCCACGCTCACCCACACTCACCCACACCAAAACCCACACCCTCACCCATGCTCCTCACACATAACCTCACCCACGCTCACCCACCCCCTCAGCCACGCTCACCCACACCAAAACCCACACCCTCACCCATGCTCCTCACCCATAACCTCACCCACGCTCACCCACACCCTCAGCCACGCTCACCCACACCCTTACCCACGCTCACCTTCACCCATGCTCACCCTCACCCATGCTCCTCACCCACACTCACCCACACTCACCCACGCTCATCACCCACTCAGCAGCCCCGAGATAAACGAAACCTGCAATTTGTATGTTCACCAGCAGGGTAAGACACCCACCCCACACCACCCCTGCTGCTCTGTAGGAATTATGAGTGCATCGATTAATTATGAGTGAACGATTAGTTATTATTGAATGATGAGTGAATGATGAGTGATGAGTGAATGATGAGTAAATGATGAGTGATGAGTGAATGATGATTGAATGCTGAGGGAATCGACGAATTATTAGTGAATCGATGAATCATGAGTGAATCTATTAATTATGTAGATGTATAATTAATGCATAGAGACCCACAGACATGAGTGAAAATGCATAAAGACGCACAGAGACTCATATAGACACACAGAGATGCATAGAGACCCATGTAGATGCATAGAGACCCACAGACATAAGTGAAAATGCATAGAGACGCACAGAGACTCATAGAGACACACAGAGACTCATCAATTCCCATATAGATGCATAGAGACCCACAGACATAAGTGAAAATGCATAGAGACGCACAGAGACTCATCGATTCCCATATAGATGCATAGAGACCCAAAGACATGAGTGAAAATGCATAGAGACGCACAGAGACTCATAGAGACACACAGAGACGCATAGAGACCCATATAGATGCATAGAGACCCATAGACATGAGTGAAAATGCATAGAGACGCACAGAGACTCATAGAGACACACAGAGACGCATAGAGACCCATATAGATGCATAGAGACCCACAGACATAAGTGAAAATGCATAGAGACGCACAGAGACTCATAGAGACACACAGAGACACATAGAGACCCATACAGACGCATAGAGACCCACAGACATAAGTGAAAATGCATAGAGACACACAGAGACTCATAGAGACACACAGAGACGGATAGAGACACACAGAGACTCATAGAGACACACAGAGACGCATAGAGACCCATATAGATGCATAAAGACCCACAGACATAAGTGAAAATGCATAGAGACGCACAGAGACTCATAGAGACACATAGAGACGCATAGAGACCCATAGAGACGCATAGAGGCCCATAGAGATGCGTAGAGACCCATAGAGATGCATAGAGACCCACAGAGATACATAGAGACCCATAGAAATACGTAGATACCCATATAGATACAAATATAGAGACACATAGATATACATAGAGACCCATGAAGACCCAGACACTCATAGAGACTCATATAGATCCATTGAGATACATAGAGACCCATAGAGACCCATAGATATACATAGAGACCCATATAGATCCATAGAGACCCATAGAGATACGTAGCTACACATAGAGATACAAAGAGAGCCATATATATGCATATAGACCCATAGAGACGCATAGAGATGCATAGAGATGCATAGAGACCCATAAATATACATAGAGATCCATAGAGATAGATAGAGACCCATATATATATACATAGAGACCCATAGAGACCCATAGAGATACATAGAGATCCATTGAGATACATAGAGACCCATAGAGACCCATAGATATACATAGAGACCCATAGAGATACATAGAGATCCATTGAGATACATAGAGACCCATAGGGACACATAGATATTCATAGAGATCCATTGAGATACATAGAGATCCATAGAGATACATAGAGACCCATAGAGACCCATAGAGATCCATTGAGCTACATATAGACCAATAGAGACTCATAGAGACGCATAGAGACCCATACACACCCATAGATATTCATGGAGACCCATAGATATACATAGAGATCCATAGATATACATAGAGCCCCATAGATATACATAGAGACCCATAGATTTACATAGAGACCCATAGAGACCCATAGAGATCCATTGAGATACATAGAGACCAATAGAGACCCATAGAGACGCATAGAGACCCATACAGACCCATATATATTCATAGAGACCCATAGATATACATAGAGATCCATATATATACATAGAGCCCCATATATATGCATAGAGATGCATTGAGATACGTAGATACCCATAGAGATACATAGAGTCCCATAGAGACCCATAGATATACATAGAGATGCATTGAGATACATAGAGACCCATAGAGATACATAGAGACCAATAGAGACCCATATAGACGCATAGAGACCCATAGAAACGCATAGAGACCCATACTGACCCATAGATGATGATGAGAGAGAGACGCAGACTCCAAATATACAGCAGCAGCAGCAGGCATCTTCAGGGTCGGGATGGAACCCACGACCTCCTGCATACCAGGCGAGGTAGTTAACATCTCCTAGCCACCGTGATGATGAGAGAGACACAGACTCCACATATACCTCCTGTATACCAGGCGAGGTAGTTAACATCTCCTAGCCACCGTGATGATGAGAGAGACACGCAAACTCCAAATATACAGCAGCAGGTGTTAGGGTCGGGATGGAACCCACGACCTCCTGTAGACCAGGCGAGGTAGTTAACTTCTCCTAGCCACCGTGATGATGAGAGAGACACAGACTCCACATAGACCTCCTGTAGACCAGGCGAAGTAGTTAACATCTCCTAGCCACCGTGATGATAAGAGAGAGAGAGACGCAGACTCCAAATATATAGCAGCAGCAGGCATCGTTAGGGTCGGGATGGAATCCACGACCTCCTGTATACCAGGCGAGGTAGTTAACATCTCCTAGCCACCGTGATGATGAGAGAGAGACACAGACTCCACATAGACCTCCTGTACACCAGTCGAGGTAGTTAACATCTCCTAGCCACCGTGATGATGATGAGAGAGAGAGACACGCAGACTCCAAATATACAGCATCAGGCATTGTCAGGGTCGGGATGGAACCCACGACCTCCTGTATACCAGGCGAGGTAGTCAACATCTCCTAGCCACCGTGATGATGAGAGAGACACGCAAACTCCAAATATACAGCAGCAGGTGTTAGGGTCGGGATGCAACCCACGACCTCCTGTAAACCAAGCGAGGTAGTTAACATCTCCTAGCCACCGTGATGATGAGAGAGACACAGACTCCACGTAGACCTCCTGTATACCAGGCGAGGTAGTTAACATCTCCTAGCCACCGTGATGATAAGAGAGAGAGAGACGCAGACTCCAAATATATAGCATCAGCAGGCATCGTTAGGGTCGGGATGGAATCCACGACCTCCTGTATACCAGGCGAGGTAGTTAACATCTCCTAGCCACCGTGATGATGAGAGAGAGAGACACAGACTCCACATAGACCTCCTGTATACCAGTCGAGGAAGTTAACATCTCCTAGCCACCGTGATGATGATGAGAGAGAGAGACACGCAGACTCCAAATATACAGCAGCAGGCATTGTCAGGGTCGGGATGGAACCCACGACCTCCTGTATACCAGGCGAGGTAGTCAACATCTCCTAGCCACCGTGATGATGATGAGAGAGAGAGACACATACTCCACATATACAGCAGCAGCAGGCATCGTCAGGGTCGGAATCGAACCCACGACCTCCTGCATACCAGGCGAGGTAGTTGACATCTCCTAGCCACCGTGATGATGATGAGAGAGAGACACAGACTCCACATAGACCTCCTGTATACCAGGCGAGGTAGTCAACATCTCCTAGCCACCGTGATGATGAGAGAGAGAGACACGCAAACTCCAAATATACAGCAGCAGGTTTTAGGGTCAGGATGGAACCCACGACCTCATGTAGACCAGGCGAGGTAGTTAACATCTCCTAGCCACCGTGATGATGAGAGAGACACAGACTCCACGTAGACCTCCTGTATACCAGGCGAGGTAGTTAACATCTCCTAGCCACCGTGATGATAAGAGAGAGAGAGACGCAGACTCCAAATATATAGCATCAGCAGGCATCGTTAGGGTCGGGATGGAATCCACGACCTCCTGTATACCAGGCGAGGTAGTTAACATCTCCTAGCCACCGTGATGATGAGAGAGAGAGACACAGACTCCACATAGACCTCCTGTATACCAGTCGAGGAAGTTAACATCTCCTAGCCACCGTGATGATGATGAGAGAGAGAAACAGACTCCACATAGACCTCCTGTACACCAGTCGAGGAAGTTAACATCTCCTAGCCACCGTGATGATGAGAGAGAGAGAGACACGCAGACTCCAAATATACAGCAGCAGGCATTGTCAGGGTCGGGATGGAACCCACGACCTCCTGTATACCAGGCGAGGTAGTCAACATCTCCTAGCCACCGTGATGATGATGAGAGAGAGAGACACAGACTCCACATAGACCTCCTGTAGACCAGGCGAGGTAGTTAACATCTCCTAGCCACCGTGATGATGAGAGAGAGAGAGACGCAGACTCCAAATATACAGCAGCAGCAGGCATCGTCAGGGTCTGGATGGAACCCACGACCTCCTGTATACCGGGCGAGGTAGTGAACATCTCCTCGCCACCGTATATCTCTCTCTCCACGTGGTCGCGTTGAATTTTTTCCAGGTCCTCCGGTTTTTCACTCCACATTTAGAATCAACGTCAGTGAGTGAGTGGATGAGTGAGTAGGTGAGTCAGTGGGTGGGTGAGTTAGTGAGTGAGTCAGTGAGTGAGTGGATGAGTGAGTAAGTGAGTGAGTGAGTCAGTGAGTGCGTGAGTTAGTGAGTGAGTCAGTGAGTGAGTGGATGAGTGAGTAGGTGAGTGAGTGAGTCAGTGAGTGTGTGAGTTAGTGAGTGAGTCAGTGAGTGAGTGGATGAGTGAGTAGGTTTAGTGAGTGAGTCAGTGAGTGTGTGAGTGAGTGAGTGGGTGAGTGAGTGCGTGAGTGAGTGGGTGAGTCAGTGAGTGGGTGAGTTAGTGAGTGAGTTTGTGAGTGAGTAGGTGAGTGAGTCAGTGAGTACGTGAGTCGGTGAGTGAGTGCGTGAGTTGGTGAGTGGGTGAGTTATTGAGTAAGTGAGTCAGTGAGTGAGCGAGTGAGTGCGTGAGTCGGTGAGTGAGTGAGTCAGTGAGTGTGTGAGTTAGTGAGTGAGTCAGTGAGTGAGTCAGTGAGTGCGTGAGTCGGTGAGTGAGTGAGTTAGTGAGTGAGTGAGTGAGTCGGTGAGTGGGTGAATCAGTGAGTGGGTGAGTCAGTGAGTGAGTGAGTCAGTGAGTGGGTGAGTCAGTGAGTGAGTGAGTGAGTGGATGAGTGAGTCGGTGAGTGCGTGAGTCAGTGAGTGAGTGAGTCAGTGAGTGAGTAGGTGAGTGAGTGGATGAGTGAGTGAGTCAGTGAGTGAGTCAGTGAGTGAGTCAGTGAGTGAGGGAGTGAGTGGATGAGTGAGTCAGTGAGTGAGTGAGTCAGTGAGTGAGTGAGTGAGTCAGTGAGTGAGTCGGTGAGTGAGTGGATGAGTGAGTGAGTCAGTGAGTGAGTGAGTGAGCCGGCGTAATTTGCGCATCGCATTGGTGAGCCACGATCGCGACATTGAACCACCTTGGTTAACACACCCACCAACCCCCCATCCATACACGTACACCTGATCTTTCACCGGAAGATCTAATCATCTTGGTCACCCACCAACCCACACGTCCGTCCGTCCGCACGCACGCGTCTGCCCTGAACGCCTCTCTGCCCTCCCCGATTATAGTTGCGCTGCTGCTTCTGCTCTTGTTAATCCGGCTGTTATGGATTGACTTATGCATCTAGCGAAGGACGCTTGGTTCAGTGGCGTGTGTGTGTGTGATGTGTGTGTGTGATGTGTGTTTACGTGCATCGCTATTGTAAAGTTTTAATGACGTTTGTTGGGAAAAGTGTCACGCTGTTGTACGTAGCATTGTTTTTAGAAAGTTTTAGAGGGGCTTGGTTTGGCCCGATTTTGATTAGGCGCTTTTGTGATTGCAGGAATTACTCTTTGTTTTGTATCCTGTAAAGTCACGTGGAAATAATTAAAAATAAAATGATATAATAGCATGCGACGTTTCGATCGCAACCCAAGCAATCATCATCAGGTATATCTGCGGTTATGTGTTTCCTCTACCTGATGTTGATTGCTTGTGTTGCGATAGAAACCTCGTATGCTAATTTTATTTTGTATTATTTCTGCGTGACTTTACCGAAAAAACCCAAAGAGTTGGCCCGTTATTTATTTATTTAGTACGGATTTGCGCCTTAAAATTTCACTCTGTATTGCGTTACGATTGTTATTAGGATCAAACATCGAAATGGAAGTTTCTTGCACTACTTGTACGCCTTTTTTTCCTCTCTGTGTGAGAGACCCGTAGACTCACACAGAAACCCGTAGACTCACACAGAGATAGAGAGAATCACACAGAGAGACCCGTAGACTCACACAGAGACCCGTAGACTCACACAGAGATCCGTAGACTCACACAGAGACCCGTAGACTCACACAGAAACCCGTAGACTCACACAGAGATAGAGAGAATCACACAGAGAGACCCGTAGACTCACACAGAGACCCGTAGACTCACACAGAGACCCGTAGACTCACACAGAGACCCGTAGACTCACACAGAGAAAGAGAAAATCACAGAGAGACCCGTAGACTCACACAGAGACCCGTAGACTCACACAGAGACCCGTAGACTCACACAGATACCCGTAGACTCACACAGAGACGCTTAGACTCACACAGAGATAGAGAGAATCGCACAGAGACCCGTAGACTCGTTTGAATTGCATTGCTTACCTACGTGTGCGATGTTCAGACCTGCGCGCGGTGAATCGTTATTTGCTGACGATGGCAGGCTGAGCGCCTCCGAGCCGTGCGCCATCGACAGCGTGGAGGTGCTCGACGGAGCCTCGCTGGCCGCCGAGAGTCTGGCCCTGCTCTGCTCGACGCCCCTGGGCTCCACGGGGAAGCAGAGCATCGTGTCCACGGGCAGCAGTCTCACGCTGGCCCTCCGAGCCAATGACTCCCTGGAAGGTAGAGAGGAAACGTCGTGTTTAAGTTCCCGACAGCCGCGCCTCTGATTGGGCACGGTGCGAGCGGAATTCAACACACACACAGAGACCCGTAGACTCACACAGCAGAGACCCGTAGACTCACACAGCAGAGACCCGTAGACTCACACAGATACCCGTAGACTTAGAGAGACCCATAGCCTCACACAGAGACCCGTAGACTCACACAGAGACCCATAGACTCACACAGAGACCTATAGACTCACACAGAGATCTGTAGACTCACACAGAGACCCGTAGACTCACAGAGAGAGAGAGAGAATCACACAGAGACCCGTAGACTCACACAGAGACCCATAGACTCACACAGAGACCCGTAGACTCACACAGAGACCCGTAGACTCACACAGAGACCCGTAGACTCACACAGAGACCCGTAGACTCACACAGAAACCCGTAGACTCACACAGCAGACACCCGTAGACTCACACACAGAGACCCGTAGACTCACACAGCAGAGACCCGTAGACTCACACAGAGACCCGTAGACTCACACAGCAGAGTCCCGTAGACTCACACAGAGACCCGTAGACTCACACAGCAGAGACCCGTAGACTCACACAGAGACCCGTAGACTCACACAGCAAAGACCCGTAGACTCACACAGAGACCCGTAGACTCACACAGAGACCCGTAGACTCACACAGAGACCCGTAGACTCACACAGAGATGCATAGACTCACACAGAGACCAATAGACTTACACATAGATCCATAGACTCACACAGAGATAAATAGACTCACACAGATAAAGATAATCACAGAGAGACCCGTAGACTCACACAGAGACCCGTAGACTCACACAGAGACCCATAGACTCACACAGAGACCCGAAGAATTACACAGAGACCCATAGACCACACAGAGACCCGTAGACTCACACAGAGACCCATAGACTCACACAGAGACCCGTAGACTCACACAGAGACCTGTAGACTCACACAGAGACCCAAAGACTCACACAGAGACCCGTCGACTCACACAGAGACCCGTAGGCTCACACAGAGACCCGTAGACTCACACAGCAGAGACCCCTAGACTCACACAGAGACCCGTAGACTCACACAGAGACCCGTAGACTCACACAGAGACCCATAGACCCACACAGAGACGCGAAGACTTACACAGAGACCTATAGACCACACAGAGACCCGTAGACTCACACAGAGACCCATAGACTCACACAGAGACTCGAAGACTTACACAGAGACCCATAGACCACACAGAGACCCATAGACTCACACAGAAATCCGTAGACTCACACAGAGACCATAGACTCACCCAGAGACCCAGAGACTCACACAGAGATCTGTAGACTCACACAGAGACCCGTAGACTCACACAGAGATAGAGAGATTCACACAGAGACCCGTAGACTCACACAGAGACCCGTAGACTCACACAGAGACCCATAGACTCACACAGAGATACATAGACTCACACAGAGACCCGTAGACGCACACAGAGACATGTAGACTCACACAGAGATACATAGACTCACACAGAGATACATAGACTCACACAGAGACATGTAGACTCACACAGAGATACATAGACTCACACAGAGATACATAGACTCACACAGATACAGAGAATCACAGAGAGACCCGTAGACGCACACAGAGACCCGTAGACTCACACAGAGATACATAGACTCACACAGAGATACATAGACTCACACAGAGACACACAGACTCACACATAGACCCATAGACTCACACAGAGATCCATAGACTCACACAGAGATATGTAGACTCACACAGAAATCCGTAAACTCACACAGAGATACATAGACTCACACAGAGATCTGTAGACTCACACAGAGACCCGTAGACTCACACAGAGAGAGGGAGAATCAAACAGAGACCCGAAGACGCACACAGAGACCTGTAGACTCACACAGCAGAGACCCGTAGACTCACACAGAGACCCGTAGACTCACACAGCAGAGACCCCTAGACTCACACAGAGACCCGTAGACTCACACAGAGACCCGTAGACTCACACAGAGACCCATAGACTCACACAGAGACGCGAAGACTTACACAGAGACCCACAGACCACACAGAGACCCATAGACTCACACAGAGACCCATAGACTCACACAGAGACCCGAAGACTTACACAGAGACCCATAGACCACACAGAGACCCATAGACTCACACCGAAATCCGTAGACTCACACAGAGATCTGTAGACTCACACAGAGACCCGTAGACTCACACAGAGATAGAGAGGTTCACACAGAGACCCGTAGACTCACACAGAGACCCGTAGACTCACACAGAGACCCATAGACTCACACAGAGATACATAGACTCACACAGAGACCCGTAGACGCACACAGAGACATGTAGACTCACACAGAGATACATAGACTCACACAGAGATACATAGACTCACACAGAGACCCGTAGACGCACACAGAGACATGTAGACTCACACAGAGATACATAGACTCACACAGAGATACATAGACTCACACAGATACAGAGAATCACAGAGAGACCCGTAGACGCACACAGAGACCCGTAGACTCACACAGAGATACATAGACTCACACAGAGATACATAGACTCACACAGAGACACACAGACTCACACATAGACCCATAGACTCACACAGAGATCCATAGACTCACACAGAGACATGTAGACTCACACAGAAATCCGTAAACTCACACAGAGATACATAGACTCACACAGACACAGAGAATCACAGAGAGACCCATAGACTCACACAGAGACCCGTAGACTCACACAGAGATACATAGACTCACACAGATACAGAGAATAACAGAGAGACCCGTAGACTCACACAGAGACCCGTAGACTCACACAGCAGAGACCCGTAGACTCACTCAGAGACCCGTAGACTCACACAGAGACCCGTAGACTCACACAGAGACCCATAGACTCACACAGAGACGCGAAGACTTACACAGAGACCCATAGACCACACAGAGACCCGTAGACTCACACAGAGACCCATAGACTCACACAGAGACCCGTAGACTCACACAGAGACCTTTAGACTCACACAGAGACCCGTCGACTCACACAGAGATACATAGACTCACACAGATACAGAGAATCACAGAGAGACCCGTAGACTCACAGAGGGACCCGTAGACTCACACATAGAACTGTAGACTCAGACTCCAAATATACAACAGCAGGTGTTAGGGTCTAGATCAGTGGTTCTTAACCTTGTTGGAGGTACCGAACCCCACCAGTTTCATATGCGCATTCACCGAACCCCTCTTTAGTGAAAAATAAAATGTGATTTTTTTCAAATTCAAGACATAGATATGTTTTTTACTGGTACACAAAATGAGCCGTGCATGAACATTACCTTGTTCAAAGAATAAAACCAACACAATGCATAAACTCACAACAAATTACTTACCTGGAAATCAATGTGACTTCTGCTGTTGCCTTTGAGAGATCAGTTCAGATATGCGTGGCTTCACCTTGGCAAGTGCCACTCTCATGTCATTTTCACAGCAAAGTCTGTTCCTTTTCTTCGTTTTTATGTCCAGCATCCTCGAAAAGGATTGTTCACAAAGATATGTTGTAACAAATGGTATAAAAAAATCCAGGGCTTTCTTAGCAATAACTGGATACTTGTTCATTTGTCGACACCAAAACGTTGAGAGCGTTGTTGTTCTGAAGAGTTGCTGTTGAACCTGGCTCTGCTGTATTTCAATGATTTCGTCGAGGAATTCATCATTGACATCTGCTGTTTCAACAGCAAACGTGAACGGCTGTCTCACCCATGCTGGATATGACTCTCTTGTAGGGAAATATCCGTCGAGAGACTTTGCAAGCTCATCTAAGTGCGTGGCAATTGTTTGCTTCAGTTCCGTGGATACAGAAATATCTCCGATTCCAGACACATCTTCGATCTTACTTGCACAGTCGTCCAGAAGCGGGAAGTTTGCGAAGTTATTGTTCTCTGTTCGTCGTTTCCATAACGGTAGCTTTTTTTGAAAAGCCTTCAGGTGTTCTTCCGCTTCCATGATATTGACTCCACCACCCTGCATCTGCTGATTGAGATGATTGAGAGCTGCGAATATATCAGCCATGTACGCTAAAATGAGAATGAACTCAGGATTTTTGAAGCAATCTGCATGGCAGTGTTGGTGCTCTTGCAAAAACAGGGCTAATTCCACACGCATGGCAAAAACACGATTCAGCACCTGTCCCCGGGATAACCACCGAATATTAGAATGGAGCAGAAGTACCTCAAATTCAGAGCCCATTTCTTTACACAGCTCACTGAAGATGCGGTGCCTCAGAGCACTTTTTCGCACATAGTTCACACATTCCACCACAGTTTTTAATACTTCTGCCATTTTTGGAGGTAAGGTTTTTGTTGCCAACGCATGCCTGTGCAGAATACAATGCGTCACAATGATGTGTGGTGCATCGGCCTTTACTAGCGCACCAAAACCAGACTTTCTTCCCAGCATGACTGGAGCTCCGTCCGTACAAACTGCAGAAACCATATCCCATGAAAGATTGTTGTCTCTGAAGAAGTCATCCACAAGCTTCTTCACATCGGCTGCCTTCGTTGTTGTTGTAAGAGGCTTACAAAATAAAAACTCTTCTTTTATCATGTCTTTCACATAGCGTACAAAAACAGCAAGCTGGCTTAGATCAGAAACGTCTGTGGTTTCGTCGAGTTGAAGGCTGAATTTTGCCGGGCTTGAAATCAGATCCGCGACTACTTGAGCCAAGATGTCTTTACTCATGTCTTCTATTCTGTCACTGACGGTGTCATTTGAAAGGGGAATTTGGGATAATTTACCTTCGGCCGCTGTTCCGAGTATCAGATTCGCCATCTTTAATGCAGCTGGTTTCACATGTGTTTCACCAATGGTGTGTGGCTTGCCCTGCTTTGCGATCAGGTAAGCAACTTCGTACGATGCTGTCAGGATCGGTTTGTTAACAGGTACAAATCCAAGAGCAGGCAGAGTGGCCCTTTCATCGAATCTGGCTCTCTTCACCCTGAATTCAGCAAGTGTTGTGTTCTTGTATTCCCCGTCTCCATGCAGCTTCAAGAAGTGTTCCTTTAGTTTTGCCGGTGCAAGACTAGAGTTGCTCAACTTGGCGTTGCAAATCATGCAGATAGGACGCTCACTCCCATCACGTTCCGTGATACATGAGAATCCATGTTGTACATATTCGTCCGACCACTTTCTTCTTTTGCCCGACATAGTTAGTATGGATAAAATATTAAAGAAATCACACGACGTACGACAACAACAGTCACACATTGACTACTGAGTACGCACTAAATTCCCCGCAGCGCTGATTGGCCAAGCAGTGTAGCATGATCATCTGCAGCCAGTGATGGCCAAGCGGGCCGTGTGTGTCATCACAAATTTACACAATAATTCAAGTGTCCGGACCTCCGTGGCGGGGGCTCTGCCGAACCCCTGAGATCGACTCACCGAACCCCTGGGGTTCGATCGAACCCAGGTTAAGAACCACTGGTCTAGATGGAACCCACGACCTCCTGTATACCAGGCGAGGTAGTTAACATCTCTTAGCCACCGTGGTGATGAGAGATAGAGACACAGACTCCAAATATACAGCAGCAGGCATCGTCAGAGTCGGGTTCGAACCCACGACCTCCTCTATACCAGGCGAGGTAGTTAACATATCCTAGCCACTGTGATGATGAGAGAAAGAAACA
The DNA here is from genome assembly GCF_048934315.1 of Petromyzon marinus. Classification (NCBI taxonomy): domain Eukaryota; kingdom Metazoa; phylum Chordata; class Hyperoartia; order Petromyzontiformes; family Petromyzontidae; genus Petromyzon; species Petromyzon marinus. Next base: position 1,445,285 of record NW_027423124.1, read on the forward strand.
CAGACTCCAAATACACAGCAGCAGCAGCAGGTATCATCAGGGTCGGGATCGAACCCACGACCTCCTGTATACCAGGCGAGGTAGTTAACATCTCCTAGCCACCGTGATGATGAGAGAGAGACACAGACTCCACATATACCTCCTGTATACCAGGCGAGGTAGTCAACATCTCCTAGCCACCGTGATGATGAGAGAGAGACACAGACTCCACATAGACCTCCTGTATACCAGGCGAGGTAGTTAACATCTCCTAGCCACCGTGATGATGAGAGAGAGACACAGACTCCACATAGACCTCCTGTATACCAGGCGAGGTAGTTAACATATCTTAGCCACCGTGGCGCCCCAATAGCAGTGGTGTAAGACATTGCACAGAAGCGACCGGCCCATCACAAATGATAGCTGCTAAACAAAGTGGCTCGTCGTCATCATCATCATCACGTGGTCATCTATAGCCGCAGCCAGATACTCATCTATTCTGAGTGCGGAATGAGAAAAACCCGGATGACCTAGGAGGAAAATCCACGTGACCACGGGGAGAGAGATACATGCACACTCAAAATATACAGCAGCAGGCATTATCAGGGTCGGGATCGAATCCACTACCTCGTGTACACCAGGCGAGGTAGTTAAACATCTACCCAGCCGCTGTGTCACGTAAACAAAGTGCTTTCGATCAACGCAACGAACATCATTAATATAATAACAATAGGGGGTTTCCCCTTTTTTCTGGCAACACAACTGAAACCTTTTTACACGGATTCATGTCTGCATTAACCACAATACCTGCAGTCAAAATGCAAACAAAAAAACATACTAAATTTTTATTTAAAGCTTTCGTGACTGCAGAGTTTCATATTCTTGGTTCTTTCGGTAAAGTCACCACGTAGAAGGGAAACAATACAATAATAAAAATATAAAACACGTGACTTTACCGAAAGAACCAAGAATATAAAAAAACATACTATGATTATATATGATGCATTGTCCTTGTAACTTATTGGTCCACACCAAGGGACGGCTTTCTTTGGAGCCTCGACCCAATTGGTGCTCAACCACATGACGCCAAAAGGCGTTACACAGCTCAAAGACAATGCACTATAAGTTTCAAGGACAATGCATATATTAATCTTCTTTGGTTCTTTCGGTAAAGTCACGTAGAATGAGAATAAAATAATAAAATAACGCAATAAAATTCTCACGACGTGTGTTATTTTATTATTTTATTTTCATTCTACGTGGTGACTTTACCAAAAGACCCAAAGAAGATGAATCCTTGCAGTCACGAAAGCTTTAAATCGAAATGCATATATTATCGTAGTATGTTTTTGTTCGCATTTTGACTGCAGGTATTGTGGCTAATGCAGTAACATGAATCCTTGTAAAAAAAGGCTTCAGTTTTGTTGCCAGAACAAAGGGGAAAACCCCCTATTAGTATTATTACATTTTGGTACTGGCAAAGGAGGTCTAATGATGTAGATGCTCACCCCGAGCGCTCATTACTTTGATAGTGGCATTGTCTTTGAGCTGTGTGACGCCTTCTGGCGTCATCTGGTCGAGCACCAATTGGGTCGAGGCTCAAAAGAAAGTCGTCCCTTGGTGTGGACCAATCAGTTTCAAGGACAATGCATCATATATTATCATAGTATGTTTTTGTTCGCATTTTGACTGCAGGTATTGTGGCTAATGTAGTAACATGAATCCTTGTAAAAAAAGGCTTCAGTTTTGTTGCCAGAAAAAGGGGAAAAACCCTGTTATTATATTTTGGTACCGGCAAAGGAGGTCTAATGATGAAACGTTATTATTGTCGTCGTCGTCACTTGGAGAGGCATTCCCGGCACACCGCAGAGGGCTGCACCTCACACGGCGAGGCCCGATGAGGATTATCCCTCGTTTTCTTGTTTTCCGATGAGCAGAAGTTACATTTTGAGTGTGGATCGTCTCCTAAAGATTAGTACTCGGGTACCAGACAAACGTTTGGCAATGGTCAACAAAGATGTAACTTCTAAGTTTGCTGGCTGCTTAACACGTTGTAGTAGTGGTAGTAGGAGGCTTTCGCGACCGATATCCATAATAGGGGTGAAGCCAGCCATATGTACAGGCACAATTTCAACCGAGAGGATGGTTATGAGCCCAGCAATCATTGGAAAGATGTCATCAACCACTTTGGTTCGTGACTTGATTTGTGTTTTCTTGTCAACCTCCACCGTCAGCAGTGTGGGTGTGTGGAGCGAGGTGCAATGCTCTGATTGGTGTAAACCTCCTGCCAGTGTTGGTGCCCTCTTCTACATTAACATGAGCTGCCCCGCCCATCTCTAAACCTTAATAAACAGCTCTCTGATTGGTGTAGACCTACTGCCGGTGTTGGAGCCCTCTCCTACATTAACATTGGCTGCCCCGCCCATCTCTAAACCTTTATAAGCAGCTCTCTGATTGGTGTAGACCTACTGCCGGTGTTGGAGCCCTCTCCAACATTAACATGAGCTGCCCCGCCCATCTCTAAACCTTTATAAGCAGCTTTCTGATTGGTGTAGACCTCCTGCCAGTGTTGGTGCCCTCTTCAACATTAACATGAGCTGCCCCGCCCATCTCTAAACCTTAATAAACAGCTCTTTGATTGGTGTAGACCTACTGCCGGTGTTGGAGCCCTCTCCTACATTAACATTAGCTGCCCCGCCCATCTCTAAACCTTTAAAGCAGCTCTTTGATTGGTGTAGACCTACTGCCGGTGTCGGTGCCCTCTCCTACATTAACATTGGCTGCCCCGCCCATCTCTAAACCTTTATAAACAGCTCTCTGATTGGTGTAGACCTACTGCCGGTGTCAGAGCCCTCACCTACATTAACATTAGCTGCCCCGCCCATCTCTAAACCTTTATAAACAGCTCTTTGATTGGTGTAGACCTACTGCCGGTGTCGGTGCCCTCACCTACATTTAACATGAGCTGCCCCGCCCATCTCTAAACCTTTATGAGCAGCTCTCTGATTGGTGTAGACCTACTGCCGGTGTCAGAGCCCTCTCCTACATTAACATTAGCTGCTCCGCCCATTTCTAAACCTTTATAAGCAGCTCTCTGATTGGTGTAGACCTACTGCCCGTGTCGGAGCTTTCTCCTACATTAACATTAGCTCTAAACCTTTATAAACAGGTTTCTCTCAGAGGCTAACCTCCCTGTTCCTGATGACGGCCGCTTGTGTTGCGATAAAAGTGTCGTGATATTTTTAATCACGTTTTTTTCTATCTACGTGACTTTACCGAAAGAACCATGAAACATAATAGAGGTGTTTTTTTTATTTAAAGCTTTCGTGAGTGCAGGGATTCATATTCTTGGTTCTTTCGGTAAAGTCACCACCACGTAGAAGGGAAACAATAAAATAATAAAAATATAATAAAATAAAATTATTGTAAAACAATAAAATTATTATTCTTGGTTCTTTCGGTAAAGTCACCACCACGTAGAAGGGAAACATTAAAATAAAAATATAAAACAATAAAATTATTGTAAAACAATTAAATTATTATTCTTGGTTCTTTCGGTAAAGTCACCACCACGTAGAAGGGAAACAATAAAATAATAAAAATATAAAACAATAAAATTATTGTAAAACAATAAAATTATTATTCTTGGTTCTTTCGGTAAAGTCACCACCACGTAGAAGGGAAACATTAAAATAATAAAAATATAAAACAATAAAATTATTGTAAAACAATTAAATTATTATTCTTGGTTCTTTCGGTAAAGTCACCACCACGTAGAAGGGAACATTAAAATAATAAAAATATAAAACAATACAATTATTGGTAAACAATTAAATTATTATTCTTGGTTCTTTCGGTAAAGTCACCACCACGTAGAAGGGAAACATTAAAATAATAAAAATATAAAACAATAAAATTATTGTAAAACAATTAAATTATTATTCTTGGTTCTTTCGGTAAAGTCACCACCACGTAGAAGGGAAACGATAAAATAATAAAAATATAAAACAATAAAAATTTTGTAAAACAATACAATTATTATTGTTGGTTCTTTCGGTAAAGTCACCACCACGTAGAAGGGAAACATTAAAATAATAAAAATATAAAACAATAAAATTATTGTAAAACAATTAAATTATTATTCTTGGTTCTTTCGGTAAAGTCACCACCACGTAGAAGGGAAACAATAAAATGATAAAAATATAAAACAATAAAATTCTCACGACGTTTCGACTGCTACACAAGCAATCATCATCAGGTGTGAAAACCACAGTTTCAAATTTTCTTGCTGTGGTTTTCACACCTGATGATGATTGCTTGTGTTGCAGTCGAAACGTCGTGAGAATTTTATTGTTTTATATTTTTATTATTTTATTGTTTCCCTTCTACGTGATTTTTACCGAAAGAACCAAGAATAAGAGGTGTTTTTTGTTTGGGTTAGGTCTTGTAAGTATAAATGTGTCGTTAATCCCACCACCACCACCCGACACAACCAAACAGTAAGGGTTCATCACGTAAACAAAACGTGGCCAATTATTTACTTAGTTCAGCACTAACTGGTGTGTGTTGGGGAGTAAACCCACAACAACGTTTACAATTCAAGTTAACGTGACGTTTCGCTGGTAATCACAATTAGCAGCTTCATCAGGCGGTTAGCCATATGAGGCTGGTTTTAATGAACTAATTGGTCACGTTTTGTTTAAGTGACAACCCCTACACAAATGAGGCTGTTTCGGGGCGGTGGTGGTCGGTTCAACGACACAGCGTTTATACGTACGTAATCTAACCCAAAAAAACAACCCTCTATCATGGATAATATTGGTTAGCGAAAGCCTCTCCCTTACTACTACAAATACGTGTTAAACTAAATAGCATGTGCTGCCCGTGGTCACGTGCATTTGTCTCCAGGTTATTTCTCTCCACACCACTGCCACAGCCTACGCTAGCACCACGGTGGCTAGGAGATGTTAACTACCTCGCCTGGTATGCAGGAGGTCGTGAATTCGACCCAAGCCTGACAATTAATGCTGATGTATATTTGGAGGCTGTGTTTCTCTCTCTCTCATCATCATAGTGGCTAGGAGATGTTAACTACCTCGCCTAGTATGTAGTAGTTTATAGTAGTGTAGTAGTATATAATGTAGTGTAGTAGTATATAATGTAGTGTAGTATATAATGTAGTGTAGTAGTATATAATGTAGTGTAGTAGTATGTAATGTAGCATAGTAGCATATTGTAGTGTAGTTTACAATGTAGCGTAGTAGAATATAATGTAGTGTAGTCATATATAGTTTTGTAGTAGTGTAGTAGTATACAATGTAGTGTAGTAGTATGTAATGTAGCGTAGTAGTATATAGTAGTGTAGTATATAATGTAGTGTAGTAGTATATAATGTAGTGTAGTATATATTGTAGTGTAGTAGTATATCATGTAGCGTAGTAGTATATAATGCAGTGTAGTCATATATAGTTTTGAGTAGTGTAGTAGTATATAATCTAGTGTAGTAGTATGTAATGTAGCGTAGTAGTATATAGTAGTGTAGTATATAATGTATCGTAGTAGAATATAATGTAGTGTAGTAGTATACAATGTAGTGTAGTAGTTTGTAATGTAGTGTAGTAGTATATAGTAGTGTAGTATATAATGTAGCGTAGTAGTATATAATGTAGTGTCGTAGTATATAATGTAGTGTAGTAGCATATAATGTAGTGTAGCAGTGTATCATGTAGCATAGTAGTATATAATGCAGTGTAGTCATATATAGTTTTGAGTAGTGTAGTAGTATATAAAGTAGTGTAGTAGTATATGATGTAGTGTAGTAGTGTATAACGTAGTGTAGTAGTATATAATGTAGTATAGTAGTATATCATGTAGCATAGTAGTATATAATGCAGTGTAGTCATATATAGTTTTGAGTAGTGTAGTAGTATATAAAGTAGTGTAGTAGTATATAATGTAGTGTAGTAGTAGTATATGACGTAGTGTAGTAGTATATAATGTAGTGTAGTAGTATATAGTAGTGTCGTATATAATCGTGTAGTATATAATGTATCGTAGTAGTATAAAATGTAGTGTAGTCATATATAGTTTTGTGGTAGTGTAGTGGTATGTAAAAGAGTGTACAATGTACAGGAGTAAATTTGGGACTTGCAAACAGATCAACTTACAAACACAGACCTCTGGTACCCGACTCGTGCGGCTGTTTACATCTCCACTGACCGCTGATTTCCCGCCCGTCCGCCCCGCATCTCGACATTGTTGTTCTTTCAGGAAAGGGCTTCTGCATCAACTATTGGAGCGTGAGGCCCGTCACGAGCACCAAGGGTGAGTCTCGACGAGCAGAGACACCTTCATGTCGCGGTCTCAGTGGGGGTAATTTTTTAGTTTTACTTGGTTACGGTAACCTGGTTACGGTAACTTGGTTGTGGTAACTTGGTTACAGTAACTTGGTTACTTTGTTACGGTAAACTTGGTTATGGTAACTTGGTTACCGTAACCTGGTTACGGTAACTTGGTTATGGTAACTTGGTTACGGTAACTTGGTTACTTTGTTATGGTAAACTTGGTTATGGTAACCTGGTTACATTAACCTGGTTACTTTGTTATGGTAAACTTGGTTATGGTAACCTGGTTAGGGAACCTTGGTTATGGTTAACTTGGTTATGGTAACTTGGTTACGGTAACCTGGTTACGGTAACCTGGTTACTTTGTTATGGTAAACTTGGTTATGGTAACCTGGTTAGGTAAACCTGGTTATGGAAACTTGGTTAGGGTAAACCTGAACATTAAACCTGGTTACGGTAATCCTGGTTATGTTAAACTTGGTTACAGTAAACCTGGTTACAGTAAACCTGGTTATGGTAAACCTGGTTACAGTAAACCTGGTTATGTTAAACCTGGTTACAGTAAACCTGGTTATGTTAAACTTGGCTAGAGTAAACCTGGTTATGGTAAACTTGGTTATGTTAAACCTGGTTATGTTAAACCTGGTTATGTTAAACTTGGTTACAGTAAACCTGGTTATGTTAAACCTGGTTATGTTAAACCTGGTTATGTTAAACCTGGTTATGTTAAACCTGGTTATGGTAAACCTGGTTACAGTAAACCTGGTTAGAGTAAACCTGGTTATATTAAACCTGGTTACGATAAACCTGGTTAGAGTAAACCTGGTTATGTTAAACCTGGTTATGTTAAACCTGGTTATGGTAAACTTGGTTACAGTAAACCTGCCATCTGCCGTCTGCTGTCTGCAGCCTGCGGTGTGAAGGGGTTCCAGTCACCGGCTCCCTGGGCGGCTGCGGTGGTGCAGTACAACGCGACGCTGTGCCACGCCACGCTTGTCAAGCCCTCCTGGTTCCTCGCGACCGCCGGCTGCGTCAACCTGCTCGTAAACAGGTCGGGGTGCAGGCCGCGGTGTGAGTCTATGGGTCTCTGTGTGAGTCTATGGGTCTCTGTGTGAGTCTATGGGTCTCCGTGTGAGTCTATGGATACCTGGGTGAGTCTATGGGTCTCTGTGTGAGACTTTGGGGCTCTGTGTGAGTCTATGGGTCTCTGTGTGAGTCTATTGGTCTCTGTGTGAGTCTATGGGTCTCTGTGTGGGTTTTTGTGTCTCTGTGTAAGTCTATGGGTCTCCGTGTGAGTCTATGGGTCTCCATGTGAGTCTATGAGTCTCCGTGTGAGGCTATGGGTCTCTGTGTGAGTCTATGGGTCTCTGTGTGAGTCTACTGGTCTTAGTGTGAGTCTATGGGTCTCTTTGTGAGTCTATGGGTCTCTGTGTGAGTTTATGGGGCTCTGTGTGGGTTTTTGTATCTCTGTGTGAGTCTATGGGTCTTTGTGTGAATCTATGGGTCTCTGTGTGAGTCTATGGGGCTCTGTGTGAGTCTATGGGTCTCTGTGTGAGTCTATGGGTCTCTGTGTGAGTCTATGTGTCTCTGTGTGAGTCTACTGGTCTCTGTGTGAGTCTATGTGTCTCTGTGTGAGTCTACTGGTCTCTGTGTGAGTCTATGGGGCTCTGTGTGAGTCTATGGGGCTCTATGTGAGTCTATGGGGCTGGGTGTGAGTCTATGGGACTCTGTGGGAGTCTATGTGTCTCTGTGTGAGTCTACGGGTCTCTGTGTGAGTCTATGAGTCTCTGTGTGAGTCTATGGGTCCCTGTGTGAGTCTATGGGGCTCTGTGTGAGTCTATGTGTCTCTGTGTGAGTCTACTGGTCTCTGTGTGAGTCTATGTGTCTCTGTGTGAGTCTATTGGTCTCTGTGTGAGTCTATGGGGCTCTGTGTGAGTCTGTGAGGCTCTGTGTGAGTCTATGGGGCTCTGTGTGAGTCTATGGGGCTCTGTGGGAGTCTATGGGGCTCTGTGGGAGTCTATGTGTCTCTGTGTGAGTCTACGGGTCTCTGTGTGAGTCTATGGGTCTCCGTGCGAGTCTATACGTCTCTGTGTGAGTCTATGGGACTCCGTGTGAGTCTATGGGTCCCTGTGTGAGTCTATGGGGCTCTGTGTGAGTCTATGTGTCTTTGTGTGAGTCTATGTGTCTCTGTGTGAGTCTGTGTTTCTGTGTGAGTCTACTGATCTCTGTGTGAGTCTATGAGTTTCTGTGTACGTAAGTCTGTGGATCTCTGTGAGTCTATTGGTCTCAGTGTGGTGAGTCTATGAGTCTCTGCTGTGTGAGTCTATGTGTTTCTGTGTGAGTCTACTGGTCTCTGTGTGAGTCTATGGGACTCTGTGTGAGTCTATGTGGCTTTTTGCGAGTCTATGGGTCTCTGCTGTATGAGTCTATGGGGCTCTGTGTAAGTCTGTGGGGCTCTGTGTGAGTCTATGGGTCTCTGTGTGAGTCTATGGGTCTCTGTGTGAGTCTTTGGATCTCTGTGTGAGTCTATGGGTCTCTGTGTGAGTCTCTGTGTCTCTGTGTGATTCTATATGTCTCTGTGTGAGTCTATGGGTCTCTGTGTGAGTCTAATCGTCTCTGTGAGTCTATTGGTCTCTGATGTGAGTCTATGGGTCTCTTTGTGAGTCTACTGGTCTCTGTGTGAGTCTATGGGGCTCTAATGTGAGTCTATTGGTCTCTGTGTGAGTCTATGTGTCTCTGTGTGAGTCCACTGGTCTCTGTGTGAGTCTACTAGTCTCTGTGTGAGTCTATGGGTCTCTGTGTGAGTCTATGGGTGTCTGTGTGAGTCTATGGGTGTCTATGTGAGTTTATGGGTCACTGTGTGAGTCTACTGGTCTCTGTGTGAGTCTATGGGGCTCTGTGTGAGTCTATGGGTCCCTGTGTGAGTCTATGGGGCTCTGTGTGAGTCTATGGGTCTCTGTGTGAGTCTATGGTTCTCTGCTGTGAGCCTATGTATGTACGTTGAACTTATTTTGTACGTAGCCAACCGTGGCTAATCGGAGGTGCGCCGGGGGAACTAAACACAACAAACGAGACCGTGAGAAGAGAGAAAGAGACGCAGATTACAAATATACATCAGGGCTCAGGATCGAACCCACGACCTCTAGCATACCAGGCGAGGTCGTCAACGTCTCCCCAGCCACCGCTGCACGGCAACAAAAGTTCGTCGCGAATAAAGACGTCGTTGGCTGCCGCCGATTTCAGGAGCGACCCGCAGCCCCCGAGTGTCCGGCTGAGCGGTGGCGTGGACCTGCGGGTGCTGAGCTACACCGTTCACGACCGGTACAACGCAGCACTGCTGAAGGTCGCCACTCCCGTGACCAACAGGAGCCCGGCCTGCCTGCCAGACTACCAGCGGCCTACGCACTACTCCGGGAAGACCTGCTTCATCGAAGGTGATCCCGCCTACTCGCTTACTCCCTCCGCTACCCTCTCCTCTCATCCCCTCTCCTTCCCTCCTTTCCCCTCCCCTACCGTCTTTTCCTTTTTTTACGATAAGAGGAAACAAGAAGATGCTCGGTGTAGTCGGCACTTTGCTTCGTTTATCATTTCGTTTTCTTCTTTAATGCTCTGCTTTATGTAACCCCCCCCCCCCCCCCCACCCGCCCGTTTGAAATGAAAGATTTCACGATTGATTTCAAGCTCTGCTCTCCTTACCTCTTCCCTCTCTCTCTACCACCTCTCTCTACCTACCCCCTCTCTCTACCTACCCCCTCTCTATATCCCCTCTCTCTCTACCCTCTCTCTTTCTCTACCTACCCCCCTCTCTCTACCTACGCCCTCTCTCTCTACTCCATGTCCTTGTTCCCCCTATGTTTTGTATGTAATATTTGTAATATTATTATGTATTTTTAACTACGACAAGTGCTGCTTCGGCACGCAGCCCTTCCCGCAGTGCTACGGCCTCCGACGGGTAGCTCACAATCTGCACGCAGAGCTCTCCGTCATCTGCCACCGAGCCACACGGCCCTCCTCCAGCGCCCATCGCTCCTTGAAGGGCCGGCACGGCGTGGGTCAGCCGCGCATGGCGGAACTCCGGCCCACACACCCTGGCTCCGACCGGACTGGCTCCGACCGGAAAGCGCGGAAGACGCCCAGGCCGCCTGGCCGGACGTTTCCCCTCCAGGGCCACCTTCCTCGCCCTGTGCACGGCGAGCTTGGCGTGGCCGACGAGCACGTTGACAGGGCCCCTGAAGATGTTGGGGTCCGTCGCCCTTCAGGTATCCGAAGATGAGAGGACCGTCGGGGAGAAGTGGAGGCTGAACCTTAGGAGGATGTTTTCTCAGGGACCTTGAACACAGCGAGTCCAGGCTCTTGCGCCCCGCGTATCGGCGCGCCACCGTCTCCGCTTTACCGCGGGACCGGCGCTCCGGGGACGTGTCGGTGAAGCTTCCGCTCCCTTCCCCTTCCGTCTCCCTTCCCCTTCCCGTCCCCTCACATTGCTTCCGCCGCCGCTGCTGCCCGTGCGTTGGTAACGACTTGGGGGGGTATTCAAAGCCAGGATCATCGGCGCTCTCGCTTCACCTCGGCCGGGTAACATTTGAAACATTTTTGTTCGATTCTCTGCCCTCCCTTCGCGTTGGCCAGCACTCGACCAGAGGCAGATGCAGGTGCAGATGGCCACGGAGGGCAGCTGCGGAGTTTCCAGCATCTCAAGCCAAAAGATCTGCACCCAGCCTCCTAGGAGCTGCGTGGTGCCATTGCCGGTGAGTCTAGAATAGTGTACACTACACTATACACTACACTATACACTACACTATACACTACTATACACAACTATACACTACACTACTATACACTACATTATACACTACACTATACACTATACTACTATACACTACACACTACACTACTATACATTACACACTACACTACTACACACTACACTACTATACACTACTATACACCACACTACTATACACTACACAATACACTACACTATACACTACACTACTATACACTACTATACACTACACTATACACTACTATACACTACGCTACTATACACTACACACTACAATATACACTACTATACACCACACTACTATACACTACACTACTATACACTACACTATACACTACAATACTATACACTACACTGTTATACACTTCTATACATTACACTATACACTACACTACTATACACTACTATACATTACTATATACTACTATACACTACTATACACTACTATACACTACACTACTATACACTACTATACACTACACTATACACTACACTATACACTAAACACTACACTATACACTACTATATATACTACACTATACACTAAAATATACTACACTATACACTACACTACACACTACACTACTATACACTACACTACTATACACTACACTATACACTACACTATACACTACTATACACTACACTACTATACACTACACTACTATACACTACACTACACCACTATACACTACGATACACTACGATACACTACACTATACACTACAATACTATAAACTACAGTATACACTACACTATACACTACAACACTACACACTACACTTTACACTACTATACACTACGAAACACTACACTATACACTCCACTACTATACACTACACTATACACTACACACTACACTATACACTACACTATACACTACACTATGCACTCCACTATACACTGCACTACACACTACACTACATACTACACTATACACTACACTATACACTACACTACACACTATACACTACACTGTACACTACACTATACACTGCACTACTGTACACTACACACTACACTATATACTATACTATACACTACACAATACACTACTATACACTACACTATACACTACACTATACACTACACTACACTATAGACTACACTACTATAGACTACACTACTAAATACTACAGTATACACTACTATACACTACACTGTACACTACACTATATACTACAATATACACTACACTATACACTTCACTATACACTACACTACTACACTACATACTACACTATACACTACACTACACACTGCCCCATCACCGATTTGGAGTTGTGGGGGTGGAGTGTCCGATGGTACAAAATACCCAGGCAGGTGCTTAGTTTTGGTGGGCCTGATGGTAAGGCCCCATCTCTTAGTAGCATGCTCCAGTCTCAGCAGCAGCGTCTCCAACTCCTTCTCTGAATGAGCAGCTATTACCAAATCATCAGCATACATAACGTGGTTGAGCAATAGGGAGCTATCCCTTGACCACACCCGGGCATCGATCAGCCTCCCATTATATCTGTACCATATGGAGATTCCCCCGGTACAGCTATTGAAGGCTTCACGAACTACGTGGTCAAAATAGATGTTAAATAATGTGGGAGCCAGAGGACATCCCTGTCGCACCCCAAGGTGTACAGGGAATGGCCCTGACTCCCGGCCACGTAGTTTTACCTGGGCCCCCTCACCATCATGAAGGTCCTTAATGATCATGAGCAGAGGGTCAGGTACTCCAAAAGCACGAAGAACAACCCAGAGCCCAGGCCTACTGATGGTATCATAGGCCTTGCCCAGGTCAACAAAGCAGAGATGTAGGTCTTGTTGGAATTCCCTACACCTCTGCTGTAGCAGACGGACAGAAAATATGGCATCTGTGCAGGACCACCCTTTCCTGAAACCGCATTGGGGCTCCGCAAGCCTCTCCTCAGCGTGCCTGGCAAGGCGATGCTGAATAATCCTTGCCAGGACCTTCCCCGGCACACTGAGGAGTGAGATGCCCCTGTAGTTGTTACAGTCTGTGCGGTCCCCCTTAAAAAGGGGGACCGCCAGGGCATCCTTCCAATCCTGCAGAACTCGTCCAGTGGTCCAGACTGTTGTTATGATGTCATGTAGGGCAGTCTGTGCACAAACGCCACCCTCCCTCAGCATTTCGCTTGGGAGATCATCTCTGCCCGCTGCCTTTCCTGGTCACAGACTCCGGATAGCCTTCAGTACTTCCTCAACAGATGGCACCTCAGCCAGCCACTCACAGGGGGTGACTTCCTCCAATATTTGAGGCACCGCAGCCTCACTTTGTGCCATGATGTTTTCCTGGCTGAGGGGTTTTCCCTCCCCCAGGACCTCACTGAAATGCTCAGCAAATCTGCAAACCTGTTCCTGGGGGTCGGAGATTGGATCACCGTTTTTTCCCCTAATGATGGTAATAGGTGTGGCACTGCAAGCTACTTTTTTGATGGAGTTAAATAGAGATTTGTGATCGCGGGCCACTGAGGCAGACTCCATCTCCTCAGCAACCCGCGACCACCACCCATCCTTGCAGCGCCTCACGGCTCTCCGAACCTCCGAGCGAAGGCTGCGGTAAGCCTCCTCATTCTCTGACGTGGGATTCTGTAGCCGATGACAATGGGCCTGTCGCTTTTTCTCAACCATCCTGAACACGTCCTCTGTCAGCCAGGGTCTGTGGGGAGGTCTGGACCGCGTACCCAAACTAGCCATTGCAGCTGCATGAGTCACAGTCCTAAACCTCGCCCATTTACCCTCGACATCAGGAGGAGTTGGGTACGATGCCAATCTCAGCCGCAAGCGATTATGAAATTCTCGCTAGCAAATTTCATCAGATAACTAAGACCAGGCCACTTTAGGTTGGAATGGGGTACTGGGTGTACACCCACCACCGGAGTGGAAGAATGGCAGGCGCATCTTACAGATGACTAGTCGATGGTGAGAGGGCAGATCAGCTCCACGGTAGGTCCTGGTGTCAAGGACATGGGCTTGCATCCGCTGGTCCGTCACTATGTAGTCCAGCAGATGTTCTTGCTTGGACCTGGCATGCATCCATGATGTTGTGTGGATGCGCCGATGCCGGAACAGCGTGTTGGTAATTACAAGCCCATAGGCTACACAAAAATCTAGCAGCCTCCTACCATTGTTATTGAGCTGATCTGGCCCATGCCCTCCAATCACTCCAGACCAGGTGCCAGCACCTTGACCAACTTGGGCATTGAAGTCACCCAACATGATGACTCTATCCCGAGGGGCCACTTTAGCCAGCACCTGTGACAGGAGGTCATAGAAGGCATCTGACTCATCGGCTTTGCCTGTATCCCTCCACGGATGTTCATCTTCGGTGGGGGCATAAGTGACCACGACCACCATTCCTCGCCTGCGGTTGATGGGAAGGCGAGCCCAAAGTAGCCTGGGGCTTACAGCTTCCCACACCTCACCGCCACACTCCCACGCCCCCTTCATTCTTTTATTCAAAAGAAGAGCCACACCCTGTTGTTTGGCAGTCTGCTGCCCCGAGTAGAGGACTGTCCACCCCTCATGGAGGCAGGAGCCAGAACCGGTCCACCGGACCTCCTGACTGCCACATAGATCTCCCGACAGAGGAGTGGCAGCCTCTCCTCCGCAGTGAGAGTTCGAACATTCCACGTCGCCACCCGTAGTGGTTTTCCTTGTGTCTGGAGGAGCCCCGAGGGTAGATATTCAATCTCCTGGCTCCTCCAATTGGGGTTTGGCCAGGAGACGTCATAGACGCCTGGCCCTCCGGGGCCTCCGGCACAAGCTTATTAGATATATACTTAATTCGCGGTTTAGTGGTAATTAATTGACGGTGGAGGGGTTACCAGCCCCTCGCACCCGTCCAGAGCCCCCGTTTAGCCCCTGTGGTGGACACAGATGCCATGAGGGGAGGAGCCAATCGAAATTGGACCTCCCCCCACAGCACTGTCATACACACACTCACTCATACACACTCACTCATACACTCACACAAGTGCTGTTAGCGAGCAACTATGAAGGCCGGAACAGCACACGGGGGGGTGGGTTGCCAGCACCACGCCCGACCGCCTTTGTCTCCCCAGTGGTGATATTCCTACACCGCACCTGGGTACTCATTTGAGGCTGAGTCGACCAAGGGGAGGCCCGGGACCGGTTCAGATAATCGTCACAGGTGCTGTTGGCCGTGAGCTGGGATAGAACCTGGGTCGCCGGGTTCGTAGTGCAGCGTAGCGCCGACCGCTACACCACCGCTCCCCACAAACACTCACCCACACACTCGCATATATACCCACGCGTGTTTTTTTTGTCGTTGGCATTTCTCTCCCCTCCGAAGTCGAACGCCTCCGCTGCTCTGATGTGCAAGCAAGAGGACGGCAAGTGGTACGTGGTGGGCATCTACGAGTCGGGCTCCCGTTGCGGGGGCCAGGCGGAGTGGGGGGTCTTCGCCAGGGCGTGGAAGCTCCGGAGGTTTTTCAACAACACGATGGGCAACGTACAATAACGCGCGCCCGTTCGTTCATTTGTTCGCATGCCCGCCCGTTCGCATGCCCGCCCGTTCGCATCATAGTTCATAGTTTCATTTATTTGGTATAGCCCTGTGAGCCATTCGGCTCTTGAATCGGGTGCAACCGCAACAAACAAAAAACATGAACAAGAAAAACATCTTAAAGTGACTTTGTGTGACTGTGCAAACATAAAAATCCAGGAAAAAAATCAAGATATTCCTGAAATAGCACCGTACACCAACGCTGGGTGCAAAAAAATCCCAGTGGGATGCAAGTCAAATAACAACAACCTTTCGCTCGCGCATACACGCACCCCGCGTGCATGCGCGAGCAGAAATGGCATGAGTCCGTGCCCAACACTTAAATCTGTTCCCCGTGCATTCAATGCGCTTCGTTAAAAAAAAAAAAAAACTCCTCACCCACGATGATGGAGGTTTCTGTGCTTTTCCTTGGGGTTAGATCACGCGAAGTGTATAAATGCCGTGTCGTTAAAACTCCCCACTGCTGCCCCTACGCACAGCCCAATTTAGTACGGGTGTTGTCACATAAACAAAACGTGGCCAATTAGTTCCTTATTTCAGCACTAATGGGTGTATGTGTGTTGGAGAGTAAACCCACTACAACTTTTACAATCAGTAAAGGTTTGTTCAAATAAACAAAACGTGGACAATTAGTTACTTAGTCCAGCACTATCCGGTGTGTGTGTTGGAGAGTAAACCCACTACAACGTTTACAATCAGTGAAGGTTTGTTCAAATAAACAAAACGTGGACAATTAGTTACTTAGTCCAGCACTATCCGGTGTGTGTGTGTGTGTGTTGGAGAGTAAACCCACTGTGACATTTACAATCAGTAAGGGGTTGTCACGTAAACAAAACGTGGCCAATTCGTTACTTAGTTCACCACTAACCTGTGTGTGTTTCTGTTTGATAAAACAGAAAACAACAATAACATCAAAGTATCATCATCAATCTTGATTTGAAGCTTTCGTGACTGCAGGAATCCATACTCTTTGGTTCTTTCGGTAAAGTCAAGTAGCTAGAAATAAAATAAAACAAAACACGACGTTTCGATTGCAACACAAGCAATCTTCATCAGGTGGTAAAACCACAGCAAGACAAAAAAAATCTGATTCCCACCACCATTCGGCACAGAAGAATTCCCTCATCAAAACACTACACAATAGGGCCCACTGCATTTCCGACCAACACCACCTAGCCAGTGAACGGGAACATGTACACCAGGCCCTCAAGATGAATGGGTACTCGGACCGCATTCATCGCAAAGCTGTTTCGCCAACCATGGAGAAACAACCCACTGAGAAGCAGATAAAAACCATCACGTACCATACATAGCCGGCGTTACCAAAAAGATTTCCAAAATCTTAAACAAACACAAGATCCAGGTCAGATTCAATACAGTACACAAAAATCCGTGATCTAATCCCATCTGTGAAGGATGTCATTCCTGACATGCAATACCCTGGAGTCTACAAACTGAGTTGTACCTGCGGCAGCAGTTACATCGGGGAAACGAAACGACATGTCTCGGACCGCGTTCGCGAAAACAAGGCAGATCTGAAACACGGCAGAACCAATACCTCTGTCGTGGCTGACCATTGTTATAACGCTTTGGGCTCGCATGATATTGTTTTTTTCCGAGACCAAGGTACTCTGAAAACCTTTGGGCTACTATCAAAGGTTTGTTCATGAAGCCATTCGCATATATAAACACAGGCATAACTTCAACCGGGAAGATGGATACAAATTGAGCAATCATTGGAAGGATGTTATTAACCAGGTAAACCCTTAACTTTTTAATTTAAAGCTTTCATGACTGCAGGGATTCATAGTCTTGGTTCTTTCGGTAAAGTCACCACCACGTAGAAGGGAAACAATCTTTTTTCATATTTTTATTATTTCATTGTTTCCCTTCTATGTGACTTTACCGAAAGAACCAAGAATTCGAAACCCTTAACTGTTTATGGTTGTATCCATCATATCTGCCGGGTACTTGTCTATTTTTCCGAGTTAATTTCCCCCCCGCCGCATCCTCAGCTTTCCCAGCCTTTCACTTCTAGCCCTGCCCACTTCCTCCCTCCCCCCCAGCCTCACGTCCTCACTCCTCCTAGCGCTCACGCAGTGCCCCTACCCCTCCCCCTACCCCACACCTCCCCCCTCTCTCTCCCCCGTTGCTCCTCCCCCCTTCTTGCCTATATAACCTCTTGCCACGGCAGCTCTCTCGCCCACTTCAGCAGTTGTTTTCCTTGCTGCACTTTTACCACCTGATGAAGGTCGCTCGCGGTGCCATCGAAACGTCGCGATTTGTTTCCATTGTATTTCTAACTACGTGGCTTTACCGAAAGAACCACAAAGAGCGTCATCATCAAGGTCTCGCATTCACCACACGTCGTCATTGCTTGCGATAATACAATGCAACAGGCGCATTTTTTTTTACGATGACGATGATAATCATCATCGATGATGATAATAATAATCATCATCGTCGTAATAATGTCTTGCATTGGTTTTTTTAAGACTGCCTCGGCCGATATAATTGGAATTGTGGAGGTGGGAAAAAATCCTTAGGAGACCCGGAAAAAAACCCCACACAATCACCACCGTGGGGAGAGAGACGCAGACTAAAAATATGCAGCAGCAGCAGGTGTTAGGGTCAGGATCGAACCCACGACCTCCTGCGTACCAGGCGAGGTAGTTAACATCTCCTAGCCACTGTGTGATGATGATGAGAGGGAGACGCAGACTCCAAATATACAGCAGCAGCAGGTGTTAGGGTCAGGATCAAACCCACGACCTCCTGTAAACCAGGCGAGGTAGGTAACATCTCCACAGTGATGATGAGAGAGAGACACAGACTCCAAATATACAGCAGAAGCAGGTGTTAGGGTCTGGATAGAACCCACGACCTCCTGTGTACCAGGCGAAGTAGTTAACATCTCCTAGCCACCGTGATGATGATGAAAGGGAGACGCAGATTCCAAATATACAGCAGCAGCAGCAGCAGGTGTTAGGGTCAGGATCGAACCCACGACCTCCTGCGTACCAGGCGAGGTAGTTAACATCTCCTAGACATCGTGATGAGGATGAAAGGGCGACGAAGACTCCAAATATACAGCAGCAGCAGGTGTTAGGGTGAGGATCAAACCCACGACCTCATGTGTACCAGGCGAAGTAGTTAACATATCCAGCCACTGTGATGATGATGATGAAAGGGAGACGCAGACTCCAAATATACAGCAGCAGGTGTTAGGGTCAGGATCAAACCCACGACCTCCTGTATACCAGGCGAAGTAGTTAACATCTCCTAGCCACTGTGGTGATGATGAGAGGGAGACGCAGACTCCAAATATATAGCAGCAGGTGTTAAGGTCAGGATCAAACCCACGACCTCCTGCGTAGCAGGCGAGGTAGTTAACATCTCATAGCCACCGTGATGATGAGAGATGAAGAGAGACACGCATACTCCAAATATACAGCAGGCGTTCTGGGTCGGGATCGAACCGACGGCCTCCTTCATACGAGGCGGGAATGGGGGTGAGGGGAGATCGAGGGGGTGCTGGGGGGGGGCAATGGCAAAAATATCCACACACAGACAACTACAGCAAGTTAGGCGTCGGCATTGCTCGCTCGGGTTCAGGAGTCGCGTGTGTCGCGAGGTTTCGGGCGTGAGCTTCGTTCTGGAAATTGGAGACAAAAAAGTAATAAAAAGAAAACGGTTCTGCTAATTGCATTGGTGGGAGGTGGTCTTCTTTACTTTGTGTGGAGTGGTGGGGGTGATGTTGATGGTGATGATGTTGACTTTGTGTGGAGTGGTGGTGATGTTGATGGTGATGATGTTGACTTTGTGTGGAGTGGTGGTGGTGATGTTGACTTTGTGTGGAGTGGTGGTGGTGATGTTAACTTTGTGTAGAGTTGGAGTGGTGGTGGTGATGTTGATGGTGATGATGTTGACTTTGTGTGGAGTGGTGGTGGTGATGTTTATGGTGATGATGTTGACTTTGTGTGGAGTGGTGGTGGTGATGTTGATGGTGATGATGTTGACTTTGTGTGGAGTGGTGATGTTGATGGTGATGATGTTGACTTTGTGTAGAGTTGAAGTGGTGGTGGTGATGTTGATGGAGATGATGTTGACTTTGTGTGGAGTGGTGATGTTGATGGTGATGATGTTGACTTTGTGTGGAGTGGTGGTTTTGGTGATGTTGATGGTGATGATGTTGACTTTGTGTGGAGTGGTGGTGGTGATGTTGATAATGTTGAATTTGTGTGGAGTGGTGGTGGTGATGTTGATAATGTTGACTTTGTGTGGAGTGGTGGTGGTGATGTTGATGGTGATGATGTTGACTTTGTGTGGAGTGGTGATGTTGATGGTGATGATGTTGACTTTGTGTAGAGTTGAGGTGGTGGTGGTGATGTTGATGATGTTGACTTTTTGTAGAGTGGTGGTGGTGATGTTGATGGTGATGATGTTGACTTTGTGTAGAGTTGGAGGGGTGGTGGACATGTTGATGGTGATGATGTTGAATTTGTGTGGAGTGGTGGTGGTGATGTTGATGGTAATGATGTTAACTTTGTGTTGAGTGGTGGTGGTGATGTTGATGGTGATGATGTTAACTTTGTGTGGAGTGGTGGTGGTGATGTTGATGGTGATGATGTTGACTTCGTGTAGAGTTGGAGTGGTGGTGGTGATGTTGACTTTGTGTGGAGTGGTGGTGGTGATGTTAACTTTGTGTAGAGTTGGAGTGGTGGTGGTGATGTTGATGGTGATGATGTTCACTTTGTGTGGAGTGGTGGTGGTGATGTTTATGGTGATGATGTTGACTTTGTGTGGAGTGGTGGTGATGTTGATGGTGATGATGTTGACTTTGTGTGGAGTGGTGATGTTGATGGTGATGATGTTGACTTTGTGTAGAGTTGAAGTGGTGGTGGTGATGTTGATGGTGATGATGTTGACTTTGTGTAGAGTGGTGGTGGTGATGTTGATGGTGATGATGTTGACTTTGTGTGGAGTGGTGATGTTGATGGTGATGATGTTGACTTTGTGTGGAGTGGTGGTGGTGGTGATGTTGATGGTGATGATGTTGACTTTGTGTGGAGTGGTGGTGGTGATGTTGATAATGTTGACTTTGTGTGGAGTGGTGGTGGTGATGTTGATAATGTTGACTTTGTGTGGAGTGGTGGTGGTGATGTTGATGGTGATGATGTTGACTTTGTGTGGAGTGGTGATGTTGATGGTGATGATGTTGACTTTGTGTAGAGTTGAGGTGGTGGTGGTGATGTTGATGATGTTGACTTTTTGTAGAGTGGTGGTGGTGATGTTGATGGTGATGATGTTGACTTTGTGTAGAGTTGGAGGGGTGGTGGACATGTTGATGGTGATGATGTTGACTTTGTGTGGAGTGGTGGTGGTGATGTTGATGGTAATGATGTTAACTTTGTGTTGAGTGGTGGTGGTGATGTTGATGGTGATGATGTTAACTTTGTGTGGAGTGGTGGTGGTGATGTTGATGGTGATGATGTTGACTTCGTGTAGAGTTGGAGTGGTGGTGATGTTGATGGTGATGATGTTGACTTTGTGTGGAGTGGTGGTGGTGATGTTGATGGTGGTGATGTAGACTTTGTGTGGAGTAGTGGTGGTGATGTTGATGGTGATGATGTTGACTTTGTGTGGAGTGGTGGTGGTGATGTTGATGGTGATGATGTTGACTTTGTGTGGAGTAGTGGTGGTGATGTTGATGGTGATGATGTTGACTTTGTGTGGAGTGGTGGTGGTGATGTTGATGGTGGTGATGTTGACTTTGTGTGGAGTAGTGGTGGTGATGTTGATGGTGATGATGTTGACTTTGTGTGGAGTGGTGATGGTGATGTTGACTTTGTGTGGAGTGGTGGTGGTGATGTTGATGGTGATGATGTTGACTTTGTGTGGAGTGGTGGTGGTGATGTTGATGGTGGTGATGTTGACTTTGTGTGGAGTAGTGGTGGTGATGTTGATGGTGATGATGTTGACTTTGTGTGGAGTGGTGGTGGTGATGTTGATGGTGATGATGTTGACTTTGTGTGGAGTAGTGGTGGTGATGTTGATGGTGATGATGTTGACTTTGTGTGGAGTGGTGATGGTGATGTTGACTTTGTGTGGAGTGGTGGTGATGATGTTGATGGTGATGATGTTGACTTTGTGTGGAGTGGTGGTGATGTTGATGGTGATGATGTTGACTTTGTGTGGAGTGGTGGTGGTGATGTTGACTTTGTGTGGAGTGGTGGTGGTGATGTTAACTTTGTGTAGAGTTCGAGTGGTGGTGGTGATGTTGATGGTGATGATGTTCACTTTGTGTGGAGTGGTGGTGGTGATGTTTATGGTGATGATGTTGACTTTGTGTGGAGTGGTGGTGGTGGTGATGTTGATGGTGATGATGTTGACTTTGTGTGGAGTGGTGATGTTGATGGTGATGATGTTGACTTTGTGTAGAGTTGAAGTGGTGGTGGTGATGTTGATGGTGATGATGTTGACTTTGTGTAGAGTGGTGGTGGTGATGTTGATGGTGATGATGTTGACTTTGTGTGGAGTGGTGGTGGTGGTGATGTTGATGGTGATGATGTTGACTTTGTGTGGAGTGGTGGTGGTGGTGATGTTGATAATGTTGACTTTGTGTGGAGTGGTGGTGGTGATGTTGATAATGTTGACTTTGTGTAGAGTAGTGGTGGTGATGTTGATGGTGATGATGTTGACTTTGTGTGGAGTGGTGATGTTGATGGTCATGATGTTGACTTTGTGTAGAGTTGAGGTGGTGGTGGTGATGTTGATGATGTTGACTTTGTGTAGAGTGGTGGTGGTGATGTTGATGGTGATGATGTTGACTTTGTGTAGAGTTGGAGGGGTGGTGGACATGTTGATGGTGATGATGTTGACTTTGTGTGGAGTGGTGGTGGTGATGTTGATGGTGATGATGTTGAC
Organism: Petromyzon marinus; assembly: GCF_048934315.1. Lineage (NCBI taxonomy): Eukaryota > Metazoa > Chordata > Hyperoartia > Petromyzontiformes > Petromyzontidae > Petromyzon > Petromyzon marinus. The sequence goes on from NW_027423124.1 coordinate 1,467,858, forward strand.
TTCGTGTAGAGTTGGAGTGGTGGTGATGTTGATGGTGATGATTTTGACTTTGTGTAGAGTTGGAGGGGTGGTGGTGATGTTGATGGTGATGATGTTGACTTTGTGTGGAGTGGTGGTGGTGATGTTGATAATGTTGACTTTGTGTGGAGTGGTGGTGGTGATGTTGATGGTGATGATGTTGACTTTGTGTGGAGTGGTGATGTTGATGGTGATGATGTTGACTTTGTGTAGAGTTGAGGTGGTGGTGGTGATGTTGATGATGTTGACTTTTTGTAGAGTGGTGGTGGTGATGTTGATGGTGATGATGTTGACTTTGTGTAGAGTTGGAGGGGTGGTGGACATGTTGATGGTGATGATGTTGAATTTGTGTGGAGTGGTGGTGGTGATGTTGATGGTAATGATGTTAACTTTGTGTTGAGTGGTGGTGGTGATGTTGATGGTGATGATGTTAACTTTGTGTGGAGTGGTGGTGGTGATGTTGATGGTGATGATGTTGACTTCGTGTAGAGTTGGAGTGGTGGTGGTGATGTTGACTTTGTGTGGAGTGGTGGTGGTGATGTTAACTTTGTGTAGAGTTGGAGTGGTGGTGGTGATGTTGATGGTGATGATGTTCACTTTGTGTGGAGTGGTGGTGGTGATGTTTATGGTGATGATGTTGACTTTGTGTGGAGTGGTGGTGATGTTGATGGTGATGATGTTGACTTTGTGTGGAGTGGTGATGTTGATGGTGATGATGTTGACTTTGTGTGGAGTGGTGATGTTGATGGTGATGATGTTGACTTTGTGTAGAGTTGAAGTGGTGGTGGTGATGTTGATGGTGATGATGTTGACTTTGTGTAGAGTGGTGGTGGTGATGTTGATGGTGATGATGTTGACTTTGTGTGGAGTGGTGATGTTGATGGTGATGATGTTGACTTTGTGTGGAGTGGTGGTGGTGGTGATGTTGATGGTGATGATGTTGACTTTGTGTGGAGTGGTGGTGGTGATGTTGATAATGTTGACTTTGTGTGGAGTGGTGGTGGTGATGTTGATAATGTTGACTTTGTGTGGAGTGGTGGTGGTGATGTTGATGGTGATGATGTTGACTTTGTGTGGAGTGGTGATGTTGATGGTGATGATGTTGACTTTGTGTAGAGTTGAGGTGGTGGTGGTGATGTTGATGATGTTGACTTTTTGTAGAGTGGTGGTGGTGATGTTGATGGTGATGATGTTGACTTTGTGTAGAGTTGGAGGGGTGGTGGACATGTTGATGGTGATGATGTTGACTTTGTGTGGAGTGGTGGTGGTGATGTTGATGGTAATGATGTTAACTTTGTGTTGAGTGGTGGTGGTGATGTTGATGGTGATGATGTTAACTTTGTGTGGAGTGGTGGTGGTGATGTTGATGGTGATGATGTTGACTTCGTGTAGAGTTGGAGTGGTGGTGATGTTGATGGTGATGATGTTGACTTTGTGTGGAGTGGTGGTGGTGATGTTGATGGTGGTGATGTAGACTTTGTGTGGAGTAGTGGTGGTGATGTTGATGGTGATGATGTTGACTTTGTGTGGAGTGGTGGTGGTGATGTTGATGGTGATGATGTTGACTTTGTGTGGAGTAGTGGTGGTGATGTTGATGGTGATGATGTTGACTTTGTGTGGAGTGGTGGTGGTGATGTTGATGGTGGTGATGTTGACTTTGTGTGGAGTAGTGGTGGTGATGTTGATGGTGATGATGTTGACTTTGTGTGGAGTGGTGATGGTGATGTTGACTTTGTGTGGAGTGGTGGTGGTGATGTTGATGGTGATGATGTTGACTTTGTGTGGAGTGGTGGTGGTGATGTTGATGGTGGTGATGTTGACTTTGTGTGGAGTAGTGGTGGTGATGTTGATGGTGATGATGTTGACTTTGTGTGGAGTGGTGGTGGTGATGTTGATGGTGATGATGTTGACTTTGTGTGGAGTAGTGGTGGTGATGTTGATGGTGATGATGTTGACTTTGTGTGGAGTGGTGATGGTGATGTTGACTTTGTGTGGAGTGGTGGTGGTGATGATGTTGATGGTGATGATGTTGACTTTGTGTGGAGTGGTGGTGATGTTGATGGTGATGATGTTGACTTTGTGTGGAGTGGTGGTGGTGATGTTGACTTTGTGTGGAGTGGTGGTGGTGATGTTAACTTTGTGTAGAGTTCGAGTGGTGGTGGTGATGTTGATGGTGATGATGTTCACTTTGTGTGGAGTGGTGGTGGTGATGTTTATGGTGATGATGTTGACTTTGTGTGGAGTGGTGGTGGTGGTGATGTTGATGGTGATGATGTTGACTTTGTGTGGAGTGGTGATGTTGATGGTGATGATGTTGACTTTGTGTAGAGTTGAAGTGGTGGTGGTGATGTTGATGGTGATGATGTTGACTTTGTGTAGAGTGGTGGTGGTGATGTTGATGGTGATGATGTTGACTTTGTGTGGAGTGGTGGTGGTGGTGATGTTGATGGTGATGATGTTGACTTTGTGTGGAGTGGTGGTGGTGGTGATGTTGATAATGTTGACTTTGTGTGGAGTGGTGGTGGTGATGTTGATAATGTTGACTTTGTGTAGAGTAGTGGTGGTGATGTTGATGGTGATGATGTTGACTTTGTGTGGAGTGGTGATGTTGATGGTCATGATGTTGACTTTGTGTAGAGTTGAGGTGGTGGTGGTGATGTTGATGATGTTGACTTTGTGTAGAGTGGTGGTGGTGATGTTGATGGTGATGATGTTGACTTTGTGTAGAGTTGGAGGGGTGGTGGACATGTTGATGGTGATGATGTTGACTTTGTGTGGAGTGGTGGTGGTGATGTTGATGGTGATGATGTTGACTTCGTGTAGAGTTGGAGTGGTGGTGATGTTGATGGTGATGATTTTGACTTTGTGTAGAGTTGGAGGGGTGGTGGTGATGTTGATGGTGATGATGTTGACTTTGTGTGGAGTGGTGGTGGTGATGTTGATAATGTTGACTTTGTGTGGAGTGGTGGTGGTGATGTTGATGGTGATGATGTTGACTTTGTGTGGAGTGGTGATGTTGATGGTGATGATGTTGACTTTGTGTAGAGTTGAGGTGGTGGTGGTGATGTTGATGATGTTGACTTTTTGTAGAGTGGTGGTGGTGATGTTGATGGTGATGATGTTGACTTTGTGTAGAGTTGGAGGGGTGGTGGACATGTTGATGGTGATGATGTTGAATTTGTGTGGAGTGGTGGTGGTGATGTTGATGGTAATGATGTTAACTTTGTGTTGAGTGGTGGTGGTGATGTTGATGGTGATGATGTTAACTTTGTGTGGAGTGGTGGTGGTGATGTTGATGGTGATGATGTTGACTTCGTGTAGAGTTGGAGTGGTGGTGGTGATGTTGACTTTGTGTGGAGTGGTGGTGGTGATGTTAACTTTGTGTAGAGTTGGAGTGGTGGTGGTGATGTTGATGGTGATGATGTTCACTTTGTGTGGAGTGGTGGTGGTGATGTTTATGGTGATGATGTTGACTTTGTGTGGAGTGGTGGTGATGTTGATGGTGATGATGTTGACTTTGTGTGGAGTGGTGATGTTGATGGTGATGATGTTGACTTTGTGTAGAGTGGTGATGTTGATGGTGATGATGTTGACTTTGTGTAGAGTGGTGGTGGTGATGTTGATGGTGATGATGTTGACTTTGTGTGGAGTGGTGATGTTGATGGTGATGATGTTGACTTTGTGTGGAGTGGTGGTGGTGATGTTGATAATGTTGACTTTGTGTGGAGTGGTGGTGGTGATGTTGATAATGTTGACTTTGTGTGGAGTGGTGGTGGTGATGTTGATGGTGATGATGTTGACTTTGTGTGGAGTGGTGATGTTGATGGTGATGATGTTGACTTTGTGTAGAGTTGAGGTGGTGGTGGTGATGTTGATGATGTTGACTTTTTGTAGAGTGGTGGTGGTGATGTTGATGGTGATGATGTTGACTTTGTGTAGAGTTGGAGGGGTGGTGGACATGTTGATGGTGATGATGTTGACTTTGTGTGGAGTGGTGGTGGTGATGTTGATGGTAATGATGTTAACTTTGTGTTGAGTGGTGGTGGTGATGTTGATGGTGATGATGTTAACTTTGTGTGGAGTGGTGGTGGTGATGTTGATGGTGATGATGTTGACTTCGTGTAGAGTTGGAGTGGTGGTGATGTTGATGGTGATGATGTTGACTTTGTGTGGAGTGGTGGCAGTGATGTTGATGGTGGTGATGTAGACTTTGTGTGGAGTAGTGGTGGTGATGTTGATGGTGATGATGTTGACTTTGTGTGGAGTGGTGGTGGTGATGTTGATGGTGATGATGTTGACTTTGTGTGGAGTAGTGGTGGTGATGTTGATGGTGATGATGTTGACTTTGTGTGGAGTGGTGGTGGTGATGTTGATGGTGGTGATGTTGACTTTGTGTGGAGTAGTGGTGGTGATGTTGATGGTGATGATGTTGACTTTGTGTGGAGTGGTGATGGTGATGTTGACTTTGTGTGGAGTGGTGGTGGTGATGTTGATGGTGATGATGTTGACTTTGTGTGGAGTGGTGGTGGTGATGTTGATGGTGGTGATGTTGACTTTGTGTGGAGTAGTGGTGGGTATGTTGATGGTGATGATGTTGACTTTGTGTGGAGTGGTGGTGGTGATGTTGATGGTGATGATGTTGACTTTGTGTGGAGTAGTGGTGGTGATGTTGATGGTGATGATGTTGACTTTGTGTGGAGTGGTGATGGTGATGTTGACTTTGTGTGGAGTGGTGGTGATGATGTTGATGGTGATGATGTTGACTTTGTGTGGAGTGGTGGTGATGTTGATGGTGATGATGTTGACTTTGTGTGGAGTGGTGGTGGTGATGTTGACTTTGTGTGGAGTGGTGGTGGTGATGTTAACTTTGTGTAGAGTTCGAGTGGTGGTGGTGATGTTGATGGTGATGATGTTCACTTTGTGTGGAGTGGTGGTGGTGATGTTTATGGTGATGATGTTGACTTTGTGTGGAGTGGTGGTGGTGGTGATGTTGATGGTGATGATGTTGACTTTGTGTGGAGTGGTGATGTTGATGGTGATGATGTTGACTTTGTGTAGAGTTGAAGTGGTGGTGGTGATGTTGATGGTGATGATGTTGACTTTGTGTAGAGTGGTGGTGGTGATGTTGATGGTGATGATGTTGACTTTGTGTGGAGTGGTGGTGGTGGTGATGTTGATGGTGATGATGTTGACTTTGTGTGGAGTGGTGGTGGTGGTGATGTTGATAATGTTGACTTTGTGTGGAGTGGTGGTGGTGATGTTGATAATGTTGACTTTGTGTAGAGTAGTGGTGGTGATGTTGATGGTGATGATGTTGACTTTGTGTGGAGTGGTGATGTTGATGGTCATGATGTTGACTTTGTGTAGAGTTGAGGTGGTGGTGGTGATGTTGATGATGTTGACTTTGTGTAGAGTGGTGGTGGTGATGTTGATGGTGATGATGTTGACTTTGTGTAGAGTTGGAGGGGTGGTGGACATGTTGATGGTGATGATGTTGACTTTGTGTGGAGTGATGGTGGTGATGTTGATGGTGATGATGTTGACTTCGTGTAGAGTTGGAGTGGTGGTGATGTTGATGGTGATGATTTTGACTTTGTGTAGAGTTGGAGGGGTGGTGGTGATGTTGATGGTGATGATGTTGACTTTGTGTGGAGTGGTGGTGGTGATGTTGATGGTGATGATGTTGACTTTGTGTGGAGTAGTGGTGGTGATGTTGATGGTGATGATGTTGACTTTGTGTGGAGTGGTGATGGTGATGTTGACTTTGTGTGGAGTGGTGGTGGTGATGTTGATGGTGATTATGTTGACTTTGTGTGCAGTGGTGGTGGTGATGTTGATGATGTTGACTTTGTGTGAAGTAGTGGTGGTGATGTTGATGGTGATGATGTTGACTTTGTGTGGAGTGGTGGTGATGTTGATGGTGATGATGTTGACTTTGTGTGGAGTGGTGGTGGTGATGTTGACGCTGATGATGTTGATTTTGTGTGGAGTGGTGATGGTGATGTTGACTTTGTGTGGAGTGGTGATGTTGATGGTGATGATGTTGACTTTGTGTGGAGTGGTGGTGGTGATGTTGATGGTGGTGATGTTGACTTTGTGTGGAGTAGTGGTGGTGATGTTGATGGTGATGATGTTGACTTTGTGTGGAGTGGTGGTTGTGATGTTGATGGTGATGATGTTGACTTTGTGTGGAGTAATGGTGGTGATGTTGATGGTGATGATGTTGACTTTGTGTGGAGTGGTGATGGTGATGTTGACTTTGTGTGGAGTGGTGGTGATGATGTTGATGGTGATGATGTTGACTTTGTGTGGAGTGGTGGTGATGTTGATGGTGATGATGTTGACTTTGTGTGGAGTGGTGGTGGTGATGTTGACTTTGTGTGGAGTGGTGGTGGTGATGTTGATGGTGGTGATGTTGACTTTGTGTGGAGTAGTGGTGGTGATCTTGATGGTGATGATGTTGACTTTGTGTGGAGTGGTGGTTGTGATGTTGATGGTGATGATGTTGACTTTGTGTGGAGTAATGGTGGTGATGTTGATGGTGATGATGTTGACTTTGTGTGGAGTGGTGATGTTGACTTTGTGTGGAGTGGTGGTGATGATGTTGATGGTGATGATGTTGACTTTGTGTGGAGTGGTGGTGATGTTGATGGTGATGATGTTGACTTTGTGTGGAGTGGTGGTGGTGATGTTGACTTTGTGTGGAGTGGTGGTGGTGATGTTAACTTTGTGTAGAGTTGGAGTGGTGGTGGTGATGTTGATGGTGATGATGTTCACTTTGTGTGGAGTGGTGGTGGTGATGTTTATGGTGATGATGTTGACTTTGTGTGGAGTGGTGGTGATGTTGATGGTGATGATGTTGACTTTGTGTGGAGTGGTGATGTTGATGGTGATGATGTTGACTTTGTGTAGAGTTGAAGTGGTGGTGGTGATGTTGATGGTGATGATGTTGACTTTGTGTAGAGTGGTGGTGGTGATGTTGATGGTGATGATGTTGACTTTGTGTGGAATGGTGGTGGTGATGTTGATAATGTTGACTTTGTGTGGAGTGGTGGTGGTGATGTTGATAATGTTGACTTTGTGTGGAGTGGTGGTGGTGATGTTGATGGTGATGATGTTGACTTTGTGTGGAGTGGTGATGTTGATGGTGATGATGTTGACTTTGTGTAGAGTTGAGGTGGTGGTGGTGGTGATGTTGATGATGTTGACTTTTTGTAGAGTGGTGGTGGTGATGTTGATGGTGATGATGTTGACTTTGTGTAGAGTTGGAGGGGTGGTGGACATGTTGATGGTGATGATGTTGACTTTGTGTGGAGTGGTGGTGGTGATGTTGATGGTAATGATGTTAACTTTGTGTTGAGTGGTGGTGGTGATGTTGATGGTGATGATGTTAACTTTGTGTGGAGTGGTGGTGGTGATGTTGATGGTGATGATGTTGACTTCGTGTAGAGTTGGAGTGGTGGTGATGTTGATGGTGATGATGTTGACTTTGTGTGGAGTGGTGGTGGTGATGTTGATGGTGGTGATGTAGACTTTGTGTGGAGTATTGGTGGTGATGTTGATGGTGATGATGTTGACTTTGTGTGGAGTGGTGGTGGTGATGTTGATGGTGATGATGTTGACTTTGTGTGGAGTAGTGGTGGTGATGTTGATGGTGATGATGTTGACTTTGTGTGGAGTGGTGGTGGTGATGTTGATGGTGGTGATGTTGACTTTGTGTGGAGTAGTGGTGGTGATGTTGATGGTGATGATGTTGACTTTGTGTGGAGTGGTGATGGTGATGTTGACTTTGTGTGGAGTGGTGGTGGTGATGTTGAACGGTGATGATGTTGACTTTTTGTGGAGTGGTGGTGGTGATGTTGATGGTGGTGATGTTGACTTTGTGTGGAGTAGTGGTGGTGATGTTGATGGTGATGATGTTAACTTTGTGTGGAGTGGTGGTGGTGATGTTGATGATGTTGACTTTGTGTGGAGTAGTGGTGGTGATGTTGATGGTGATGATGTTGACTTTGTGTGGAGTGGTGATGGTGATGTTGACTTTGTGTGGAGTGGTGGTGATGATGTTGATGGTGATGATGTTGACTTTGTGTGGAGTGGTGGTGATGTTGATGGTGATGATGTTGACTTTGTGTGGAGTGGTGGTGGTGATGTTGACTTTGTGTGGAGTGGTGGTGGTGATGTTAACTTTGTGTAGAGTTGGAGTGGTGGTGGTGATGTTGATGGTGATGATGTTCACTTTGTGTGGAGTGGTGGTGGTGATGTTTATGGTGATGATGTTGACTTTGTGTGGAGTGGTGGTGGTGGTGATGTTGATGGTGATGATGTTGACTTTGTGTGGAGTGATGATGTTGATGGTGATGATGTTGACTTTGTGTAGAGTTGAAGTGGTGGTGGTGATGTTGATGGTGATGATGTTGACTTTGTGTAGAGTGGTGGTGGTGATGTTGATGGTGATGATGTTGACTTTGTGTGGAGTGGTGGTGGTGGTGATGTTGATGGTGATGATGTTGACTTTGTGTGGAGTGGTGGTGGTGGTGATGTTGATAATGTTGACTTTGTGTGGAGTGGTGGTGGTGATGTTGATAATGTTGACTTTGTGTCGAGTAGTGGTGGTGAAGTTGATGGTGATGATGTTGACTTTGTGTGGAGTGGTGATGTTGATGGTCATGATGTTGACTTTGTGTAGAGTTGAGGTGGTGGTGGTGATGTTGATGATGTTGACTTTGTGTAGAGTGGTGGTGGTGATGTTGATGGTGATGATGTTGACTTTGTGTAGAGTTGGAGGGGTGGTGGACATGTTGATGGTGATGATGTTGACTTTGTGTGGAGTGGTGGTGGTGATGTTGATGGTGATGATGTTGACTTCGTGTAGAGTTGGAGTGGTGGTGATGTTGATGGTGATGATTTTGACTTTGTGTAGAGTTGGAGGGGTGGTGGTGATGTTGATGGTGATGATGTTGACTTTGTGTGGAGTGGTGGTGGTGATGTTGATGGTGATGATGTTGACTTTGTGTGGAGTAGTGGTGGTGATGTTGATGGTGATGATGTTGACTTTGTGTGGAGTGGTGATGGTGATGTTGACTTTGTGTGGAGTGGTGGTGGTGATGTTGATGGTGATTATGTTGACTTTGTGTGGAGTGGTGGTGGTGATGTTGATGATGTTGACTTTGTGTGAAGTAGTGGTGTTGATGTTGATGGTGATGATGTTGACTTTGTGTGGAGTGGTGGTGATGTTGATGGTGATGATGTTGACTTTGTGTGGAGTGGTGGTGGTGATGTTGACGCTGATGATGTTGATTTTGTGTTGGAGTGGTGGTAGTGCTGGTGGTGATGTTGATGGTGATGATGTTGACTTGGTGTTGAGTGGTAATGGCGATGTTGGTGGTGATGATGTTGACTTTGTGTTGAGTTGGAGTGGTGGTGATGATGTTGATGGTGATGATGTTGACTTTGTGTGGAGTGGTGGTGGTGATGTTAATGGTGATGATGTTAACTTTGTGTTGAGTGGTGGTGGTGATGTTGGTGGTGATGATGTTGACTTTGTGTTGAGTTGGAGTGTTGGTAGTGTTTTTAGTTTTCAGTTTCATTTATTAGGTATAACCCTGTGAGTCATGCGGCTCTTCACTCGGGTGCAACCGCAAAAAACAAAAACATGAACAAGAAACACGTTAAAGTGACTACACGCAACAGAAACATACAGGAAAAAACAGCAAAGTCTTCCAGAAAATCACCGTATTTCAAACGTTGTGTGCAAAAATCCCAGTGGGATGCAAGTCAAACAATAACAACCAAAATAAGACAATGCAGATGAAAGTTATCAGGCTAACTCTGCACTACAACAAACATACATGGCTAAACCAAAACGTTTTCAAAATCACCAAAATAAAGCTGTAAAAGCAATGCAACAGTGATCATAGGAACTAATAAAGTATTAAAACTTTCGTGACTGCATAAAATTACTCATTGTTTTTTTCGGTAAAGTCACGTATGTAGAAATACAATAAAATTATATTAAAACAAAAAACAATCACTACGTTTCGATCACAACGCAAGCGATCTTCATCAGGTGTCAAGAACAAATCACGGAGGTAAATACAACAAATAGATGAGAGACGAGAATTCAACAAACCTGAAAAAAACATTATGTGACGCACATCCAGTCAGGCCAACAACACAGTTAGACACTTCCTGCCTCCCTGTCCGTCTTTCCTCCCTCCTTACCTCTTGGTGGACTTGTATATGTATTTCTACTGACCGTGTACCTCGTATTTTTCATTCTATCTACGCTGGTATGTGCAATCCAAAGGTTGAACACGAAATTTAACACTCTTTTGAAATTCGTGGTCTGCCAGGAAGTGTCTATCTGTGGTGTTGGCCTGAGTGGATGTGCTTCACATAATGTTTTTTCAGGTTTGTTGAATTCTCGTCTCTCATCTTTTGTTGTATTTACCTCCGTGATTTGTTCTTGACACCTGATGAAGATCGCTTGCGTTGTGATCGAAACGTCGTGATTGGTTCTTGTTTTAATATAATTTTATTGTATTTCTACATACGTGACTTTACCGAAAAAAACAATGAGTAATCATAGGAACTGTCATTCAAATTTAACAATAAACGATATATACATAACATGTACGACCAAACTTTTCAGCCATAGCTGGCTGCAAGAGTCACTCCATAACAGCAGGAGTATCAGTAGCAGCATCACATTTTTTTCAATAAACCTTTGAAGATCAGCACACTCTAGTCAAAACTCAAGATTATACTTTGCAGCGGTCATCCGGAACGATACATTTGAATTCCGGCAATTTTGAATAGCAGTGGCAGATAGGGGTGTACAACTACTCTATATAAGTTTTGAGTGAAGATCTCATAGGTAGTGATCCAAGTTGCAGTTTATTGGCGATATCATTCCAGACCCGGGGGCATCAATAGTAAAGGCTCTTCCTCCAGTATTTGTACGGCAATAAGGAATGTGAAGCTGGTAAATGAGCGAAGACCTGAGGTCAAATTTGTTCTTAGAAACAGTGAGGAGATCCAGCTGGTAGTCTGTTTATTTTTTTGTAAGTACATCGTGAATAAATAAGATCTGGTGCACAAGCCGTCGATCATTAAGAGATGTTAAGTTTGACCCAATGTAGAGATCGCAGTGGTGAGTCCTATAGGGGCAGTTCAATGCAAATCTCAAGGCCGAGTAATAAATTGATTCAAGCTTCTTCAGTACAGTACTTGGGGCTGATTTGTACACGATGTCACAGTAATCAAGTAGAGGCAGTATGGTAGCTTTTATCATTTCCAAACGGAACATTGGGGAGAAGCAGTGCTTGTGTCGATACAGAAAACCTATTTTAAATGTTATCTTTTTACCAATATAATCAATGTAATCTTGAAAATTCAGTTTGTAATCAAAGATGACCCTAAGATACTTATAGATCATGACTTGCTCTATTTGATGATTATTTAAGAAATATAATTGGGGAAAAATATCTTCCTGCAATTTAGTCCTGGTGAGAAGCATAGCACCTTGGTTTTGGAGGTATTCAGGACTAGTTTAAGAGCAACTAGCTGATGTTGTAGTTTGTTCAAATCACCCTGGAGATTAGCAATCACGTCATCCAGAGAGCGGCCAGCAGTAATCAGTATCGTGTCATCTGCAAACAGATTTACCCTGAAATAATCCAGGTCAGTGCCCAAGTCATTGATATAAAGAGAGAACAAGAGGGGGCCAAGGATGGAACCCTGTGGAAACCCTTTTGTTATCTTAACACTGTTTGACCTCCAACCATCTACGAATACAGTTTGGGTGCGAGAAGAGAGGTAATTTTGTAACCATTCTACTGCGTGTTTGGAGAAACGGAGGCAACTTAGTTTACTAAGCAGGGTGTTGTGGTCGACTGTATCAAAAGCTTTGGACAGGTCAAGAAAAAGACAGGCACAGTACTGCTTATTATCAAGGCTACTGTAAATGTGATTAAGAGAGTTTAATGCAGCAGGTGTGGTGCTGTATTTTTTCGGAACCCAGATTGGTTTCGATGTAATAGTTTGTTGTCGGACAGGAAACTGCTTATTTGGTATTTCAAACATTTTTCAAGAATTTTCATCAATAGGGACAAAATTGAGATAGGTCCGTAGTTATTTGGATAATCTTTAGGGCCCCCTTTGTGAAGTGGACGAATATAGGAATATTACCATTCTAGAGGTACTGATGCTTCTTTGATGGACAGATTGAAAATATGAGCTATAGGTTTGTAGATTAGGTGACCAACAGTTAGCAGAGCAAAGACGGGAATACTATCCGCTCCAGTAGAGGACCCTTTGAGGTAGGACAGTTGTTTCAGAACATTACTTTCGTGGATAGGCTGGAAACTAAATTCGTTTAATGTTTGGACAGGAGTTTAGGAAATTGCATGAGCCAGGGTGACTCCCAGTACATTATCAAAAAGATTACCAGCTTCAGAAAAATGAAGGTTAAAATTGTCGACAATTTTTTGGGGCTCTGAAAAATATTCCCCATTTCGGTTAAGCACAACAGGCAGAGTATCTGTGTTAGATGCCTTGTCGATACATTTGATTGTTTTCCAGAAGAGCCTGGCATTGCCATGTGATTCCAGGAGAGTGGAGGAAAAGTAGGCATTTTTTGCATGCCTGATTTTTTTGACGCATCTATTCCTGAAAATCCTGTATTCTAGCCAGTCATTGACCAAATTACTTTTCTGAGCACATGCCCAAGCCTTGTCCCTAGTTTTCATGAGCTTTGTAATCAAAGGATCAAACCATGGTGGGCGGTTGCCTTTAATTTTAAATCTAACCAACGGAGCATGTTTGTTAAGAATTTGGATAAACGTGTAACTGAAGGTCTCCCAAGCCGTAGTCAGGTTTGGGGCTATCACAGACCTTGTCAATATCCGAGTGAAGCACATCATTAGTAAATGCCTGAGTGCTGAAGTGTCTCACAGAGTGCTTATCAACCAATTTAGCGGGGGGCTTTGGGTCTGGCTGATGATCTCACCCGGGTCCGAGTGGGCCAGTGGTCGGGGCTTGTAGCCGGAGGACCTAAGAGCTCTAGCCCGGTGTTAATACGCCCGAGTCCAGAGGCTGTTACCTCCCCAGGTGATAAGTAAAACGGGCTGTTGCCTTAGTGAAGGCTGGGAATGTTGCTGTTGGTTTGGCCATGTTTTTTTATTTATTGTAGTACGGAGTTAGACTGATGGCCTTAAACTAAGTTTTCTTGTTGTTGTTGTTTGATTTGCATCCCACTGGGATTTTTGCACACAGCGTTGGTGTACAGTGCAAATTCAGGAATATTTTGATGTTTTTATTCCATGAATTTTCTGTTTTGCACATGCACGCAAAGTCACTTTAAGATGTTTTCTTGTTCATGTTTTAGTTTTTTTGTTTGGTGAGGTTGCACCCGATTCAAGAGCCGAATGGCTCACAGGGCTATACCAAATAAATGAAACTAAATGAAACTATGTTAAGCGTTTATTGAATAAACACGTGGCGTCTACAAGTCGTCTCCGATAACTCACTACAAATGTAGAGGAGTAGAATGGGGAATTGGCGTCACGTGTGCTGTCCAGGGCGATGACGTGAGGTCACGTGTGCCGTCCAGGGCGATGACGTGCGTCACTTGTGCCGTCCAGGGCGATGACGTGACGTCACGCGCTCGGGGCAGCAGAGTGACGTCACGGCTCCTCAAAGATAAAAGGGGGGGGGGGCCGTGACGTCAGCGGGGTCGTAGCTGGAGAGTGGGGTCGGAGAAGGTGTGGAACGGGGAGCCAGGGGCTAGAGGGTAGGGATAGGAGAGGGCACAGTGCCAGGGCTGGACGTGGCTGGGCTCCTCGGTCGGCCGTGTTGGCTGATCCCACAGCCGGCGCAGAGGAGACAGCACAGGGCAGCCGGCTGTGTCGGGACCTAGCCCGGGGACCCCCCTAACCCCTGGGAAGCTGTTCACCCCCTGTGTATTAAATATTGTTAGCTCTTTCGGTGAAGTCACGTTGAAGGGAAACAATAAAATATATATAAAACAATAAAAATTCTCACGACGTTTCGACCATGACACAAAGGGTCATCATCAGGTGACCGTTTGTGTTATGGTCGAAACGTCGTGAGAATTTTTTATTGTTTTATATATATTTTATTATTTTATTGTTTCCCTTCAACGTGACTTTACCAAAAGAGCTAAGAATATGAATTACTGCAGTCACAAAAGCTTTAAACCCCTGTGTATTGTTAAAGATTTGTAATAAACCCTTGGCGGAGGCCCTTAACTTACCTTAGCCTCCGAGTGAGTCGTCGGGAACTCCTTTACACATACAAACAAAACGGTTATCAACAAGAGTCCAGGGGCGGAGCCAGGGGGGTGACAGGAGGGGTGACATTCTGCGTGTAAGTGTACGACACTCGGTCTGGCGGACTCCGTTGCAACTGCATTGTCAGAGCGTGTGTCCGCCAACCGATGGCGTCTAAGTTCAACAGCCTGACTCTCTCTAAATCATTCTTGAAATTAACATTTGTTGAATGTCACCCCGGGCTGAAAATCCTGGCTCCGCCCCTGAACATGACGAACGTTGAATTAATCAGCGGTATGGTTTCATTGCTGTCTAAAGGTCTCAACGTTGCCGTTGCCCCATATGAAATCTGTGTCGATGAGATCGTTGTTGATGTGGAATCAGCAGTTAGACATTTCCCACATACACTGAGATGACTGTGCATGAGGTTGCCAAAATGATTAAGAACAGTAAATTTCCAAAAAAATATATGTTATTTTCAGTGACGCAAAGCCTTAAGAGAATCGAGAGCAAATAAAGATATCCAAATTCTTGCCGCTGATAAGGGCCAATGGACTGTTGTGATGTCCCGTGAGGACTATGATAATAAATTCAAACATTTACTCGATTAAAATTAAACGAGACCCAACCAACACCTTGGTAGGTTTAAACAACGGTAATTATTGCCAAGTAATCGACTCCTAAGGAAGAGCAATACCTGATCAAACCAAGGGCGTCAAAACGCCCGAGACTTTATGGGCTACCAAAGATTCACAAACCTGATGTCCCATTAAGACCCATAGTTAGTCAAATAGACTCTGCCACATACAAATTAACATGAGTAGTGGTACCCCAAACTTTCGCAGCTCTTAAAAATTCCCTTTTCACACCATCAATAGGTAAACTCCCCCTCCCCCCCGCCCCCCCCCCCGCGCCAACCGGCATGTTCACCCGCATGTACACCACCTCTACACCGTTCATCATGCTAAGTCGGCCAATCAAATGCTAATGTTTATGCTAATTCCTTTGTCAAGGCACCTTGTTTCCTCGCACACAGCTTAAAGGTCGCGGTCTGAGCTTGGCTCTGTTTCACTTCAGCGCTCTCCTCGAGACAGCCTGGTCCCTTCACCTGATGAAGGCCGCTTGTGTTGTGGCCGAAACGTCGTGATTTTTGTTGTTTTATTTTTTACCTACGTGACTTTACCGAATAGAACCAAAGAGTAACACGAGGCAATGAAACAAATACAACCGTACATTGGTAGGACCTCTTCATTCATTAAAAGCTCTGAACATCTCGTAAATGTAATTATAGATGTAACGCTTATCCCGAATGATATTCTCGTAAGTTTTGATGTGACTTCTCTGTTCACGAGAGTTCTGGTCAAGGGTCTATTAAAATACTCGACACTCTGGTGACGAACGCAGGTTCAGCCAAAGATATCCCACGATTAACTGAACACTGTCTAAAGAACACCTACTTATTGTGGCAAGGTGCCTTCTATAAACAAAAGGAAGGAGCAGCAATGGGCTCTTCTTTGTCTCCTGTGATAGCGAATTTGTACTCGGACGATTCTGAAACAAAAGCAGTATTTTCAAGCGCACTAAAACCCTCTTCTTGGTTTGGATACGTGGATGACAACATTGGTGGGTCTGGCCACATGGCAAAGATACACTTAACTAATGTCTAAATCATCTCAACTCGCAAAACCCATCCATCCAGTTCACCATGGAAGTGGAAGCTGACAGAACAACTCACATTTCTGGATATTCTGCTCAGACGTGGTCGAAACGATAAAATAACACACGGCATTTACCAAGAGAAAATGCACACTGACGCCTATCTTAAATGCAGTCACACCATCATCGCTTACAGAAATATGCTTTCATCAAGACACTCATACATCGGGCTAAGGAAGTGTCAGATGGTGATGGTCTGAGAAGTGAAATTAAACGTATATGAAGCGCTGTAATTGAATGGTTACAATGATGCACAAATCAACAGGGCATTGAATTCCGAAACCAAATAAAAATAACACGAGCATTGAAACTGACCAAGTGATTAAAACTAAAAAAAATAATACCCTATATTGTGGGAGTAACTGATCAACTAGCCAGATGTTTGGAAAAACAAAACATCCGAGTCAGATTTGGCACGGTACATAAAATACAAAAAATGATATCTGGTACGAAAGATGTATTACCGAAGTTATCGACAGAAGGTGTGTACCGGATTACTTACACTTGTGGCAAATGCTATGTAGGGAAAACAAGACGAATGATCAGCACGAGACTAAAATTAACACGCGTGCCAACAAGGACACTCAATTGCTTTTGATAATATTAAAGTTCCGCGCAAAACTAGTTACTACTGGCGACGACTAATTTGAGAATCTATCGAAATTGAGATAAATACAATTTTCTTTTAACCTGACCATCAAATAACACATTGTTTAAATGCATGCCTATACAGGTCACCAAACTTCAATCGAGATTACCGTCGGTACTGCTATTTTAGTACACACAACCAACGGGGAGTACAATAACAAATGGGCTTGCATAACGCGCATGCATAATGTATCATAATTGATTACCATATAAATAACCCTAGCGGCAAAAGATGCCCATTGTCATTCATATGCATTCATTAACACTCCCGCCTCCCCACTCAATTTCACGCAAGAAGCGCACACAAGTGACGTCGTTACATCTACCCCTCTATTTAAGGAGCGAAACAGGGGGATTTCCCCACGATTCTGGCTGCTGCCTGATGAAGCTAGTTGTAATTACCGGTGAAACGTCGTACTCAGATTCCAAATGTTGTGGCTTTGCTCTAGTAACGGTTTTTGGCACGTTCTGTTCACGTGACAAACCGCTTACTAATTGGCTGTGTCGGGTGGTGGCAGGTTTAGCGACACGTTTAAATATTACGCGATCAAACCCATAACAGTACCTGGATTATGGATGTTGATGATGTTGTTGATGGTGTTGTTGTTGATGATGTTGATGGTGTTGTTGTTGATGATGTTGATGGTGTTGATGGTGTTGTTGATGTTGATGGTGTTGTTGATGATGTTGATGGTGTTGTCGTTGATGATGTTGATGGTATTGATGGTGTTGTTGTTGTTCATGATGTTGATGGTGTTGTTGTTGATGATGTTCATGGTATTGATGGTGTTGTTGTTGATTTTGATGGTGTTGATGCTGTTGTTGTTGATGATGTTGATGGTATTGATGGTGTTGTTGATGTTGATGGTGTTGTTGTTGATGATGTTGATGGCATTGATGGTGTTGTTGTTGTTGTTGATGATGTTGATAATGTTGTTGTTTATGATGTTGATGGTATTGATGGTGTTGTTGTTGATGTTGATGGTGTTGTTGTTGATGATGTTGATGGTGTTGTTGTTGATGATGTTGATGGTGTTGTTGATGATGTTAATGGTGTTGATGGTGTTGTTGTTGATGATGTTGATGGTGTTGATGGTGTTGTTGTTGTTGTTGATGACGATGAAGATGTTACGGAAATAACACAGGAGTTGTGTAAAGATGTTCAAACGCCAAAATAAACCTTTTGCAAGGCATGAAGTTACCGTGTTAACCACACACACGGTACTCGTGGTGAACATGCAAACAGACATGGCTCTGATAAGATATGACACATTGTCTTTGAATCTGATTTGGCCTAGACCAGACACAACATCCTTCTTTAGGGTCTATTCTCACCAGTGTCAGACCAATTATAAATGCTGTGTCGTTAAACCCGCCACCACCCGACACAGCCCAATCAGTAAGCAGTTTGTGTCACGTTAACAAAACGTGGACTATTAGTTACTTTGTTCAGCACTCACCGGTGCGTGCGTGTGTGTGTTCTGGAGAGTTAACCCACAACATCATTCACGATCCGAGTAACCCTGGTCACTTATCGCCGGTAAGAACAAACGCAACCACGACCAGCAGCAGCAGCATCATTAGGCGGACAGCCACAGAGTTACATAGGAATCCTTCCTCCTATCTGGGTCTTAAGCAGATGGGGGAGGTGGTAATTGTGGTGTCTTCACTTGTAGGTCAATCAGGGTGTGCAAAAACCAGAGAGGTGGGGGAGGTGTTGGTTAATGTATGCCACGTAAATGATAATGGCTGACCAATTAACCGGTTGGGTTATTCATAGGGTAAATCAACAACCGTGCTTTGTATTTGTGGGCCAACACCATTGACGATTATCTGAACCGGTCCTGGGCCTCCCCTAGGTCGACTCAGCCTCAAATGAGTACCTGGTGCGGTGTGTAAGCATCGCCACTGGGGAGACAAAGGCGGCCGGGCGTGGTGCTGGCTACCCACCCCTTCGTGTAGCCGCTTCGGCCTTCATAGGTGCTGCTCGCTAACAGCACTTGCCCCTACAGTCTGCTAAGGCTATACGGGGGATCTTTGTCTTTGTGTGTTGTATGTGTACACTGTGTGTGTGTGTGTATACCTGTGTGTGTGTGTGTCACAGGTGGTGCATCGACCAGTCATCTCAGTCAGTCGAACAGCGACACCTCCTGCCAGCGGGAGTTCGACACTTCACGTGGCTTCTAGATTTGAAGATTTCGTGACTGCAAGGATCCATACTCTTTGGTTCTATTCGGTAAAGTCACGTAAAAAAACAACAAAACATAAAAAAAAATTCACGACGTTTCGGCCACAACACAAGTGGCCTTCATCAGGTGAAGGGTCCAGACTGTCTAGAGGACAGCGCTGGAGTGAACACAG
The DNA here is from genome assembly GCF_048934315.1 of Petromyzon marinus. Taxonomy (NCBI): domain Eukaryota; kingdom Metazoa; phylum Chordata; class Hyperoartia; order Petromyzontiformes; family Petromyzontidae; genus Petromyzon; species Petromyzon marinus. The sequence continues at coordinate 1,486,892 of NW_027423124.1, forward strand.
CCAAGCTCAGAATTCGTTCTGCCGTGTTTCAAATCTGATTTGTGCTCGCGAATTCGGTCAGAGACATGTCGTTTCGTCTCCCCGATATAGCAGTCACCACAGGTGCAGATCAATTTGTAAACTCCGGGGTACTGTAAGTGAGGAATGACATCCTTCACAGAACGAATTCTTCGGTAGAGAGGGGGGTAGAGAGAGAGGGAAGGGGTAAGAAGAGCAGAAAAAAAAGAAAAAAATATTTTGTTGTTGGGTCTTTCATTTAAAAGGGGGGGGTTACATAAAGCAAAGAATAAAAAAAACGAAATGATGAACGGAGGATCTTCTTGTTTCCTCTGATCGTTAAAAAATAAATAAATAGAGCAACGCCTATGAAGGGCGGCACTGGGGCACACGAGGGGCGCGGGTGTCCAGCACCACGCCCGACCGCCTTTGTCTCCTCACCGGCGAAGTTTACACAACCACTACCACTACCGCTCCGACACACACACACACACAAGCAGCCACCTGCGGAGGTCCCCCGCATGAACTTGCACAATCGCTAGTGGCGGCTTGTGACATTCTAGATTTAAAGCTTTCGTGACTGCTAGGATCCATACTCTTTGGTTCTATTGGGTAAAGTCACGTAGGTGAAAAATAAAATAACAAAAAATCACGACGTTTCGGCCACAATACAAGCGGCCTTCATCTTGTGACATGTCCAATAGGTGGCGCTGTTGCGAGTGATCTTGTGGCTATATGGTGTTCTTATAACAGGGGGGGTTTTCCCCCTTTTTTTCTGGCAACAAAACCGAAACCTTTTTTTGCAAGGATTCATGTCACTGCATTAACCACAATACCTGCAGTCAAAATGACAAAACAACAACAACAAAAAACATACTATGATAACATTATATTCTTGGTTCTTTCGGTAAAGTCACGTTGAAGGGAAACAATAAAATAATAAAATATATATAAAACAATAAAATTCTCACGACGTTTACGACTGTAACACAAACAGTCATCATCAGGTGTGAAAAAAACCAACGGCAAGAAGCATTTGAAAGAAGTGGCGGTTTGTATTTATTAATTTATTTTCCAAACGGCGTATTTATTAATTTATTTTCAAACGGTGTTTGCATTTTTCGATTTAAAGCTTTCGTGACTGCAATGATTCATCTTCTTTGGTTCTTTCGGTAAAGTCACGTAGAATGAGAATAAAATAATAAATTGATAAAGTAAAATAACACAATAATATTCTCACGACGTTTCGGCCACAACACAAGCGGCCTTCATCAGGTGAAGGGGGCGAGACTGTCTGGTAGGACAGCACTTGTGTTGTGGCCGAAACGTCGTGAGAATATTATTGTGTTATTTTATTTTATCAATTTATTATTTTATTCTCATTCTACGTGGTGACTTTACCGAAAGAACCAAAGAAGGTGTTTGCATTTATTTATTTAAAAAAAAAAACGTTAGCACCACGGATAGCGATTTGACAGTGTGTTTAAAAGGACGAGTCCATCTATGTTCGGATAATCGTCGCTTGGCATTGGCCCCGCGGGCTGGAGTCAAACTCAGGTCGTCAGGTTCGTGGCGGCGGCGGTGGCGGCGGCGGCAGCGGCGGCATCGCGCCAACCGCTCCACCACCGCTCGCTCGCGGTCCGAACGCGCCACTGAACACCCTTGGCTGATCATTAGCTTGGCAGTCGTCACGGGTGAGTGCGTGAAAAGTGTCACCTCTCAGCCGGGGGAAATCCCCAATCCCCGTCCGCACCAGTCCCGCGAGAGAGCTCATTTGCCTACGAATCCATCCCCACACCCCACACCCCCCCCCCCCTAGAGAATGATCTCGTCGTAGGCACGTGCCAAGGTCGGTGATACAGCGAATTAAGGGGCTGGGTCCATAAGCGACGTCACGCGATTTTGGATGAATGTTTTTTATCCCCCCCCCCCCATCCACCCACCCACCCCTAGTCACGTGGCGTCACAAAAAGTCAGACCCCCACCCTCAAATATGACGTCACAAAGCTCTGCTCCTCCCCCCTCCCCCCCAAAAAATATAATAATATAAAACAGCCTTCAAATCTTGATTTAAAGCTTTCGTGACTAAAGTCACATTGAAGGGAAACAATAAAATAATAAAATATATATAAAACAATAAAAAAACATTCTCACGACGTTTCGACCAAAACACAAACGGTCGTCATCAGGTGTGTCGGTCCGCATTAATTTATTTATTTTTAAACGGTGTATATATTTATTTATAAAAACGTCAGTGCCATGCGCAGCGATTTGACAGCTTGTTTAGAAGGACGAGTCCATCTATGTTCTGAAAAGAGGAGGGGGGAGACGAAAAATTAATGTAAGGGAAACAATAAAATAATACAATATATATAAAACAATAAAAAAAATTCTCACGACGTTTCGACCATAACGCAAACGGTCATCATCAGGTGTGAAAACTAACGGCAAAAAACATTTGAAAGAAGTTTTCCACACCTGATGATGACCGTTTGCGTTATGGTCGAAACGTCGTGAGAATTTTTTAATTGTTTTATATATATTTTATTATTTTATTGTTTCCCTTCAACGTGACTTTACCGAAAGAGCTAAGAATATAAATTACTGCAGTCACGAAAGCTTTAAATCAAAACCTTTATTATAATTTTTTTTAATTCATCACGGATCGATCATTGTTGTATTGCAGGGACGCCGGGCCAGGGAATCAAACTCGATTCCCGCCCGCCCGCCCGCTGAAGACTCAGCCTCAAGTGTGTGGTGAAATATCGCCACTGGGGGGAGACAAAGGCGGTCGGGCGTGGCGCTGGACAACCCACCCCGCTTGCCCCCTACAGCCCGTTGAGGTCACAAGGGGTGGGTCGGACGTTGCCACTGCCCTGCGCGAATCTGCTGCAGGCAGTGATGAGGAGTGAAACGATAAGAGGCCGTCCATGAATGACGTCACGCACCTAGGGGGTGGGGTGGGATGGGGGGAGGGGTCAGACATTTGTGACGATGCGTGACGAGGAGGGGGGCGTGGTTTGAGAAATGTGACGTCACATCGAAATGCGCAAAACTTTAAGTAAATATGGACACGGCACGTTCTACTTATATTCGTGGTTCTTTCGGTAAAGTCACGTTGAAGGGAAACAATAGAATGATAAAATATATATATAAAACAATAATTAAATAGATTTTTTAAGGAAAAAATGTGTTCTCCTACAACATCAGAGTGCAGTGCCACGTTAAATACGCAACTACAATGTGACAATACATTTTTATTTAAAGCTTTCGAGACTGCAGTAATTCATATTCTTAGCTCTTTCGGTAAAGCCGCATTGAAGGGAAACAATAAAATAATAAAAAAAAATATACAAAACAATAAAAATTCTCACGACGTTTCGACCGTTTGTGTTATGGTCGAAACGTCGTAAGAACATCTACTGGACAACACAGTGACGGACCAGCGGATGCGAGCCCATGGCCTTGACACCAGAACCTACCGTGGAGCTGATCTGCCCTCTGACCATCGACTAGTCATCTGTAAGATGCACCTGCCATTCTTCCATTCCGGTGGTGGGTGTACACCCAGGACCCCATTCCAACCTAAAGTGGCCTGATCTTAGTTATCTGATGAAAGTTGCAAGCGAGAATTTCATCATCGCTTGCGGCTGGGATTGGCATCGTCCCCGACTCCTCTAGATGTCAAGGGTAAATGGGCGAGGTTTAGGACTGTGACTCATGCAGCTGCAATGGTTGCTTTGGGTACGCGGTCCAGACCTCCCCAGAGACCCTGGCTGACAGAGGGGGTGTTCAGGATGGTTGAGAAAAAGCGACAGGCCCACTGTCATCGGCTACAGAATCCCACGTCAGAGAATGAGGAGGCTTACCGCAGCCTTTGCTCGGAGGTTCGGAGAGCCGTGAGGCGCTGCAAGGATGGGTGGTGGTTGCGGGTTGCTGAGGAGATGGAGTCTGCCTCAGTGGCCCGCGATCAGAAATCTCTATTTAACTCCATCAAAAAAGTAACCTGCAGCGCCACACCTATTACCATCATTAGGGGAAAAAACGGTGATTCAATCTCCGACCCGCAGGAACAGGTTTGCTGATTTGCTGAGCATTTCTGTGAGGTCCTGGGGGAGGGAAAATCCCTCAGCCAGGAAAACATCGTGGCACATAGTGAGGATGACCCTGCTGAGGCTGGGGTGCCTCAAATATTGGAAGAAGTCACCCCCTGTGAGTGGCTGGCTGAGGTGCCATCTGTTGAGGAAGTACTGAAGGCGATCCGGAGTCTGAGACCAGGAAAGGCAGCAGGCAGAGATGATCTCCCAAGCGAAATGCTGAGGGAGGGTGGCGTTTGTGCCAGACTGCCCTATATGACATCATAACAACAGTCTGGACCACTGGATGGGTTCTGCAGGATTGGAAGGATGCCCTGGTGGTCCCCCTTTTTAAGAAGGGGGACCATGCAGACTGTAACAACTACAGGGGCATCTCACTCCTCAGTGTGCCGGGGAAGGTCCTGGCAATGATTGTTCAGCATCGCCTTGCCAGGCAGGCTGAGGAGAGGCTTGCAGAGCCCCAATGCGGTTTCAGGAAAGGGCGGTCCTGCACAGATGCCATATTTTCTGTCCGTCTGCTACAGCAGAGGTGTATGGAATTCCAACAAGGCCTACATCTCTGCTTTATTGACCTGGTCAAGGCCTATGATACCATCAGTAGGCCTGGGCTCTGGGTTGTTCTTCGTGCTATTGGAGTACCTGACCCTCTGCTCATGATCATTAAGGACCTTCATGATGGTGAGTGGGCCCGGGTAAAACTACGTGGCCGGGAGTCAGAGCCATTCCCTGTACACCTTGGGGTGCGACAGGGATGTCCTCTAGCTCCCACATTATTTATAATCTATTTTGACCACGTAGTTCGTGAAGCCTTCAATAGATGTACCGGGGGAATCTCCATATGGTATAGATATAATGGGAGGCTGATCGATGCCCGGGTGCAGTCAAGGGATTGCTCCCTATTGCTCAACCACGTTATGTATGCTGATGATTTGGTAATAGCTGCTCATTCAGAGGAGGAGTTGGAGACGCTGCTGCTGAGACTGGAGCGTGCCACTAAGAGGTGGGGCCTTACCATCAGCCCCACCAAAACTAAGCACCTGCCTGGGTATTTTGTACCATCGGACACTCCACCCCCACAACTCCCAATCGGTGATGGGGCAGTTGTGGAGCGAGTGGAGAGTTTCCCATACCTGTCCAGTGTGCTTATGACCGGCTCCAGTTTAACAGCAGAGGTCTCACTCCGAATCAGTCGAGCGGCAATATCTTTTCATCGGTTGCGTGACGCTGCGTGGAAGCTACCTGGTCTGTCGCTCCGCACTAAGCTTCAGGTCTTCTCGGCCACGGTCATTCCCTCCCTTCTCTACGCTTGCGAAACGTGGACCCCCCTAATGGAACATCTTTGCCAGTTAGAAACATTTAGGCTGGCCTGCCTACGATCAATCCTGGGTTTAACCAGACTGGATTGTGTGAGGAGCTCACAAATCCTTGAAAGATCTGGGCAAGGTCCCATCAGTGAGCTCCTCCGGCGGGCAAGGCTGCGATGGCTGGGTCATGTAGCCCGCATGCCCAGCCACCGCATGCCGAAACAGCTTTTATTTGGCCGGATTGAGGGGGCTAAATGGGCGCGGCAGGGGCTAGAAAAGAGATGGAGTGATGTGGTACGGGAGGACGTGGAGCTGAGTGGACTTGCCGATGACTGGTGCCAGTGGTGTCAAGATCGGCCTCTGTGGACGAGGCTCGTGAAGGACGCTACTGGGCAGTTGGAGGTAGTCTCCCTCCAACAACAACGGAGGGTTGAGGAGCGACGCTCACAACAACGAGCGGAGCGCCGGGTGGCTAAAGCACAGCAGGTTGGCACAGTAGGGGGCACAAGTGGTGCATCAGTCAGTCATCTCAGTCGACCCGTGGCACCTGGGTCTGCCCCGTGACCTCCTGCCAGCGGGCGTTCGACACTTCACGTGGCCTCAGGGTGCACATAGCCTGGCACAAGCATCGTGGTGACGTCACCGCCACTTAGTGGTGAATGGCGCTTGTTGTTGTTGTGTGTGAGTGGGTGTGTGAGTGAGTGGTTGTGTGAGTGTGTGGGTGTGTGAGTGAGTGTGTGGGTGTGTGAGTGTGTGGGTGATTGTGAGGGTGGGTGAGTATGTGGGTGTGTGAGTGTGTGGGTGGGTGAGTGCTTGAGAGAGTGGGTGAGTGAGAAAGTGGGTGGGTGAGTGCATGGTTGAGTGAGTGAGTGTGTGAGTGAATGTGTGAGTGTGTGACTGAGTTGGTGTGTGAGTGAGTGGGTGGGTGAGTAAGCACATGAGAGTGAGTGAGTGGGTGAGTGTGTATGTGGGTGAGTAAGTCAGTGTGTAAGTGGATGAGTGAGTCGGTGAGTGGGTGAGTGAGTGCGTGAATGGGTGAGTGTGTGAGTGGGTGAGTAAATGGGTGAGTGAATGAGTAAGTGAGTGGGTGAGTGAGTGGGTTGGTGATTGAGTGGGTGGGTGAGTGAGTGGGTGGGTGAGTGAGAAAGTGGGTGGGTGAGTGTGAGTGAGTGAATGTGTGAGTGTGTGGGTGTGTGAGTGTGTGGGTGTGTGAGTGAGTGTGTGAGTGAGTGTATGCGTGAGTGAGTGGCTGATTGAGTGGGTGTTCTGGGTGAGTGAGCGGGTCGGTGAGTGAGTTATTGGGTGAGTGAGTGTGTGAGTAAGTAAGTGAATGGGTTAGTGGGTGAGTGAGTGTATGAGTGTGTCAGTGGGTAAGTGGGTGAGTGAGTGTGTGAGCAAGTTGGTGAGTGAGTGAGCGAGTCAGTGACTTAAAGCTTTCGTGACTGCAGGAATTCATATTCTTTGGGTCTTTCGGTAAAGTCTCGGAGATAGGTTCAAACAAAATACAAAATAACAAAAGGCTACGACGTTTCGATCGCAACACAATCGGTCGTCAGCAGGAAAAGGAAACCGTTTTCCTACGTGGCCGGGAGTCAGAGCCATTCCCTGTTCACCTTAGGGTGCGACAGGGATGTCCTCTGGCTCCCACATTGTTTAACATCTATTTTGACCACGTAGTTCCTGAAGCCTTCAATAACTGTACCGGGGGAATCTCCATATGGTACAGACATAATGGGAGGCTAATCGATGCCCGGGTGCGGTCAAGGGATGGCTCCCTATTGCTCAACCACGTTATGTATGCTGATGATTTGGTAATAGATGCTCAGTCAGAGGAGGAGTTGGAGACGCTGCTGCTGAGACCGGAGCGTGCCACTAAGAGGTGGGGCCTTACCATCAGCCCCACCAAAACTAAGCACCTGCCTGGGTATTTTGTACCATCGGACACTCCACCCCCACAACTCCCAATCGGTGATGGAGCAGTTGTGGAGAGAGTGGAGAGTTTCCCATACCTGGGCAGTGTGCTTATGACTGGCTCCAGTTTAACAGCAGAGGTCTCACTCCGAATCAGTCGAGCGGCAATATCTTTTCATCGGTTGCGTAACGCTGTGTGGAAGCTACCTGGTCTGTCGCTCCGCACTAAGCTTCAGGCCTTCTCGGCCACGGTCATTCCCTCCCTTCTCTACGCTTGCGAAACGTGGACCCCCCTAATGGAACATCTTCGCCGGTTAGAAACATCTAGGCTGGCCTGCCTACGATCCATCCTGGGTTTAACCAGACTGGATTGTGTGAGGAGCTCACAAATCCTTGAAAGATCTGGGCAGGGTCCCATCGGTGAGCTCCTCCGGCAGGCAAGGCTGCGATGGCTGGGTCATGTAGCCCGCATGCCCAGCCACCGCATGCCGAAACAGCTTTTGTTTGGCCGGATTGAGGGGGCTAAGCGGGCGCGGCACGGGCTAGAGAAGAGATGGAGTGATGTGGTACAGGAGGACGTGGAGCTGAGTGGACTTGCCGATGACTGGTACCAGCGGTGTCAAGATCGGCCTCTGTGGAGGAGGCTCGTGAAGGATGCTACTGGGCAGTTGGAGGCAGTCGCCCTCCAACAACAACGGAGGGCGGAGGAGCGACGCTCACAACAGCGAGCGGAGCGCCGGGTGGCTAAAGCACGGCAGGTTGGCACAGTAGGGGGCACAGGTGGTGCATCAGCCACTCATCTCAGTCAGTCGACCCGTGGCACCTGGGTCTGCCCCGTGACCTCCTGCCAGCGGGGGTTCGACACTTCACGTGGCCTCAGGGTGCACATAGCCTGGCACAAGCGTCGTGGTGACGTCACCGCCATTTAGTGGCGAATGGCGGTTGTTGTTGTTGTTGTTAAGTTAATGAGTGGGTGAGTGAGTGAATGAGCGGATGGGTGAGTGAATGAGTGGATGGGTGAGTGAATGAGTGGGTGGGTGAGTGAATGAGTGGGTGGGTGGGTGAGTGAATGAGTGGGTGGGTGAGTAAGTGGGTGGGTAGGTTAGTGAATGAGTGGGTGGGTGAGGGAATAAGTGGGTGGGTGAGTGAATGAGTGGGTGAGTAAGTTAATGAGTGGGTGAGTGAGTGAATGAGCGGATGGGTGAATGAATGAGCAGGTAGGTGAGTGAATGAGTGGGTGGGTGAGTGAATGGGTGGGTGAGTGAATGAGTGGGTGGGTGAGTGAATGAACGGGTAGGTAAGTGAATGAGTGGGTGGGTGAGTGAATGAATGAGTGGGTGAGTGAATGAGTGGGTGGGTGAGTGAATGAGTGGGTGAGTGAATGAGTGGGTGGGTGAGTGAATGAACGGGTGGGTGAGTGAATGAGTGGGTGGGTGAGTGAATGAATGAGTGGGTGAGTGAATGAGTGGGTGGGTGAGTGAATGAACGGGTGAGTGAATGAGTGGGTGGACAGATGAGTGAATGAGCGGGTGGGTGAGTGAACGAGTGGGTGGGTGAGTGAATGAGTGGGTGGACAGATGATTGAGTGTGGGCGAGTTAGTGGGTGGGTGAGTAAATAAGTGGGTGGGTAGGTAAATTAGTGGGTGGGTGAGTGAGGTGCCGGCTCCCAGCCGCCATCTTGCGTAAAGAAGGCACCCAACCGCCAGCTTAGGTCGGAATGGTGAAAATCTTCCATCTTAAATTTTGATTCAAAGCGTTCGTGACTGCAGGGATTCATATTCTTGGTTCTTTCGGTAAAGTCACGTTGAAGAGAAACAACAAAATAACAAAATATATATAAAACAATGAAAAATTCTCACGACGTTTACGACTGCAACACAAGCAATCATCATCAGGTGTGAAAACCACAGCAAGAAAATTTGAAAAAAGTGGCGGTTTTTTTAAGATGGATTATGGCTTAGCAATCATTGGAAGGATTTGATACACCATTTCAGGTCTTAATCGATTGTTCACGCTTACGGTGGCTTTCAGACAGCATACATTAATTTTTCGTCTCCCCCCTCCTCTTTTCCGAACATAGATGGACTCGTCCATTTAAACAAATTGCCAAATCGCTGTCCGTGGTGCTAACGTTTAAAAATAAATAAATACACACCGCCACTTCTTTTAATGTTTCCTGCCGTTGGTTTTCACACCCGATGATGACTGCTTGTGTTGCAGTCGAAACGTCGTGATTTTATTGTTTTATATATATTTTATTATTTTATTGTTTCCCTTCAGCATAATCTTGTTTGAAGGCAACCAACCGCCATATTCGGTACGAAAGACGCCCAACCGCCATTTTAGGCAGTGAAGACTCCTGGCCGCCATTTTAGGTAGGGACGTTGCCCACCCGCCATCTTAGGTAGGGAAGCGCGCCAACAGAAGTCGCCCACTTCTAGGCGGAGCTCTCTGGGAAATCGGCACTCCCAAACATTCTGCACAAGTGCCACAACGGCCGCCTGTGGCTGATGGGGGTGCTCAAAAAGGGGCCGTCCATAAATGACGTCACGCACCTAGAAGGGGGGGTGGGGAGGGGTCAGAGATTTGTGACGATGTGTGACGAGGGAGGGGGCGGGGTTTGAGAAATGTGACGTCACATCAGAACTTTCAACAAATACAGACGACACTTTCTACTTAATTAAATAGACATTTTAATAAACGTTTTCTCCTACAACATCGGAGTGCAGCGCCACGTTAAATACGCACTACAGTGACAATAATTTTAAGCGATTTGAAGCATGTTTTATTTTCAAAATGAAAATGTTTTTTTTTGGGGAGGGTGGGGGTGTGGGGGGGGCGAGGGGGTTGAGGGGAGGGGCAAGGAGGTGAGTGGGTGGATGAGTGAATGAGTGGGTGGGTGGGTGAGTGAATGAGTGGGTGGGTGAGTGAGTGGGTGGGTTAGTGAATGAGTGGGTGGGTGAGTGGGTGGGTGGGTGAGTGGGTGGGTTAGTGAATGAGTGGGTGGGTGAGGGAATAAGTGGGTGGGTGAGTGAATGAGTGGGTGGGTGAGTGAATGAGTGGATGGGTGAGTGAATGAGTTGGTGGGTGGGTGAGTGAATAAGTGAGTGGGTGGGTGATTTAGTGAATGAACGGGTGGGTGAGTGAATAGGTCGGTGGGTTAGTGAATGAGTGGGTGGGTGAGGGAATAAGTGGGTGGGTGAGTGAATGAGTGGGTGAGTAAGTTAATGAGTGGGTGAGTGAGTGAATGAGCGGATGGGTGAATGAATGAGCGGGTAGGTGAGTGAATGAGTGGGTGGGTGAGTGAATGGGTGGGTGAGTGAATGAGTGGGTGGGTGAGTGAATGAACGGGTAGGTAAGTGAATGAGTGGGTGGGTGAGTGAATGAATGAGTGGGTGAGTGAATGAGTGGGTGGGTGAGTGAATGAGTGGGTGAGTGAATGAGTGGGTGTGTGTGAGTGAATGAACGGGTGGGTGAGTGAATGAGTGGGTGGGTGAGTGAATGAATGAGTGGGTGAGTGAATGAGTGGGTGGGTGAGTGAATGAACGGGTGAGTGAATGAGTGGGTGGACAGATGAGTGAATGAGCGGGTGGGTGAGTGAACGAGTGGGTGGGTGAGTGAATGAGTGGGTGGACAGATGATTGAGTGTGGGCGAGTTAGTGGGTGGGTGAGTAAATAAGTGGGTGGGTAGGTAAATTAGTGGGTGGGTGAGTGAGGTGCCGGCTCCCAGCCGCCATCTTGCGTAAAGAAGGCACCCAACCGCCAGCTTAGGTCGGAATGGTGAAAATCTTCCATCTTAAATTTTGATTCAAAGCGTTCGTGACTGCAGGGATTCATATTCTTGGTTCTTTCGGTAAAGTCACCACGTAGAAGGGAAACAATAAAATAATAAAAATGTAAAACAATAAAATTATCACGTTTACGACCGCAACACAAGCAATCATCATCAGGTGTGAAAACCACAGCAATAAAATTTGAAAAAAGTGGCGGTTTTTTTAAGATGGATTATGGCTTAGCAATCATTGGAAGGATTTGATACACTATTTCAGGTCTTAATCGATTGTTCACGCTTACGGTGGCTTTCAGACAGCATACATTAATTTTTCGTCTCCCCCCTCCTCTTTTCCGAACATAGATGGACTCGTCCATTTAAACAAACTGCCAAATCGCTGTCCGTGGTGCTAACGTTTAAAAATAAATAAATACACACCGCCACTTCTTTCAATGTTTCCTGCCGTTGGTTTTCACACCCGATGACTGCTTGTGTTGCAGTCGAAACGTCGTGAGAGTTTTATTGTTTTATATATATTTTATTATTTTATTGTTTCCTTTCAGCATAATCTTGTTTGAAGGCAACCAACCGCCATATTCGGTACGAAAGACGCCCAACCGCCATTTTAGGCAGTGAAGACTCCTGGCCGCCATTTTAGGTAGAGACGTTGCCCACCCGCCATCTTAGGTAGGGAAGCGCGCCAACAGAAGTCGCCCACTTCTAGGGGGAGCTCTCTGGGAAATCGGCACTCCCAAACATTCTGCACAAGTGCCACAACGGCCGCCTGTGGCTGATGGGGGTGCTCAAAAAGGGGCCGTCCATAAATGACGTCACGCACCTAGGAGGGGGGGTGGGGAGGGGTCAGAGATTTGTGACGATGTGTGACGAGGGAGGGGGCGGGGTTTGGGAAATGTGACGTCACATCAAAACTTTCAACAAATACAGACGACACTTTCTACTTAATTAAAAAGACTTTTTAATAAACGTTTTCTGCTACAACATCGGAGTGCAGCGCCACGTTAAACACGCACTACAGTGACAATAATTTTAAGCGATTTGAAGCATGTTTTATTTTCAAAATGGAAATATGTTTTTTTTGGGGAGGGTGGGGGTGTGGGGGGGGGCAGAGCTTTGTGACGTCATATTTGAGGGGGGGGGGGTGTTAAAAATCGTCAAAAATCGCCTGACGTCATTTATGGACGGCCCCAAAGAGATAAAAAAGTATTACACACGGAACTTTTATTCACTCACTCTCACACCCACCCACCACTCACTCTCACACCCACCCACCACTCACTCTCACACCCACCCACCACTCACTCACACCCACCCACCACTCACTCTCACACCCACCCACCACTCACTCTCACACCCACCCACCACTCACTCTCACACCCACCCACCACTCACTCTCACACCCACCCACCACTCACTCTCACACCCACCCACCACTCACTCTCACACCCACCCACCACTCACTCTCACACCCACCCACCACTCACTCTCACACCCACCACTCACTCTCACACCCACCCACCACTCACTCTCACACCCACCCACCACTCACTCTCACCCACCACTCACTCTCACACCCACCCACCACTCACTCTCACACCCACCCACCACTCACTCTCACACCCACCCACCACTCACTCTCACACCCACCCATCACTCACCCTCACGGGTGGGGAGAGACGAGGTGAGGTGATGGGTGAGGAGGGAGACGAGGTGAGACGAGGTGAGGCGATGGGTGAGGAGACGAGGTGAGGGTATGGGTGAGGAGGGAGACGAGGTGATGGGTGAGGAGGTTGACGAGGTGAGGTGATGCGTGAGAGAGCCGAGGTGAGGGGATGGGTGAGGAGGGAGACGAGGTGAGGTGATGGGTAAGAGACACGAGGTGAGGCGATGGGTGAGGAGGGGGACGAGGTGAGTTGATGGGTGAGGAGAGAGACGAGGTGAGGTGATGGGTGAGGAGAGAGACGAGGTGAGGTGATGGGTGAGGAGAGAGATGAGGTGATTGGTGAAGAGACGAGGTGAGGCGATGGGTGAGGAGAGAGACGAGGTGAGGTGATGGGTGAGGAGGGAGACGAGGTGAGGCGATGGGTGAGGAGGGAGACGAGGTGAGGCGATGGGTGAGGAGGGAGACGAGGTGAGGCGATGGGTGAGGAGAGAGACGAGGTGAGGTGATGGGTGAGGAGGGAGATGAGGTGAGGCGATGGGTGAGGAGGGAGACGAGGTGAGGCGATGGGTGAGGAGGGAGACGAGGTGAGGCGATGGGTGAGGAGGGAGACGAGGTGATGGGTGAGGAGGTTGACGAGGTGATGGGTGAGGTTGACGAGGTGATGGGTGAGGAGGTTGACGAGGTGATGGGTGAGGAGGTTGACGAGGTGGTGAGGAGGTGGTGAGGAGGTGGTGAGGAGCAACGAGACGCACAGATTCCCCCCTCACCGATGTCGATCCGCGTGGCCCCCGCGGTGCTCGAGGCGCCATCGGACGAGGCCGCGAGGCCGCCTCAGAGACTGCCGCCATCGCTGGGGGAGGGGTTTCCCGCGCTTTTATAGACGTGTGACGTCACCCCATTTACCCCCCCTCACCCCTCCCCTCAATTTGTCGCTAAGCGACGAATTGAGGGGAGGGGCGAGGGGTTTGAGGGGAGGGGGTGGTGGTGAAGGGGAGGGGCGAGGGGGTTGAGGGGAGGGACCAGAGGGGAGGAGCGATGGGGTTGAGGGGAAGGGGGTTGAGGGGAGGGGGTGGGTGATGTGAGGGGGAGGGGCGAGGGGGGTTGAGGGGAGGGGCGAGGGGGTTGAAGCGAGGGGGGGTTGAGGGGAGGGGGTGGGTGATGTGAGGGGGAGGGGCGAGGGGGTTGAGGGGAGGGGCGAGGATGTGAGTGGGTGGGTGAGTGAATGAGTGGATGGGTGAGGGAATGAGTGGGTGAGTGAGTGAGTGGGTGAGGAAATAAGTGGGTGGGTGGGTGAATGAGTGGGTGAGTAGGTTCCTGGCAAGGATTATTCAGCATCGCCTTGCCAGGCACGCTGAGTAGAGGCTTGCGGAGCCCCAATGCGGTTTCAGGAAAGGGCGGTCCTGCACAGATGCCATATTTTCTGTCCGTCTGCTACAGCAGAGGTGTAGGGAATTCCAACAAGACCTACATCTCTGCTTTATTGACCTGGTCAAGGCCTATGATACCATCAGTAGGCCTGGGCTCTGGGTCGTTCTTCGTGCTTTTGGAGTACCTGACCCTCTGCTCACGATCATTAAGGACCTTCATGATGGTGAGCGGGCCCGGGTAAAACTACGTGGCTGGGAGTCAGAGCCATTCCCTGTACACCTTGGGGTGCGACAGGGATGTCCTCTGGCTCCCACATTATTTAACATCTATTTTGACCACGTAGTTCGTGAAGCCTTCAATAGCTGTACCGGGGGAATCTCCATATGGTACAGATATAATGGGAGGCTAATCGATGCCCGGGTGCGGTCAAGGGATGGCTCCCTTTTGCTCAACCACGTTATGTATGCTGATGATTTGGTAATAGCTGCTCAGTCAGAGGAGGAGTTGGAGACGCTGCTGCTGAGACTGGAGCGTGCCACTAAGAGGTGGGGCCTTACCATCAGCCCCACCAAAACTAAGCACCTGCCTGGGTATTTTGTACCATCGGACACTCCACCCCCACAACTCCCAATCGGTGATGGGGCAGTTGTGGAGAGAGTGGAGAGTTTCCCATACCTGGGCAGTGTGCTTATGACTGGCTCCAGTTTAACAGCAGAGGTCTCACTCCGAATCAGTCGAGCGGCAATATCTTTTCATCGGTTGCATAACGCTGTGTGGAAGCTACCTGGTCTGTCGCTCCGCACTAAGCTTCAGGTCTTCTCGGCCACGGTCATTCCCTCCCTTCTCTACGCTTGCGAAACGTGGACCTCCCTAATGGAACATCTTCGCCGGTTAGAAACATTTAGGCTGGCCTGCCTACGATCCATCCTGGGTTTAACCAGACTGTATTGTGTGAGGAGCTCACAAATCCTTGAAAGATCTGGGCAGGGTCCCATCGGTGAGCTCCTCCGGCAGGCAAGGCTGCGATGGCTGGGTCATGTAGCCCGCATGCCCAGCCACCGCATGCCGAAACAGCTTTTGTTTGGCCGGATTGAGGGGGCTAAGCGGGCGCGGCACAGGCTAGAGAAGAGATGGAGTGATGTGGTACAGGAGGACGTGGAGCTGAGTGGACTTGCCGATGACTGGTACCAGCGGTGTCAAGATCAGCCTCTGTGGAGGAGGCTCGTGAAGGATGCTACTGGGCAGTTGGAGGCAGTCGCCCTCCAACAACAACGGAGGGCGGAGGAGCGACGCTCACAACAGCGAGCGGAGCGCCGGGTGGCTAAAGCACAGCAGGTTGGCACATTAGGGGGCACAGGTGGTGCATCAGCCACTCATCTCAGTCAGTCGACCCGTGGCACCTGGGTCTGCCCCGTGACCTCCTGCCAGCGGGGGTTCGACACTTCACGTGGCCTCAGGGTGCACATAGCCTGGCACAAGCGTCGTGGTGACGTCACCGCCACTTAGTGGCGAATGGCGGTTGTTGTTGTTGTTGTTGAGTAAGTTAATGAGTGGGTGAGTGAGTGAATGAGCGGATGGGTGAGTGAATGAGTGGATGGGTGAGTGAATGAGTGGGTGGGTGAGTGAATGAGTGGGTGGGTGGGTGAGTGAATGAGTGGGTGGGTGAGTGAGTGGGTGGGTTAGTGAATGAACGGGTGGGTGAGTGAGTGGGTGGGTCGGTTAGTGAATGAGTGGGTGGGTGAGGGAATAAGTGGGTGGATGAGTGAATGAGTGGGTGAGTAAGTTAATGAGTGGGTGAGTGAGTGAATGAGCGGATGGGTGAATGAATGAGCGGGTAGGTGAGTGAATGAGTGGGTGGGTGAGTGAATGAGTGGGTGAGTGAATGAGAGGGTGGGTAAGTGAATGAACGGGTGGGTAAGTGAATGAGTGGGTGGGTGAGTGAATGAATGAGCGGGTGAGTGAATGAGTGGGTGGGTGAGTGAATGAGTGGGTGAGTGAATGAGTGGGTGGGTGAGTGAATGAACGGGTGGGTGAGTGAATGAGTGGGTGGGTGAGTGAATGAATGAGTGGGTGAGTGAATGAGTGGGTGGGTGAGTGAATGAACGGGTGAGTGAATGAGTGGGTGGACAGATGAGTGAATGAGCGGATGGGTGAGTGAACGAGTGAGTGGGTGAGTGAATGAGTGGGTGGACAGATGATTGAGTGTGGGCGAGTTAGTGGGTGGGTGAGTAAATAAGTGGGTGGGTAGGTAAATTAGTGGGTAGGTGAGTGAGGTGCCGGCTCCCAGCCGCCATCTTGCGTAAGGAAGGCACCCAACCGCCAGCTTAGGTCGGAATGGTGAAAATCTTCCATCTTAAATTTTGATTTAAAGCGTTCGTGACTGCAGGGATTCATATTCTTGGTTCTTTCGGTAAAGTCACCACGTAGAAGGGAAACAATAAAATAATAAAAATGTAAAACAATAAAATTATCACGACGTTTACAACCGCAACACAAGCAATCATCATCAGGTGTGAAAACCACAGCAAGAAAATTTGAAAAAAGTGGCGGTTTTTTAAAGATGGATTATGGCTTAGCAATCATTGGAAGGATTTGATACACCATTTCGGATCTTAATCGATTGTTCATGCTTACGGTGGCTTTCAGACAGCATACATTAATTTTTCGTCTCCCCCCTCCTCTTTTCCGAACATAGATGGACTCGTCCATTTACACAAACTGCCAAATCGCTGTCCGTGGTGCTAACGTTTAACAATAAATAAATACACACCGCCACTTCTTTCAAATGTTTCCTGCCGTTGGTTTTCACACCCGATCATGACTGCTTGTGTTGCAGTCGAAAATTTTATTGTTTTATATATTTTATCATTTTATTGTTTCCCTTCAGCATAATCTTGTTTGAAGGCAACCAACCGCCATATTCGGCAGGAAAGACGCCCAACCGCCATTTTAGGCAGTGAAGACTCCTGGTCGCCATTTTAGGTAGGGACGCTGCCCACCCGCCATCTTAGGTAGGAAAGCGCGCCAACATAAGTCGCCCACTTCTAGGGGGAGCTCTCTGGGAAATCGGCACTCCCAAACATTCTGCACAAGTGCCACAACGGCCGCCTTTGGCTGATGGGGGTGCTCAATAAGGGGCCGTCCATAAATGACGTCACGCACCTAGAAGGGGGGGGTGGGGAGGGGTCAGAGATTTGTGACGATGTGTGACGAGGGAGGGGGCGGGGTTTGAGAAATGTGACGTCACATCAAAACTTTCAACAAATACAGACGACACTTTCTACTTAATTAAAAATACTTTTTAATAAACGTTTTCTCCTACAACATCGGAGTGCAGCGCCACGTTAAACACGCACTACAGTGACAATAATTTTAAGCGATTTGAAGCATGTTTTATTTTCAAAATGGAAATATGTTTTTTTTTGGGGAGGGTGGGAGTGTGTGGGGGGGGGGGCAGAGCTTTGTGACGTCATATTTGAGGGGGGGGTGTTAAAAATCGTCAAAAATCGCGTGACGTCATTTATGGACGGCCCCAAAGAGATAAAAAAAAAGTATTACACACGGAACTTTTATTTCCGATGTCAAGAAGAAGTCGACGTGACGGGGAGTAAGGGAATAATCGAGGCGACTTTGTTTGGTGCCGTTGCGGTTTGGGGAAGGCGAGGGGGTGGACAGGCGCCTGCAAACCAGGCGAGGGTTGGTGGATCACCGCAGGCACAGGCAGATGCCGGGAAATGGCGACAGAGGCCCGGGGCCCCACCTGTTCCCGCCTCCACGGGGCGAGGCGATTCCCCCGTCGCATCGCCGAACGTTGCACCGCGGACTCGGCTCGCGTGCAGGGCGCGAAAGGAGATTCGACGTAGCATGGGGGACCGGCAGACTTACACAGGCACTCGCCCACAGACTCACAATGGACACCCGCAGACTCACAACAGACACCCACAGACTCGCAACGGACACCCACAGACTCACAATGGACACCCACAGACTTACACAGGCACTCGCCCACAGACTCACAACGGACACCCACAGACTCGCAATGGACACCCGCAGACTCACAAAGGACACCCACAGACTCACAACGGATACCCACAGACTCGCAACGGACACCCACAGACTCACAATGGACAAAAGCAGACTCACAACGGACACCCACAGACTCGCAACAGACACAAGCAGACTCACAACGGACGCCGGAAGACTCACAACGGACACCCACAGACTCGCAACAGACACAAGCAGACTCACAACGGACGCCGGAAGACTCACAACAGACACCCACAGACTCACAACAGACACCCACAGACTCACAACGGACACCCACAGACTCACAACGGACGCCGGAAGACTCACAACATACGCCTACAGACTCACAAAGAGACCCATTAACGTGGAAAGGGACCAATCTATTTGGAAAGGGACAAAGGGAAGGCGCCCAACCGCCATCTTGCATAGGGAAGGCACCTAACCGCCATCTTACGTGGGGAAGGTATCCAATCGCCATCCCACCCTACCTGCCCATTATAAATCCACTCCACCTGTCCATTATGAACCCACTCTACGTGCACATTATAAACCAACCCTACCTGCCCATTATAAACCCACTCTACCTGCCCATTATAAACCCACCCTACCTGTCCATTATAAACCCACCCTACCTGCCCATTATAAACCCCAGTGACACGGCCAAGATGAACCCAGACCCCACACGTCACTGACAATCGACGGCACCAAACCCCACAAAATCAACGTCCGCAAGGTCATCTCACGTCCCGGTGACTTTATGCACAATAACAACGCTCTTAGAAAAACACAACATTCTTACAATAATTATAATATTTACAATAAAAACATTCAAAACTACGATATTATGTACAGAGCTATATATGATTAAATTATAACTTTTTTTCTTAACAAACTTCACGTGGCAGGGCCTAGGCACGCTTCTCGTCCAGTGCCTGCACCAGGCCTCCCTTCCCCCTCCCCATGTCCTGGAAACCGTGTGGCGAGGTCACTCCCTCCCTCATCCTCCTCCTTTGAGGACTGCCACCGGATGAAAACCAGCATGGGTTGGAGTCCCGGGGTAAGGGAGCCCTGGGTAGGCTACTGGGCTGAGTGTGTGGTGAGCGTGTGGTGGGCTGAGTGTGTGGTGAGTGCAGTCAGAGTGGCTGTGTCCAGTCCATGTCTGGGTTTCCACTCTTTCGTCTTCTGCCACAGCTATTTCCCACGGGAGTGTGTGGGGTGAGTGTGTGTGTGGTGCGTGTGTGTGGTGAATATGTGTGTGGTGAGTATGTGTGTGGGATCAGTGTGTGTGTGGTGTCTGGTGCGGAGAGTGTGGTGTGAGTGTTTGTGTGTGGGGTGAGTGTGTGTGTGGGGTGAGTGTGTGTGTGGGGTGAGTGTGTATGTAGGGTAAGTGTGTGTGTGGGATCATTGTGTGTGATGTGTGGCTGGGTGTGTGTGTGGTGCGTGGTGCGGTGTGGGTGGGGTGAGTGTATGTGTGGTGAGTGTGTGTGTGGTGAGTGTGTGTGTGGCGAGTGTATGGTGCGTGTATGTATGTGGTGTGTGGGGTGAGTGTGGGGCTTGTGTGGTGTGTGGCTGGGTGTGTGTGAGTGTCTGGTGTGGTGTGAGTGTGGTGAGTGTGTGTGTGGGGTGAGTGTGTGTGGGATGAGTGTGTGTGTGTGGGGTGAGTGTGTGTGTGTGGGCTGGGTGTGTGTGGCTGGGTGTGTGTGGTGAGTGTGGTGTTATGGGGTGGGTGGGTGGTGCTTGCGGTGGTGGTGCTGCTCGTGGTGGTGGATGGCACCGACTCCACCACCACCACCACGCCGCTACTCTGCCGTGGGCCGTCCACCACACAGCAGCAGGCGGCCGAAGAGCGACCGGAGCGCCCTGCCCAGTTGGGCCAAGCCCCCTCGCTTCCTCTTCTTCTTCTTCTTCTTCTCCTCTTCCTCCTCCTCCTCCTCCTCCTCCTTCTTCTGCTGTTGCCACATCTCCACCTCCTCCATCTTCTCCATCTTCTCCTTGTTCTCTTCTGTCTCCTCCTCCAACTCCTTCGTCTCGACCTCTTGCACCACGGCCACCACCACCACCTCCTTCTCCTTCTCCTCCATCTTCTCCTCCTCCTTCTCCTCCACCTCCTCCTTCTCCTCCATCTTCTCCTCCTCCTTCTCCTCCACCTCCTCCTTCTCCTCCATCTTCTCCTCCTCCTTCTCCTCCATCTTCTCCTCCTTCTCCTCCATCTTCTCTTCATCCTTCTCCTCCTCCTTCTCCTCCTCCTCATCCTCCGATGAGGAGGAGGATGATGATGATGATGGAAGCCTCTTCTCCGGCTGAGCTCTGTGGAGAGAGAGGCAGCAGCACCACAGCACCACCACGTCAGCATCCCGCGACTACGGCCAGAGGTCACAGTCGGTCCCCACGCCCAGGAGTGGACTTGCCCATCACGAGTTTCTACAGACTCATAGACACCCACAGAGATTCACAGAGACGCATACTCATAGAGACCCATACTCACAGAGACCATACTCATAGAGACCCGCAGAGACCCATACTCATAGAGACCCATACTCATAGAGACCGATACTCATAGAGACCCACAGAGACCCATACTCATAGAGACCCACAGACACCCATACTCATAGAGACCCATACTCATAGAGACCCATACTCATAGAGACCCATACACACAGAGAGAGCCTCACCGTGGCTTCACAACTCTGGGGAGGGCCCGGCTGGTGGTGGGGAGGGCCCGGCTGGTGGTGGGGAGGGCCCGGCTGGTGGTGGGGAGGGCCCGGCTGGTGGTGGGGAGGGCCCGGCTGGTGGTGGGGAGGTCGTCGCTGGGGCTGGCGGTGTCGTCGCTCTGGAGCCAGCCGTGAGCCAGCGCCTGCTCCGGTGTCATGCGGCGTTCTGGATCCCAGCTAGGGTGAGGGGGGGCACGGAGGGGGATAAAGGGGGGGGCACAGAGGGGGGTGAGGGGTGGTGGTCGTGGGTTGCTGAGGAGATGGAGTCTGCCTCAATGGCTTGCGATCACAAATCTCTATTTAACTACATCAAAAAAAGTAACCTGCATCGCCACACATATTACCATCGTTAGGGTAAACAACGGTGATCCAATCTCCGACCCCCAGGAACGGGTTTGCAGATTTGCTGAGCATTTCTGTGAGGTCCTGGGGAAGGGGGAATCCCTCAGCCTGGCAAAACGTGGGACAAAGTGGGGTTGACCCTGCTGAGGCTGTGGTGCCTCAAATATTGGAGGAGGTTGTCACCCCCTGTGAGTGGCTGGCTGAGGTGTCATCTGTTGAGGAAGTACTGAAGGCGATCCAGAGTCTGAGACCAGGAAAGGCACCGGGCAGAGGTGATCTCCCAAGCAAAATGCTGAGGGAGGGTGGCGTTTGTGCACAGACTGCCCTACATGACATCATAACAACAGTCTGGGCCACTGGACGGGGAGGCTTGCGGAGCCCCAATGTGATTTCAGGAAAGGGCGGTCTTGCACAGATGCCATATTTTCTGTCCGTTTGTTACAGTAGAGGTGTAGGGAATTCCAACAAGACCTACATCTCTGCTTTATTGACCTGGTCAAGAGCTATGAAACCAACAGTAGGCCTGGGCTCTGGGTTGTTCTTTGTGCTTTCGGAGTCCCTGACTCTCTGCTCACGATGATTAAGGACCTTCATATTGGTGAGCGGGCCCAGGTAAAACTACGTGGACTGGAGTCAGAGCCATTCCCTGTTCACCTTGGGGTGCGACAGGGATGTCCTCTGCCTACCAACATTATTTCACATTTATTTCGACCACGTAGTTTGTGAAGCCTTCGATGGCTACAGATATAATAGGAGGCTGATCGATGCCCAGGTACGGTCAACGGATGGCTCCCTATTGGTCAACCATGTTACGTATGCCAATGATTTGGTAATAGCTGCTCAGAGGAAGAGTTGGACGCACTGCTGCTGAAACAGGAGCATGCCACTAAAAGTTGGGGCCTTACCATCAGCACCACCAAAACTAAGCATCTGCCTGGGTACTTGTGGAGGAGGCTTGTGGAGGACGCTGCTACTGGGCGATTGGAGGCAGTCGCGCTCCAACAACAATGGAAGGCATTAGAGCGACGCTCACAACAATGAGCGGAACACCGGGTGGCCAAAGCACAGCAGGTTGGCACAGTAGGGGGCACAGGTGGTGCATCAGCCAGCAGTCATCTCAGTCAGTCGACCCGTGGCACCTGCTGGATCTGCCCCGTGACCTCCTGCCAGCGAGCGTTCGACACTTCACTTTGGCCTCAACGTGCACATGGCCTGGCACAAGCGCTGTGGTGATGTCACCGCCACTTAGTGGCGAATGGCGGTTGTTATTGTTGCGGACGTGTGTGAGTGTGTGTGTATATATTAACCTGCTCATCCCACTAATCTCTCTTGCATAATCTCTCCCATCAACATAGTGATACTCTCCCATTAACGCGGCTGTTGCGCGCATATGCAGGGGCGATACTCTTATGCGACGACGGAAGCCCAGTTCATGCTAATCTCTCTCCCTAATCTCTCTCTCTCTCCCTGATCTCCCCCATTAACACAACTGACGCGCTTGCATGCAGGGATGGAATTCCTTTCCAGCTCAGACCCTGCCTGCTCGCCCTTCGACAACACATATATATAAAGTCTTGTTGTTGTAACAGCTCTCTCGCTGTGTTTCTTCCTGGTTCAGCTGTTCCCCTGCTGGATTAATTTTTTTCCACCTGAGGACGACCGCTTGGTGTTGCGATGGAAACGTCGTGATATTTTATATTTATTTTATTCTACTTTTTTTTACCTGCGTGACTTTACCGAAAAAAACCACGGCCAACAGCAGGGACTGCGTTTATCTGAGCAACCGGTCCTGGCCCTCCCCTCGATCGACTCAGCCTCAAATGAGTACCTGGTGCGGTGTGTAAATATCGCCACCCGGGAGACAAAGGCGGCCGGGCGTGGTGGTGCTGGCCACCCACGCCCTCTGTGTGTGCCACAGCGCCGGCCTTCATAGATGCTGCTACTCGCTACTCGCTAACAGCACTTGCCCCTACAGCCTGCTAGAGGCTACACGGGGGATCTTTATCTGCGTGTAGGTGCTGCTACTCGCTACTCGCTAACAGCACTTGCCCCTACAACCTGCTAGAGGCTACACGGGGGATCTTTATCTGTGTGTAGGTGCTGCTACTCGCTACTAGTAACAGCACTTGCCCCTACAGCCTGCTAGAGGCTACACGGGGGATCTTTGTCTGTGTGTAGGTGCTGCTACTCGCTACAACTAACAGCACTTTCCCCTACAGCCTACTAGAGGCTACACGGGGATCTTTGTCTGTGTATAGGTGCTGCTACTCGCTAGTACTAACGGCACTTGCCCCTACAGCCTGCTAGAGGCTACACGGGGGAGCTTTGTCTGTGCATAGGTGCTGCTACTCGCTACTACTAACAGCACTTGCCCCTACAGCCTGCTAGAGGATACACGGGGGATCTTTATCTGCGTGTAGGTGCTGCTACTCGCTACTACTAACAGCACTTGCCCCTACAGCCTGCTAGAGGCTACACGGGGGATCTTTATCTGTGTGTAGGTGCTGCTACTCGCTACTTGTAACAGCACTTGCCCCTACAGCCTGCTAGAGGCTACACGGGGGATCTTTATATGTGTATAGGTGATGCTGCTACCCGCTACTACTAACAGCACTTGCCCCTACAACCTGCTAGAGGCTACACGGGGGATCTTTTTCTGTGTATAGGCACTGCTACTCACTAATAACAGCACTTGCCCCTACAGCCTGCTAGAGGCTACACGGGGGATCTTTTTCCGTGTGTAGGTGCTGCTACTCGCTACTACTAACAGCACTTGTCCCTACAGCCTGCTAGAGGCTACACGGGGGATCTTTATCTGTGTGTAGGTGCTGCTACTCGCTACTACTAACAGCACTTGCCCCTACAGCCTGCTAGAGGCTACACGGGGGATCTTTATCTGCGTGTAGGTGCTGCTACTCGCTACTACTAACAGCACTTGCCCCTACAGCCTGCTAGAGGCTACACGGGGGATCTTTATCTGTGTGTAGGTGCTGCTACTCGCTACTTGTAACAGCACTTGCCCCTACAGCCTGCTAGAGGCTACACGGGGGATCTTTGTCTGTGTATAGGTGATGCTGCTACCCGCTACTACTAACAGCACTTGCCCCTACAACCTGCTAGAGGCTACACGGGGGATCTTTTTCTGTGTATAGGCACTGCTACTCACTAATAACAGCACTTGCCCCTACAGCCTGCTAGAGGCTACACGGGGGATCTTTTTCTGTGTGTAGGTGCTGCTACTCGCTACTACTAACAGCACTTGTCCCTACAGCCTGCTAGAGGCTACACGGGGGATCTTTATCTGTGTGTAGGTGCTGCTACTCGCTACTAGTAACAGCACTTGCCCCTACAGCCTGCTAGAGGCTACACGGGGGATCTTTGTCTGTGTGTAGGTGCTGCTACTCGCTACAACTAACAGCACTTGCCCCTACAGCCTGCTAGAGGCTACACGGGGGATCTTTATCTGTGTGTAGGTACTGCTACTCGCTACTAGTAACAGCACTTGCCCCTACAGCCTGCTAGAGGCTACACGGGGGATCTTTGTCTGTGTATAGGTGATGCTGCTACCCGCTACTACTAACAGCACTTGCCCCTACAACCTGCTAGAGGCTACACGGGGGATCTTTTTCTGTGTATAGGCACTGCTACTCACTAATAACAGCACTTGCCCCTACAGCCTGCTAGAGGCTACACGGGGGATCTTTTTCTGTGTGTAGGTGCTGCTACTCGCTACTACTAACAGCACTTGTCCCTACAGCCTGCTAGAGGCTACACGGGGGATCTTTGTCTGTGTATAGGCGATGCTACTCGCTACTACTAACAGCACTTGTCCCTACAGCCTGCTAGAGGCTACACGGGGGATCTTTGTCTGTGTAGAGGTGCTGCTACTCGCTACTACTAACAGCACTTGCCCCGACAGCCTGCTAGAGGCTACACGGGGGATCTTTGTCTATGTATAGGTGATGCAGCTACTCGCTACTATTAACAGCACGTGCCCCTACAGCCTGCTAGAGGCTACACGGGGGATCTTTGTCTGTGTATAGGCGCTGCTACTCGCTACTACTAACAGCACTTGCCCCGACAGCCTGCTAGAGGCTACACCGGGGATCTTTGTCTGTGTATAGGTGCTGTTGCTACTCGCTAACAGCACTTGCCCCTACAGCCTGCTAGAGGCTACACGGGGGATCTTTATCTGTGTGTAGGTGCTGCTACTCGCTGCTACTAACAGCACTTGCCCCTACAGCCTGCTAGAGGTTACACGGGGGATCTTTGTCTGTATATAGGTGCTACTAACAGCACTTGCCCCTGCAGCCTGCTAGAGGCTACACGGGGGATCTTTGTCTGTGTATAGATGCTGCTGCTACTCGCTAACAGCACTTGCCCCTACAGCCTGCTAGAGGCTACACGGGGGATCTTTGTCTGTGTTCTTACTGTAGGCAGTTTCTGATAAAGTTCACGAGCTGAACTCCACATCCCCGCAGCACGAAGTGCAGGGGAATACTTCCCGGGTGACGCTTCTTGCCCAGGCAGAGAGGATGGCCGAAATGGTCTGCAGGAGGGAGAGAGAGAGAGAAAAGCAGAGAGAGACAGAGAGAGACAGAGAGACAAAGTAGGAGAGACAGAGAGAGACAGAGAGAGAGAGAGAGAAAGAGATGGATCGAGAGACAGGGAGAGAGAGAGAGAGTGATAGAGACAAAGAGACAGAGAAAGACAGAGAGACAGAGAACGAGAGACAGAGAGACACACAGATAGAGAGAGAGATAGAGAGATAGGCAGAGAGAGACACAGAGACAGAAAGAGACAGAGAGACAGAAAGATGGAGAGACAGAGATAGCGATGCACACAGAGAGACACAGAGAGAGACACAGAGAGAGAGAGAGATAGAGAGATAGGCAGAGAGAGTCACAGAGACAGAGAGACAGACAGAGAGACAGAAAGACAGAGAGACAGAGACAGAGAGAGAGACAGAGACACACAGAGAGAGACAGAGATGGATAGAGAGACAGGGAGAGAGAGAGTGATATAGACAAAGAGACAGAGAAAGACAGAGAGACAGAGAACGAGAGACAGAGGGAGACAGGCAGAGACAGAGAGAGACACACAAAGAGATAAAGAGAGAGACACACAGAGAGAGAGAGAACGAGAGAGAGAGACACACGCACAGTGTCACCAACCACCACGTCATCCACATATCAACTCACCCACCCACACCTACACTCCCACCCACCTACCCACCCACCCACCTACCCCCGCTTTGGTTACTTATCGCCCCTAACCCAGGTCGTTACTGAGTCGGCCCAAGCCCCAACCACCACCTCCTCCCTCCCCATCCCCCCAGGCCCCCCCCACCACGACACCACCACCATCGCCACCACCACAGCACCATCACCGCACCACCACCACACCACCCTTCTACTCACCAAAGAAGTACTCTTTGTTGCGAGATCTCTCCAACATGTCTTTCGGAGGCATGCCCATGATCTGCACAACCATTTCAAGACAGAGACAGAGAGAGAGACACGCTTGTTACACGCTTGTTACACGCATGTTACACGCGTGTTACACGCATGTTACACGCGTGTTACACGGAGAGACCCATAGAGATTCAGAGACATATAGAAACATAGGGACTCCTAGAGACCCATACATAGATCCATAGAGACCCACAGAGATTCAGAGACTCACATAGAACCATAGGGACTCACAGAAACCCATACAGAGACCCATAGACTTACATAGAACAATAGGGCCTCACAGAAACCTATACAGAGACCCATAGAGATTCAGAGACTCACATAGAACCATAGGGACTCACAGAGACACATACAGAGACCCATAGAGACCCATAGACTTACATAGAACAATAGGGCCTCACAGAGACACATACAGAGATCCATAGAGACCCATAGACTTACATAGAACAATAGGGCCTCACAGAAACCCATACAGAGACCCATAGAGACCCACAGACTTACATAGAACAATAGGGCCTCACAGAGACCCATACAGAGCCCCTTGGAGATCTAGAGACTCATGTAGAAGGACAGGGATCTACAAAGGGACCCACGCTACAGCTAAACTATTTTTCTTTAACCAGGTAAGGCGCCCATAGAGCTGCGTAGCTATTTCTCATCGGCCGTACGGCAGAAGAAGATCTCATTGTGACATTGTCACATCGAGCATTATGGGTGCGTAGGTGGGTAGATGGGTGGGTAGGTTGGTAGGTGGGTGGGTGAGTGGGTAGGTGGGTCAGTAGGTTGGTAGGTGGGCGAGTGGGTGGGTGGGTAGATAGGTGGGTTGGTAGGTGGGTGCGTGTGTCGGTAGGTAGGTGGGTGGGTAGGTGGGTGCGTAGGTTGGTAGGTGGGTGGGTGAGTGGGCGAGTGGGTCGGTCAGTGGGTGGGCGAGTCGGTGGGTGACTGGCTGGGTAACTGGCCAGGTGACTAGCTGGGTGACTGGCTGCATGTCTGGCTGGGTGACTGGCTGGGTAACTGGCCAGGTGACTGGCTGGGTGACTGGTTGGGTGACTGGCTGGGTGTCTGACTGGGTGACTGGCTGGGTGACTGGCTGCGTGACTGGCTGGTTGCCTGACTGGGTGACTGGCTGGGTGTCTGACTGGGTGACTGGCTGGGTGACTGGCCAGGTGGCTGGCTGCGTGACTGGCTGGGTGACTGGCTGGGTGACTATCTGGGTGACTGGCTGCGTGTCTGGCTGGGTGACTGGCTGGATAACTGGCTAGGTGACTGGCTGGGTGACTGGCTGGGTGACTGGCTGGGTGTCTGACTGGGTGACTGGCTGCGTGACTGGCTGGGTGACTGGCCATGTGGCTAGTTGCGGGACTGGCTGCGTGACTGGCCAGGTGACTGGCTGGGTGACTGGCCAGGTGACTGGCTGGGTGTCTGACTGGGTGACTGGCTGGGTGACTGGCAGGGTGACTGGCCGGGTGGCTGCATGTCTGGCTGGGTGACTGGCTGCATGACTGGCCAGGTGGCTGGTTGGGTGGCTGCGTGCCTGGCTAGGTGACTGGCTGGGTGACTTCTACATGTCTGACTGGGTGACTGGCTGGGTGTCTGACTGGGTGTCTGGCTGGGTGACTGGCTGGGTGTCTGACTGGGTGTCTGGCTGGGTGACTGGCTGGGTGGATGTCTGCGGGGCCGGTCTGAGCCAAGTCTCCCGCTTGAGGTGCCCCCCCCCCCTTCCCCCAAGGAGGCTCCCCGGTCACCTCGATGCAGCATGCCAGGTGGTCGTCGCGGCCGAAGGAGCGGAAGAGGTCCCTGCCGGTGGCCATCTTGGCGACGGTGCAGCCCAGGGACCACGTGTCCGCGGCGCAGGTAACCGGGTAGCCCAGCAGCACCTCGGGCGCCATGTAGACGAGGGTGCCTCCCACGCGCGGGGCTGTGTGGATGACGACAAGCGACAGCAGCGGTGATGGTGAATGTGGACTGGGTACGTGCGTGTGGGGGGTGGTGGTGGGTGGGTGGGTGGAGAAACCCACACACACAGACACCCACACACCCACACACACACACAGACACCCACACACACAGACACCCACACACACACACACAGACACACAGACAACAACCGCCATTCGCCACTAAGTGGCGGTGACGTCACCACGACGCTTGTGCCAGGCTATGTGCACCCTGAGGCCACGTGAAGTGTCGAACGCCCGCTGGCAGGAGGTCACGGGGCAGACCCAGGTGCCACGGGTCGACTGACTGAGATGACACACACACTCACACAGACACACACACAGACACACACACACAGACACACACACATACACCCACACACACACCCACACACACAGACACCCACACACACACCCACACACCCACACACCCACACACACACACACCCACACACGTGCAGGTGTAGGGGGGTCACCACTCACGTGGACGGTCCACAAAGAAGCTGACGCCGAAGTCGGTGACTCTGGCAACGCGGCTCGCGATGTTTTTCACCAGAATGTTGCCCTGGATGGGGAGCGAGCGGCAGGGAGAGAGAGGATTCACACTCAGCGGGGTCAAGGCGGTGACCACTCTCTAGGACTATACGTCTATGTAAGGTGACTACCTCTACTTATGAACGTTCAGCTTGCGAACTTTCAGAGATACGAACCAAACCCAGTCCGTACGCTCCAGTTGCTGCTGTTCAGAACCGAGAGTTCATAAGTTCGATAGATGGCGGTGGTGGCATCTACATCTGCAGAACGTGAACATCCAGTGGCAATCTACATCTGCTGAATGTGAAGGACCAGTGGCATCTACGTCTACAGAATGTGAAGAACCAGTGGCGTCTACATCACAGAACGTGAAGAACCAGTGGCATCTAATCTACAGAACGTGAAGGACCAGTGGCATCTACATCACAGAACGTGAAGAACCAGTGGCGTCTACATCTACAGAACGTGAAGAACCAGTGGCATCTACATTTGCAGAACCTGAAGAACCAGTGGCATCTACATCTGCATAACGTGAAGGACCAGTGGCATCTAATCTACAGAACGTGAAGGACCAGTGGCATCTACATCACAGAACGTGAAGAATCAGTGGCGTCTACATCTACAGAACGTGAAGAACCAGTGGCATCTACGTCTACAGAACGTGAAGAACCAGTGGCATCTACATCTACAGAACGTGAAGAACCAGTGGCGTCTACATCTACATAACGTGTTGAACCAGTGGCAATCTACATCTGCTGAATGTGAAGAACCAGTGGCATCTACATCTGCAGAACGTGAAGAACCAGTGGCATCTACAACTGCAGAACGTGAAGAACGAATGACATCTACATCTGCAGAACGTGAAGAACCAGTGCCATCGATATCTGCAGAACGGGAAGAACCAGTGGCATCTACATCTGCAGAACGTGAAGAACCAGTGGCATCTACATCTACAGAACGTGAAGAACAAATGGCGTCTACATCTGCAGAACATGAAGAACCAGTGGCATCTGTGTCTACAGAATGTGAAGAACCAGTGGCATCTACATCTACAGAACGTGAAGAACCAGTTGCATCTGCTTCTACAGAACGTGAAGGACCAGTGGCATCTACATCTACAGAACGTGAAAAACCAGTGGCATCTACATCTACAGAACATGAAGAACCAGTGGCATCTACATCTACAGAATGTGAAGAACTAGTGACATCTAAATCTATAGAACGTGAAGAACCAGTGGCGTCTACATCTACAGAACGTGAAGAATCAGTGGCATCTACATCTGCAAAAGGTGAAGAACCAGTGGCATCTACATCTGCAGAACGTGAAGAACCAGTGGCGTCTGCGTCTACAGAATGTGAAGAACCAGTGGCATCTACATCTACAGAACGTGAAGAACCAGTGGCATCTACATCTACGGAACATGAAGAACCAGTGGCATCTACATCTACAGAACGTGAAAGACCAGTGGCATCTACATCTACAGAACGTGAAGAACCAGTGGCATCTACAGAACGTGAAGAACCAGTGGCATCTACATTTACAGAATGTGAAGAACCAGTGGCATCTGCATCTACAGAACGTGAAGGACCAGTGGCATCTACATCTACAGAACGTGAAGAACCAGTGGCATCTACAGAACGTGAAGAACCAGTGGCATCTGCGTCTACAGAACGTGAAGAACCAGTGGCATCTGCGTCTACAGAACGTGAAGAACCAGGGACATCTACATCTGTCAGAGTGCCGAGCGTCAAAGCGAGCGTCCGCGCCCCCAGCCTGCCTTCCGCTCACCGGCTTGATGTCCCCGTGGACGATGCCCCGGGACTTGGCGTAGGCGAGGAAGCGGAGGATGCCCCTGGTGTAGGCCCTCGCGATGTCCTCGTCGATGTGCCCCTGCCCCATGTCTCTGAGTAGCCGATGGAGGTTCGTGCTGTGACGGGGAGACAGAGGCGTCAGCGATGCCCCTCTCTGTGGGTCTCTGAGGGTGGTGGTGTGGTGGTGGTGAGTGGGTGGTGATGGTGGTAGTGGTGATGGTGAGTGGTGGTGATGGTGAGTGAGTGAGTGGTGGTGGTAGTGGTGATGGTGAGTGAGTGAGAGGTGGTGATGGCGGTAGTGGTGATGGTGAGGGAGTGGTGGTGGTGATGGTGGTGATGGTGGTGATGGTGGTAGTGTGTTGGTGGGTTAGTGGTGCTGATGGTGGTAGTGGTGATGGTGAGTGAGTGAGTGGTGGTGGTGGTGGTGTTGATGGTGGTGATGGTGGTGATGGTGGTAGTGCTGATGGTGAGTGAGTGGTGGTGATGGTGGTAGTGGTGAGTGAGTGAGTGAGTGGTGGTGATGGTGGTAGTGGTGATGGTGAGTGAGTGAGTGGCTGGTGTTGCTGGTGGTGTGGTGGTGGTGGTAGTGGTGATGGTGAGTGAGTGAGTGGTGGTGGTACTGGTGGTGTGGTGGTAGTGGTGATGGTGAGTGAGTGAGTGAATGGTGGTTGTGGTGGTGGTGGTAGTGGTGATGGTGAGTGAGTGGTGGTGATGGCGGTAGGGGTGATGGTGAGTGAGTGGTGGTGGTGGTGGTGATGGTGGTAGTGGTAGTGGTGATGGTGAGTGAGTGAGTGGTGGTTGTGCTGGTGGTAGTGGTGATGGTGAGTGAGTAGTGGTGGTGATGGTGAGTGAGTGGTGGTGATGGTGGTAGTGGTGATGGTGAGTGAGTGAGTTGTGGTGGTGCTGGTAGTGTGGTGGTAGTGGTGTTTGTGAGTGAGTGAGTGAGTGGTGGTCATGGTGGTAGTGGTGATGGTGAGTGAGTGAGTGAGTGGTGGTGATGGTGGTAGTGGTGATGGTGGGTGAGTGGTGGTGGTGCTGGTGGTGTGGTGGTAGTGGTGATGGTGAGTGAGTGAGTGGTGGTGGTGATGGTGGTAGTGGTGATGGTGAGTGAGTGGTGCTGGTGCTGGGGTGGTAGTTGTGATGGTGATTAAGTGAGTGGTGGTGATGGTGGTAGTTGTTATGGTGAGTGAGTGGTGGTGATGGTGAGTGAGTGGTGATGGTGGTAGTGGTGATGGTGAGTGAGTGGTTGTGGTGATGGTGGTGATGGTGGTAGTGGTGATGGTGAGTGAGTGGTGGTGGTGGTGGTGATGGTGAGTGGTTGTGGTGGTGGTGATGGTGGTCTGGTGGCAGTGGTGATGGTGAGTGAGTGGTGGTGATGGTGGTAGTGGTGATGGTGAGTGAGTGGTTGTGGTGGTTCTGGTGTGGTGGTAGTGGTGATGGTGAGTGAGTGAGTGAGTGGTGGTGATGGTGGTAGTGGTGATGGTGAGTGAGTGGTGGTGGTGATGGTGGTAGTGGTGATGGTGAGTGAGTGGTGGTGGTGCTGGTGCTGGGGTGGTAGTTGTGATGGTGATTAAGTGAGTGGTGGTGATGGTGGTAGTGGTGATGGTGAGTGAGTGGTGGTGGTGATGGTGAGTGAGTGGTGATGGTGGTAGTGGTGATGGTGAGTGAGTGGTTGTGGTGATGGTGGTGATGGTGGTAGTGGTGATGGTGAGTGAGTGGTGGTGGTGGTGGTGGTGATGGTGAGTGGTTGTGGTGGTGGTGATGGTGGTCTGGTGGCAGTGGTGATGGTGAGTGAGTGGTGGTGATGGTGGTAGTGGTGATGGTGAGTGAGTGTTGGTGGTGGTGCCGGTGTGGTGGTAGTGGTGATGGTGAGTGAGTGAGTGGTGGTGATGGTGGTAGTGGTGATGGTGAGTGAGTGGTGGTGGTGATGGTGGTAGTGGTGATGGTGAGTGAGTGGTCGTGGTGGTGATGGTGGTGATGGTGAGTGAGTGAGTGGTGGTGATGGTGGTACTGGTGATGGTGAGTGAGTGGTGGTGGTGGTGATGGTGAGTGGTTGTGGTGGTGGTGGTGGTGATGGTGGTGATGGTGAGTGAGTGGTGGTGATGGTGATGGTGAGTGAGTGGTGATGGTGGTAGTGGTGATGGTGAGTGTTGGTGATGGTGAGTGAGTGGTGGTGGTAGTGGTGATGGTGAGTGAGTGAGTGGTGGTGATGGCGGTAGTGGTGATGGTGAGTGGTGGTGGTGATGGTGGTGATGGTGGTGATGGTGGTAGTGTTGTGGTGGGTTAGTGGTGCTGATGGTGGTAGTGGTGATGGTGAGTGAGTGAGTGAGTGGTGGTGGTGGTGGTGGTGGTGTTGATGGTGGTGATGGTGGTAGCGCTGATGGTGAGTGAGTGGTGGTGATGGTGATAGTGGTGATGGTGAGTGAGTGAGTGGTGGGGGTGCTGGTGGTGTGGTGGTAGTGGTGATGGTGAGTGGTGGTGATGGTGAGTGAGTGAGTGGTGGTGGTAGTGGTGGTGGTGAGTGAGTGAGTGGTGGTGATGGCGGTAGTGGTGATGGAGAGTGAGTGAGTGGCTGGTGTTGCTGGTGGTGTGGTGGTGGTAGTGGTGATGGTGAGTGAGTGAGTGGTGGGGGTGCTGGTGGTGTGGTGGTAGTGGTGATGGTGAGTGAGTGAGTGAATGGTGGTTGTGGTGGTGGTAGTGGTGATGGTGAGTGAGTGGTGGTGATGGCGGTAGGGGTGATGGTGAGTGAGTGGTGGTGGTGGTGGTGATGGTGGTAGTGGTGATGGTGAGTGAGTGAGTGAGTGGTGGTGGTGCTGGTGGTAGTGGTGATGGTGAGTGAGTAGTGGTCGTGATGGTGAGTGAGTGGTGGTGATGGTTGTAGTGGTGATGGTGAGTGAGTGAGTTGTGGTGTTGCTGGTGGTGTGGTGGTAGTGGTGTTGGTGAGTGAGTGAGTGGTGGTGATGGTGGTAGTGGTGATGGTGAGTGAGTGAGTGGTGGTGATGGTGGTAGTGGTGATGGTGAGTGAGTGGTGGTGGTGCTGGTGGTGTGGTGGTAGTGGTGATGGTGAGTGAGTGGTGGTGATGGTGGTAGTGGTGATGGTGAGTGAGTGGTGGTGGTGATGGTGAGTGAGTGGTGATGGTGAGTGAGTGGTGGTGGTG
Organism: Petromyzon marinus; assembly: GCF_048934315.1. Classification (NCBI taxonomy): domain Eukaryota; kingdom Metazoa; phylum Chordata; class Hyperoartia; order Petromyzontiformes; family Petromyzontidae; genus Petromyzon; species Petromyzon marinus. The sequence continues at coordinate 1,521,016 of NW_027423124.1, forward strand.
GTGGTGATGGTGGTGATGGTGGTAGTGGTGATGGTGAGTGAGTGAGTGAGTGGTGGTGGTGCTAGTGGTAGTGGTGATGGTGAGTGAGTGAGTGGTGGCGGTGATGGTGAGTGAGTGGTGGTGATGGCGGTAGTGGTGATGGTGAGTGAGTTGTGGTGGTGCTGGTGGGGTGGTAGTGGTGATGGTGAGTCAGTGAGTGAGTGGTGGTGATGGTGGTAGTGGTGATGGTGAGTGAGTGGTGGTGGTGCTGGTGGTGGGGTGGTAGTTGTGATGGTGATTAAGTGAGTGGTGGTGATGGTGGTAGTGGTGATGGTGAGTGAGTGGTGGTGGTGATGGTGAGTGAGTGGTGATGGTGGTAGTGGTGATGGTGAGTGAGTGGTTGTGGTGATGGTGGTGATGGTGGTAGTGGTGATGGTGAGTGAGTGGTGGTGGTGGTGGTGTTGATGGTGAGTGGTTGTGGTGGTGGTGATGGTGGTCTGGTGGCAGTGGTGATGGTGAGTGAGTGGTGATGGCGGTAGTGGTGATGGTGAGTGAGTTGTGGTGGTGCTGGTGGGGTGGTAGTGGTGATGGTGAGTCAGTGAGTGAGTGGTGGTGCTGGTGGTAGTGGTGATGGTGAGTGAGTGGTGGTGGTGCTGGTGGTGGGGTGGTAGTTGTGATGGTGATTAAGTGAGTGGTGGTGATGGTGGTAGTGGTGATGGTGAGTGAGTGGTGGTGGTGGTGATGGTGAGTGAGTGGTGATGGTGGTAGTGGTGATGGTGAGTGAGTGGTTGTGGTGATGGTGGTGATGGTGGTAGTGGTGATGGTGAGTGAGTGGTGGTGGTGGTGGTGTTGATGGTGAGTGGTTGTGGTGGTGGTGATGGTGGTCTGGTGGCAGTGGTGATGGTGAGTGAGTGGTGATGGTGGTAGTGGTGATGGTGAGTGAGTGGTGGTGCTGGTGTGGTGGTAGTGGTGATGGTGAGTGAGTGAGTGGTGGTGATGTTGGTAGTGGTGATGGTGAGTGAGTGGTGGTGGTGATGGTGGTAGTGGTGATGGTGAGTGAGTGGTGGTGGTGGTGGTGGTGATGGTGAGTGAGTGAGTGAGTGGTGGTGATGGTGGTACTGGTGATGGTGAGTGAATGGTGGTGGTGGTGATGGTGAGTGGTTGTGGTGGTGGTGATGATGGTGATGGTGAGTGAGTGGTGGTGATGGTGATGGTGAGTGAGTGGTGATGGTGGTAGTGGTGATGGTGAGTGAGTGGTTGTGGTGATGGTGGTGATGGTGTTAGTGGTGATGGTGAGTGAGTGGTGGTGGTGGTGGTGGTGGTGGTGATGGTGGTGTGGTGGTAGTGGTAATGGTGAGTGAGTGGTTGTGGTGATGGTGGTGATGGTGGTAGTGGTGATGGTGAGTGAGTGGTGGTGGTGGTGATGGTGTGTGGTTGTGGTGGTGGTGATGGTGGTAGTGGTGAGTGAGTGAGTGAGTGGTGGTGATTGTGGTAGTGGTGATGGTGAGTGAGTGGTGGTGGTGCTGGTGGTGTGGTGGTAGTGGTGATGGTGATTAAGTGAGTGGTGGTGATGGTGGTAGTTGTGATGGTGAGTGAGTGGTGGTGGTGATGGTGAGTGGTAGTGGTGTTGGTGATGGTGGTGATGGTGAGTGAGTGGTGGTGATGGTGATGGTGACTGAGTGGTGATGGTGGTAGTGGTGATGGTGAGTGAGTGGTTGTGGTGATGGTGGTGATGGTGGTAGTGGTGATGGTGAGTGAGTGGTGGTGGTGGTGATGGCGAGTGGTTGTGGTGGTGGTGGTGATGGTGGTGTGGTGGTAGTGGTGATGGTGAGTGAGTGGTGGTGATGGTGGTAGTGGTGATGGTGAGTGAGTGAGTGAGTGGTGGTGATGGTGGTAGTGGCGATGGTGAGTGAGTGCTGGTGATGGTGGTAGTGGTGATGGTGAGTGAGTGAGTGGTGGTGATGGTGGTAGTGGCGATGGTGAGTGAGTGGTGGTGGTGGTGGGGATGGTGAGTGGTTGTGGTGGTGGTGATGGTGGTGATGGTGGTAGTGGTGATGGTGAGTGAGTGAGTGAGTGGTGGTGATGGCGGTAGTGGTGATGGTGAGTGAGTGGTGGTGGTGCTGGTGGTGGTGTGGTGGTAGTGGTGATGGTAAGTAAGTGAGTGGTGGTGATGGTGGTAGTGGTGATGGTGAGTGAGTGGTGGTGGTGGTGATGGTGAATGAGTGGTGATGGTGGTAGTGGTGATGGTGAGTGAGTGGTTGTGGTGATGGTGGTGGTAGTGGTGATGGTGAGTGAGTGGTGGTGGTGGTGCTGGTGTGGTGGTAGTGGTGATGGTGAGTGAGTGGTGGTGGTGCTGGTGGTGTGGTGGCAGTGGTGATGGTAAGTAAGTGAGTGGTGGTGATGGTGGTAGTGGTGATGGTGAGTGAGTGGTGGTGGTGGTGCTGGTGTGGTGGTAGTGGTGATGGTGAGTGAGTGGTGGTGGTGCTGGTGGTGTGGTGGCAGTGGTGATGGTAAGTAAGTGAGTGGTGGTGATGGTGGTAGTGGTGATGGTGAGTGAGTGGTGGTGGTGGTGGTGGTGATGGTGAGTGATTGGTGATGGTAGTAGTGGTGATGGTGAGTGAGTGGTTGTGGTGATGGTGGTGATGGTGGTAGTGGTGATGGTGAGTGAGTGGTGGTGGTGGTGGTGATGGTGAGTGGTTGTGGTGGTGGTGATGGTGGTGTGGTGGTAGTGGTGATAGTGAGTGAGTGAGTGAGTGGTGGTGATGGTGGTATTGGTGATGGTGAGTGAGTGGTGGTGGTGATGGTGGTAGTGGTAATGGTGAGTGAGTGGTGGTGGTGGTGATGCTGAGTGAGTGAGTGGTGGTGATGGTGGTAATGGTGATGGTGAGTGAGTGGTGGTCGTGGTGGTGGTCCTGGTGATGGTAAGTGAGTGAGTGGTGGTGGTGGTGATGGTGAGTGAGTGGTGGTGATGCTGGTACTGGTGATGGTGAGTGAGTGGTGGTGGTGATGTTGAGTGAGTGGTGGTGATGGCGGTAGTGGTGATGGTGAGTGAGTGAGTGGTGCTGGTGCTGGTGCTGTTCGTACCTCAACAGCTCCATGACGAGGCATTTGTGGCCTCGGAAGGAGAAAGTCTCCAGGACTTTTGCAACGTTGAAGTCCACGTCGCTACGGTGGCTCTGCAGCTCCATGGACATCTGGATCTCCCTGAGCTGATTGTCCTCTTGCCTGGAGCTGCGAGCGAGTGAGCGAGTGCACAGAGAGAGACACAGAGACACAGAGACAGAGAGTTTAGACGTAACGTAGAGGAGGGATGGTGGTGATGGTGGGGAAGGGTGGTGGTAGGGAGGGGGTGGTGGTGGTAGTGTGGGGATGGTGGTGCTGGTGGTGGTGATGGTGGTGGTGGTGGTGGTAGGGAGAGAGGGGTGGTGGTAGTGGTGGTGATGGTGGTGGTAGTGTGATGGTGATGGTAGTGTGATGGTGGTGATGGTGGTGGTGGAAGTGAGAGAGGGGTGGTGGCAGTGGTGGTGATGGTGGTGGTGGTGTTAGTGTGATGGTGATGGTGGTGGTGTGATGGTGGTGGTAGTGGTCGTGATGGTGGTAGTGTGGGGGTGGTAGTGTGATGGTGGTGTTGGTGGTAGTGCCATGGTGGTGGTGGTGGTAGTAGTGTGATGGTGGTGGTGGTCGTGATGGTGGTGGTAGTGTGATGGTGGTGGTAGTGGTCGTGATGGTAGTGGTGGCAGTGTGATGGTGGTGGTAGTGTGATGGTGCTGATGGTGGTGGTGGTAGGGAGAGAGGGGCGGTGGTAGTGGTCGTGATGGTGGTGGCAGTGGTCGTGATGGTGGTGGTGGTGGTAGGGAGAGAGGGGTGGTGGTAGTGTGATGGTGGTAGTGTGGTGGTGGTAGAGAGAGAGGGGTGGTGGCAGTGGTCGTGATGGTGGTGGTAGTGTGATGGTGGTGGTGGTAGTGTGATGGTGGTGATGGTGGTGGCAGTGGTCGTGATGGTGGTGGTGGTGGTAGGGAGAGAGGGGTGGTTCTAGTGTGATGGTGGTGGCAGTGGTCGTGATGGTGGTGGTGGTGGTGGTAGGGAGAGAGGGGTGGTGGTAGTGTGATGGTGGTGATGGTGGTGACAGTGGTGGTGGTGATGGTGGTGGTAGTGGTCGTGATGGTGGTGGGTGCTCGAGCGAGGGAGAGTCAAGTAAAGGTTGTTTCAGCCATAGTTTGTAATTGTTGTCACTGTGAGCTAACACTCAACAGCAGTCCCATAGTTGGCCCATTGTTGTTGTTGACATCGTTGTTGTTGTTGTTGGTGCTGCTGTTGCTGTTGACTGCACCGCTGCACCAGGGCCCACTCACTTGGAGGGCGAGGCGAGGATCTTGAGCGCCACCATCGTCCGAGTCTTGTGGTCCAGACACTGCACCACCACGCCCTGTCCACCATGCCCAATCTTCTTGTTCAGCTCGAAGCGGTAGTGGAAGTGCTCGTTCTGGACCTTGCAGGGGTCACGGGGGAGGTCACGCGGAGTGGTCAGGGTGAAGGTCAAAGTGGGGTCACGGGGAGGTCACGAGAAGCATCAGGGTGAAGGTCAAATTGGGGGTCTGTGTGTGTCTGTGTGTGTCTGTGTGTGTCTGTGTGTGTCTGTGTGTGTGGGGAGCGGTGGTGCAGCGGTTAGCGTTACGCTGCGCTATGAACCCGGCGACCCGGGTTCGATTCCCACTCACGGCCAACACCAACAGTGACGATTATCTGAACCGGTCCCTGGCCTCCCCTAGGTCGACTCAGCCTCAAATGAGTAGCTGGTGCGGTGTGTAAACATCGCCACTGGGGAGACAAAGGCGGTCGGTCGTGGTGCTGGCCACCCACCCCCTCGTGTAACGTTCTGGCCTTCATAGGTGCTCGCTAACAGCACTTGCCCCTACAGTCTGTGAAGGCTATATAGGGGATCTTTGTCTTGTGTGTGAGTCTCACAGGGATGTAGTTGTGTGTGTGTCTGTGTGTGTGTGTCTGTGTGTGTGTCTGTGTGTGTCTGTGTGTCTGTGTTTGTATGTATGTGTCTGTGTCTGTGTGTGTCTGTGTCTGTGTGTGTGTCTGTGTGTGTGTGTCTGTGTGTGTCTGTGTATCTGTGTGTGTCTGTGTGTCTGTGTCTGTGTGTCTGTGTCTGTGTGTGTGTGTCTGTGTGTGTGTCTGTGTGTGTGTGTGTCTGTGTGTGTGTGTCTGTGTGTGTGTGTGTCTGTGTGTGTGTCTGTGTGTGTGTGTGTCTGTGTGTCTGTGTGTGTGAGTCTCACAAGGATGTAGTTGTTATCGTCGTCGTCATATCCTCCATTGGCGACGCCCCCTCGGCTTTCCTCCTCCCCCTCGTCCAAAGTAAAAAACCAAACCGCGTCCATGGCGGCGAGCTCCAGCTTCTGGCGCTTAGTCAGGGAAGTCTTGAAGATACGCTGGATCGCTGCACAAGTGACAACAACAACAACATCAGCCACAACAACTGAAGCTATCAACTTGTTTTGTATACACACACACCGCGTTATGCCCCCCCCCCAAAGTGGCTGGTGTCATCATCATCGTCGTAATCATCACCGTCGTCATCATCCTCATCATCGTCGTCGTCATCATCGTCATCACCACGTGGCAGAAAAATGCTCTAAACGCATTTTTCTACAGACTCAAAGAGACCCACAGAGACTCAAAGAGACCCACCGAGACTAATAGAGACCCACAGAGAGCCACAGAGACCCACTGACACCCACAGAGACTCACAGAGACTCACCAGAGACCTTTACTAATGCAGAGGAGTCAAATGGAAACGTGACGTCATGCGCACCGGGCGGCTCCATGACGTCACGTCTCCCCTTGGTATAAAAAGGGGAACCCCGTGACGTAGGCGGGGTCGTTGCTGGAGCCGGGGCTCAGAGTAGGGTGGAACGGGGGGAGCCAGGGGCAAGAGGGTAGGAGTAGGGGATAGCACAGCGTACAGGGCTGGAGGTGACCGCGCTCCTCGGTCGGCCGGGTTGGCTGAACCCACGGTCGGACGCAGAGGAGGCAGCACGGGGCAGCCGGCTGTGACGGGGGGGCTAGTGGGACGTAGCCCGGGACCCCTGGGGAAGTTGTTACACCCTCGTGTACTGAAATAAGCTTCGAGTAAACTTACGGCGAAAGCCCCTAAACCTCCGAGTCGTTGGGAACCCTTCAACGCTAATGTAGACCCACGTGGCGGTACAGGTTGCATCATCGAAAGTTAAACTTCTTATTGCACCGTACGTTGCCAACCGTGTTAATGTATGGGTCTCTATGGCTGTCTCTGTGGGTCCACGGGGTCTCTGTGGTTGCCTCTGTGGGTCTATGGGTGTCTCTGTGGGTTTGTAGGGTCTCTATCGGTGCCTCTGTGGGTCTCTATGGGTCTGGGTGTCTATGTGGGTCTTTGTGTGTCTACGGGTGCCTCTGTTTGTCTCTGTGTGTCTATGAGTGTCTATGGGTGTCTATGGGTGTATATGAGTGTCTATGGGTGTCTATGAGTGTCTCTGTGGGTCTATGGGTGTCTCTGTGGGTTTGTCGGGTCTCTATCGGTGCCTCTGTGGGTCTGGGTGTCTCTGTGGGTCTCTGTGTGTCTACGGGTGTCTCTGTGTGTCTCTGTGTGTCTATGAGTGTCTATGGGTGTCTATGGGTGTCTATGAGTGTCTCTGTGTGTCTATGGGTGTCTCTGTGTGTCTATGGTTGTCAATGTGTGTCTATGGGTGTCTCTGTGTGTCTATGGGTGTCTTTGTGAGTATCCCCCCGCTCAACATTTAGAGGAATCAACATCACCCCGCTTGAATCCAAGTGTTATTTGGCTGCTGCTAAGCATTTCCACGCGACAGCGACAATGATGATGCCGACGATGATGATGATGATGACGACGATGATGATGACGATGATATCAGCCCACTTGGTTGAGCTGCTTTGATTTGAGCTGCCATCATTCTTAGACTTTGATGATTCTCCTGCTCCTCTCTCGTTCTTACCTTTGGGTGATTTGCTGCGGATTAACATGGAGCTGGCGGTCAGCGCACTCCACCTGGTGATAGGCGGAGGCTGCCTCCCACTCGGTCCAGCTTGCCTCGTCTACACGCACACAAATCCATACATACACACACATACACACACATACATATATACACACATATACACATACACGCATACACACACACATACACACACATACACACACACACGTACACATTCATACACACATACACATTCATAGATACATATATATACACACATACACACATACATACACATTCATACACACACACACATACACATTCATACATACATATATACACACACATACATATATATGTATACATATATGGGTGGTGTTTGTAAGTGTGAGTGGTGTTCACAGGTGTGGGTGGTGTTTGTAAGTGTGAGTGGTGTTCACAGGTGTGGGTGGTGTTTGTAATAGTGGATGGTGTTTGTAAGTGTGAGTGGTGTTTGTAAGTGTTGGTGGTGTTTGTAAGTGTGGGTGGTGTTTGTAAGTGAGGGTGGTGTTTGTAAGTGAGGGTGGTGTTCGTAAGTGAGGGTGGTGTTTGTAAGTGAGGGTGGTGTTTGTAAGTGAGGGTGGTGTTTGTAAGTGAGGGTGGTGTTTGTAAGTGAGGGTGGTGTTTGTAAGTGAGAGTGGTGTTCGTAAGTGAGGGTGGTGTTTGTAAGTGAGGGTGGTGTTTGTAAGTGTGGGTGGTGTTTGTAAGTGTGAGTTGTGTTTGTAAGTGTGGATGGTGTTTGCAAGTGTGGGTGGTGTTTGTAAGTGTGAGTGGTGTTTGTATGTGTGAGTGGTGTTTGTGGTGTTTGTAAGTGTGGGTGGTGTTTGTAAGTGTGGGTGGTGTTTGTAAGTGTGGGTGGTGTTTGTAAGTGAGGGTGGTGTTTGTAAGTGTGAGTGGTGTTTGTAAGTGTGGATGGTGTTTGTAAGTGTGGGTGGTGTTTGTAAGTGTGGGTGGTGTTTGTAAGTTAGGGTGGTGTTTGTAAGTGTGAGTGGTGTTTGTAAGTGTGGGTGGTGTTCGTAAGTGTGGGTGGTGTTTGTAAGTGTGGGTGGTGTTTGTAAGTTAGGGTGGTGTTTGTAAGTGTGGGTGGTGTTTGTAAGTGTGGGTGGTGTTCGTAAGTGTGGGTGGTGTTTGTAAGTGTGGGTGGTGTTTGTAAGTTAGGGTGGTGTTCATATGTTGAGTGGAGGGGGCCACGCCTACCTGCATGGCGTTGCTGTGCTCCGTAAATCTCTCGGTGTCTCTGCGTGGAGAGTGGAGGGTGGGGAGAGTCAGGCAGAGTTCAGTGGAGGGCGATTGCACCGCTACCACGTGGACTCACATTGTTAGCATGGACTCACGCACCACAAACCCACATCCTCACCACGAACCCTCACAACTCACCATGAATCCTCACCACGGACACCCACACTCACCAATAAGCCACAATAAGGACCCACACAACTCACCACGAACCAACACTCTCACCAAGAACCCACACAACTCACCACGGATCCACAACACGGACCCACACAACTCACCACGGACCCAGACAACTCACCACAGACCCACAACACTGACCCACACAACTCACCACGTCAATGGCTTCAGCAGAAGGTGCTCGGCGATTAGGATGATGAAGAATCTGAAGATGCCGACGCTGAAGACGAAAAAGCAGCCACATTGTTAGCATGGACTCACGCACCACAAACCCACATCCTCACCACGAACCCACCAACCCTCACCAAGAACCCACATCCTCACCACGAACCCTCATAACTCACCACAAACCCACATCCTCACCACGAACCCTCACAACTCACCACAAACCCACATCCTCACCAAGAACCCTCACAACTCACCACAAACCCACATCCTCACCACGGACCCACACAACTCACCACAAACCCACATCCTCACCACGAACCCTCACAACTCACCACAAACCCACATCCTCACCACGGACCCACACAACTCACCACAAACCCACATCCTCACCACGAACCCACACAACAAACCAAGAACCCACATCCTCACCACGAACCCACACAACTCACCACAAACCCACATCCTCACCACGGACCCACACAACTCACCACAAACCCACATCCTCACCACGAACCCACACAACAAACCAAGAACCCACATCCTCACCACGAACCCACACAACTCACCACAAACCCACATCCTCACCACGGACCCACACAACTCACCACAAACCCACATCCTCACCACGAACCCACACAACAAACCAAGAACCCACATCCTCACCACGAACCCACACAACTCACCACAAACCCACATCCTCACCACGAACCCACACAACTCGCCACAAACCCACATCCTCACCACGAACCCACACAACTCACCACAAACCCACATCACCACGAACCCACACAACTCACCACGAACCCACATCCTCACCACGGACTCTCACAACTCACCATGAATCCTCACCACGGACACCCACACTCACCAATAAGCCACAATAAGGACCCACACAACTCACCACGAACCAACACTCTCACCAAGAACCCACACAACTCACCACGGATCCACAACACAGACCCACACAACTCACCACGGACCCAGACAACTCACCACAGACCCACAACACTGACCCACACAACTCACCACGTCAATGGCTTCAGCAGAAGGTGCTCGGCGATTAGGATGATGAAGAATCTGAAGATGTCGACGCTGAAGACGAAAAAGCAGCCGCCTCCTTCACGTCCGTCGCCAACTGACGAGCCACGTGGTCGCGTGACGTCACCGATGACGTCCAGTGCGACGGATGTGACCACGCCCACTCCTAGCCACGCCCACGCAGAGCCACGCCCCTGCCGAGTGACGTGGGATAACGCGGCCACGCCCCCGGCAGCCGGGCGCCCCTCAATCTACAGATTCTACTTCCGCTTCCGGGTCGGGACGAGTGGAGGCGGTGGCGGGAAAATCTGAACCCTGTCTGGGCCTCCTCAAGGTCGACTCAGCCTGAAGGTGCCCACACGGGGCTCTGTGTGGTGAGTCTGTGGGTCTCTGTGTGGTGAGTCTGTGGGTCTCTGTGTGGTGAGTCTGTGGGTCTCTGTGTGGTGAGTCTGTGGGTCTCTGTGTGGTGAGGCTGTGGGTCTCTGTGTGGTGAGTCTGTGGGTCTCTGTGTGGCGAGTCTATGGGTCTCTGTGTGGTGAGTCTGTGGGTCTCTGTGTGGTGAGTCTATGGGTCTCTGTGTGGTGAGTCTGTGGGTCTCTGTGTGGTGAGTCTGTGGGTCTCTGTGTGGTGAGTCTGTGGATCTCTGTGTGGTGAGTCTGTGGGTCTCTGTGTGGTGAGTCTGTGGGTCTCTGTGTGGTGAGTCTGTGGGTCTCTGTGTTGCGAGTCTATGGGTTTTTGTGTGGTGAGTCTGTGGGTCTCTGTGTGGTGAGTCTGTGGGTCTCTGTGTGGTGAGTCTATGGGTCTCTGCGTGGTGAGTCTGTGGGTCTCTGCGTGGTGAGTCTGTGGGTCTCTGTGTGGTGAGTCTGTGGATCACTGTGTGGTGAGTCTGTGGGTCTCTGTGTGATGAGTCTGTGGGTCTCTGTGTGGTGAGTCTGCGGGTCTCTGTGTGGTGAGTCTGTGGGTCTCTGTGCGGTGAGTCTGTGGGTGTCTGTGTGGTGAGTCTGTGGGTCTCTGTGCGGTGAGTCTGTGGGTCTCTGTGTGGTGAGTCTGTGGGTCTCTGTATGGTGAGTCTGTAGGTCTCCGTGTGGTGAGTCTGTGGGTCTCTGTGTGGTGAGTCTGTGGGCCTCTGTGTGGTGAGTCTGTGGGTCTCTGTGTGGTGAGCCTGTGGGTCTCCGTGTGGTGAGTCTGTGGGTCTCCGTGTGGTGAGTCTGTGGGTCTCCATGTGGTGAGTCTGTGGGTCTCTGTGTGGTGAGTCTGTGGGTCTCTGTGTGGTGAGTCTGTGGGTCTCTGTGTGGTGAGTCTGTGGATCTCTGTGTGGTGAGTCTGTGGGTCTCTGTGTGGTGAGTCTGTGGATTTCTGTGTGGTGAGTCTGTGGGTCTCTGTGTGGTGAGTCTGTGGGTCTCTGTGTTGCGAGTCTATGGGTTTCTGTGTGGTGAGTCTGTGGGTCTCTGTGTGGTGAGTCTGTGGGTCTCTGTGTGGTGAGTCTATGGGTCTCTGCGTGGTGAGTCTGTGGGTCTCTGCGTGGTGAGTCTGTGGGTCTCTGTGTGGTGAGTCTGTGGGTCTCTGTGTGGTGAGTCTATGGGTCTCTGCGTGGTGAGTCTGTGGGTCTCTGCGTGGTGAGTCTGTGGGTCTCTGTGTGGTGAGTCTGTGGATCACTGTGTGGTGAGTCTGTGGGTCTCTGTGTGATGAGTCTGTGGGTCTCTGTGTGGTGAGTCTGCGGGTCTCTGTGTGGTGAGTCTGTGGGTCTCTGTGCGGTGAGTCTGTGGGTGTCTGTGTGGTGAGTCTGTGGGTCTCTGTGCGGTGAGTCTGTGGGTCTCTGTGTGGTGAGTCTGTGGGTCTCTGTGTGGTGAGTCTGTAGGTCTCCGTGTGGTGAGTCTGTGGGTCTCTGTGTGGTGAGTCTGTGGGTCTCTGTGTGGTGAGTCTGTGGGTCTCTGTGTGGTGAGCCTGTGGGTCTCCGTGTGGTGAGTCTGTGGGTCTCCGTGTGGTGAGTCTGTGGGTCTCCATGTGGTGAGTCTGTGGGTCTCTGTGTGGTGAGTCTGTGGGTCTCTGTGTGGTTAGTCTGTGGGTCTCTGTGTGGTGAGTCTGTGTGTCTCCGTGTGGTGAGTCTGTGGGTCTCCATGTGGTGAGTCTGTGGGTCTCTGTGTGGTTAGTCTGTGGGTCTCTGTGTGGTGAGTCTGTGGGTCTCTGTGTGGTGAGTCTGTGGGTCTCTGTGTGGAGAGTCTGTGGGTCTCTGTGCGGTGAGTCTGTGGGTCTCTGTGTGGTGAGTCTGTGGGTCTCTGTGTGGTGAGCCTGTGGGTCTCCGTGTGGTGAGTCTGTGGGTCTCCGTGTGGTGAGTCTGTGGGTCTCCATGTGGTGAGTCTGTGGGTCTCTGTGTGGTGAGTCTGTGGGTCTCTGTGTGGTTAGTCTGTGGGTCTCTGTGTGGTGAGTCTGTGTGTCTCCGTGTGGTGAGTCTGTGGGTCTCCATGTGGTGAGTCTGTGGGTCTCTGTGTGGTGAGTCTGTGGGTCTCTGTGTGGTGAGTCTGTGGATCTCTGTGTGGTGAGTCTGTGGGTCTCTGTGTGGTGAGTCTGTGGATTTCTGTGTGGTGAATCTGTGGGTCTCTGTGTGGTGAGTCTGTGGGTCTCTGTGTTGCGAGTCTATGGGTTTCTGTGTGGTGAGTCTGTGGGTCTCTGTGTGGTGAGTCTGTGGGTCTCTGTGTGGTGAGTCTATGGGTCTCTGCGTGGTGAGTCTGTGGGTCTCTGCGTGGTGAGTCTGTGGGTCTCTGTGTGGTGAGTCTGTGGATCACTGTGTGGTGAGTCTGTGGGTCTCTGTGTGATGAGTCTGTGGGTCTCTGTGTGGTGAGTCTGCGGGTCACTGTGTGGTGAGTCTGTGGGTCTCTGTGCGGTGAGTCTGTGGGTGTCTGTGTGGTGAGTCTGTGGGTCTCTGTGCGGTGAGTCTGTGGGTCTCTGTGTGGTGAGTCTGTGGGTCTCTGTGTGGTGAGTCTGTAGGTCTCCGTGTGGTGAGTCTGTGGGTCTCTGTGTGGTGAGTCTGTGGGTCTCTGTGTGGTGAGTCTGTGGGTCTCTGTGTGGTGAGCCTGTGGGTCTCCGTGTGGTGAGTCTGTGGGTCTCCGTGTGGTGAGTCTGTGGGTCTCCATGTGGTGAGTCTGTGGGTCTCTGTGTGGTGAGTCTGTGGGTCTCTGTGTGGTTAGTCTGTGGGTCTCTGTGTGGTGAGTCTGTGTGTCTCCGTGTGGTGAGTCTGTGGGTCTCCATGTGGTGAGTCTGTGGGTCTCTGTGTGGTTAGTCTGTGGGTCTCTGTGTGGTGAGTCTGTGGGTCTCTTTGTGGTGAGTCTGTGGGTCTCTGTGTGGAGAGTCTGTGGGTCTCTGTGCGGTGAGTCTGTGGGTGTCTGTGTGGTGAGTCTGTGGGTCTCTGTGTGGTGAGTCTGTGGGTCTCTGTGGTGAGTCAGTCGGTCTCCGTGTGGTGAGTCTGTGGGTCTCTGTGTGGTGAGTCTATGGGTGTCTGTGTGGTGAGTCTGTGGGTCTCTGTGTTGGGAGTCTGTGGGTCTCTGTGTGGTGAGTCTGTGTGTCTCTGTGTGATGAGTCTGTAGGTCTCTGTGTGGTGAGTCTGTGGGTCTCTGTTTGTTGAGTCTGTGGGTCTCTGTGTGGTGAGTCTGTGGGTCTCTGTGTGGTGAGTCTGTGGGTCTCTGTGTGATGAGTCAGTGGGTCGCTGTGTGGTGAGTCTGTGGGTCTCTGTGTGGTGAGTCTGTGGGTCTCTGTGTGGTGAGTATGTGGGTCTCTGTGTGGTGAGTCTGTGGGTCTCTGTGTGGTGAGTCTGTGGGTCTCTGTGGTGAGTCAGTCGGTCTCCGTGTGGTGAGTCTGTGGGTCTCTGTGTGGTGAGTCTGTGGGTCTCTGTGTGGTGAGTCTGTGGGTGTCTGTGTGGTGAGTCTGTGGGACTCTGTGTGGTGAGTCTGTGGGTCTCTGTGTGGTGAGTCTGTGGGTGTCTGTATGTGGTGAGTCTGTGGGTCTCTGTGCGGTGAGTCTCTGGGTGTCTGTGGTGAGTCTATGGGTCTCTTTGTGGTGAGTCTGTGGGTCTCTGTGTGGTGAGTCTGTGGGTCTATGTGTGGTGAGTCTGTGGGTCTCTGTCTGGTGAGTCTGTTGGTCTATGTGTGGTGAGTCTGTTGGTCTCTGTGTGGTGAGACTGTGGGTCTCTGTGTGGTGAGTCTGGGGGTCTCTGTGTGGTGAGTCTGTGTGTCTCTGTGTGATGAGTCTGTGGGTCTCTGTGTGATGAGTCTGTGGGTCTCTGTGTGGTGAGTCTGTGGGTTTCTGTGTGGTGAGTCTATGTGTCTCTGTGTGATGAGTCTGTGGGTCTCTGTTTGATGAGTCTGTGGGTCTCTGTGTGGTGAGTCTGTGGGTCTCTGTGTGGTGAGTCTATGTGTCTCTGTGTGATGAGTCTGTGGGTCTCTGTGTGGTGAGTCTGTGGGTCTCTGTGTCGTGAGTCTGTGGGTCTCTGTGTGGTGACTCTTTGGGTCTCTGTGTGGTGAGTCTGTGTGTCTCTGTGTGGTGAGTCTATGTGTCTCTGTGTGATGAGTCTGTGGGTCTCTGTGTGGTGAGTCTATGGGTCTCTTTGTGATGAGTCTATGTGTCTCTGTGTGATGAGTCTGTGGGTCTCTGTGTGGTGAGTCTGTGGGTCTGTCTGGTGAGTCTGTGGGTCTCTGTGTGGTGAGTCTGTGGGTCTCTGTGTGGTGAGTCTGTGTGTCTCTGTGTGATGAGTCTGTGGGTCTCTGTGTGATGAGTGTATGTGGTGGTGTTGGTGAGTGAGTGGGTGGTGGTGATGGCGGTAGTGGTGATGGTGAATGAGTGGTGGTGGTGATGGTGGTAGTGCTGATGGTGAGTGAGTGGTGGTGATGGTGTTAGTGGTGGTGATGGTGGTAGTGGTGATGGTGAGTGAGTGAGTGGTGGTGATGGTGGTAGTGGTGATGGTGAGTGAGTGGCTGGTGTTGCTGGTGGTGTGGTGGTGGTGGTAGTGGTGATGGTGAGTGAGTGAGTGGTGGTGGTGATGGTGAGTGAGTGAGTGGTGGTGGTGTGGTGGTAGTGGTGATGGTGAGTGAGTGAGTGAATGGTGGTGGTGGTGATGGCGGTCGTGGTGATGGTGAGTGAGTGGTGGTGATGGTGGTAGTGGTGATGGTGAGTGGTTGTGGTGGTGGTGATGGTGGTCTGGTGGCAGTGGTGATGGTCAGTGAGTGGTGGTGATGGTGGTAGTGGTGATGGTGAGTGAGTGGTGGTGGTGGTGCTGGTGTGGTGGTAGTGGTGATGGTGAGTGAGTTAGTGAGTGCTGGTGGTGCTGGTGGTAGTGGTGATGGTGAGTGAGTGGTGGTGGTGATGGTGAGTGAGTGGTGGTGATGGTGGTAGTGGTGATGGTGAGTGAGTGAGTTGTGGTGGTGCTGGTGGTAAGGTGGTAGTGGTTTTGGTGAGTGAGTGAGTGGTGGTGATGGTGGTAGTGGTGGTGATGGTGGTGTGGTGGTAGTGATGATGGTGAGTGAATGAGTTGTGGTGACGGTGCTAGTGGTGATGGTGAGTGAGTGGTGGTGATAGTGGTGGTGCTGGGGAGTGAGTGGTGATGGTGAGTGAGTGGTGGTGGTGGTGATGGTGGTAGTGGTGATGGTGAGTGGTGGTGATGTTGGGGTCTCTGTGTGGTGAGTCTGTGGGTCTCTGTCTGGTGTGTCTGTGGGTCTCTGTGTGGTGAGTCTGTGGGTCTCTGTGTGGTGAGACTGTGGGTCTCTGTGTGGTGAGTCTGTGGGTCTCTGTGTGATGAGTCTGTAGGTCTCTGTGTGGTGAGTCTGTGGGTCTCTGTTTGTTGAGTCTGTGGGTCTCTGTGTGGTGAGTCTGTGGGTCTCTGTGTGGTGAGTCTGTGGGTCTCTGTGTGATGAGTCAGTGGGTCGCTGTGTGGTGAGTCTGTGGGTCTCTGTGTGGTGAGTCTGTGGGTCTCTGTGTGGTGAGTATGTGGGTCTCTGTGTGGTGAGTCTGTGGGTCTCTGTGTGGTGAGTCTGTGGGTCTCTGTGGTGAGTCAGTCGGTCTCCGTGTGGTGAGTCTGTGGGTCTCTGTGTGGTGAGTCTGTGGGTCTCTGTGTGGTGAGTCTGTGGGTGTCTGTGTGGTGAGTCTGTGGGTCTCTGTGTGGTGAGTCTGTGGGTCTCTGTGTGGTGAGTCTGTGGGTGTCTGTATGTGGTGAGTCTGTGGGTCTCTGTGCGGTGAGTCTCTGGGTGTCTGTGGTGAGTCTATGGGTCTCTTTGTGGTGAGTCTGTGGGTCTCTGTGTGGTGAGTCTGTGGGTCTATGTGTGGTGAGTCTGTGGGTCTCTGTCTGGTGAGTCTGTTGGTCTATGTGTGGTGAGTCTGTTGGTCTCTGTGTGGTGAGACTGTGGGTCTCTGTGTGGTGAGTCTGGGGGTCTCTGTGTGGTGAGTCTGTGTGTCTCTGTGTGATGAGTCTGTGGGTCTCTGTGTGATGAGTCTGTGGGTCTCTGTGTGGTGAGTCTGTGGGTTTCTGTGTGGTGAGTCTATGTGTCTCTGTGTGATGAGTCTGTGGGTCTCTGTTTGATGAGTCTGTGGGTCTCTGTGTGGTGAGTCTGTGGGTCTCTGTGTGGTGAGTCTATGTGTCTCTGTGTGATGAGTCTGTGGGTCTCTGTGTGGTGAGTCTGTGGGTCTCTGTGTCGTGAGTCTGTGGGTCTCTGTGTGGTGACTCTGTGGGTCTCTGTGTGGTGAGTCTGTGTGTCTCTGTGTGGTGAGTCTATGTGTCTCTGTGTGATGAGTCTGTGGGTCTCTGTGTGGTGAGTCTATGGGTCTCTTTGTGATGAGTCTGTGGGTCTCTGTGTGGTGAGTCTGTGGGTTTCTGTGTGGTGAGTCTATGTGTCTCTGTGTGATGAGTCTGTGGGTCTCTGTTTGATGAGTCTGTGGGTCTCTGTGTGGTGAGTCTGTGGGTCTCTGTGTGGTGAGTCTATGTGTCTCTGTGTGATGAGTCTGTGGGTCTCTGTGTGGTGAGTCTGTGGGTCTCTGTGTCGTGAGTCTGTGGGTCTCTGTGTGGTGACTCTTTGGGTCTCTGTGTGGTGAGTCTGTGTGTCTCTGTGTGGTGAGTCTGTGTGTCTCTGTGTGATGAGTCTGTGGGTCTCTGTGTGATGAGTGTATGTGGTGGTGTTGGTGAGTGAGTGGGTGGTGGTGATGGCGGTAGTGGTGATGGTGAATGAGTGGTGGTGGTGATGGTGGTAGTGCTGATGGTGAGTGAGTGGTGGTGATGGTGTTAGTGGTGGTGATGGTGGTAGTGGTGATGGTGAGTGAGTGAGTGGTGGTGATGGTGGTAGTGGTGATGGTGAGTGAGTGGCTGGTGTTGCTGGTGGTGTGGTGGTGGTGGTAGTGGTGATGGTGAGTGAGTGAGTGGTGGTGGTGATGGTGAGTGAGTGAGTGGTGGTGGTGTGGTGGTAGTGGTGATGGTGAGTGAGTGAGTGAATGGTGGTGGTGGTGATGGCGGTAGTGGTGATGGTGAGTGAGTGGTGGTGATGGTGGTAGTGGTGATGGTGAGTGGTTGTGGTGGTGGTTATGGTGGTCTGGTGGCAGTGGTGATGGTCAGTGAGTGGTGGTGATGGTGGTAGTGGTGATGGTGAGTGAGTGGTGGTGGTGGTGCTGGTGTGGTGGTAGTGGTGATGGTGAGTGAGTGAGTGAGTGCTGGTGGTGCTGGTGGTAGTGGTGATGGTGAGTGAGTGGTGGTGGTGATGGTGAGTGAGTGGTGGTGATGGTGGTAGTGGTGATGGTGAGTGAGTGAGTTGTGGTGGTGCTGGTGGTAAGGTGGTAGTGGTTTTGGTGAGTGAGTGAGTGGTGGTGATGGTGGTAGTGGTGGTGATGGTGGTGTGGTGGTAGTGATGATGGTGAGTGAATGAGTTGTGGTGACGGTGCTAGTGGTGATGGTGAGTGAGTGGTGGTGATAGTGGTGGTGCTGGGGAGTGAGTGGTGATGGTGAGTGAGTGGTGGTGGTGGTGATGGTGGTAGTGGTGATGGTGAGTGGTGGTGATGTTGGGGTCTCTGTGTGGTGAGTCTGTGGGTCTCTGTCTGGTGTGTCTGTGGGTCTCTGTGTGGTGAGTCTGTGGGTCTCTGTGTGGTGAGACTGTGGGTCTCTGTGTGGTGAGTCTGTGGGTCTCTGTGTGGTGAGTCTGTGTGTCTCTGTGTGATGAGTCTGTGGGTCTCTGTGTGGTGAGTCTGTGGGTTTCTGTGTGGTGAGTCTATGTGTCTCTGTGTGATGAGTCTGTGGGTCTCTGTTTGATGAGTCTGTGGGTCTCTGTGTGGTGAGTCTGTGGGTCTCTGTGTGGTGAGTCTATGTGTCTCTGTGTGATGAGTCTGTGGGTCTCTGTGTGGTGAGTCTGTGGGTCTCTGTGTGGTGAGTCTGTGGATCTCTGTGTGGTGAGTCTGTGGGTCTCTGTGTGGTGAGTCTGTGGGTCTCTGTGTGGTGAGTCTGTGGGTCTCTGTGTGGTGAGTCTGTGGGTCTCTGTGTTGCGAGTCTATGGGTTTCTGTGTGGTGAGTCTGTGGGTCTCTGTGTGGTGAGTCTGTGGGTCTCTGTGTGGTGCGTCTGTGGGTCTCTGCGTGGTGAGTCTGTGGGTCTCTGCGTGGTGAGTCTGTGGGTCTCTGTGTGGTGAGTCTGTGGATCACTGTGTGGTGAGTCTGTGGGTCTCTGTGTGATGAGTCTGTGGGTCTCTGTGTGGTGAGTCTGCGGGTCTCTGTGTGGTGAGTCTGTGGGTCTCTGTGCGGTGAGTCTGTGGGTGTCTGTGTGGTGAGTCTGTGGGTCTCTGTGCGGTGAGTCTGTGGGTCTCCATGTGGTGAGTCTGTGGGTCTCTGTGTGGTGAGTCTGTGGGTCTCTGTGTGGTGAGTCTGTGGATCTCTGTGTGGTGAGTCTGTGGGTCTCTGTGTGGTGAGTCTGTGGATTTCTGTGTGGTGAGTCTGTGGGTCTCTGTGTGGTGAGTCTGTGGGTCTCTGTGTTGCGAGTCTATGGGTGTCTGTGTGGTGAGTCTGTGGGTCTCTGTGCGGTGAGTCTGTGGGTCTCCATGTGGTGAGTCTGTGGGTCTCTGTGTGGTGAGTCTGTGGGTCTCTGTGTGGTGAGTCTGTGGATCTCTGTGTGGTGAGTCTGTGGGTCTCTGTGTGGTGAGTCTGTGGATTTCTGTGTGGTGAGTCTGTGGGTCTCTGTGTGGTGAGTCTGTGGGTCTCTGTGTTGCGAGTCTATGGGTTTCTGTGTGGTGAGTCTGTGGGTCTCTGTGTGGTGAGTCTGTGGGTCTCTGTGTGGTGAGTCTATGGGTCTCTGCGTGGTGAGTCTGTGGGTCTCTGCGTGGTGAGTCTGTGGGTCTCTGTGTGGTGAGTCTGTGGATCACTGTGTGGTGAGTCTGTGGGTCTCTGTGTGATGAGTCTGTGGGTCTCTGTGTGGTGAGTTTGCGGGTCTCTGTGTGGTGAGTCTGTGGGTCTCTGTGCGGTGAGTCTGTGGGTGTTTGTGTGGTGAGTCTGTGGGTCTCTGTGCGGTGAGTCTGTGGGTCTCTGTGTGGTGAGTCTGTGGGTCTCTGTGTGGTGAGTCTGTAGGTCTCCGTGTGGTGAGTCTGTGGGTCTCTGTGTGGTGAGTCTGTGGGTCTCTGTGTGGTGAGTCTGTGGGTCTCTGTGTGGTGAGCCTGTGGGTCTCCGTGTGGTGAGTCTGTGGGTCTCCGTGTGGTGAGTCTGTGGGTCTCCATGTGGTGAGTCTGTGGGTCTCTGTGTGGTGAGTCTGTGGGTCTCTGTGTGGTTAGTCTGTGGGTCTCTGTGTGGTGAGTCTGTGTGTCTCCGTGTGGTGAGTCTGTGGGTCTCCATGTGGTGAGTCTGTGGGTCTCTGTGTGGTTAGTCTGTGGGTCTCTGTGTGGTGAGTCTGTGGGTCTCTGTGTGGTGAGTCTGTGGGTCTTTGTGTGGAGAGTCTGTGGGTCTCTGTGCGGTGAGTCTGTGGGTGTCTGTGTGGTGAGTCTGTGGGTCTCTGTGTGATGAGTCAGTGGGTCGCTGTGTGGTGAGTCTGTGGGTCTCTGTGTGGTGAGTCTGTGGGTCTCTGTGGTGAGTCAGTCGGTCTCCGTGTGGTGAGTCTGTGGGTCTCTGTGTGGTGAGTCTGTGGGTCTCTGTGTGGTGAGTCTGTGGGTCTCTGTGTGGTGAGTCTGTGGATCTCTGTGTGGTGAGTCTGTGGGTCTCTGTGTGGTGAGTCTGTGGATTTCTGTGTGGTGAGTCTGTGGGTCTCTGTGTGGTGAGTCTGTGGGTCTCTGTGTTGCGAGTCTATGGGTTTCTGTGTGGTGAGTCTGTGGGTCTCTGTGTGGTGAGTCTGTGGGTCTCTGTGTGGTGAGTCTATGGGTCTCTGCGTGGTGAGTCTGTGGGTCTCTGCGTGGTGAGTCTGTGGGTCTCTGTGTGGTGAGTCTGTGGATCACTGTGTGGTGAGTCTGTGGGTCTCTGTGTGATGAGTCTGTGGGTCTCTGTGTGGTGAGTCTGCGGGTCTCTGTGTGGTGAGTCTGTGGGTCTCTGTGCGGTGAGTCTGTGGGTGTCTGTGTGGTGAGTCTGTGGGTCTCTGTGCGGTGAGTCTGTGGGTCTCTGTGTGGTGAGTCTGTGGGTCTCTGTGTGGTGAGTCTGTAGGTCTCCGTGTGGTGAGTCTGTGGGTCTCTGTGTGGTGAGTCTGTGGGTCTCTGTGTGGTGAGTCTGTGGGTCTCTGTGTGGTGAGCCTGTGGGTCTCCGTGTGGTGAGTCTGTGGGTCTCCGTGTGGTGAGTCTATGGGTCTCTGCGTGGTGAGTCTGTGGGTCTCTGCGTGGTGAGTCTGTGGGTCTCTGTGTGGTGAGTCTGTGGATCACTGTGTGGTGAGTCTGTGGGTCTCTGTGTGATGAGTCTGTGGGTCTCTGTGTGGTGAGTCTGCGGGTCTCTGTGTGGTGAGTCTGTGGGTCTCTGTGCGGTGAGTCTGTGGGTGTCTGTGTGGTGAGTCTGTGGGTCTCTGTGCGGTGAGTCTGTGGGTCTCTGTGTGGTGAGTCTGTGGGTCTCTGTGTGGTGAGTCTGTAGGTCTCCGTGTGGTGAGTCTGTGGGTCTCTGTGTGGTGAGTCTGTGGGTCTCTGTGTGGTGAGTCTGTGGGTCTCTGTGTGGTGAGCCTGTGGGTCTCCGTGTGGTGAGTCTGTGGGTCTCCGTGTGGTGAGTCTGTGGGTCTCCATGTGGTGAGTCTGTGGGTCTCTGTGTGGTGAGTCTGTGGTTCTCTGTGTGGTTAGTCTGTGGGTCTCTGTGTGGTGAGTCTGTGTGTCTCCGTGTGGTGAGTCTGTGGGTCTCCATGTGGTGAGTCTGTGGGTCTCTGTGTGGTTAGTCTGTGGGTCTCTGTGTGGTGAGTCTGTGGGTCTCTGTGTGGTGAGTCTGTGGGTCTTTGTGTGGAGAGTCTGTGGGTCTCTGTGTGGTGAGTCTGTGGGTGTCTGTGTGGTGAGTCTGTGGGTCTCTGTGTGATGAGTCAGTGGGTCGCTGTGTGGTGAGTCTGTGGGTCTCTGTGTGGTGAGTCTGTGGGTCTCTGTGTGGTGAGTATGTGGGTCTCTGTGTGGTGAGTCTGTGGGTCTCTGTGTGGTGAGTCTGTGGGTCTCTGTGGTGAGTCAGTCGGTCTCCGTGTGGTGAGTCTGTGGGTCTCTGTGTGGTGAGTCTGTGGGTCTCTGTGTGGTGAGTCTGTGGGTGTCTGTGTGGTGAGTCTGTGGGTCTCTGTGTGGTGAGTCTGTGGGTCTCTGTGTGGTGAGTCTGTGGGTGTCTGTATGTGGTGAGTCTGTGGGTCTCTGTGCGGTGAGTCTCTGGGTGTCTGTGGTGAGTCTATGGGTCTCTTTGTGGTGAGTCTGTGGGTCTCTGTGTGGTGAGTCTGTGGGTCTATGTGTGGTGAGTCTGTGGGTCTCTGTCTGGTGAGTCTGTTGGTCTATGTGTGGTGAGTCTGTTGGTCTCTGTGTGGTGAGACTGTGGGTCTCTGTGTGGTGAGTCTGGGGGTCTCTGTGTGGTGAGTCTGTGTGTCTCTGTGTGATGAGTCTGTGGGTCTCTGTGTGATGAGTCTGTGGGTCTCTGTGTGGTGAGTCTGTGGGTTTCTGTGTGGTGAGTCTATGTGTCTCTGTGTGATGAGTCTGTGGGTCTCTGTTTGATGAGTCTGTGGGTCTCTGTGTGGTGAGTCTGTGGGTCTCTGTGTGGTGAGTCTATGTGTCTCTGTGTGATGAGTCTGTGGGTCTCTGTGTGGTGAGTCTGTGGGTCTCTGTGTCGTGAGTCTGTGGGTCTCTGTGTGGTGACTCTTTGGGTCTCTGTGTGGTGAGTCTGTGTGTCTCTGTGTGGTGAGTCTATGTGTCTCTGTGTGATGAGTCTGTGGGTCTCTGTGTGGTGAGTCTATGGGTCTCTTTGTGATGAGTCTATGTGTCTCTGTGTGATGAGTCTGTGGGTCTCTGTGTGGTGAGTCTGTGGGTCTGTCTGGTGAGTCTGTGGGTCTCTGTGTGGTGAGTCTGTGGGTCTCTGTGTGGTGAGTCTGTGTGTCTCTGTGTGATGAGTCTGTGGGTCTCTGTGTGATGAGTGTATGTGGTGGTGTTGGTGAGTGAGTGGGTGGTGGTGATGGCGGTAGTGGTGATGGTGAATGAGTGGTGGTGGTGATGGTGGTAGTGCTGATGGTGAGTGAGTGGTGGTGATGGTGTTAGTGGTGGTGATGGTGGTAGTGGTGATGGTGAGTGAGTGAGTGGTGGTGATGGTGGTAGTGGTGATGGTGAGTGAGTGGCTGGTGTTGCTGGTGGTGTGGTGGTGGTGGTAGTGGTGATGGTGAGTGAGTGAGTGGTGGTGGTGATGGTGAGTGAGTGAGTGGTGGTGGTGTGGTGGTAGTGGTGATGGTGAGTGAGTGAGTGAATGGTGGTGGTGGTGATGGCGGTCGTGGTGATGGTGAGTGAGTGGTGGTGATGGTGGTAGTGGTGATGGTGAGTGGTTGTGGTGGTGGTGATGGTGGTCTGGTGGCAGTGGTGATGGTCAGTGAGTGGTGGTGATGGTGGTAGTGGTGATGGTGAGTGAGTGGTGGTGGTGGTGCTGGTGTGGTGGTAGTGGTGATGGTGAGTGAGTTAGTGAGTGCTGGTGGTGCTGGTGGTAGTGGTGATGGTGAGTGAGTGGTGGTGGTGATGGTGAGTGAGTGGTGGTGATGGTGGTAGTGGTGATGGTGAGTGAGTGAGTTGTGGTGGTGCTGGTGGTAAGGTGGTAGTGGTTTTGGTGAGTGAGTGAGTGGTGGTGATGGTGGTAGTGGTGGTGATGGTGGTGTGGTGGTAGTGATGATGGTGAGTGAATGAGTTGTGGTGACGGTGCTAGTGGTGATGGTGAGTGAGTGGTGGTGATAGTGGTGGTGCTGGGGAGTGAGTGGTGATGGTGAGTGAGTGGTGGTGGTGGTGATGGTGGTAGTGGTGATGGTGAGTGGTGGTGATGTTGGGGTCTCTGTGTGGTGAGTCTGTGGGTCTCTGTCTGGTGTGTCTGTGGGTCTCTGTGTGGTGAGTCTGTGGGTCTCTGTGTGGTGAGACTGTGGGTCTCTGTGTGGTGAGTCTGTGGGTCTCTGTGTGATGAGTCTGTAGGTCTCTGTGTGGTGAGTCTGTGGGTCTCTGTTTGTTGAGTCTGTGGGTCTCTGTGTGGTGAGTCTGTGGGTCTCTGTGTGGTGAGTCTGTGGGTCTCTGTGTGATGAGTCAGTGGGTCGCTGTGTGGTGAGTCTGTGGGTCTCTGTGTGGTGAGTCTGTGGGTCTCTGTGTGGTGAGTATGTGGGTCTCTGTGTGGTGAGTCTGTGGGTCTCTGTGTGGTGAGTCTGTGGGTCTCTGTGGTGAGTCAGTCGGTCTCCGTGTGGTGAGTCTGTGGGTCTCTGTGTGGTGAGTCTGTGGGTCTCTGTGTGGTGAGTCTGTGGGTGTCTGTGTGGTGAGTCTGTGGGTCTCTGTGTGGTGAGTCTGTGGGTCTCTGTGTGGTGAGTCTGTGGGTGTCTGTATGTGGTGAGTCTGTGGGTCTCTGTGCGGTGAGTCTCTGGGTGTCTGTGGTGAGTCTATGGGTCTCTTTGTGGTGAGTCTGTGGGTCTCTGTGTGGTGAGTCTGTGGGTCTATGTGTGGTGAGTCTGTGGGTCTCTGTCTGGTGAGTCTGTTGGTCTATGTGTGGTGAGTCTGTTGGTCTCTGTGTGGTGAGACTGTGGGTCTCTGTGTGGTGAGTCTGGGGGTCTCTGTGTGGTGAGTCTGTGTGCCTCTGTGTGATGAGTCTGTGGGTCTCTGTGTGATGAGTCTGTGGGTCTCTGTGTGGTGAGTCTGTGGGTTTCTGTGTGGTGAGTCTATGTGTCTCTGTGTGATGAGTCTGTGGGTCTCTGTTTGATGAGTCTGTGGGTCTCTGTGTGGTGAGTCTGTGGGTCTCTGTGTGGTGAGTCTATGTGTCTCTGTGTGATGAGTCTGTGGGTCTCTGTGTGGTGAGTCTGTGGGTCTCTGTGTCGTGAGTCTGTGGGTCTCTGTGTGGTGACTCTGTGGGTCTCTGTGTGGTGAGTCTGTGTGTCTCTGTGTGGTGAGTCTATGTGTCTCTGTGTGATGAGTCTGTGGGTCTCTGTGTGGTGAGTCTATGGGTCTCTTTGTGATGAGTCTATGTGTCTCTGTGTGATGAGTCTGTGGGTCTCTGTGTGGTGAGTCTGTGGGTCTGTCTGGTGAGTCTGTGGGTCTCTGTGTGGTGAGTCTGTGGGTCTCTGTGTGGTGAGTCTGTGTGTCTCTGTGTGATGAGTCTGTGGGTCTCTGTGTGATGAGTGTATGTGGTGGTGTTGGTGAGTGAGTGGGTGGTGGTGATGGCGGTAGTGGTGATGGTGAATGAGTGGTGGTGGTGATGGTGGTAGTGCTGATGGTGAGTGAGTGGTGGTGATGGTGTTAGTGGTGGTGATGGTGGTAGTGGTGATGGTGAGTGAGTGAGTGGTGGTGATGGTGGTAGTGGTGATGGTGAGTGAGTGGCTGGTGTTGCTGGTGGTGTGGTGGTGGTGGTAGTGGTGATGGTGAGTGAGTGAGTGGTGGTGGTGATGGTGAGTGAGTGAGTGGTGGTGGTGTGGTGGTAGTGGTGATGGTGAGTGAGTGAGTGAATGGTGGTGGTGGTGATGGCGGTAGTGGTGATGGTGAGTGAGTGGTGGTGATGGTGGTAGTGGTGATGGTGAGTGGTTGTGGTGGTGGTTATGGTGGTCTGGTGGCAGTGGTGATGGTCAGTGAGTGGTGGTGATGGTGGTAGTGGTGATGGTGAGTGAGTGGTGGTGGTGGTGCTGGTGTGGTGGTAGTGGTGATGGTGAGTGAGTTAGTGAGTGCTGGTGGTGCTGGTGGTAGTGGTGATGGTGAGTGAGTGGTGGTGGTGATGGTGAGTGAGTGGTGGTGATGGTGGTAGTGGTGATGGTGAGTGAGTGAGTTGTGGTGGTGCTGGTGGTAAGGTGGTAGTGGTTTTGGTGAGTGAGTGAGTGGTGGTGATGGTGGTAGTGGTGGTGATGGTGGTGTGGTGGTAGTGATGATGGTGAGTGAATGAGTTGTGGTGACGGTGCTAGTGGTGATGGTGAGTGAGTGGTGGTGATAGTGGTGGTGCTGGGGAGTGAGTGGTGATGGTGAGTGAGTGGTGGTGGTGGTGATGGTGGTAGTGGTGATGGTGAGTGGTGGTGATGTTGGGGTCTCTGTGTGGTGAGTCTGTGGGTCTCTGTCTGGTGTGTCTGTGGGTCTCTGTGTGGTGAGTCTGTGGGTCTCTGTGTGGTGAGACTGTGGGTCTCTGTGTGGTGAGTCTGTGTGTGTCTGTATGTGGTGAGTCTGTGGGTCTCTGTGCGGTGAGTCTCTGGGTGTCTGTGGTGAGTCTATGGGTCTCTTTGTGGTGAGTCTGTGGGTCTCTGTGTGGTGAGTCTGTGGGTCTATGTGTGGTGAGTCTGTGGGTCTCTGTCTGGTGAGTCTGTTGGTCTATGTGTGGTGAGTCTGTTGGTCTCTGTGTGGTGAGACTGTGGGTCTCTGTGTGGTGAGTCTGGGGGTCTCTGTGTGGTGAGTCTGTGTGTCTCTGTGTGATGAGTCTGTGGGTCTCTGTGTGATGAGTCTGTGGGTCTCTGTGTGGTGAGTCTGTGGGTTTCTGTGTGGTGAGTCTATGTGTCTCTGTGTGATGAGTCTGTGGGTCTCTGTTTGATGAGTCTGTGGGTCTCTGTGTGGTGAGTCTGTGGGTCTCTGTGTGGTGAGTCTATGTGTCTCTGTGTGATGAGTCTGTGGGTCTCTGTGTGGTGAGTCTGTGGGTCTCTGTGTCGTGAGTCTGTGGGTCTCTGTGTGGTGACTCTTTGGGTCTCTGTGTGGTGAGTCTGTGTGTCTCTGTGTGGTGAGTCTATGTGTCTCTGTGTGATGAGTCTGTGGGTCTCTGTGTGGTGAGTCTATGGGTCTCTTTGTGATGAGTGTATGTGTCTCTGTGTGATGAGTCTGTGGGTCTCTGTGTGGTGAGTCTGTGGGTCTGTCTGGTGAGTCTGTGGGTCTCTGTGTGGTGAGTCTGTGGGTCTCTGTGTGGTGAGTCTGTGTGTCTCTGTGTGATGAGTCTGTGGGTCTCTGTGTGATGAGTGTATGTGGTGGTGTTGGTGAGTGAGTGGGTGGTGGTGATGGCGGTAGTGGTGATGGTGAATGAGTGGTGGTGGTGATGGTGGTAGTGCTGATGGTGAGTGAGTGGTGGTGATGGTGTTAGTGGTGGTGATGGTGGTAGTGGTGATGGTGAGTGAGTGAGTGGTGGTGATGGTGGTAGTGGTGATGGTGAGTGAGTGGCTGGTGTTGCTGGTGGTGTGGTGGTGGTGGTAGTGGTGATGGTGAGTGAGTGAGTGGTGGTGGTGATGGTGAGTGAGTGAGTGGTGGTGGTGTGGTGGTAGTGGTGATGGTGAGTGAGTGAGTGAATGGTGGTGGTGGTGATGGCGGTCGTGGTGATGGTGAGTGAGTGGTGGTGATGGTGGTAGTGGTGATGGTGAGTGGTTGTGGTGGTGGTGATGGTGGTCTGGTGGCAGTGGTGATGGTCAGTGAGTGGTGGTGATGGTGGTAGTGGTGATGGTGAGTGAGTGGTGGTGGTGGTGCTGGTGTGGTGGTAGTGGTGATGGTGAGTGAGTTAGTGAGTGCTGGTGGTGCTGGTGGTAGTGGTGATGGTGAGTGAGTGGTGGTGGTGATGGTGAGTGAGTGGTGGTGATGGTGGTAGTGGTGATGGTGAGTGAGTGAGTTGTGGTGGTGCTGGTGGTAAGGTGGTAGTGGTTTTGGTGAGTGAGTGAGTGGTGGTGATGGTGGTAGTGGTGGTGATGGTGGTGTGGTGGTAGTGATGATGGTGAGTGAATGAGTTGTGGTGACGGTGCTAGTGGTGATGGTGAGTGAGTGGTGGTGATAGTGGTGGTGCTGGGGAGTGAGTGGTGATGGTGAGTGAGTGGTGGTGGTGGTGATGGTGGTAGTGGTGATGGTGAGTGGTGGTGATGTTGGGGTCTCTGTGTGGTGAGTCTGTGGGTCTCTGTCTGGTGTGTCTGTGGGTCTCTGTGTGGTGAGTCTGTGGGTCTCTGTGTGGTGAGACTGTGGGTCTCTGTGTGGTGAGTCTGTGGGTCTCTGTGTGATGAGTCTGTAGGTCTCTGTGTGGTGAGTCTGTGGGTCTCTGTTTGTTGAGTCTGTGGGTCTCTGTGTGGTGAGTCTGTGGGTCTCTGTGTGGTGAGTCTGTGGGTCTCTGTGTGATGAGTCAGTGGGTCGCTGTGTGGTGAGTCTGTGGGTCTCTGTGTGGTGAGTCTGTGGGTCTCTGTGTGGTGAGTATGTGGGTCTCTGTGTGGTGAGTCTGTGGGTCTCTGTGTGGTGAGTCTGTGGGTCTCTGTGGTGAGTCAGTCGGTCTCCGTGTGGTGATTCTGTGGGTCTCTGTGTGGTGAGTCTGTGGGTCTCTGTGTGGTGAGTCTGTGGGTGTCTGTGTGGTGAGTCTGTGGGTCTCTGTGTGGTGAGTCTGTGGGTCTCTGTGTGGTGAGTCTGTGGGTGTCTGTATGTGGTGAGTCTGTGGGTCTCTGTGCGGTGAGTCTCTGGGTGTCTGTGGTGAGTCTATGGGTCTCTTTGTGGTGAGTCTGTGGGTCTCTGTGTGGTGAGTCTGTGGGTCTATGTGTGGTGAGTCTGTGGGTCTCTGTCTGGTGAGTCTGTTGGTCTATGTGTGGTGAGTCTGTTGGTCTCTGTGTGGTGAGACTGTGGGTCTCTGTGTGGTGAGTCTGGGGGTCTCTGTGTGGTGAGTCTGTGTGCCTCTGTGTGATGAGTCTGTGGGTCTCTGTGTGATGAGTCTGTGGGTCTCTGTGTGGTGAGTCTGTGGGTTTCTGTGTGGTGAGTCTATGTGTCTCTGTGTGATGAGTCTGTGGGTCTCTGTTTGATGAGTCTGTGGGTCTCTGTGTGGTGAGTCTGTGGGTCTCTGTGTGGTGAGTCTATGTGTCTCTGTGTGATGAGTCTGTGGGTCTCTGTGTGGTGAGTCTGTGGGTCTCTGTGTCGTGAGTCTGTGGGTCTCTGTGTGGTGACTCTGTGGGTCTCTGTGTGGTGAGTCTGTGTGTCTCTGTGTGGTGAGTCTATGTGTCTCTGTGTGATGAGTCTGTGGGTCTCTGTGTGGTGAGTCTATGGGTCTCTTTGTGATGAGTCTATGTGTCTCTGTGTGATGAGTCTGTGGGTCTCTGTGTGGTGAGTCTGTGGGTCTGTCTGGTGAGTCTGTGGGTCTCTGTGTGGTGAGTCTGTGGGTCTCTGTGTGGTGAGTCTGTGTGTCTCTGTGTGATGAGTCTGTGGGTCTCTGTGTGATGAGTGTATGTGGTGGTGTTGGTGAGTGAGTGGGTGGTGGTGATGGCGGTAGTGGTGATGGTGAATGAGTGGTGGTGGTGATGGTGGTAGTGCTGATGGTGAGTGAGTGGTGGTGATGGTGTTAGTGGTGGTGATGGTGGTAGTGGTGATGGTGAGTGAGTGAGTGGTGGTGATGGTGGTAGTGGTGATGGTGAGTGAGTGGCTGGTGTTGCTGGTGGTGTGGTGGTGGTGGTAGTGGTGATGGTGAGTGAGTGAGTGGTGGTGGTGATGGTGAGTGAGTGAGTGGTGGTGGTGTGGTGGTAGTGGTGATGGTGAGTGAGTGAGTGAATGGTGGTGGTGGTGATGGCGGTAGTGGTGATGGTGAGTGAGTGGTGGTGATGGTGGTAGTGGTGATGGTGAGTGGTTGTGGTGGTGGTTATGGTGGTCTGGTGGCAGTGGTGATGGTCAGTGAGTGGTGGTGATGGTGGTAGTGGTGATGGTGAGTGAGTGGTGGTGGTGGTGCTGGTGTGGTGGTAGTGGTGATGGTGAGTGAGTTAGTGAGTGCTGGTGGTGCTGGTGGTAGTGGTGATGGTGAGTGAGTGGTGGTGGTGATGGTGAGTGAGTGGTGGTGATGGTGGTAGTGGTGATGGTGAGTGAGTGAGTTGTGGTGGTGCTGGTGGTAAGGTGGTAGTGGTTTTGGTGAGTGAGTGAGTGGTGGTGATGGTGGTAGTGGTGGTGATGGTGGTGTGGTGGTAGTGATGATGGTGAGTGAATGAGTTGTGGTGACGGTGCTAGTGGTGATGGTGAGTGAGTGGTGGTGATAGTGGTGGTGCTGGGGAGTGAGTGGTGATGGTGAGTGAGTGGTGGTGGTGGTGATGGTGGTAGTGGTGATGGTGAGTGGTGGTGATGTTGGGGTCTCTGTGTGGTGAGTCTGTGGGTCTCTGTCTGGTGTGTCTGTGGGTCTCTGTGTGGTGAGTCTGTGGGTCTCTGTGTGGTGAGACTGTGGGTCTCTGTGTGGTGAGTCTGTGGGTCTCTGTGTGGTGAGTCTGTGTGTCTCTGTGTGATGAGTCTGTGGGTCTCTGTGTGGTGAGTCTGTGGGTTTCTGTGTGGTGAGTCTATGTGTCTCTGTGTGATGAGTCTGTGGGTCTCTGTTTGATGAGTCTGTGGGTCTCTGTGTGGTGAGTCTGTGGGTCTCTGTGTGGTGAGTCTATGTGTCTCTGTGTGATGAGTCTGTGGGTCTCTGTGTGGTGAGTCTGTGGGTCTCTGTGTGGTGAGTCTGTGGATTTCTGTGTGGTGAGTCTGTGGGTCTCTGTGTGGTGAGTCTGTGGGTCTCTGTGTGGTGAGTCTGTGGGTCTCTGTGTGGTGAGTCTGTGGGTCTCTGTGTTGCGATTCTATGGGTTTCTGTGTGGTGAGTCTGTGGGTCTCTGTGTGGTGAGTCTGTGGGTCTCTGTGTGGTGCGTCTGTGGGTCTCTGCGTGGTGAGTCTGTGGGTCTCTGCGTGGTGAGTCTGTGGGTCTCTGTTTGGTGAGTCTGTGGATCACTGTGTGGTGAGTCTGTGGGTCTCTGTGTGATGAGTCTGTGGGTCTCTGTGTGGTGAGTCTGCGGGTCTCTGTGTGGTGAGTCTGTGGGTCTCTGTGCGGTGAGTCTGTGGGTGTCTGTGTGGTGAGTCTGTGGGTCTCTGTGCGGTGAGTCTGTGGGTCTCCATGTGGTGAGTCTGTGGGTCTCTGTGTGGTGAGTCTGTGGGTCTCTGTGTGGTGAGTCTGTGGATCTCTGTGTGGTGAGTCTGTGGGTCTCTGTGTGGTGAGTCTGTGGATTTCTGTGTGGTGAGTCTGTGGGTCTCTGTGTGGTGAGTCTGTGGGTCTCTGTGTTGCGAGTCTATGGGTTTCTGTGTGGTGAGTCTGTGGGTCTCTGTGTGGTGAGTCTGTGGGTCTCTGTGTGGTGAGTCTATGGGTCTCTGCGTGGTGAGTCTGTGGGTCTCTGCGTGGTGAGTCTGTGGGTCTCTGTGTGGTGAGTCTGTGGATCACTGTGTGGTGAGTCTGTGGGTCTCTGTGTGATGAGTCGGTGGGTCTCTGTGTGGTGAGTCTGCGGGTCTCTGTGTGGTGAGTCTGTGGGTCTCTGTGCGGTGAGTCTGTGGGTGTCTGTGTGGTGAGTCTGTGGGTCTCTGTGCGGTGAGTCTGTGGGTCTCTGTGTGGTGAGTCTGTGGGTCTCTGTGTGGTGAGTCTGTAGGTCTCCGTGTGGTGAGTCTGTGGGTCTCTGTGTGGTGAGTCTGTGGGTCTCTGTGTGGTGAGTCTGTGGGTCTCTGTGTGGTGAGCCTGTGGGTCTCCGTGTGGTGAGTCTGTGGGTCTCCGTGTGGTGAGTCTGTGGGTCTCCATGTGGTGAGTCTGTGGGTCTCTGTGTGGTGAGTCTGTGGGTCTCTGTGTGGTTAGTCTGTGGGTCTCTGTGTGGTGAGTCTGTGTGTCTCCGTGTGGTGAGTCTGTGGGTCTCCATGTGGTGAGTCTGTGGGTCTCTGTGTGGTTAGTCTGTGGGTCTCTGTGTGGTGAGTCTGTGGGTCTCTGTGTGGTGAGTCTGTGGGTCTTTGTGTGGAGAGTCTGTGGGTCTCTGTGCGGTGAGTCTGTGGGTGTCTGTGTGGTGAGTCTGTGGGTCTCTGTGTGGTGAGTCTGTGGGTCTCTGTGGTGAGTCAGTCTGTCTCCGTGTGGTGAGTCTGTGGGTCTCTGTGTGGTGAGTCTATGGGTGTCTGTGTGGTGAGTCTGTGGGTCTCTGTGTTGGGAGTCTGTGGGTCTCTGTGTGGTGAGTCTGTGTGTCTCTGTGTGATGAGTCTGTAGCTCTCTGTGTGGTGAGTCTGTGGGTCTCTGTTTGTTGAGTCTGTGGGTCTCTGTGTGGTGAGTCTGTGGGTCTCTGTGTGGTGAGTCTGTGGGTCTCTGTGTGATGAGTCAGTGGGTCGCTGTGTGGTGAGTCTGTGGGTCTCTGTGTGGTGAGTCTGTGGGTCTCTGTGTGGTGAGTATGTGGGTCTCTGTGTGGTGAGTCTGTGGGTCTCTGTGTGCTGAGTCTGTGGGTCTCTGTGGTGAGTCAGTCGGTCTCCGTGTGGTGAGTCTGTGGGTCTCTGTGTGGTGAGTCTGTGGGTCTCTGTGTGGTGAGTCTGTGGGTGTCTGTGTGGTGAGTCTGTGGGTCTCTGTGTGGTGAGTCTGTGGGTCTCTGTGTGGTGAGTCTGTGGGTGTCTGTATGTGGTGAGTCTGTGGGTCTCTGTGCGGTGAGTCTCTGGGTGTCTGTGGTGAGTCTATGGGTCTCTTTGTGGTGAGTCTGTGGGTCTCTGTGTGGTGAGTCTGTGGGTCTATGTGTGGTGAGTCTGTGGGTCTCTGTCTGGTGAGTCTGTTGGTCTATGTGTGGTGAGTCTGTTGGTCTCTGTGTGGTGAGACTGTGGGTCTCTGTGTGGTGAGTCTGGGGGTCTCTGTGTGGTGAGTCTGTGTGTCTCTGTGTGATGAGTCTGTGGGTCTCTGTGTGATGAGTCTGTGGGTCTCTGTGTGGTGAGTCTGTGGGTTTCTGTGTGGTGAGTCTATGTGTCTCTGTGTGATGAGTTTGTGGGTCTCTGTTTGATGAGTCTGTGGGTCTCTGTGTGGTGAGTCTGTGGGTCTCTGTGTGGTGAGTCTATGTGTCTCTGTGTGATGAGTCTGTGGGTCTCTGTGTGGTGAGTCTGTGGGTCTCTGTGTCGTGAGTCTGTGGGTCTCTGTGTGGTGACTCTGTGGGTCTCTGTGTGGTGAGTCTGTGTGTCTCTGTGTGGTGAGTCTATGTGTCTCTGTGTGATGAGTCTGTGGGTCTCTGTGTGGTGAGTCTATGGGTCTCTTTGTGATGAGTCTATGTGTCTCTGTGTGATGAGTCTGTGGGTCTCTGTGTGGTGAGTCTGTGGGTCTGTCTGGTGAGTCTGTGGGTCTCTGTGTGGTGAGTCTGTTGGTCTCTGTGTGGTGAGACTGTGGGTCTCTGTGTGGTGAGTCTGGGGGTCTCTGTGTGGTGAGTCTGTGTGTCTCTGTGTGATGAGTCTGTGGGTCTCTGTGTGATGAGTCTGTGGGTCTCTGTGTGGTGAGTCTGTGGGTTTCTGTGTGGTGAGTCTATGTGTCTCTGTGTGATGAGTCTGTGGGTCTCTGTTTGATGAGTCTGTGGGTCTCTGTGTGGTGAGTCTGTGGGTCTCTGTGTGGTGAGTCTATGTGTCTCTGTGTGATGAGTCTGTGGGTCTCTGTGTGGTGAGTCTGTGGGTCTCTGTGTCGTGAGTCTGTGGGTCTCTGTGTGGTGACTCTGTGGGTCTCTGTGTGGTGAGTCTGTGTGTCTCTGTGTGGTGAGTCTGTGTCTCTGTGTGATGAGTCTGTGGGTCTCTGTGTGGTGAGTCTATGGGTCTCTTTGTGATGAGTCTATGTGTCTCTGTGTGATGAGTCTGTGGGTCTCTGTGTGGTGAGTCTGTGGGTCTGTCTGGTGAGTCTGTGGGTCTCTGTGTGGTGAGTCTGTGGGTCTCTGTGTGGTGAGTCTGTGTGTCTCTGTGTGATGAGTCTGTGGGTCTCTGTGTGATGAGTGTATGTGGTGGTGTTGGTGAGTGAGTGGGTGGTGGTGATGGCGGTAGTGGTGATGGTGAATGAGTGGTGGTGGTGATGGTGGTAGTGCTGATGGTGAGTGAGTGGTGGTGATGGTGTTAGTGGTGGTGATGGTGGTAGTGGTGATGGTGAGTGAGTGAGTGGTGGTGATGGTGGTAGTGGTGATGGTGAGTGAGTGGCTGGTGTTGCTGGTGGTGTGGTGGTGGTGGTAGTGGTGATGGTGAGTGAGTGAGTGGTGGTGGTGATGGTGAGTGAGTGAGTGGTGGTGGTGTGGTGGTAGTGGTGATGGTGAGTGAGTGAGTGAATGGTGGTGGTGGTGATGGCGGTAGTGGTGATGGTGAGTGAGTGGTGGTGATGGTGGTAGTGGTGATGGTGAGTGGTTGTGGTGGTGGTTATGGTGGTCTGGTGGCAGTGGTGATGGTCAGTGAGTGGTGGTGATGGTGGTAGTGGTGATGGTGAGTGAGTGGTGGTGGTGGTGCTGGTGTGGTGGTAGTGGTGATGGTGAGTGAGTTAGTGAGTGCTGGTGGTGCTGGTGGTAGTGGTGATGGTGAGTGAGTGGTGGTGGTGGTGATGGTGAGTGAGTGGTGGTGATGGTGGTAGTGGTGATGGTGAGTGAGTGAGTTGTGGTGGTGCTGGTGGTAAGGTGGTAGTGGTTTTGGTGAGTGAGTGAGTGGTGGTGATGGTGGTAGTGGTGGTGATGGTGGTGTGGTGGTAGTGATGATGGTGAGTGAATGAGTTGTGGTGACGGTGCTAGTGGTGATGGTGAGTGAGTGGTGGTGATAGTGGTGGTGCTGGGGAGTGAGTGGTGATGGTGAGTGAGTGGTGGTGGTGGTGATGGTGGTAGTGGTGATGGTGAGTGGTGGTGATGTTGGGGTCTCTGTGTGGTGAGTCTGTGGGTCTCTGTCTGGTGTGTCTGTGGGTCTCTGTGTGGTGAGTCTGTGGGTCTCTGTGTGGTGAGACTGTGGGTCTCTGTGTGGTGAGTCTGTGGGTCTCTGTGTGGTGAGTCTGTGTGTCTCTGTGTGATGAGTCTGTGGGTCTCTGTGTGGTGAGTCTGTGGGTTTCTGTGTGGTGAGTCTATGTGTCTCTGTGTGATGAGTCTGTGGGTCTCTGTTTGATGAGTCTGTGGGTCTCTGTGTGGTGAGTCTGTGGGTCTCTGTGTGGTGAGTCTATGTGTCTCTGTGTGATGAGTCTGTGGGTCTCTGTGTGGTGAGTCTGTGGGTCTCTGTGTGGTGAGTCTGTGGATCTCTGTGTGGTGAGTCTGTGGGTCTCTGTGTGGTGAGTCTGTGGGTCTCTGTGTGGTGAGTCTGTGGGTCTCTGTGTGGTGAGTCTGTGGGTCTCTGTGTTGCGAGTCTATGGGTTTCTGTGTGGTGAGTCTGTGGGTCTCTGTGTGGTGAGTCTGTGGGTCTCTGTGTGGTGCGTCTGTGGGTCTCTGCGTGGTGAGTCTGTGGGTCTCTGCGTGGTGAGTCTGTGGGTCTCTGTGTGGTGAGTCTGTGGATCACTGTGTGGTGAGTCTGTGGGTCTCTGTGTGATGAGTCTGTGGGTCTCTGTGTGGTGAGTCTGCGGGTCTCTGTGTGGTGAGTCTGTGGGTCTCTGTGCGGTGAGTCTGTGGGTGTCTGTGTGGTGAGTCTGTGGGTCTCTGTGCGGTGAGTCTGTGGGTCTCCATGTGGTGAGTCTGTGGGTCTCTGTGTGGTGAGTCTGTGGGTCTCTGTGTGGTGAGTCTGTGGATCTCTGTGTGGTGAGTCTGTGGGTCTCTGTGTGGTGAGTCTGTGGATTTCTGTGTGGTGAGTCTGTGGGTCTCTGTGTGGTGAGTCTGTGGGTCTCTGTGTTGCGAGTCTATGGGTTTCTGTGTGGTGAGTCTGTGGGTCTCTGTGTGGTGAGTCTGTGGGTCTCTGTGTTGTGAGTCTATGGGTCTCTGCGTGGTGAGTCTGTGGGTCTCTGCGTGGTGAGTCTGTGGGTCTCTGTGTGGTGAGTCTGTGGATCACTGTGTGGTGAGTCTGTGGGTCTCTGTGTGATGAGTCTGTGGGTCTCTGTGTGGTGAGTCTGCGGGTCTCTGTGTGGTGAGTCTGTGGGTCTCTGTGCGGTGAGTCTGTGGGTGTCTGTGTGGTGAGTCTGTGGGTCTCTGTGCGGTGAGTCTGTGGGTCTCTGTGTGGTGAGTCTGTGGGTCTCTGTGTGGTGAGTCTGTAGGTCTCCGTGTGGTGAGTCTGTGGGTCTCTGTGTGGTGAGTCTGTGGGTCTCTGTGTGGTGAGTCTGTGGGTCTCTGTGTGGTGAGCCTGTGGGTCTCCGTGTGGTGAGTCTGTGGGTCTCCGTGTGGTGAGTCTGTGGGTCTCCATGTGGTGAGTCTGTGGGTCTCTGTGTGGTGAGTCTGTGGGTCTCTGTGTGGTTAGTCTGTGGGTCTCTGTGTGGTGAGTCTGTGTGTCTCCGTGTGGTGAGTCTGTGGGTCTCCATGTGGTGAGTCTGTGGGTCTCTGTGTGGTTAGTCTGTGGGTCTCTGTGTGGTGAGTCTGTGGGTCTCTGTGTGGTGAGTCTGTGGGTCTTTGTGTGGAGAGTCTGTGGGTCTCTGTGCGGTGAGTCTGTGGGTGTCTGTGTGGTGAGTCTGTGGGTCTCTGTGTGGTGAGTCTGTGGGTCTCTGTGGTGAGTCAGTCTGTCTCCGTGTGGTGAGTCTGTGGGTCTCTGTGTGGTGAGTCTATGGGTGTCTGTGTGGTGAGTCTGTGGGTCTCTGTGTTGGGAGTCTGTGGGTCTCTGTGTGGTGAGTCTGTGTGTCTCTGTGTGGTGAGTCTGCGGGTCTCTGTGTGGTGAGTCTGTGGGTCTCTGTGCGGTGAGTCTGTGGGTGTCTGTGTGGTGAGTCTGTGGGTCTCTGTGCGGTGAGTCTGTGGGTCTCCATGTGGTGAGTCTGTGGGTCTCTGTGTGGTGAGTCTGTGGGTCTCTGTGTGGTGAGTCTGTGGATCTCTGTGTGGTGAGTCTGTGGGTCTCTGTGTGGTGAGTCTGTGGATTTCTGTGTGGTGAGTCTGTGGGTCTCTGTGTGGTGAGTCTGTGGGTCTCTGTGTTGCGAGTCTATGGGTTTCTGTGTGGTGAGTCTGTGGGTCTCTGTGTGGTGAGTCTGTGGGTCTCTGTGTGGTGAGTCTATGGGTCTCTGCGTGGTGAGTCTGTGGGTCTCTGCGTGGTGAGTCTGTGGGTCTCTGTGTGGTGAGTCTGTGGATCACTGTGTGGTGAGTCTGTGGGTCTCTGTGTGATGAGTCGGTGGGTCTCTGTGTGGTGAGTCTGCGGGTCTCTGTGTGGTGAGTCTGTGGGTCTCTGTGCGGTGAGTCTGTGGGTGTCTGTGTGGTGAGTCTGTGGGTCTCTGTGCGGTGAGTCTGTGGGTCTCTGTGTGGTGAGTCTGTGGGTCTCTGTGTGGTGAGTCTGTAGGTCTCCGTGTGGTGAGTCTGTGGGTCTCTGTGTGGTGAGTCTGTGGGTCTCTGTGTGGTGAGTCTGTGGGTCTCTGTGTGGTGAGCCTGTGGGTCTCCGTGTGGTGAGTCTGTGGGTCTCCGTGTGGTGAGTCTGTGGGTCTCCATGTGGTGAGTCTGTGGGTCTCTGTGTGGTGAGTCTGTGGGTCTCTGTGTGGTTAGTCTGTGGGTCTCTGTGTGGTGAGTCTGTGTGTCTCCGTGTGGTGAGTCTGTGGGTCTCCATGTGGTGAGTCTGTGGGTCTCTGTGTGGTTAGTCTGTGGGTCTCTGTGTGGTGAGTCTGTGGGTCTCTGTGTGGTGAGTCTGTGGGTCTTTGTGTGGAGAGTCTGTGGGTCTCTGTGCGGTGAGTCTGTGGGTGTCTGTGTGGTGAGTCTGTGGGTCTCTGTGTGGTGAGTCTGTGGGTCTCTGTGGTGAGTCAGTCTGTCTCCGTGTGGTGAGTCTGTGGGTCTCTGTGTGGTGAGTCTATGGGTGTCTGTGTGGTGAGTCTGTGGGTCTCTGTGTTGGGAGTCTGTGGGTCTCTGTGTGGTGAGTCTGTGTGTCTCTGTGTGATGAGTCTGTAGGTCTCTGTGTGGTGAGTCTGTGGGTCTCTGTTTGTTGAGTCTGTGGGTCTCTGTGTGGTGAGTCTGTGAGTCTCTGTGTGGTGAGTCTGTGGGTCTCTGTGTGATGAGTCAGTGGGTCGCTGTGTGGTGAGTCTGTGGGTCTCTGTGTGGTGAGTCTGTGGGTCTCTGTGTGGTGAGTATGTGGGTCTCTGTGTGGTGAGTCTGTGGGTCTCTGTGTGCTGAGTCTGTGGGTCTCTGTGGTGAGTCAGTCGGTCTCCGTGTGGTGAGTCTGTGGGTCTCTGTGTGGTGAGTCTGTGGGTCTCTGTGTGGTGAGTCTGTGGGTGTCTGTGTGGTGAGTCTGTGGGTCTCTGTGTGGTGAGTCTGTGGGTCTCTGTGTGGTGAGTCTGTGGGTGTCTGTATGTGGTGAGTCTGTGGGTCTCTGTGCGGTGAGTCTCTGGGTGTCTGTGGTGAGTCTATGGGTCTCTTTGTGGTGAGTCTGTGGGTCTCTGTGTGGTGAGTCTGTGGGTCTATGTGTGGTGAGTCTGTGGGTCTCTGTCTGGTGAGTCTGTTGGTCTATGTGTGGTGAGTCTGTTGGTCTCTGTGTGGTGAGACTGTGGGTCTCTGTGTGGTGAGTCTGGGGGTCTCTGTGTGGTGAGTCTGTGTGTCTCTGTGTGATGAGTCTGTGGGTCTCTGTGTGATGAGTCTGTGGGTCTCTGTGTGGTGAGTCTGTGGGTTTCTGTGTGGTGAGTCTATGTGTCTCTGTGTGATGAGTTTGTGGGTCTCTGTTTGATGAGTCTGTGGGTCTCTGTGTGGTGAGTCTGTGGGTCTCTGTGTGGTGAGTCTATGTGTCTCTGTGTGATGAGTCTGTGGGTCTCTGTGTGGTGAGTCTGTGGGTCTCTGTGTCGTGAGTCTGTGGGTCTCTGTGTGGTGACTCTGTGGGTCTCTGTGTGGTGAGTCTGTGTGTCTCTGTGTGGTGAGTCTATGTGTCTCTGTGTGATGAGTCTGTGGGTCTCTGTGTGGTGAGTCTATGGGTCTCTTTGTGATGAGTCTATGTGTCTCTGTGTGATGAGTCTGTGGGTCTCTGTGTGGTGAGTCTGTGGGTCTGTCTGGTGAGTCTGTGGGTCTCTGTGTGGTGAGTCTGTTGGTCTCTGTGTGGTGAGACTGTGGGTCTCTGTGTGGTGAGTCTGGGGGTCTCTGTGTGGTGAGTCTGTGTGTCTCTGTGTGATGAGTCTGTGGGTCTCTGTGTGATGAGTCTGTGGGTCTCTGTGTGGTGAGTCTGTGGGTTTCTGTGTGGTGAGTCTATGTGTCTCTGTGTGATGAGTCTGTGGGTCTCTGTTTGATGAGTCTGTGGGTCTCTGTGTGGTGAGTCTGTGGGTCTCTGTGTGGTGAGTCTATGTGTCTCTGTGTGATGAGTCTGTGGGTCTCTGTGTGGTGAGTCTGTGGGTCTCTGTGTCGTGAGTCTGTGGGTCTCTGTGTGGTGACTCTGTGGGTCTCTGTGTGGTGAGTCTGTGTGTCTCTGTGTGGTGAGTCTGTGTCTCTGTGTGATGAGTCTGTGGGTCTCTGTGTGGTGAGTCTATGGGTCTCTTTGTGATGAGTCTATGTGTCTCTGTGTGATGAGTCTGTGGGTCTCTGTGTGGTGAGTCTGTGGGTCTGTCTGGTGAGTCTGTGGGTCTCTGTGTGGTGAGTCTGTGGGTCTCTGTGTGGTGAGTCTGTGTGTCTCTGTGTGATGAGTCTGTGGGTCTCTGTGTGATGAGTGTATGTGGTGGTGTTGGTGAGTGAGTGGGTGGTGGTGATGGCGGTAGTGGTGATGGTGAATGAGTGGTGGTGGTGATGGTGGTAGTGCTGATGGTGAGTGAGTGGTGGTGATGGTGTTAGTGGTGGTGATGGTGGTAGTGGTGATGGTGAGTGAGTGAGTGGTGGTGATGGTGGTAGTGGTGATGGTGAGTGAGTGGCTGGTGTTGCTGGTGGTGTGGTGGTGGTGGTAGTGGTGATGGTGAGTGAGTGAGTGGTGGTGGTGATGGTGAGTGAGTGAGTGGTGGTGGTGTGGTGGTAGTGGTGATGGTGAGTGAGTGAGTGAATGGTGGTGGTGGTGATGGCGGTAGTGGTGATGGTGAGTGAGTGGTGGTGATGGTGGTAGTGGTGATGGTGAGTGGTTGTGGTGGTGGTTATGGTGGTCTGGTGGCAGTGGTGATGGTCAGTGAGTGGTGGTGATGGTGGTAGTGGTGATGGTGAGTGAGTGGTGGTGGTGGTGCTGGTGTGGTGGTAGTGGTGATGGTGAGTGAGTTAGTGAGTGCTGGTGGTGCTGGTGGTAGTGGTGATGGTGAGTGAGTGGTGGTGGTGATGGTGAGTGAGTGGTGGTGATGGTGGTAGTGGTGATGGTGAGTGAGTGAGTTGTGGTGGTGCTGGTGGTAAGGTGGTAGTGGTTTTGGTGAGTGAGTGAGTGGTGGTGATGGTGGTAGTGGTGGTGATGGTGGTGTGGTGGTAGTGATGATGGTGAGTGAATGAGTTGTGGTGACGGTGCTAGTGGTGATGGTGAGTGAGTGGTGGTGATAGTGGTGGTGCTGGGGAGTGAGTGGTGATGGTGAGTGAGTGGTGGTGGTGGTGATGGTGGTAGTGGTGATGGTGAGTGGTGGTGATGTTGGGGTCTCTGTGTGGTGAGTCTGTGGGTCTCTGTCTGGTGTGTCTGTGGGTCTCTGTGTGGTGAGTCTGTGGGTCTCTGTGTGGTGAGACTGTGGGTCTCTGTGTGGTGAGTCTGTGGGTCTCTGTGTGGTGAGTCTGTGTGTCTCTGTGTGATGAGTCTGTGGGTCTCTGTGTGGTGAGTCTGTGGGTTTCTGTGTGGTGAGTCTATGTGTCTCTGTGTGATGAGTCTGTGGGTCTCTGTTTAATGAGTCTGTGGGTCTCTGTGTGGTGAGTCTGTGGGTCTCTGTGTGGTGAGTCTATGTGTCTCTGTGTGATGAGTCTGTGGGTCTCTGTGTGGTGAGTCTGTGGGTCTCTGTGTGGTGAGTCTGTGGATCTCTGTGTGGTGAGTCTGTGGGTCTCTGTGTGGTGAGTCTGTGGGTCTCTGTGTGGTGAGTCTGTGGGTCTCTGTGTGGTGAGTCTGTGGGTCTCTGTGTTGCGAGTCTATGGGTTTCTGTGTGGTGAGTCTGTGGGTCTCTGTGTGGTGAGTCTGTGGGTCTCTGTGTGGTGCGTCTGTGGGTCTCTGCGTGGTGAGTCTGTGGGTCTCTGCGTGGTGAGTCTGTGGGTCTCTGTGTGGTGAGTCTGTGGATCACTGTGTGGTGAGTCTGTGGGTCTCTGTGTGATGAGTCTGTGGGTCTCTGTGTGGTGAGTCTGCGGGTCTCTGTGTGGTGAGTCTGTGGGTCTCTGTGCGGTGAGTCTGTGGGTGTCTGTGTGGTGAGTCTGTGGGTCTCTGTGCGGTGAGTCTGTGGGTCTCCATGTGGTGAGTCTGTGGGTCTCTGTGTGGTGAGTCTGTGGGTCTCTGTGTGGTGAGTCTGTGGATCTCTGTGTGGTGAGTCTGTGGGTCTCTGTGTGGTGAGTCTGTGGATTTCTGTGTGGTGAGTCTGTGGGTCTCTGTGTGGTGAGTCTGTGGGTCTCTGTGTTGCGAGTCTATGGGTTTCTGTGTGGTGAGTCTGTGGGTCTCTGTGTGGTGAGTCTGTGGGTCTCTGTGTGGTGAGTCTATGGGTCTCTGCGTGGTGAGTCTGTGGGTCTCTGCGTGGTGAGTCTGTGGGTCTCTGTGTGGTGAGTCTGTGGATCACTGTGTGGTGAGTCTGTGGGTCTCTGTGTGATGAGTCTGTGGGTCTCTGTGTGGTGAGTCTGCGGGTCTCTGTGTGGTGAGTCTGTGGGTCTCTGTGCGGTGAGTCTGTGGGTGTCTGTGTGGTGAGTCTGTGGGTCTCTGTGCGGTGAGTCTGTGGGTCTCTGTGTGGTGAGTCTGTGGGTCTCTGTGTGGTGAGTCTGTAGGTCTCCGTGTGGTGAGTCTGTGGGTCTCTGTGTGGTGAGTCTGTGGGTCTCTGTGTGGTGAGTCTGTGGGTCTCTGTGTGGTGAGCCTGTGGGTCTCCGTGTGGTGAGTCTGTGGGTCTCCGTGTGGTGAGTCTGTGGGTCTCCATGTGGTGAGTCTGTGGGTCTCTGTGTGGTGAGTCTGTGGGTCTCTGTGTGGTTAGTCTGTGGGTCTCTGTGTGGTGAGTCTGTGTGTCTCCGTGTGGTGAGTCTGTGGGTCTCCATGTGGTGAGTCTGTGGGTCTCTGTGTGGTTAGTCTGTGGGTCTCTGTGTGGTGAGTCTGTGGGTCTCTGTGTGGTGAGTCTGTGGGTCTTTGTGTGGAGAGTCTGTGGGTCTCTGTGCGGTGAGTCTGTGGGTGTCTGTGTGGTGAGTCTGTGGGTCTCTGTGTGGTGAGTCTGTGGGTCTCTGTGGTGAGTCAGTCTGTCTCCGTGTGGTGAGTCTGTGGGTCTCTGTGTGGTGAGTCTATGGGTGTCTGTGTGGTGAGTCTGTGGGTCTCTGTGTTGGGAGTCTGTGGGTCTCTGTGTGGTGAGTCTGTGTGTCTCTGTGTGATGAGTCTGTAGGTCTCTGTGTGGTGAGTCTGTGGGTCTCTGTTTGTTGAGTCTGTGGGTCTCTGTGTGGTGAGTCTGTGGGTCTCTGTGTGGTGAGTCTGTGGGTCTCTGTGTGATGAGTCAGTGGGTCGCTGTGTGGTGAGTCTGTGGGTCTCTGTGTGGTGAGTCTGTGGGTCTCTGTGTGGTGAGTATGTGGGTCTCTGTGTGGTGAGTCTGTGGGTCTCTGTGTGCTGAGTCTGTGGGTCTCTGTGGTGAGTCAGTCGGTCTCCGTGTGGTGAGTCTGTGGGTCTCTGTGTGGTGAGTCTGTGGGTCTCTGTGTGGTGAGTCTGTGGGTGTCTGTGTGGTGAGTCTGTGGGTCTCTGTGTGGTGAGTCTGTGGGTCTCTGTGTGGTGAGTCTGTGGGTGTCTGTATGTGGTGAGTCTGTGGGTCTCTGTGCGGTGAGTCTCTGGGTGTCTGTGGTGAGTCTATGGGTCTCTTTGTGGTGAGTCTGTGGGTCTCTGTGTGGTGAGTCTGTGGGTCTATGTGTGGTGAGTCTGTGGGTCTCTGTCTGGTGAGTCTGTTGGTCTATGTGTGGTGAGTCTGTTGGTCTCTGTGTGGTGAGACTGTGGGTCTCTGTGTGGTGAGTCTGGGGGTCTCTGTGTGGTGAGTCTGTGTGTCTCTGTGTGATGAGTCTGTGGGTCTCTGTGTGATGAGTCTGTGGGTCTCTGTGTGGTGAGTCTGTGGGTTTCTGTGTGGTGAGTCTATGTGTCTCTGTGTGATGAGTTTGTGGGTCTCTGTTTGATGAGTCTGTGGGTCTCTGTGTGGTGAGTCTGTGGGTCTCTGTGT
Source organism: Petromyzon marinus (assembly GCF_048934315.1). NCBI lineage: Eukaryota > Metazoa > Chordata > Hyperoartia > Petromyzontiformes > Petromyzontidae > Petromyzon > Petromyzon marinus. The sequence goes on from NW_027423124.1 coordinate 1,563,289, forward strand.
GGTGAGTCTATGTGTCTCTGTGTGATGAGTCTGTGGGTCTCTGTGTGGTGAGTCTGTGGGTCTCTGTGTCGTGAGTCTGTGGGTCTCTGTGTGGTGACTCTGTGGGTCTCTGTGTGGTGAGTCTGTGTGTCTCTGTGTGGTGAGTCTATGTGTCTCTGTGTGATGAGTCTGTGGGTCTCTGTGTGGTGAGTCTATGGGTCTCTTTGTGATGAGTCTATGTGTCTCTGTGTGATGAGTCTGTGGGTCTCTGTGTGGTGAGTCTGTGGGTCTGTCTGGTGAGTCTGTGGGTCTCTGTGTGGTGAGTCTGTGGGTCTCTGTGTGGTGAGTCTGTGTGTCTCTGTGTGATGAGTCTGTGGGTCTCTGTGTGATAAGTGTATGTGGTGGTGTTGGTGAGTGAGTGGGTGGTGGTGATGGCGGTAGTGGTGATGGTGAGTGAGTGGTGGTGGTGATGGTGGTAGTGCTGATGGTGAGTGAGTGGTGGTGATGGTGTTAGTGGTGGTGATGGTGGTAGTGGTGATGGTGAGTGAGTGAGTGGTGGTGATGGTGGTAGTGGTGATGGTGAGTGAGTGGCTGGTGTTGCTGGTGGTGTGGTGGTGGTGGTAGTGGTGATGGTGAGTGAGTGAGTGGTGGTGGTGATGGTGAGTGAGTGAGTGGTGGTGGTGTGGTGGTAGTGGTGATGGTGAGTGAGTGAGTGAATGGTGGTGGTGGTGATGGCGGTAGTGGTGATGGTGAGTGAGTGGTGGTGATGGTGGTAGTGGTGATGGTGAGTGGTTGTGGTGGTGGTGATGGTGGTCTGGTGGCAGTGGTGATGGTCAGTGAGTGGTGGTGATGGTGGTAGTGGTGATGGTGAGTGAGTGGTGGTGGTGGTGCTGGTGTGGTGGTAGTGGTGATGGTGAGTGAGTTAGTGAGTGCTGGTGGTGCTGGTGGTAGTGGTGATGGTGAGTGAGTGGTGGTGGTGATGGTGAGTGAGTGGTGGTGATGGTGGTAGTGGTGATGGTGAGTGAGTGAGTTGTGGTGGTGCTGGTGGTAAGGTGGTAGTGGTTTTGGTGAGTGAGTGAGTGGTGGTGATGGTGGTAGTGGTGGTGATGGTGGTGTGGTGGTAGTGATGATGGTGAGTGAATGAGTTGTGATGACGGTGCTAGTGGTGATGGTGAGTGAGTGGTGGTGATAGTGGTGGTGCTGGGGAGTGAGTGGTGATGGTGAGTGAGTGGTGGTGGTGGTGATGGTGGTAGTGGTGATGGTGAGTGGTGGTGATGTTGGGGTCTCTGTGTGGTGAGTCTGTGGGTCTCTGTCTGGTGTGTCTGTGGGTCTCTGTGTGGTGAGTCTGTGGGTCTCTGTGTGGTGAGACTGTGGGTCTCTGTGTGGTGAGTCTGTGGGTCTCTGTTTGTTGAGTCTGTGGGTCTCTGTGTGGTGAGTCTGTGGGTCTCTGTGTGGTGAGTCTGTGGGTCTCTGTGTGATGAGTCAGTGGGTCGCTGTGTGGTGAGTCTGTGGGTCTCTGTGTGGTGAGTCTGTGGGTCTCTGTGTGGTGAGTATGTGGGTCTCTGTGTGGTGAGTCTGTGGGTCTCTGTGTGGTGAGTCTGTGGGTCTCTGTGGTGAGTCAGTCGGTCTCCGTGTGGTGAGTCTGTGGGTCTCTGTGTGGTGAGTCTGTGGGTCTCTGTGTGGTGAGTCTGTGGGTGTCTGTGTGGTGAGTCTGTGGGTCTCTGTGTGGTGAGTCTGTGGGTCTCTGTGTGGTGAGTCTGTGGGTGTCTGTATGTGGTGAGTCTGTGGGTCTCTGTGCGGTGAGTCTCTGGGTGTCTGTGGTGAGTCTATGGGTCTCTTTGTGGTGAGTCTGTGGGTCTCTGTGTGGTGAGTCTGTGGGTCTATGTGTGGTGAGTCTGTGGGTCTCTGTATGGTGAGTCTGTTGGTCTATGTGTGGTGAGTCTGTTGGTCTCTGTGTGGTGAGACTGTGGGTCTCTGTGTGGTGAGTCTGGGGGTCTCTGTGTGGTGAGTCTGTGTGTCTCTGTGTGATGAGTCTGTGGGTCTCTGTGTAATGAGTTTGTGGGTCTCTGTGTGGTGAGTCTGTGGGTTTCTGTGTGGTGAGTCTATGTGTCTCTGTGTGATGAGTCTGTGGGTCTCTGTTTGATGAGTCTGTGGGTCTCTGTGTGGTGAGTCTGTGGGTCTCTGTGTGGTGAGTCTATGTGTCTCTGTGTGATGAGTCTGTGGGTCTCTGTGTGGTGAGTCTGTGGGTCTCTGTGTCGTGAGTCTGTGGGTCTCTGTGTGGTGACTCTGTGGGTCTCTGTGTGGTGAGTCTGTGTGTCTCTGTGTGGTGAGTCTATGTGTCTCTGTGTGATGAGTCTGTGGGTCTCTGTGTGGTGAGTCTATGGGTCTCTTTGTGATGAGTCTATGTGTCTCTGTGTGATGAGTCTGTGGGTCTCTGTGTGGTGAGTCTGTGGGTCTGTCTGGTGAGTCTGTGGGTCTCTGTGTGGTGAGTCTGTGGGTCTCTGTGTGATGAGTCTGTAGGTCTCTGTGTGGTGAGTCTGTGGGTCTCTGTTTGTTGAGTCTGTGGGTGTCTGTGTGGTGAGTCTGTGGGTCTCTGTGTGGTGAGTCTGTGGGTCTCTGTGTGATGAGTCGGTGGGTCGCTGTGTGGTGAGTCTGTGGGTCTCTGTGTGGTGAGTCTGTGGGTCTCTGTGTGGTGAGTATGTGGGTCTCTGTGTGGTGAGTCTGTGGGTCTCTGTGTGGTGAGTCTGTGGGTCTCTGTGGTGAGTCAGTCGGTCTCCTTGTGGTGAGTCTGTGGGTCTCTGTGTGGTGAGTCTGTGGGTCTCTGTGTGGTGAGTCTGTGGGTGTCTGTGTGGTGAGTCTGTGGGTCTCTGTGTGGTGAGTCTGTGGGTCTCTGTGTGGTGAGTCTGTGGGTGTCTGTATGTGGTGAGTCTGTGGGTCTCTATGCGGTGAGTCTCTGGGTGTCTGTGGTGAGTCTATGGGTCTCTTTGTGGTGAGTCTGTGGGTCTCTGTGTGGTGAGTCTGTGGGTCTATGTGTGGTGAGTCTGTGGGTCTCTGTCTGGTGAGTCTGTTGGTCTATGTGTGGTGAGTCTGTTGGTCTCTGTGTGGTGAGACTGTGGGTCTCTGTGTGGTGAGTCTGGGGGTCTCTGTGTGGTGAGTCTGTGTGTCTCTGTGTGATGAGTCTGTGGGTCTCTGTGTGATGAGTCTGTGGGTCTCTGTGTGGTGAGTCTGTGGGTTTCTGTGTGGTGAGTCTATGTGTCTCTGTGTGATGAGTTTGTGGGTCTCTGTTTGATGAGTCTGTGGGTCTCTGTGTGGTGAGTCTGTGGGTCTCTGTGTGGTGAGTCTATGTGTCTCTGTGTGATGAGTCTGTGGGTCTCTGTGTGGTGAGTCTGTGGGTCTCTGTGTCGTGAGTCTGTGGGTCTCTGTGTGGTGACTCTGTGGGTCTCTGTGTGGTGAGTCTGTGTGTCTCTGTGTGGTGAGTCTATGTGTCTCTGTGTGATGAGTCTGTGGGTCTCTGTGTGGTGAGTCTATGGGTCTCTTTGTGATGAGTCTATGTGTCTCTGTGTGATGAGTCTGTGGGTCTCTGTGTGGTGAGTCTGTGGGTCTGTCTGGTGAGTCTGTGGGTCTCTGTGTGGTGAGTCTGTGGGTCTCTGTGTGGTGAGTCTGTGTGTCTCTGTGTGATGAGTCTGTGGGTCTCTGTGTGATGAGTGTATGTGGTGGTGTTGGTGAGTGAGTGGGTGGTGGTGATGGCGGTAGTGGTGATGGTGAGTGAGTGGTGGTGGTGATGGTGGTAGTGCTGATGGTGAGTGAGTGGTGGTGATGGTGTTAGTGGTGGTGATGGTGGTAGTGGTGATGGTGAGTGAGTGAGTGGTGGTGATGGTGGTAGTGGTGATGGTGAGTGAGTGGCTGGTGTTGCTGGTGGTGTGGTGGTGGTGGTAGTGGTGATGGTGAGTGAGTGAGTGGTGGTGGTGATGGTGAGTGAGTGAGTGGTGGTGGTGTGGTGGTAGTGGTGATGGTGAGTGAGTGAGTGAATGGTGGTGGTGGTGATGGCGGTAGTGGTGATGGTGAGTGAGTGGTGGTGATGGTGGTAGTGGTGATGGTGAGTGGTTGTGGTGGTGGTGATGGTGGTCTGGTGGCAGTGGTGATGGTCAGTGAGTGGTGGTGATGGTGGTAGTGGTGATGGTGAGTGAGTGGTGGTGGTGGTGCTGGTGTGGTGGTAGTGGTGATGGTGAGTGAGTTAGTGAGTGCTGGTGGTGCTGGTGGTAGTGGTGATGGTGAGTGAGTGGTGGTGGTGATGGTGAGTGAGTGGTGGTGATGGTGGTAGTGGTGATGGTGAGTGAGTGAGTTGTGGTGGTGCTGGTGGTAAGGTGGTAGTGGTTTTGGTGAGTGAGTGAGTGGTGGTGATGGTGGTAGTGGTGGTGATGGTGGTGTGGTGGTAGTGATGATGGTGAGTGAATGAGTGGTGGTGACGGTGCTAGTGGTGATGGTGAGTGAGTGGTGGTGATAGTGGTGGTGCTGGGGAGTGAGTGGTGATGGTGAGTGAGTGGTGGTGGTGGTGATGGTGGTAGTGGTGATGGTGAGTGGTGGTGATGCTGGGGTCTCTGTGTGGTGAGTCTGTGGGTCTCTGTCTGGTGTGTCTGTGGGTCTCTGTGTGGTGAGTCTGTGGGTCTCTGTGTGGTGAGACTGTGGGTCTCTGTGTGGTGAGTCTGTGGGTCTCTGTGTGGTGAGTCTGTGTGTCTCTGTGTGATGAGTCTGTGGGTCTCTGTGTGATGAGTCTATGTGGTCGTGATAGTGAGTGAGTGAGTGGTGTTGATGGCGGTAGTGGTGATGGTGAGTGAGTGGTGGTGCTGATTGTGGTGATGGTGGTAGTGCTGATGGTGAGTGAGTGGTGGTGATAGTGGTGATGGTGAGTGAGTGAGTGGTGGTGATGGTGGTGATGGTGAGTGAGTGGTGGTGGTGATGGTGGTGATGGTGGTAGTGTGTTGGTGGGTTAGTGGTGCTGATGGTGGTAGTGGTGATGGTGAGTGAGTGAGTGGTGGTGGTGGTGTTGATGGTGGTGATGGTGGTAGTGCTGATGGTGAGTGAGTGGTGGTGATGGTGGTAGTGGTGATGGTGAGTGAGTGAGTGGTGGTGATGGTGGTAGTGGTGATGGTGAGTGAGTGAGTGGCTGGTGTTGCTGGTGGTGTGGTGGTGGTGGTAGTGGTGATGGTGAGTGAGTGAGTGGTGGTGGTGGTGATGGTGAGTGAGTGAGTGGTGGTGGTGCTGGTGGTGTGGTGGTAGTGGTGATGGTGAGTGAGTGAGTGAATGGTGGTGGTGGTGGTGGTGATGGCGGTAGTGGTGATGGTGAGTGGGTGGTGGTGGTGGTGGTGGTGGTGATGGTGGTAGTGGTGATGGTGGTAGTGGTGATGGTGAGTGAGTGAGTGGTGGTGGTGCTGGTGGTAGTGGTGATGGTGAGTGAGTGGTGGTGGTGATGGTGAGTGAGCGGTGGTGATGGTGGTAGTGGTGATGGTGAGTGAGTGAGTTGTGGTGGTGCTGGTGGTATGGTGGTAGTGGTGTTGTTGAGTGAGTGAGTGGTGGTGATGGTGAGTGAGTGAGTGGTGGTGATGGTGGTAGTGGTGATGGTGAGTGAGTGGTGGTGGTGCTGGTGGTGTGGTGGTAGTGGTGATGGTGAGTGAATGAGTGGTGGTGATGGTGGTAGTGGTGATGGTGAGTGAGTGGTGGTGGTGGTGATGGTGAGTGAGTGGTGATGGTGAGTGAGTGGTGGTGATGGTGGTAGTGGTGATGGTGAGTGAGTGAGTGGTGGTGGTGCTGGTGGTAGTGGTGATGGTGAGTGAGTGAGTGGTGGTGGTGATGATGAGTGAGTGGTGGTGATGGCGGTAGTGGTGATGGTGAGTGAGTGAGTTGTGGTGGTGCTGGTGGTGTGGTGGTAGTTGTGATGGTGAGTGAGTGAGTGGTGGTGATGGTGGTAGTGGTGATGGGGAGTGTGTGGTGGTGGTGCTGGTGGTGTGGTGGTAGTGGTAATAGTGAGTAAGTGAGTGGTGGTGATGGTGGTAGTGGTGATGGTGAGTGAGTGGTGGTGGTGATGGTGAGTGAGTGGTGATGGTGGTAGTGGTGATGGTGAGTGAGTGGTTGTGGTGATGGTGGTAGTGGTGATGGTGAGTGAGTGGTGGTGGTGGTGATGGTGAGTTTTTGTGGTGGTGGTGATGGTGGTCTGGTGGCAGTGGTGATGGTGAGTGAGTGGTGGTGATGGTGGTATTGGTGATGGTGAGTGAGTGGTGGTGGTGGTGGTGGTGGTGTGGTGGTAGTGGTGATGGTGAGTGAGTGGTGGTGGTGATGGTGGTATTGGTGATGGTGAGTGAGTGAGTGGTGGTGATGGTGGTACTGGTGATGGTGAGTGAGTGGTGGTGGTGGTGGTAGTGGTGATGGTGAGTGAGTGAGTGTTGGTGATGGTGGTAGTGGTGATGGTGAGTGAGTGGTGGTGGTGCTGGTGGTGTGGTGGTAGTGGTGATAGTGAGTAAGTGAGTGGTGGTGATGGTGGTAGTGGTGATGGTGAGTGAGTGGTGGTGATGGCGGTAGTGGTGATGGTGAGTGAGTGGTGGTGGTGGTGGTAGTGGTGATGGTGAGTGAGTGAGTGAGTGGTGGTGGTGCTGGTTGTAGTGGTGATGGTGAGTGAGTGGTGGTGGTGATGGTGAGTGAGTGGTGGTGATTGCGGTAGTGTTGATGGTGAGTGAGTGAGTTGTGGTGGTGCTGGTGGTGTGGTGGTAGTGGTGATGGTGAGTGAGTGAGTGAATGGTGGTGATGGTGGTAGTGGTGATGGTGAGTGAGTGGTGGTGGTGCTGGTGGTGTGGTGGTAGTGGTGATAGTGAGTAAGTGAGTGGTGGTGATGGTGGTGATGGTGAGTGAGTGGTTGTGGTGATGGTGGTGATGGTGGTAGTGGTGATGGTGAGTGAGTGGTGGTGGTGGTGATGGTGAGTTTTTGTGGTGGTGGTGATGGTGGTCTGGTGGCAGTGGTGATGGTGAGTGAGTGGTGGTGATGGTGGTAGTGGTGATGGTGAGTGAGTGGCTGGTGTTGCTGGTGGTGTGGTGGTGGTGGTAGTGGTGATGGTGAGTGAGTGAGTGGTGGTAGTGGTGGTGATGGTGAGTGAGTGAGTGGTGGTGGTGCTGGTGGTGTGGTGGTAGTGGTGATGGTGAGTGAGTGAGTGAATGGTGGTGGTGGTGATGGCGGTAGTGGTGATGGTGAGTGAGTGGTGGTGGTGGTGGTGATGGTGGTAGTGGTGATGGTGGTAGTGGTGATGGTGAGTGAGTGAGTGGTGGTGGTGCTGGTGGTAGTGATGGTGGTGAGTGAGTGGTGGTGATGGTGGTAGTGGTGATGGTTAGTGAGTGAGTTGTGGTGGTGCTGGTGGTGTGGTGGTAGTGGTGTTGGTGAGTGAGTGAGTTGTGGTGATGGTGGTAGTGGTGATGGTTAGTGAGTGAGTGAGTTGTGGTGATGGTGGTAGTGGTGATGGTGAGTGAGTGGTGGTGGTGCTGGTGGTGTGGTGGTAGTGGTGATGGTGAGTGAGTGGTGATGGTGGTGATGGTGAGTGAGTGGTGATGGTGAGTGAGTGGTGGTGGTGGTCATGGTGGTATTGGTGATGGTGAGTGAGTGAGTGAGTGGTGGTGGTGCTAGTGGTAGTGGTGATGGTGAGTGAGTGAGTGGTGGTGGTGATGGTGAGTGATTGGTGGTGATGGCGGTAGTGGTGATGGTGAGTGAGTGAGTTGTGGTGGTTCTGGTGGTGTGGTGGGAGTGGTGATGGTGAGTGAGTGAGTGGTGGTGATGGTGGTAGTGGTGATGGTGAGTGAGTGGTGGTGGTGCTGGTGGTGTGGTGGTAGTGGTGATAGTGAGTAAGTGAGTGGTGGTGATGGTGGTAGTGGTGATGGTGAGTGAGTGGTGGTGGTGATGGTGAGTGAGTGGTGATGGTGGTAGTGGTGATGGTGAGTGAGTGGTTGTGGTGATGGTGGTGTTGGTGGTAGTGGTGATGGTGAGTGAGTGGTGGTGGTGGTGGTGATAGTGAGTGGTTGTGGTGGTGGTGATGGTGGTCTGGTGGCAGTGGTAATGGTGAGTGAGTGGTGGTGATGGTGGTAATGGTGATGGTGAGTTAGTGGTGTTGGTGGTGCTGGTGTGGTGGTAGTGGTGATGGTGAGTGAGTGAGTGAGTGGTGTTGATGGTGGTAGTGGTGATGGTGAGTGAGTGGTGGTGTGAGTGAGTGAGTGAGTGGTGGTGGTGATGGTGGTGATGGTGAGTGAGTGAGTGGTGGTGATGGTGGTACTGGTGATAGTGAGTGAGTGGTGGTAGTGGTGATGGTGAGTGGTTGTGGTGGTGATGGTGAGTGAGTGAGTAGTGGTGGTTCTGGTGGTAGTGGTGATGGTGAGTGAGTGAGTGAGTGGTGGTGGTGCTGGTGGTAGTGGTGATGGTGAGTGAGTGAGTGGTGGTGGTGATGGTGAGTGAGTGGTGGTGATGGCGGTAGTGGTGATGGTGAGTGAGTGAGTTGTGGTGGTGCTGGTGGTGTGGTGGTAGTTGTGATGGTGAGTGAGTGAGTGGTGGTGATGGTGGTAGTGGTGATGGGGAGTGTGTGGTGGTGGTGCTGGTGGTGTGGTGGTAGTGGTGATAGTGAGTAAGTGAGTGGTGGTGATGGTGGTAGTGGTGATGGTGAGTGAGTGGTGGTGGTGATGGTGAGTGAGTGGTGATGGTGGTAGTGGTGATGGTGAGTGAGTGGTTGTGGTGATGGTGGTAGTGGTGATGGTGAGTGAGTGGTGGTGGTGGTGGTAGTGGTGATGGTGAGTGAGTGATGAGTGGTGGTGGTGCTGGTGGTAGTGGTGATGGTGATGTGAGTGAGTGGTGGTGGTGATGATGAGTGAGTGGTGGTGATGGCGGTAGTGGTGATGGTGAGTGAGTGAGTTGTGGTGGTGCTGGTGGTGTGGTGGTAGTTGTGATGGTGAGTGAGTGAGTGGTGGTGATGGTGGTAGTGGTGATGGGGAGTGTGTGGTGGTGGTGCTGGTGGTGTGGTGGTAGTGGTGATAGTGAGTAAGTGAGTGGTGGTTATGGTGGTAGTTGGTGATGGTGAGTGAGTGGTGGTGGTGATGGTGAGTGAGTGGTGATGGTGGTAGTGGTGATGGTGAGTGAGTGGTTGTGGTGATGGTGGTAGTGGTGATGGTGAGTGAGTGGTGGTGGTGGTGATGGTGAGTTTTTGTGGTGGTGGTGATGGATGTCTGGTGGCAGTGGAGATGGTGAGTGAGTGGTTGTGATGGATGGTATTGGTGATGGTGAGTGAGTGGTGGTGGTGGTGCTGGTGTGGTGGTAGTGGTGATGGTGAGTGAGTGGTGGTGGTGGTATTGGTGATGGTGAGTGAGTGAGTGAGTGGTGGTGATGGTGGTACTGTGATGGTGTGAGTGGTGGTGGTGGTGGTATGTGGTGATGGTGAGTGAGTGAGTGTTGGAGATGGTGGTAGTGGTGATGGTGAGTGAGTGGTGGTGGTGCTGGTGGTGTGGTGGTAGTGGTGATAGTGAGTAAGTGAGTGGTGGTGATGGTGGTAGTGGTGATGGTGAGTGAGTGGTGGTGATGGCGGTAGTGGTGATGGTGAGTGAGTGGTGGTGGTGGTGGTAGTGGTGATGGTGAGTGAGTGAGTGAGTGGTGGTGGTGCTGGTTGTAGTGGTGATGGTGAGTGAGTGGTGGTGGTGATGGTGAGTGAGTGGTGGTGATGGCGGTAGTGTTGATGGTGAGTGAGTGAGTTGTGGTGGTGCTGGTGGTGTGGTGGTAGTGGTGATGGTGAGTGAGTGAGTGAGTGGTGAATGGTGGTAGTGGTGATGGTGAGTGAGTGAGTGGTGGTGGTGCTGGTGGTAGTGGTGATGGTGAGTGAGTGAGTGGTGGTGGTGATGGTGAGTGAGTGGTGGTGATGGCTGTAGTGGTGATGGTGAGTGAGTGAGTTGTGGTGGTGCTGGTGGTGTGGTGGTAGTGGTGATGGTGAGTGAGTGAGTGAGTGGTGGTGATGGTGGTAGTGGTGATGGTGAGTGAGTGGTGGTGGTTGCTGGTGGTGTGGTGGTAGTGGTGATAGTGAGTAAGTGAGTGGTGGTGATGGTGGTGATGGTGAGTGAGTGGTTGTGGTGATGGTGGTAGTGGTGATGGTGAGTGAGTGGTGGTGGTGGTGGTGTGGTGGTAGTGGTGATGGTGATGTGAGTGATGAGTGATGTGATGGTGGACTGGTTGTCTGGTGAGTGAGTGGTGGTGGTGGTGGTAGTGGTGATGGTGAGTGAGTGAGTTTGGTGATGGTGGTAGTGGTGATGGTGAGTGAGTGGTGGTGGTGCTGGTGGTGTGGTGGTAGTGGTGATAGTGAGTAAGTGAGTGGTGTGATGTGTAGTGGTGATGGTGAGTGAGTGGTGGTGATGGCGGTAGTGGTGATGGTGAGTGAGTGGTGGTGGTGGTGGTAGTGGTGATGGTGAGTGAGTGAGTGAGTGGTGGTGGTGCTGGTTGTAGTGGTGATGGTGAGTGAGTGGTGGTGGTGATGGTGAGTGAGTGGTGGTGATGGCGGTAGTGTTGATGGTGAGTGAGTGAGTTGTGGTGGTGCTGGTGGTGTGGTGGTAGTGGTGATGGTGAGTGAGTGAGTGAGTGGTGGTGATGGTGATAGATGGTGATGGTGAGTGAGTGGTGGTGGTGCTGGTGGTGTGGTGGTAGTGGTGATAGTGAGTAAGTGAGTGGTGGTGATGGTGGTGATGGTGAGTGAGTGGTTGTGGTGATGGTGGTGATGGTGGTAGTGGTGATGGTGAGTGAGTGGTGGTGGTGGTGATGGTGAGTTTTTGTGGTGGTTGGTGATGGTGGTCTGGTGGCAGTGGTGATGGTGAGTGAGTGGTGGTGATGGTGGTAGTGGTGATGGTGAGTGAGTGGTGGTGGTGGTGCTGGTGTGGTGGTAGTGGTGATGGTGAGTGAGTGAGTGGTGGTCGATGTGGTAGTGGTGATGGTGAGTGAGTGGTGGTGGTGATGGTGGTATTGGTGATGGTGAGTGAGTGGCTGGTGTTGCTGGTGGTGTGGTGGTGGTGGTAGTGGTGATGGTGAGTGAGTGAGTGAGTGGTGGTGGTGGTGATGGTGAGTGAGTGAGTGGTGGTGGTGCTGGTGGTGTTGGTGGTAGTGGTGATGGTGAGTGAGTGAGTGAATGGTGGTGGTGGTGATGGTGGTAGTGGTGATGGTGAGTGAGTGGTGGTGGTGATGGTGAGTGAGTGGTGGTGATGGCGGTAGTGTTGATGGTGAGTGAGTGAGTTGTGGTGGTGCTGGTGGTGTGGTGGTAGTGGTGATGGTGAGTGAGTGAGTGAGTGGTGGTGATGGTGATAGTGGTGATGGTGAGTGAGTGGTGGTGGTGCTGGTGGTGTGGTGGTAGTGGTGATAGTGAGTAAGTGAGTGGTGGTGATGGTGGTGATGGTGAGTGAGTGGTTGTGGTGATGGTGGTGATGGTGGTAGTGGTGATGGTGAGTGAGTGGTGGTGGTGGTGATGGTGAGTTTTTGTGGTGGTGGTGATGGTGGTCTGGTGGCAGTGGTGATGGTGAGTGAGTGGTGGTGATGGTGGTAGTGGTGATGGTGAGTGAGTGGTGGTGGTGGTGCTGGTGTGGTGGTAGTGGTGATGGTGAGTGAGTGAGTGGTGGTCGATGGTGGTAGTGGTGATGGTGAGTGAGTGGTGGTGGTGATGGTGGTATTGGTGATGGTGAGTGAGTGGCTGGTGTTGCTGGTGGTGTGGTGGTGGTGGTAGTGGTGATGGTGAGTGAGTGAGTGAGTGGTGGTGGTGGTGATGGTGAGTGAGTGAGTGGTGGTGGTGCTGGTGGTAGTGATGGTGGTAGTGGTGATGGTGGTAGTGGTGATGGTTAGTGAGTGAGTTGTGGTGGTGCTGGTGGTGTGGTGGTAGTGGTGTTGGTGAGTGAGTGAGTGAGTTGTGGTGATGGTGGTAGTGGTGATGGTGAGTGAGTGAGTGAGTTGTGGTGATGGTGGTAGTGGTGATGGTGAGTGAGTGGTGGTGGTGCTGGTGGTGTGGTGGTAGTGGTGATGGTGAGTGAGTGGTGATGGTGGTGATGGTGAGTGAGTGGTGGTGGTGGTCATGGTGGTATTGGTGATGGTGAGTGAGTGAGTGAGTGGTGGTGGTGCTGGTTGTAGTGGTGATGGTGAGTGAGTGGTGGTGGTGATGGTGAGTGAGTGGTGGTGATGGCGGTAGTGTTGATGGTGAGTGAGTGAGTTGTGGTGGTGTGGTGGTAGTGGTGATGGTGAGTGAGTGAGTGAGTGGTGGTGATGGTGGTAGTGGTGATGGTGAGTGAGTGGTGGTGGTGCTGGTGGTGTGGTGGTAGTGGTGATAGTGAGTAAGTGAGTGGTGGTGATGGTGGTGATGGTGAGTGAGTGGTTGTGGTGATGGTGGTAGTGGTGATGGTGATTGAGTGGTGGTGGTGGTGGTGGTGATGGTGAGTTTTTGTGGTGGTGATGGTGGTCTGGTGGCAGTGGTGATGGTGAGTGAGTGGTGGTGGTGGTGCTGGTGTGGTGGTAGTGGTGATGGTGAGTGAGTGAGTGGTGGTCGATGGTGGTAGTGGTGATGGTGAGTGAGTGGTGGTGGTGATGGTGGTATTGGTGATGGTGAGTGAGTGGTGGTGGTGGTGATAATGGTGATGGTGAGTGAGTGAGTGGTGGTGATGGTGGTACTGGTGATGGTGAGTGTGTGGTGGTGGTAGTGGTGATGGTGAGTGAGTGGCTGGTGTTGCTGGTGGTGTGGTGGTGGTGGTAGTGGTGATGGTGAGTGAGTGAGTGAGTGGTGGTGGTGGTGGTGATGGTGAGTGAGTGAGTGGTGGTGGTGCTGGTGGTGTGGTGGTAGTGGTGATGGTGAGTGAGTGAGTGAATGGTGGTGGTGGTGGTGGTGATGGCGGTAGTGGTGATGGTGAGTGAGTGGTGGTGGTGGTGATGGTGGTGGTGATGGTGGTAGTGGTGATGGTGAGTGAGTGAGTGGTGGTGCTGGTGGTAGTGGTGATGGTGAGTGAGTGGTGGTGATGGTGGTAGTGGTGATTGTGAGTGAGTTGTGGTGGTGCTGGTGGTGTGGTGGTAGTGGTGTTGGTGAGTTAGTGAGTGAGTGGTGGTGATGGTGGTAGTGGTGATGGTGAGTGAGTGAGTGGTGGTGATGGTGGTAGTGGTGATGGTGAGTGAGTGGTGGTGCTGGTGGTGTGGTGGTAGTGGTGATGGTGAGTGAATCAGTGGTGGTGATGGTGGTAGTGGTGATGGTGAGTGAGTGGTGATGGTGGTGATAGTGAGTGAGTGGTGGTGGTGGTCATGGTGGTATTGGTGATGGTGAGTGAGTGAGTGGTGGTGGTGGTGGTGGTGATGGTGAGTGAGTGAGTGGTGGTGATGGTGGTACTGGTGATGGTGAGTGAGTGGTGGTAGTGGTGATGGTGAGTGAGTGAGTGTTGGTGATGGTGGTAGTGGTGATGGTGAGTGAGTGGTGGTGGTGATGGTGAGTGAGTGGTGATGGTGGTAGTTGTGATGGTGAGTGAGTGGGTGTGGTGATGGTGGTGATGGTGGTAGTGGTGATGGTGAGTGAGTGGTGGTGGTGGTGGTGATGGTGAGTTTTTGTGGTGGTGGTGGTGGTCTGGTGGCAGTGGTGATGGTGAGTGAGTGGTGGTGATGGTGGTATTGGTGATGGTGAGCGAGTGGTGGTGGTGGTGCTGGTGTGGTGGTAGTGGTGATGGTGAGTGAGTGGTGGTGGTGATGGTGGTATTGGTGATGGTGAGTGAGTGGTGGTGGTGGTGATGGTGAGTGAGTGAGTGGTGGTGATGGTGGTACTGGTGATCGTGAGTGAGTGGTGGTGGTGGTGGTAGTGGTGATGGTGAGTGAGTGAGTGTTGGTGATGGTGGTAGTGGTGATGGTGAGTGAGTGGTGGTGGTGCTGGTGGTGTGGTGGTAGTTGTGATAGTGAGTAAGTGAGTGGTGGTGATGGTGGTAGTGGTGATGGTGAGTGAGTGGTGGTGATGGCGGTAGTGGTGATGGTGAGTGAGTGGTGGTGGTGATGGTGAGTGAGTGGTGGTGGTGGTGAGTGAGTGGTGATGGTGGTAGTGGTGATGGTGAGTGAGTGGTTGTGGTGATGGTGGTGATGGTGGTAGTGGTGATGGTGAGTGAGTGGTGGTGGTGGTGGTGGTGATGGTGGTCTGGGGGCAGTGGTGATGGTGAGTGAGTGGTGGTGATGGTGGTATTGGTGATGGTGAGTGAGTGGTGGTGGTGGTGATGGTGAGTGAGTGAGTGGTGGTGATGGTGGTACTGGTGATGGTGAGTGAGTGGTGGTGGTAGTGGTGATGGTGAGTGAGTGAGTGTTGGTGATGGTGGTAGTGGTGATGGTGAGTGAGTGGTGGTGGTGCTGGTGGTGTGGTGGTAGTGGTGATAGTGAGTAAGTGAGTGGTGGTGATGGTGGTAGTGGTGATGGTGAGTGAGTGGTGGTGATGGCGGTAGTGGTGATGGTGAGTGAGTGGTGGTGGTGGTGGTAGTGGTGATGGTGAGTGAGTGAGTGAGTGGTGGTGGTGCTGGTTGTAGTGGTGATGGTGAGTGAGTGGTGGTGGTGATGGTGAGTGAGTGGTGGTGATGGCGGTAGTGTTGATGGTGAGTGAGTGAGTTGTGGTGGTGCTGGTGGTGTGGTGGCAGTGGTGATGGTGAGTTAGTGAGTGGTGGTGGTGCTGGTGGTGTGGTGGTAGTGGTGATGGTGAGTGAGTGAGTGAATGGTGGTGGTGGTGGTGATGGCGGTAGTGGTGATGGTGAGTGAGTGGTGGTGGTGGTGGTGATGGTGGTAGTGGTGATGGTGAGTGAGTGAGTGGTGGTGGTGCTGGTGGTAGTGGTGATGGTGAGTGAGTGGTGGTGATGGTGGTAGTGGTGATTGTGAGTGAGTTGTGGTGGTGCTGGTGGTGTGGTGGTAGTGGTGTTGGTGAGTTAGTGAGTGAGTGGTGGTGATGGTGGTAGTGGTGATGGTGAGTGAGTGAGTGGTGGTGATGGTGGTAGTGGTGATGGTGAGTGAGTGGTGGTGGTGCTGGTGGTGTGGTGGTAGTGGTGATGGTGAGTGAATCAGTGGTGGTGATGGTGGTAGTAGTGATGGTGAGTGAGTGGTGATGGTGGTGATGGTGAGTGAGTGGTGGTGGTGGTCATGGTGGTATTGGTGATGGTGAGTGAGTGAGTGGTGGTGGTGGTGGTGATGGTGAGTGAGTGAGTGGTGGTGATGGTGGTACTGGTGATGGTGAGTGAGTGGTGGTGGTGGTAGTGGTGATGGTGAGTGAGTGAGTGTTGGTGATGGTGGTAGTGGTGATGGTGAGTGAGTGGTGGTGGTGATGGTGAGTGAGTGGTGATGGTGGTAGTTGTGATGGTGAGTGAGTGGGTGTGGTGATGGTGGTGATGGTGGTAGTGGTGATGGTGAGTGAGTGGTGGTGGTGGTGATGGTGAGTTTTTGTGGTGGTGGTGGTCTGGTGGCAGTGGTGATGGTGAGTGAGTGGTGGTGATGGTGGTATTGGTGATGGTGAGCGAGTGGTGGTGGTGGTGCTGGTGTGGTGGTAGTAGTGATGGTGAGTGAGTGGTGGTGGTGATGGTGGTATTGGTGATGGTGAGTGAGTGGTGGTGGTGGTGATGGTGAGTGAGTGAGTGGTGGTGATGGTGGTACTGGTGATCGTGAGTGAGTGGTGGTGGTGGTGGTAGTGGTAGTGGTGATGGTGAGTGAGTGAGTGTTGGTGATGGTGGTAGTGGTGATGGTGAGTGAGTGGTGGTGGTGCTGGTGGTGTGGTGGTAGTTGTGATAGTGAGTAAGTGAGTGGTGGTGATGGTGGTAGTGGTGATGGTGAGTGAGTGGTGGTGATGGCGGTAGTGGTGATGGTGAGTGAGTGGTGGTGGTGATGGTGAGTGAGTGGTGGTGGTGGTGGTGAGTGAGTGGTGATGGTGGTAGTGGTGATGGTGAGTGAGTGGTTGTGGTGATGGTGGTGATGGTGGTAGTGGTGATGGTGAGTGAGTGGTGGTGGTGCTGGTGTTGATGGTGGTCTGGGGGCAGTGGTGATGGTGAGTGAGTGGTGGTGATGGTGGTATTGGTGATGGTGAGTGAGTGGTGGTGGTGGTGATGGTGAGTGAGTGAGTGGTGGTGATGGTGGTACTGGTGATGGTGAGTGAGTGGTGGTGGTGGTGGTAGTGGTGATGGTGAGTGAGTGAGTGTTGGTGATGGTGGTAGTGGTGATGGTGAGTGAGTGGTGGTGGTGCTGGTGGTGTGGTGGTAGTGGTGATAGTGAGTAAGTGAGTGGTGGTGATGGTGGTAGTGGTGATGGTGAGTGAGTGGTGGTGATGGCGGTAGTGGTGATGGTGAGTGAGTGGTGGTGGTGGTGGTAGTGGTGATGGTGAGTGAGTGAGTGAGTGGTGGTGCTGGTTGTAGTGGTGATGGTGAGTGAGTGGTGGTGGTGATGGTGAGTGAGTGGTGGTGATGGCGGTAGTGTTGATGGTGAGTGAGTGAGTGAGTTGTGGTGGTGCTGGTGGTGTGGTGGCAGTGGTGATGGTGAGTGAGTGAGTGAGTGGTGGTGATGGTGGTAGTGGTGATGGTGAATGAGTGAGTGAGTGGTGGTGGTGCTGGTGGTAGTGGTGATGGTGAGTGAGTGAGTGGTGGTGGTGATGGTGAGTGAGTGGTGGTGGTGATGGCGGTAGTGGTGATGGTGAGTGAGTGAGTTGTGGTGGTGCTGGTGGTGTGGTGGTAGTGGTGATGGTGAGTGAGTGAGTGGTGGTGATGGTGGTAGTGGTGATGGTGAGTGAGTGGTGGTGGTGGTGGTGGTATGGTGGTAGTGGTGATAGTGAGTAAGTGAGTGGTGGTGATGGTGGTAGTGGTGATGGTGAGTGAGTGGTGGTGGTGATGGTGAGTAAGTGGTGGTGGTGATGGTGAGTGAGTGGTGATGGTGGTAGTGGTGATGGTGAGTGAGTGGTTGTGGTGATGGTGATTGAGTGGTGGTGGTGGTGGTGATGGTGAGTTTTTGTGGTGGTGATGGTGGTCTGGTGGCAGTGGTGATGGTGAGTGAGTGGTGGTGGTGGTGCTGGTGTGGTGGTAGTGGTGATGGTGAGTGAGTGAGTGGTGGTCGATGGTGGTAGTGGTGATGGTGAGTGAGTGGTGGTGGTGATGGTGGTATTGGTGATGGTGAGTGAGTGGTGGTGGTGGTGATAATGGTGATGGTGAGTGAGTGAGTGGTGGTGATGGTGGTACTGGTGATGGTGAGTGTGTGGTGGTGGTAGTGGTGATGGTGAGTGAGTGGCTGGTGTTGCTGGTGGTGTGGTGGTGGTGATGGTGAGTGAGTGAGTGAGTGGTGGTGGTGGTGATGGTGAGTGAGTGAGTGGTGGTGGTGCTGGTGGTGTGGTGGTAGTGGTGATGGTGAGTGAGTGAGTGAATGGTGGTGGTGATGGCGGTAGTGGTGATGGTGAGTGAGTGGTGGTGGTGGTGGTGGTGATGGTGGTAGTGGTGATGGTGAGTGAGTGAGTGGTGGTGGTGCTGGTGGTAGTGGTGATGGTGAGTGAGTGGTGGTGATGGTGGTAGTGGTGATTGTGAGTGAGTTGTGGTGGTGCTGGTGGTGTGGTGGTAGTGGTGTTGGTGAGTTAGTGAGTGAGTGGTGGTGATGGTGGTAGTGGTGATGGTGAGTGAGTGAGTGGTGGTGATGGTGGTAGTGGTGATGGTGAGTGAGTGGTGGTGGTGCTGGTGGTGTGGTGGTAGTGGTGATGGTGAGTGAATCAGTGGTGGTGATGGTGGTAGTGGTGATGGTGAGTGAGTGGTGATGGTGGTGATGGTGAGTGAGTGGTGGTGGTGGTCATGGTGGTATTGGTGATGGTGAGTGAGTGAGTGGTGGTGCTAGTGGTAGTGGTGATGGTGAGTGAGTTAGTGGTGGTGGTGATGGTGAGTGAGTGGTGGTGATGGCGGTAGTGGTAGTGGTGATGGTGAGTGAGTGAGTTGTGGTGGTGCTGGTGGTGTGGTGGTAGTGGTGATGGTGAGTGAGTGGTGGTGGTGCTGGTGGTGTGGTGGTAGTGGTGATAGTGAGTAAGTGAGTGGTGGTGATGGTGGTAGTGGTGATGGTGAGTGAGTGGTGGTGGTGATGGTGAGTGAGTGGTGATGGTGAGTGGTTGTGGTGATGGTGGTGTTGGTGGTAGTGGTGATGGTGAGTGAGTGGTGGTGGTGGTGGTGGTGGTGGTGATAGTGAGTGGTTGTGGTGGTGGTGGTGATGGTGGTCTGGTGGCAGTGGTGATGGTGAGTGAGTGGTGGTGATGGTGGTAGTGGAGATGGTGAGTTAGTGGTGGTGGTGGTGCGGTGGTAGTGGTGATGGTGAGTGAGTGAGTGGTGGTGATGGTGGTAGTGGTGATGGTGAGTGAGTGGTGGTGGTGATGGTGAGTGAGTGGTGGTAATGGTGATGGTGAGTGGTGGTGGTGATGGTGGTGATGGTGAGTGAGTGGTGGTGATGGTGATGGTGAGTGAGTGGTGATGGTGGTAGTGGTGATGGTGAGTGAGTGGTTGTGGTGATGGTGGTGATGGTGAGTGAGTGGTGGTGGTGGTGGTAGTGATGGTGAGTGGTTGTGGTGGTGATGGTGGTGTGGTAGTAGTGGTGATGGTGAGTGAGTGGTTTTGGTGATGGTGGTGATGGTGGTAGTGGTGATGGTGAGTGAGTGAGTGAGTGGTGGTGATGGTGGTAGTGGCGATGGTGGGTGAGTGGTGGTGGTGATGGTGAGTGGTTGTGGTGGTGTTGATGGTGGTAGTGGTGATGGTGAGTGAGTGGTGTTGGTGCTGGTGGTGGTAGTGGTGATGGTGAGTGAGTGAGTGGTGGTGGTGCTGGTGGTAGTGGTGCTGGTGAGTGAGTGCGTGGTGGTGGTGATGGTGAGTGAGTGGTGGTGATGGCGGTAGTGGTGATGGTGAGTGAGTGAGTGGTGGTGATGGTGGTAGTGGTGATGATGAGTGAGTGGTGGTGGTGCTGGTGGTGTGGTGGTAGTGGTGATAGCGAGTAAGTGAGTGGTGGTGATGGTGGTAGTGGTGATGGTGAGTGAGTGGTGGTGGTGATGGTGAGTGAGTGGTGATGGTGGTAGTGGTGATGGTGAGTGAGTGGTTGTGGTGATGGTGTTGATGGTGGTAGTGGTGATGGTGAGTGAGTGGTGGTGGTGATGGTGAGTTTTTGTGGTGGTGGTGATGGTGGTCTGGTGGCAGTGGTGATGGTGAGTGAGTGGTGGTGGTGGTGCTGGTGTGGTGGTAGTGGTGATGGTGAGTGAGTGAGTGAGTGGTGGTGGTGGTGGTGATGGTGAGTGAGTGAGTGGTGGTGGTGCTGGTGGTGTGGTGGTAGTGGTGATGGTGAGTGAGTGAGTGAATGGTGGAGGTGATGGCGGTAGTGGTGATGGTGAGTGAGTGGTGGTGGTGGTGATGGTGGTGGTGAGTGAGTGAGTGGTGGTGGTGCTGGTGGTGATGGTGAGTGAGTGGTGGTGATGGTGGTAGTGGTGATGGTGAGTGAGTGGTGGTGGTGCTGGTGGTGTGGTGGTATTGGTGATGGTGAGTGAATGAGTGGTGGTGATGGTGGTAGTGGTGATGGTGAGTGAGTGGTGGTGGTGGTGATGGTAAGTGAGTGGTGATGGTGAGTGAGTGGTGGTGGTGGTCATGGTGGTATTGGTGATGGTGATTGAGTGAGTGGTGGTGGTGATGGTGAGTGAGTGGTGGTGATGGCGGTAGTGGTGATGGTGAGTGAGTGAGTTATGGTGGTGCTGGTGGTGTAGTGGTAGTGGTGATGGTGAGTGAGTGAGTGGTGGTGATGGTGGTAGTGGTGATGGTGAGTGAGTGGTGGTGGTGCTGGTGGTGGTGTGGTGGTAGTGGTGATAGTGAGTAAGTGAGTGGTGGTGATGGTGGTAGTGGTGATGGTGAGTGAGTGGTGGTGGTGATGGTGAGTGAGTGGTGATGGTGGTAGTGGTGATGGTGAGTGAGTGGTTGTGGTGATGGTGGTGTTGGTGGTAGTGGTGATGGTGAGTGAGTGGTGGTGGTGGTGGTGGTGATAGTGAGTGGTTGTGGTGGTGGTGGTGTGGTGGTAGTGGTGATGGTGAGTGAGTGAGTTATGGTGGTGCTGGTGGTGTAGTGGTAGTGGTGATGGTGAGTGAGTGAGTGGTGGTGATGGTGGTAGTGGTGATGGTGAGTGAGTGGTGGTGGTGCTGGTGGTGGTGTGGTGGTAGTGGTGATAGTGAGTAAGTGAGTGGTGGTGATGGTGGTAGTGGTGATGGTGAGTGAGTGGTGGTGGTGATGGTGAGTGAGTGGTGATGGTGGTAGTGGTGATGGTGAGTGAGTGGTTGTGGTGATGGTGGTGTTGGTGGTAGTGGTGATGGTGAGTGAGTGGTGGTGGTGGTGGTGGTGATAGTGAGTGGTTGTGGTGGTGTGGTGGTAGTGGTGATGGTGAGTGAGTGGTGGTGAGTTAGTGGTGGTGGTGGTGCTGGTGTGGTGGTAGTGGTGATGGTGAGTGAGTGAGTGGTGGTGATGGTGGTAGTGGTGATGGGGAGTGTGTGGTGGTGGTGCTGGTGGTGTGGTGGTAGTGGTGATAGTGAGTAAGTGAGTGGTGGTGATGGTGGTAGTGGTGATGGTGAGTGAGTGGTGGTGGTGATGGTGAGTGAGTGGTGATGGTGGTAGTAGTGATGGTGAGTGAGTGGTTGTGGTGATGGTGGTGATGGTGGTAGTGGTGATGGTGAGTGAGTGGTGGTGGTGGTGATGGTGAGTTTTTGTGGTGGTGGTGATGGTGGTCTGGTGCCAGTGGTGATGGTGAGTGAGTGGTGGTGATGGTGGTATTGGTGATGGTGAGTGAGTGGTGGTGGTGGTGCTGGTGTGGTGGTAGTGGTGATGGTGAGTGAGTGGTGGTGGTGATGGTGGTATTGGTGATGGTGAGTGAGTGGTGGTGGTGATGGTGAGTGAGTGAGTGGTGGTGATGGTGGTACTGGTGATGGTGAGTGAGTGGTGGTGGTGGTGGTGGTAGTGGTGATGGTGAGTGAGTGAGTGTTGGTGATGGTGGTAGTGGTGATGGTGAGTGAGTGGTGGTGGTGCTGGTGGTGTGGTGGTTGTGGTGATAGTGAGTAAGTGAGTGGTGGTAATGGTGGTAGTGGTGATGGTGAGTGAGTGGTGGTGATGGCGGTAGTGGTGATGGTGAGTTAGTGGTGGTGGTGGTGGTGGTAGTGGTGATGGTGAGTGAGTGAGTGAGTGGTGGTGGTTCTGGTTGTAGTGGTGATGGTGAGTGAGTGGTGGTGGTGATGGTGAGTGAGTGGTGGTGATGGCGGTAGTGTTGATGGTGAGTGAGTGAGTTGTGGTGGTGCTGGTGGTGTGGTGGTAGTGGTGATGGTGAGTGAGTGAGTGGTGGTGATGGTGGTAGTGGTGATGGTGAGTGTGTGAGTGAGTGGTGGTGGTGCTGGTGGTAGTGGTGATGGTGAGTGAGTGAGTGGTGGTGGTGATGGTGAGTGAATGAGTGGTGGTGATGGTGGTAGTGGTGATGGTGAGTGAGTGGTGGTGGTGGTGATGGTGAGTGAGTGGTGATGGTGAGTGAGTGGTGGTGGTGGTCATGGTGGTATTGGTGATGGTGATTGAGTGAGTGGTGGTGGTGATGGTGAGTGAGTGGTGGTGATGGCGGTAGTGGTGATGGTGAGTGAGTGAGTTATGGTGGTGCTGGTGGTGTAGTGGTAGTGGTGATGGTGAGTGAGTGAGTGGTGGTGATGGTGGTAGTGGTGATGGTGAGTGAGTGGTGGTGGTGGTGGTGATAGTGAGTGGTTGTGGTGGTGGTGGTGTGGTGGTAGTGGTGATGGTGAGTGAGTGGTGGTGAGTTAGTGGTGGTGGTGGTGCTGGTGTGGTGGTAGTGGTGATGGTGAGTGAGTGAGTGAGTGGTGGTGATGGTGGTAGTGGTGATGGGGAGTGTGTGGTGGTGGTGCTGGTGGTGTGGTGGTAGTGGTGATAGTGAGTAAGTGAGTGGTGGTGATGGTGGTAGTGGTGATGGTGAGTGAGTGGTGGTGGTGGTGATGGTGAGTGAGTGGTGATGGTGGTAGTGGTGATGGTGAGTGAGTGGTTGTGGTGATGGTGGTAGTGGTGATGGTGATTGAGTGGTGGTGGTGGTGATGGTGAGTTTTTGTGGTGGTGGTGATGGTGGTCTGGTGCCAGTGGTGATGGTGAGTGAGTGGTGGTGATGGTGGTATTGGTGATGGTGAGTGAGTGGTGGTGGTGGTGCTGGTGTGGTGGTAGTGGTGATGGTGAGTGAGTGGTGGTGGTGATGGTGGTATTGGTGATGGTGAGTGAGTGGTGGTGGTGATGGTGAGTGAGTGAGTGGTGGTGATGGTGGTACTGGTGATGGTGAGTGAGTGGTGGTGGTGGTGGTAGTGGTGATGGTGAGTGAGTGAGTGTTGGTGATGGTGGTAGTGGTGAGTGAGTGGTGGTGGTGCTGGTGGTGTGGTGTTTGTGGTGATAGTGAGTAAGTGAGTGGTGGTGATGGTGGTAGTGGTGATGGTGAGTGAGTGGTGGTGATGGCGGTAGTGGTGATGGTGAGTGAGTGGTGGTGGTGGTGGTAGTGGTGATGTTGAGTGAGTGAGTGAGTGGTGGTGGTTCTGGTTGTAGTGGTGATGGTGAGTGAGTGGTGGTGGTGATGGTGAGTGAGTGGTGGTGATGGCGGTAGTGTTGATGGTGAGTGAGTGAGTTGTGGTGGTGCTGGTGGTGTGGTGGTAGTGGTGATGGTGAGTGAGTGAGTGAGTGGTGGTGATGGTGGTAGTGGTGATGGTGAGTGTGTGAGTGAGTGGTGGTGGTGCTGGTGGTAGTGGTGATGGTGAGTGAGTGAGTGGTGGTGGTGATGGTGAGTGAGTGGTGGTGATGGCGGTAGTGGTGATGGTGAGTGAGTGAGTTGTGGTGGTGCTGGTGGTGTGGTGGTAGTGGTGATGGTGAGTGAGTGAGTGGTGGTGATGGTGGTAGTGGTGATGGTGAGTGAGTGGTGGTGGTGCTGGTGGTGTGGTGGTAGTGGTGATAGTGAGTAAGTGAGTGGTGGTGATGGTGGTGATGGTGAGTGAGTGGTGGTGGTGATGGTGAGTGAGTGGTGATGGTGGTAGTGGTGATGGTGAGTGAGTGGTTGTGGTGATGGTGGTGATGGTGGTAGTGGTGATGGTGAGTGAGTGGTGGTGGTGGTGATGGTGAGTTTTTGTGGTGGTGGTGATGGTGGTCTGGTGGCAGTGGTGATGGTGGTAGTGGTGATGGTGAGTGAGTGGTGGTGGTGGTGCTGGTGTGGTGGTAGTGGTGATGGTGAGTGAGTGAGTGGTGGTCGATGGTGGTAGTGGTGATGGTGAGTGAGTGGTGGTGGTGATGGTGGTATTGGTGATGGTGAGTGAGTGGTGGTGGTGGTGGTGATGGTGAGTGAGTGAGTGGTGGTGATGGTGGTACTGGTGATGGTGAGTGTGTGGTGGTGGTGGTGGTAGTGGTGATGGTGAGTGAGTGGCTGGTGTTGCTGTTGGTGTGGTGGTGGTGGTAGTGGTGATGGTGAGTGAGTGGTGGTGGTGGTGGTGATGGTGAGTGAGTGAGTGGTGGTGGTGCTGGTGGTGTGGTGGTAGTGGTGATGGTGAGTGAGTGAGTGAATGGTGGTGGTGGTGGTGGTGATGGCGGTAGTGGCGATGGTGAGTGAGTGGTGGTGGTGGTGATGGTGGTAGTGGTGATGGTTAGTGAGTGAGTTGTGGTGGTGCTGGTGGTGTGGTGGTAGTGGTGTTGGTGAGTGAGTGAGTGGTGGTGATGGTGGTAGTGGTGATGGTGAGTGAGTGGTGGTGGTGCTGGTGGTGTGGTGGTAGTGGTGATGGTGAGTGAATGAGTGGTGGTGATGGTGGTAGTGGTGATGGTGAGTGAGTGGTGATGGTGGTGATGGTGAGTGAGTGGTGGTGGTGGTCATGGTGGTATTGGTGATGGTGAGTGAGTGAGTGGTGGTGGTGCTAGTGGTAGTGGTGATGGTGAGTGAGTGAGTGGTGGTGGTGATGGTGAGTGAGTGGTGGTGATGGCGGTAGTGGTGATGGTGAGTGAGTTGTGGTGGTTCTGGTGGTGTGGTGGTAGTGGTGATGGTGAGTGAGTGAGTGGTGGTGATGGTGGTAGTGGTGATGGTGAGTGAGTGGTGGTGGTGCTGGTGGTGTGGTGGTAGTGGTGATAGTGAGTAAGTGAGTGGTGGTGATGGTGGTGATGGTGAGTGAGTGGTGGTGGCGATGGTGAGTGAGTGGTGATGGTGGTAGTGGTGATGGTGAGTGAGGGGTTGTGGTGATGGTGGTGATGGTGGTAGTGGTGATGGTGAGTGAGTGGTGGTGGTGGTGGTGATGGTGAGTTTTTGTGGTGGTGGTGATGGTGGTCTGGTGGCAGTGGTGATGGTGAGTGAGTGGTGGTGATGGTGGTAGTGGTGATGGTGAGTGAGTGGTGGTGGTGGTGCTGGTGTGGTGGTAGTGGTGATGGTGAGTGAGTGAGTGGTGGTCGATGGTGGTAGTGGTGATGGTGAGTGAGTGGTGGTGGTGATGGTGGTATTGGTGATGGTGAGTGAGTGGTGGTGGTGGTGGTGATGGTGGTGATGGTGAGTGAGTGAGTGAGTGGTGGTGATGGTGGTACTGGTGATGGTGAGTTTGTGGTGGTGGTGGTGGTAGTGGTGATGGTGAGTGAGTGGCTGGTGTTGCTGGTGGTGTGGTGGTGGTGGTAGTGGTGATGGTGAGTGAGTGAGTGGTGGTGGTGGTGGTGGTGATGGTGAGTGAGTGAGTGGTGGTGGTGCTGGTGGTGTGGTGGTAGTGGTGATGGTGAGTGAGTGAGTGAATGGTGGTGGTGGTGGTGATGGCGGTAGTGGTGATGGTGAGTGAGTGGTGGTGGTGGTGATGGTGGTAGTGGTGATGGTGGTAGTGGTGATGGTGAGTGAGTGAGTGGTGGTGGTGCTGGTGGTAGTGATGATGGTGAGTGAGTGGTGGTGATGATGGTAGTGGTGATGGTTAGTGAGTGAGTTGTGGTGGTGCTGGTGGTGTGGTGGTAGTGGTGTTGGTGAGTGAGTGAGTGAGTTGTGGTGATGGTGGTAGTGGTGATGGTGAGTGAGTGAGTGGTGGTGATGGTGGTAGTGGTGATGGTGAGTGAGTGGTGGTGGTGCTGGTGGTGTGGTGGTAGTGGTGATGGTGAGTGAGTGAGTGAGTGGTGGTGATGGTGGTAGTGGTGATGGTGAGTGAGTTGTGGTGGTGCTGGTGGTGTGGTGGTAGTGGTGTTGGTGAGTGAGTGAGTGAGTTGTGGTGATGGTGGTATTGGTGATGGTGAGTGAGTGAGTGAGTGGTGGTGGTGCTAGTGGTAGTGGTGATGGTGAGTGAGTGAGTGGTGGTGGTGATGGTGAGTGAGTGGTGGTGATGGCGGTAGTGGTGATGGTGATAGTGAGTGAGTTGTGGTGGTTCTGGTGGTGTGGTGGTAGTGGTGATGGTGAGTGAGTGAGTGGTGGTGATGGTGGTAGTGGTGATGGTGAGTGAGTGGTGGTGGTGCTGGTGGTGTGGTGGTAGTGGTGATAGTGAGTAAGTGAGTGGTGGTGATGGTGGTAGTGGTGATGGTGAGTGAGTGGTGGTGGTGATGGTGAGTGAGTGGTGATGGTGGTAGTGGTGATGGTGAGTGAGTGGTTGTGGTGATGGTGGTGTTGGTGGTAGTGGTGATGGTGAGTGAGTGGTGGTGGTGGTGATAGTGAGTGGTTGTGGTGGTGGTGATGGTGGTCTGGTGGCAGTGGTGATGGTGAGTGAGTGGTGGTGATGGTGGTAGTGGTGATGGTGAGTTAGTGGTGTTGGTGGTGCTGGTGTGGTGGTAGTGGTGATGGTGAGTGAGTGAGTGGTGGTGATGGTGGTAGTGATGATGGTGAGTGAGTGGTGGTGGTGATGGTGGTAGTGGTGATGGTGAGTGAGTGGTGGTGCTGATGGTGGTGATGGTGAGTGAGTGAGTGGTGGTGATGGTGGTACTGGTGATAGTGAGTGAGTGGTGGTGGTGGTGATGGTGAGTGGTTGTGGTGATGGTGAGTGAGTGGTGGTGATGGTGATGGTGAATGAGTGGTGATGGTGTTAGTGGTGATGGTGAGTGAGTGGTTTTGGTGATGGTGGTGATGGTGAGTGAGTGGTGGTGGTGGTAGTGATGGTGAGTGGTTGTGGTGGTGATGGTGGTGTGGTAGTAGTGGTGATGGTGAGTGAGTGGTTGTGGTGCTGCTGGTGGTAGTGGTGATGGTGAGTGAGTGAGTGGTGCTGGTGGTAGTGGTGATGGTGAGTGAGTGAGTGGTGGTGGTGATGGTGAGTGAGTGGTGGTGATGGCGGTAGTGGTGATGGTGAGTGAGTGAGTTGTGGTGGTGCTGGTGGTGTGGTGGTAGTGGTGAGTGAGTGAGTGGTGGTGATGGTGGTAGTGGTGATGGTGAGTGTGTGGTGGTGGTGCTGGTGGTGTGGTGGTAGTGGTGATAGTGAGTAAGTGAGTGGTGGTGATGGTGGTAGTGGTGATGGTGAGTGAGTGGTGGTGGTGGTGCTGGTGGTAGTGGTGATGGTGAGTGAGTGGTGGTGATGGTGGTAGTGGTGATGGTGAGTGAGTGAGTGAGTGGTGGTGATGGTGGTAGTGGTGATGGTGAGTGAGTGGTGGTGGTGATGGTGGTAGTGGTGATGGTGAGTGAGTGGTGGTGCTGATGGTGGTGATGGTGAGTGAGTGAGTGGTGGTGATGGTGGTACTGGTGATAGTGAGTGAGTGGTGGTAGTGGTGATGGTGAGTGGTTGTGGTGATGGTGAGTGAGTGGTGGTGATGGTGATGGTGAATGAGTGGTGATGGTGTTAGTGGTGATGGTGAGTGAGTGGTTTTGGTGATGGTGGTGATGGTGAGTGAGTGGTGGTGGTGGTAGTGATGGTGAGTGGTTGTGGTGGTGATGGTGGTGTGGTAGTAGTGGTGATGGTGAGTGAGTGGTTGTGGTGCTGCTGGTGGTAGTGGTGATGGTGAGTGAGTGAGTGGTGCTGGTGGTAGTGGTGATGGTGAGTGAGTGAGTGGTGGTGGTGATGGTGAGTGAGTGGTGGTGATGGCGGTAGTGGTGATGGTGAGTGAGTGAGTTGTGGTGGTGCTGGTGGTGTGGTGGTGAGTGAGTGAGTGGTGGTGATGGTGGTAGTGGTGATGGTGAGTGTGTGGTGGTGGTGCTGGTGGTGTGGTGGTAGTGGTGATAGTGAGTAAGTGAGTGGTGGTGATGGTGGTAGTGGTGATGGTGAGTGAGTGGTGGTGGTGGTGCTGGTGGTAGTGGTGATGGTGAGTGAGTGGTGGTGATGGTGGTAGTGGTGATGGTGAGTGAGTGAGTGAGTGGTGGTGATGGTGGTAGTGGTGATGGTGAGTGAGTGGTGGTGGTGCTGGTGGTGTGGTGGTAGTGGTGATGGTGAGTGAATCAGTGGTGGTGATGGTGGTAGTGGTGATGGTGAGTGAGTGGTGATGGTGATTGAGTGGTGGTGGTGGTCATGGTGGTATTGGTGATGGTGAGTGAGTGAGTGAGTGGTGGTGGTGCTAGTGGTAGTGGTGATGGTGAGTGAGTTAGTGGTGGTGGTGATGGTGAGTGAGTGGTGGTGATGGCGGTAGTGGTAGTGGTGATGGTGAGTGAGTGAGTTGTGGTGGTGCTGGTGGTGTGGTGGTAGTGGTGATGGTGGGTGAGTGGTGGTGGTGCTGGTGGTGTGGTGGTAGTGGTGATAGTGAGTAAGTGAGTGGTGGTGATGGTGGTAGTGGTGGTGGTGATGGTGAGTGAGTGGTGATGGTGGTAGTGGTGATGGTGAGTGAGTGGTTGTGGTGATGGTGGTGTTGGTGGTAGTGGTGATGGTGAGTGAGTGGTGGTGGTGGTGGTGGTGATGATAGTGAGTGGTTGTGGTGGTGGTGGTGATGGTGGTCTGGTGGCAGTGGTGATGGTGAGTGAGTGAGTGGTGGTGATGGTGGTAGTGGTGATGGTGAGTTAGTGGTGGTGGTGGTGCGGTGGTAGTGGTGATGGTGAGTGAGTGAGTGGTGGTGATGGTGGTAGTGGTGATGGTGAGTGAGTGGTGGTGGTGATGGTGGTAGTGGTGATGGTGAGTGAGTGGTGGTGGTGATGGTGGTGATGGTGAGTGAGTGGTGGTAGTGGTGATGGTGAGTGGTTGTGGTGGTGGTGATGGTGGTGATGGTGAGTGAGTGGTGGTGATGGTGATGGTGAGTGAGTGGTGATGGTGGTAGTGGTGATGGTGAGTGAGTGGTTGTGGTGGTGTTGATGGTGGTAGTGGTGATGGTGAGTGAGTGGTGGTGGTGCTGGTGGTAGTGGTGATGGTGAGTGAGTGTGTGGTGGTGGTGATGGTGAGTGAGTGGTGGTGATGGCGGTAGTGGTGATGGTGAGTGAGTGAGTTGTGGTGGTGCAGGTGGTGTGGTGGTAGTGGTGATGGTGAGTGAGTGAGTGGTGGTGATGGTGGTAGTGGTGATGGTGAGTGAGTGGTGGTGGTGCTGGTGGTGTGGTGGTAGTGGTGATAGTGAGTAAGTGAGTGGTGGTGATGGTGGTAGTGGTGATGGTGAGTGAGTGGTGGTGGTGATGGTGAGTGAGTGGTGATGGTGGTAGTGGTGATGGTGAGTGAGTGGTTGTGGTGATGGTGGTGATGGTGGTAGTGGTGATGGTGAGTGAGTGGTGGTGGTGATGGTGAGTGAGTGGTGATGGTGGTAGTGGTGATGGTGAGTGAGTGGTTGTGGTGATGGTGGTGATGGTGGTAGTGGTGATGGTGAGTGAGTGGTGGTGGTGGTGATGGTGAGTTTTTGTGGTGGTGGTGGTGATGGTGGTCTGGTGGCAGTGGTGATGGTGAGTGAGTGGTGGTGATGGTGGTATTGGTGATGGTGAGTGAGTGGTGGTGCTGGTGTGGTGGTAGTGGTGATGGTGAGTGAGTGAGTGAGTGGTGGTCGATGGTGGTAGTGGTGATGGTGAGTGAGTGGCTGGTGTTGCTGGTGGTGTGGTGGTGATGGTGAGTGAGTGAGTGAGTGGTGGTGGTGGTGGTGGTAGTGGTGATGGTGAGTGAGTGGTGGTGGTGGTGATGGTGAGTGAGTGGTGATGGTGAGTGAGTGGTGGTCATGGTGGTATTGGTGATGGTGATTGAGTGAGTGGTGGTGGTGATGGTGAGTGAGTGGTGGTGATGGCGGTAGTGGTGATGGTGAGTGAGTGAGTTATGGTGGTGTTGGTGGTGTAGTGGTAGTGGTGATGGTGAGTGAGTGAGTGGTGGTGATGGTGGTAGTGGTGATGGTGAGTGAGTGGTGGTGGTGGTGGTGGTGATAGTGAGTGGTTGTGGTGGTGGTGATGGTGGGCTGGTGGCAGTGGTGATGGTGAGTGAGTGGTGGTGATGGTGGTAGTGGTGATGGTGAGTTAGTGGTGGTGGTGGTGCTGGTGTGGTGGTAGTGGTGATGGTGAGTGAGTGAGTAAGTGGTGGTGATGGCGGTAGTGGTAGTGGTGATGGTGAGTGAGTGAGTTGTGGTGGTGCTGGTGGTGTGGTGGTAGTGGTGATGGTGGGTGAGTGGTGGTGGTGCTGGTGGTGTGGTGGTAGTGGTGATAGTGAGTAAGTGAGTGGTGGTGATGGTGGTAGTGGTGGTGGTGATGGTGAGTGAGTGGTGATGGTGGTAGTGGTGATGGTGAGTGAGTGGTTGTGGTGATGGTGGTGTTGGTGGTAGTGGTGATGGTGAGTGAGTGGTGGTGGTGGTGGTGGTGATGATAGTGAGTGGTTGTGGTGGTGGTGGTGATGGTGGTCTGGTGGCAGTGGTGATGGTGAGTGAGTGAGTGGTGGTGATGGTGGTAGTGGTGATGGTGAGTTAGTGGTGGTGGTGGTGCGGTGGTAGTGGTGATGGTGAGTGAGTGAGTGGTGGTGATGGTGGTAGTGGTGATGGTGAGTGAGTGGTGGTGGTGATGGTGGTAGTGGTGATGGTGAGTGAGTGGTGGTGGTGATGGTGGTGATGGTGAGTGAGTGGTGGTAGTGGTGATGGTGAGTGGTTGTGGTGGTGGTGATGGTGGTGATGGTGAGTGAGTGGTGGTGATGGTGATGGTGAGTGAGTGGTGATGGTGGTAGTGGTGATGGTGAGTGAGTGGTTGTGGTGGTGTTGATGGTGGTAGTGGTGATGGTGAGTGAGTGGTGGTGGTGCTGGTGGTAGTGGTGATGGTGAGTGAGTGTGTGGTGGTGGTGATGGTGAGTGAGTGGTGGTGATGGCGGTAGTGGTGATGGTGAGTGAGTGAGTTGTGGTGGTGCAGGTGGTGTGGTGGTAGTGGTGATGGTGAGTGAGTGAGTGGTGGTGATGGTGGTAGTGGTGATGGTGAGTGAGTGGTGGTGGTGCTGGTGGTGTGGTGGTAGTGGTGATAGTGAGTAAGTGAGTGGTGGTGATGGTGGTAGTGGTGATGGTGAGTGAGTGGTGGTGGTGATGGTGAGTGAGTGGTGATGGTGGTAGTGGTGATGGTGAGTGAGTGGTTGTGGTGATGGTGGTGATGGTGGTAGTGGTGATGGTGAGTGAGTGGTGGTGGTGGTGATGGTGAGTTTTTGTGGTGGTGGTGGTGGTGATGGTGGTCTGGTGGCAGTGGTGATGGTGAGTGAGTGGTGGTGATGGTGGTATTGGTGATGGTGAGTGAGTGGTGGTGCTGGTGTGGTGGTAGTGGTGATGGTGAGTGAGTGAGTGAGTGGTGGTCGATGGTGGTAGTGGTGATGGTGAGTGAGTGGCTGGTGTTGCTGGTGGTGTGGTGGTGATGGTGAGTGAGTGAGTGAGTGGTGGTGGTGGTGGTGGTAGTGGTGATGGTGAGTGAGTGGTGGTGGTGGTGATGGTGAGTGAGTGGTGATGGTGAGTGAGTGGTGGTCATGGTGGTATTGGTGATGGTGATTGAGTGAGTGGTGGTGGTGATGGTGAGTGAGTGGTGGTGATGGCGGTAGTGGTGATGGTGAGTGAGTGAGTTATGGTGGTGTTGGTGGTGTAGTGGTAGTGGTGATGGTGAGTGAGTGAGTGGTGGTGATGGTGGTAGTGGTGATGGTGAGTGAGTGGTGGTGGTGGTGGTGGTGATAGTGAGTGGTTGTGGTGGTGGTGATGGTGGGCTGGTGGCAGTGGTGATGGTGAGTGAGTGGTGGTGATGGTGGTAGTGGTGATGGTGAGTTAGTGGTGGTGGTGGTGCTGGTGTGGTGGTAGTGGTGATGGTGAGTGAGTGAGTAAGTGGTGGTGATGGTGGTAGTGGTGATGGTGAGTGAGTGGTGGTGGTGATGGTGAGTGAGTGGTGATGGTGGTAGTGGTGGTAGTGGTGATGGTGAGTGAGTGAGTGGTGGTGATGGTGGTTGTGGTGATGGTGGTGATGGTGGTGGTAGTAGTGAGTGAGTGGTGGTGGTGGTGCTGGTGGTAGTGGTGATGGTGAGTGAGTGAGTGGTGGTGATGGTGGTATTGGTGATGGTGAGTGAGTGGTGGTGGTGATGGTGAGTGAGTGGTGGTGGTGGTGGTGATGGTGGTGATGGTGATTGAGTAAGTGAGTGGTGGTGATGGTGGTAATGGTGATGGTGAGTGAGTGGTGGTGCTGGTGGTGATGGTGAGTTAGTGGTGGTGGTGGTGCTGGTGTGGTGGTAGTGGTGATGGTGAGTGAGTGAGTAAGTGGTGGTGATGGTGGTAGTGGTGATGGTGAGTGAGTGGTGGTGGTGATGGTGAGTGAGTGGTGATGGTGGTAGTGGTGGTAGTGGTGATGGTGAGTGAGTGAGTGAGTGGTGGTGATGGTGGTGATGGTGGTGGTGAGTGAGTGGTGGTGCTGGTGGTGATGGTGAGTGGTGGTGGTGATGGTGGTGGTGGTAGTGGTGATGGTGAGTGAGTGAGTGGTGGTGCTGGTGGTGGTCGTGGTGAATTTAATTGAGTGAGTGGTGGTGGTGATGGTGAGTGAGTGGTGGTGATGGTGGTACTGGTGACGGTGAGTGAGTGGTGGTGGTGATGTTGAGTGAGTGGTGGTGATGGTGGTAGTGGTGATGGTGAGTGAGTGAGTGGTGGTGGTGATGTTGAGTGAGTGGTGGTGATGGTGATAGTGGTGATGGTGAGTGAGTGAGTGGTGCTGGTGCTGGTGCTTTTCGTACCTCAACAGCTCCATGACGAGGCATTTGTGTCCTCGGAAGGAGAAAGTCTCCAGGACTCTGGCAACGTTGAAGTCCACGTCGCTACGGTGGCTCTGCAGCTCCATGGACATCTGCATCTCCCTCAGCTGGTTCTCCTCTTGCCTGGAGCTGCGAGCGAGTGAGCGAGTGCACAGAGAGAGACACAGAGACACAGAGACAGAGAGTTTAGACGTAACGTAGAGGAGGGATGGTGGTGATGGTGGGGAAGGGTGGTGGTAGGGAGGGGGTGGTGGTGGTAGTGTGGGGATGGTGGTGGTGGTGATGGTGGTGGTGGTGGTAGGGAGAGAGGGGTGGTGGTAGTGGTGGTGATGGTGGTGGTAGTGTGATGGTGATGGTGGTAGTGTGATGGTGATGGTGGTGGTAGTGGCCGTGATGGTGGTAGTGTGGGGGTGGTAGTGTGATGGTGGTGGTAGTGTGATGGTGGTGGTGGTAGTGTGATGGTGGTGGTGGTAGGGAGAGAGGGGTGATGGTGGTAGTGTGATGGTGGTGGTGGTAGTGGTCGTGGTGGTGGTGATGGCGGTGGTAGTGTGATGGTGGCGGTAGTGGTCGTGATGGTAGTGGTGGTAGTGTGATGGTGGTGGTGGTAGTGTGATGGTGGTGATGGTGGTGGTAGGGAGAGAGGGGTGGTGGTAGTGGTTGTGATGGTAATGGCAGTGGTCGTGATGGTGGTGGTAGGGAGAGAGGGGTGGTGGTGGTGTGATGGTGGTAGTGTGGTGGTGGTAGTGAGAGAGGGGTGGTGGCAGTGGTCGTGATGGTGGTGGTGGTGGTGATAGGGAGAGAGGGGTGGTGGTAGTGTGATGGTGGTGATGGTGGTAGTGGCGATGTTGAGTGAGTGGTGGTGGTGATGGTGAGTGGTTGTGGTGGTGGTGTTGATGGTGGTAGTGATGATGGTGAGTGAGTGAGTGAGTGGTGGTGATGGTGGTAGTGGTGATGGTGAGTGAGTGGTGGTGGTGGTGGTGGTGATGGTGAGTGAGTGGTGATGGTGGTAGTGGTGATGGTGAGTGAGTGGTTGTGGTGATAGTGGTGATGGTGAGTGGTTGTGGTGGTGGTGGTGATGGTGGTAGTGATGATGGTGAGTGAGTGAGTGAGTGGTGGTGATGGTGGTAGTGGTGATGGTGAGTGAGTGGTGGTGGTGGTGATGGTGAGTGAGTGGTAATGGTGGTAGTGGTGATGGTGAGTGAGTGGTTGTGGTGATAGTGGTGATGGTGGTAGTGGTGATGGTGAGTGAGTGGTGGTGGTGGTGGTGGTGATGGTGGTGATGGTGAGTGAGTGAGTGACTGGTGGTGATGGTGGTATTGGTGATGGTGAGTGAGTGGTGGTGCTGGTGGTGATGGTAAGTGGTTGTGGTGGTGGTGATGGTGGTGGTAGTGGTGATGGTGAGTGATTGAGTGGTGGTGGTGATGGTAAGTGAGTGGTGGTGATGGTGGTACTGGTAAAGGTGAGTGAGTGGTGGTGGTGATGTTGAGTGAGTGGTGGTGATGGTGGTACTGGTGATGGTAAGTGAGTGAGTGGTGGTGGTGATGTTGAGTGAGTGGTGGTGATGGTGGTAGTGGTGATGGTGAGTGAGTGAGTGGTGGTGGTGATGTTGAGTGAGTGGTGGTGATGGTGATAGTGGTGATGGTGAGTGAGTGAGTGGTGCTGGTGCTGGTGCTTTTCGTACCTCAACAGCTCCATGACGAGGCATTTGTGTCCTCGGAAGGAGAAAGTCTCCAGGACTCTGGCAACGTTGAAGTCCACGTCGCTACGGTGGCTCTGCAGCTCCATGGACATCTGCATCTCCCTCAGCTGGTTCTCCTCTTGCCTGGAGCTGCGAGCGAGTGAGCGAGTGCACAGAGAGAGACACAGAGAC
The DNA here is from genome assembly GCF_048934315.1 of Petromyzon marinus. NCBI lineage: Eukaryota > Metazoa > Chordata > Hyperoartia > Petromyzontiformes > Petromyzontidae > Petromyzon > Petromyzon marinus. Next base: position 1,597,246 of record NW_027423124.1, read on the forward strand.
ACAGAGACAGAGAGTTTAGACGTAACGTAGAGGAGGGATGGTGGTGATGGTGGGGAAGGGTGGTGGTAGGGAGGGGGTGGTGGTGGTAGTGTGGGGATGGTGGTGGTGGTGGTGATGGTGGTGGTGGTGGTAGGGAGAGAGGGGTGGTGGTAGTGGTGGTGATGGTGGTGGTAGTGTGATGGTGATGGTGGTAGTGTGATGGTGATGGTGGTGGTAGTGGCCGTGATGGTGGTAGTGTGGGGGTGGTAGTGTGATGGTGGTGGTAGTGTGATGGTGGTGGTGGTAGTGTGATGGTGGTGGTGGTAGGGAGAGAGGGGTGATGGTGGTAGTGTGATGGTGGTGGTGGTAGTGGTCGTGATGGTGGTGGTGATGGTGGTGGTAGTGTGATGGTGGCGGTAGTGGTCGTGATGGTAGTGGTGGTAGTGTGATGGTGGTGGTGGTAGTGTGATGGTGGTGATGGTGGTGGTAGGGAGAGAGGGGTGGTGGTAGTGGTTGTGATGGTAATGGCAGTGATCGTGATGGTGGTGGTAGGGAGAGAGGGGTGGTGGTGGTGTGATGGTGGTAGTGTGGTGGTGGTAGTGAGAGAGGGGTGGTGGCAGTGGTCGTGATGGTGGTGGTGGTGGTGATAGGGAGAGAGGGGTGGTGGTAGTGTGATGGTGGTGATGGTGGTAGTGGCGATGTTGAGTGAGTGGTGGTGGTGATGGTGAGTGGTTGTGGTGGTGGTGTTGATGGTGGTAGTGATGATGGTGAGTGAGTGAGTGAGTGGTGGTGATGGTGGTAGTGGTGATGGTGAGTGAGTGGTGGTGGTGGTGATGGTGAGTGAGTGGTGATGGTGGTAGTGGTGATGGTGAGTGAGTGGTTGTGGTGATAGTGGTGATGGTGGTAGTGGTGATGGTGAGTGAGTTGTGGTGGTAGTGCTGGTGTGGTGGTAGTGGTGATGGTGAGTGAGTGAGTGAGTGGTGGTGATGGCGGTATTGGTGATGGTGAGTGAGTGGTGGTGGTGATGGTGGTAGTGGTGATGGTGAGTGAGTGGTGGTGGTGGTGGTGGTGATGGTGGTGATGGTGAGTGAGTGAGTGAGTGGTGGTGATGGTGGTATTGGTGATGGTGAGTGAGTGGTGGTGCTGGTGGTGATGGTAAGTGGTTGTGGTGGTGGTGATGGTGGTGGTAGTGGTGATGGTGAGTGAGTGAGTGGTGGTGGTGATGTTGAGTGAGTGGTGGTGATGGTGGTACTGGTGATGGTGAGTGAGTGAGTGGTGGTGGTGATGTTGAGTGAGTGGTGGTGGTAGTGGTGATGGTGAGTGAGTGAGTGGTGCTGGTGCTTTTCGTACCTCAACAGCTCCATGACGAGGCATTTGTGTCCTCGGAAGGAGAAAGTCTCCAGGACTCTGGCAACGTTGAAGTCCACGTCGCTACGGTGGCTCTGCAGCTCCATGGACATCTGCATCTCCCTCAGCTGGTTCTCCTCTTGCCTGGAGCTGCGAGCGAGTGAGCGAGTGCACAGACTTTGACTTTTAGTCGCCTTTATTCAGGCTTCCTGCTGTACGTGCAGCGAAGCCTTGGTGTAGTAATACAAATCAGCCAGCGACTCATTGGGGGAAACCAAAAACCACACTGGGCGGCGGCACGCACGCCGTCACCCACAGCAAATCAGTGGAAAAGAAAAACCCCCGTATCCATCGTACGCAATCACGCTTCATCCACGCCAGGCGCGTGGTGGGGGGGGGGTCAGAGGGGGCAGGGGGGGGGGGGTCGCGGGGGGGGCCAGGGGGGGGGGGGGAGGGTCGGGGAGGGGGTCAAACGTAATGACGAGCGCGCCGCGTTCAACTCGGCACAGGGCGGTCCTCGCGCGCTTCCACTTCGCCAGGAAATTGCCCTCCCCGCCGGTGTGCCTGTAATGTGCGAACTCGAGCCCGAGCCGCGCCATCACCAGGGCCTGGGTTGCCGCCAGCACCCCACCGCCACCGCCGTCTCCCTCCAGCTTCCGTTTACGCGTGATGTATATTGCCAATTTGGCCTGAGCACACACGAAGTTCGCGACGTCTCGTTTGTCGCTCGTCTCCCCCGTCACCCCGTACACGAAACTGCTCTCCCGGAGCGGGATGCCCAGCCTCTCGAATGTCCGCGCTATAAAACGAAACAACGGCGCCAGCCTCTTGCATTGGAGGTACTGGTGAACGATGTCCTCCGTCTGTTCGCAAAATGCGCACTTGTCCGAGGCCCCCGGCGCGACCCGGCTCACCCACACCGCGGTTGGCAGAGTCTGGTGCACCAGCCTCCACTGTAGGTCTCCGCACCGCTTGGTCGTGGGGGGGCGGTAAAGGTCCCGCCATTGGGGGGGGGCTCGTCGCACAGCGCCGCGAAGTGCCCTCTCCACTTCGTGTCCGCCAGGTCGCCCAGGTCCGCGCTGAGCAGGGCCCTGACACAGACGGCGTAGACGCTCTTCTTGTGCGCGCCTTTCAACGGCACGCCCCTGCACCCCTCCAGCTTCAACAGTTTCCCGGCGTCCTCGCGGCCGGGGGGGGCGCGGCAGGAGAGAGCCAGCGGGGGGAAGGAAGGGCCCTCCCCGCCGCCCGCGTCCTCCAGTCTCACCGCGAGTCCCCGCATCGTCCGCAGGACTACCCGGAGCACCCCGGCACCCGCGAGCACGGTGCGGAGCCCGGCCGCCTCCGCGATCGCCAGCGCCGTCCGCCACGACCGCCGGCCGGGGTTCAGCAGGTCGCCGACCGTCCTGACGCCCCCCGCCACGAACCGCAGGGCCAGGGTGCGTTCCGCGCTCAGTCCCTGGAAAAGATGGTTGGCAAACAGCGGCTCCCTCACAAAGAGGGCCGCGCCGTACCCCTCGGGGAGCCTGGCCCACTCGATGCTGCGCCACGCGCCGAGGAGGCTGCGGTAGTAGGTCGACAGCGGGCCTTGGTCGACGAGCCCCACGTCGGTCAGGAAGAGCTCCTGGCCGTACCCCAGCCGCCCGGCCTGAGTCTTGTCGGCGCGCCGAGGGCCAGGGACCACCAGGGCTGCTCCCCCTCCCCGTACACCAGACGCTGTATATGTTGTATCCTGAAAGCCATCACTCGGCTGACGACACTGACAAGGCCCTGGCCACCCTCCTCCACCGGCAGACAGAGGACGCCCGGTCTCTGCCAGTGCCGCCCGTGCCAAACGAAGGAGGTGAAGGCGCTCTGCGCTCGAACCATCAGCCACTCCGGCGGGTGGAGCACTTTTGCTCTGTGCCATAACAGAGCCGCCGCCAGGTTGTTTACCACGAGGACTCTACCCCTATACGACATCTGTGGAGAGAGCCTGGCCCACGTTTTCAGTTTCTCCGCGATTTTGTCTGCTACCTCGGCCCAATTCTTCGCCTCGGTGGCGGGGTCGCCCAGGTGCACCCCGAGGTACTTGACGCCCCCCGTTCCCCACTCCACACCTCCCGGGAGCGCCAGGGCGCGCACCGCACCCCTCGGCCCCAGGGCCAGCGCCTCGCACTTGGCCCAGTTCAGCCTCGCAGAGGAGGCGCCTTCATAGAGGCGGACCGCCCCGCGGACCGCCTCCACGTCGCGCGCATCGTTAATGACAACACAGAGGTCGTCCGCGTACGCCGAGAGCCGGACCTCGGCGGTTCCCGGCCCCGGGATCTGGAGGCCAGACTGGATGCGCCTCAGCCTGCACAGGAGCGGCTCGATACAGAGCGCGTACAGCAGTCCCGAGAGTGGGCACCCTTGCCTGATCCCCCTCGTGACCGCCAGAGGGGCTCTGAGTTTATTGTTCACCTTCATCAGGCTCGACGCGTTCGTGTACAGGAGCCTTATGTATGCCACGAACTGTTCGCCAAACCCAAAGGCTTTGAGCACTGCGTACAGGTACCCGTGGTCCATCCGATCAAATGCCTTTTCCTGATCCAGGAAGAGGAGGCCCGTTTCTATCCCGTGTGCCGTCGCCAATTCCACCACGTCCCGTACCACGGCTATGTTGTCGTGGATGGAGCGTCCCGGAACGCAGTATGTCTGGTCAGATTGTACCACATTCCCGGCCGTGCTCTTCAGCCGGTTGACCAGCGCCCTGGCCACTATTTTGTAGTCCGTGCAGAGGACGGACACCGGCCGCCAGTTGGCGATGCAGCCGAGGTCCCCCTTCTTGGGCAGCAGCGTCACCACTGCCCTCCTGCTGCTGTGCGGCATCTCTCCCGCCGCTAGGCTCGCGTTCAGGACCTCGCTCAGGGAGGGCCCGAGTTCGCTCCAGAAGACCTTAAAGAACTCGGCCGGCAGGCCGTCGATCCCCGGCGCCTTCCCCGCGGCGAGGCCCCTCACTGCCACCTCCAGCTCCCGGAGGGTGAGCGCTCCCTCCAGCTGCTCCCTCGCGGGGGGGGGTCAGTGTGGGGACGCCCTCCAGCAGTTCGTTCAGGGCTTCCCCTTGGACGCCCTCCGCGGTGGTCAGCGCCCCAAAGAAGCCCTGGACTACTACCCCTGCGATGCCCGCGTCGCTGGTGTGAGTCTCTCCGCCGGGGGCCTGTAACCTGGAGATGACGTTCCTGGTACTCGGCCGTCCCCCTTGCCTGAAGAAGAGTCTTGTCGGCGCGTCCATCTGGACGAGATGCTGCATTCTCTGCTTTACGAAAGCCTCATAGGCCGCCTGGTCCGATACTGCCCTGAGCAGCCGCTGCTGCTCCAGGAGTGCGTGGTGGGTTGCCCTGGCCTGGGGCCAGCCCAGCTCCGCCTCCAGCGCCAGCAGCTCGTTCCGCAGTCGGTCCTCCTCCTCCCGCCCGACCGCCGCGTGCTGGCTCGCGAAACGCCGGCACAGCGTCGCCACCTGGGCCTTCCCATTATCCCACCATTGTAGGGGGGACTCAAAGGCCCCCCTGCGCGTTTCCCACTCCCTCCAGAGGGCCCTGAAGGCCGCCTGGAAGTCAGCGTTCTCCAGTAGACGCAGGTCGAGTCGCCAGTACGGGCTGCGCCGCTCAACCAGGGGGGGGGTGCAGCCGTGCGGTGACCATGTGGTGGTCAGAGAAACCCGTCGGGACCACCCGACTCTCGCCGAGCAGGTTGGCCCCGTCCGGGCTGATGTAGAGTCGGTCGAGCCTCGCGAGGCTGATCCGCCCCTGAGCGCCGCACCTGCACCACGTGTATTGGCGCTGCGCGGGATGTTGGAGGCGCCACGCGTCAATTAACCGCTGTCTGTTCACAATTTCGGCCAGTGCCCTCGCGGCCTCCGGGTGGGGTTCAACGCCGTTACGGTCGAGGGCCGGGTTTAGGGTGCAGTTAAAATCCCCGCCCACGACGGTGATCACCCCGTCCGCGGCGGCCTCCCCCAGTGCGTCCCGCAGTGCGCCCGTGAAGAACGACTCCCTGTCACGGCTCGCGCTCGGCGCGTACGCATTGACGAGCCTCAGCCTGGTGCCGGCGAGCGCGATGTCCGCCGTGACCAGGTGTCCTCTCACCGCTTCCGTAAAGGTCACGCTGTCCGGGTTCAACTTCGGGCTGCAGACTATCGCGACCCCCGCCCTGCCCGCCTCCCCGTGACTAAAAAACGTCCGGCCTCCCAAACGGTGCTGCCGTTGGGCCAGCAGCGCGGGGTCGAGATGGGTCTCCTGCAGCAGAGCCACGTCCACTTTCGTGTCTTGCAGGAACTGACACACGCGTCGCCACCGTGCATCGCTGCGGGCGCTGTTACAATTTAAGGTCGCGACACAGATACCCGTTGCCTTGGCGGTGGTTGTCGTGGCAGGCATCCGGTGTTCACTCCGGGATAGGGGGGAGGGGGGGGTACTGCTTTTTCAGCTGCCGTAGCATCACCCTCAGGCGGAAGACCTCCCTAGAGGTGTGACCGCACACCCGCGGCGCCTGGCAGACGCCCTGCGCCACCTTCATGAATTGCTTCACGTCCGGGAAGGTGTCCTCAACTTTAAACCCCCGTTTCCCAAACTTGGCCTGTAGGAAGCGGCGTATCGCGGCAGGGGTGTACTCCGTCGCCCCCTCGACCTCCCCGCGAACCCGCTCGCTGCCGTCGGCAACTTCGTCTCCGTCGCCGTCACCGTCGGTCCCCATTCGCTCCTTGCCGTCCGCGTCCTCGCGCGCGTCGCGGTCCTCAGCGGTCGCCCCGCTCCCCGGCTCGGGCTCGCCCGCTCCCCCCGCCTCCCGGCGGTCACGCGGCTCGCCCCTGCCTTTAACGCCGGCGAGCGCCGCCCGTTTGGGCCGTTCGCCCTCGCGCGTCGCCGCCGCGGGGCCGGCTCTGGCTCTGCGCTTCCGCGACACGACCAGGGTGTAGCCGTCCCCTTCCCCCTCCGGTGCCGCCTCCATGGGTTCGCCTCCGGAGTCGGCTTGGTCGGGCGCGTGCTGCTCCTGCTGCTGCTGCGTCTGCTCCTGCTGCTGCTGCTGCTGCTCCTGCTGCTGCTGTGGCTGCTCCTGCTGCTGCTGCGGCTGCTGCTGCGTCTGCTGCTGCTGCTCCTGCTGCTGCTGCTCCTGCTGCTGCTGCTGCTCCTGCTGCTCCTGCTGCTGCTGCGGCTGCTGCTGCGGCTGCTGTTGCTCCTGCTGCTGCTGCTGCTCCTGCTGCTCCTGCCGCTCCTGCTGCTGCTGCTACCGCTGCTGCTGCTGCCGCTGCTGCCGCTGCTGCAGCTGCGGGTGCTGCTGCTGCCGCTGCTGCAGCTGCGGGTGCTGCTGCTGCCGCTGCTGCAGCTGTTGTTGCTGCTGCTGCTGTCGCGGTGCCTGCTGCCGCGGGCGCTCTGCGCCCGCGGCCGCGGGTGGCGCGGCGGCAGCGTCCTCGTTTTTCTTGTCCGTGCAGTGCCTCCGGGTGTGGCCGGTAGCCCCACACCCGAAGCACCGAAGTGCAGCTGTCGAGGCGTACACAGTATAGACGCACCCATCGATTGTGTATTTAAGGGTAACGTCCAGTTCTGTGTTGCCTCCCGTTAAGACCATGAACGTTTGGCGCTGGAGCGACATCACATGCGCCAACCTGGGGTCCCTCGTCCGTAGAGGGAGCATGGCGATCCTAGACACCGCCGTCCCGAAGCGCTGCAGATCCTTGCGCAGGACTTCGCTGCTCAGGAACGGCGGCGCTCCCGAGAGCACCACGCGGACGGCGGGCGTGGAGAGCGGCGTGCACGGCAGGAACAGGTCCCCGACAGTGAGCCCCGTCTCCACGAGGCTCGCCACCATCGCCTCCTCCGCCACGTAGATGGTGACGCCGCGGTTTTGGCGCTGGGCGGCGAGGACGTTGGCGTGGCCCACGCCCGTCGCCACCGCGGCGGCGACGGCGTCGACGGCGACCTCCGTCGGCGGAAAAACGACGACCCCATTCCGCCTCGTGAGGCTCTCCAACCTGGTGTGCTGTGCCATGATGATAGGCGGCCACAGCTCACCTGCGCGCGCGTCGTTGCTGTTGCTGCTGCTGCTAACTTGTGTGCAACTCCTGGGTCGATCGAGGCGGATTTTCGCTCGAGTTTCACCGTGAGTAAAAATAAAAAATAAAAGGGACTAAGGGAAAATAAAATAAAAATAAAAAGGCCAAATGAAAGTGTGTATATTAAAAAAGCGATACGGTCTATGTGTCTCTGTGTGATGAGTCTGTGCGTCTCTGTGTGGTGAGTCTGTGGGTCTCTGTGTGGTGAGTCTATGGATCTCTTTGTGGTGAGTCTGTGGGTGTCTGTGTGGTGAGTCTGTGGGCCTCTGTGTGGTGAGTCTGTAGGTCTCTGTGTGGTGAGACTGGGTCTCTGTGGGGTGAGACTGGGTCTCTGTGGGGTGAGTCTGTGGGTCTCTGTGTGGTGAGTCTGTCGGTCTCTGTGTGGTGAGTCTGTGGGACTCTGTGTGGTGAGTCCTTGGGTCTCTGTGTGGTGACTCTGTGGGTCTCTGTGTGATGAGTCTATGGGTCTCTGTGTGGTGAGTCTGTGGGTCTCTGTGTGGTGAGTCTGTGGGTCTCTGTGTGGTGAGTCTGTGAGTTTCTGTGGTGAGTCAGTGGGTCTCCGTGTGGTGAGTCTGTGAGTCTCTGTGTGGTGAGTCTATGGATCTCTTTGTGGTGAGTCTGTGGGTGTCTGTGTGGTGAGTCTGTGGGTCTCTGTGTGGTGAGACTGTGGGTCTCTGTGGGGTGAGTCTGTGGGTCTCTGTGTGGTGAGTGTAGGTCTCTGTGTGGTGAGACTGTGGGTCTCTGTGTGGTGAGTCTGTGGGTCTCTGTGTGGTGAGTCTATGGGTCCCTGTGTGGTGGGTCTCTGTGGTGAGTCAGTGGGTCTCTGTGTGGTGAGTCTATGGGTCTCTTTGTGATGAGTCTATGTGTCTCTGTGTGATGAGTCTGTGGGTCTCTGTGTGGTGAGTCTATGGGTCTCTGTGTGATGAGTCTATTTGTCTCTGTGTGATGAGTCTGTGGGTCTCTGTGTGGTGAGTCTGTGGGTCTCTGTGTGGTGAGTCTGTGGGTTTCTGTGGTGAGTCAGTGGGTCTCCGTGTGGTGAGTCTGTGGGTCTATGGATCTCTTTGTGGTGAGTCTGTGGGTCTCTGTGTGATGAATCTGTGGGTCTCTGTGTGGTGAGTCTGTAGGTCTCTGTGTGATGAGTCTATGGGTCTCTGTGTGGTGAGTCTGTGGGTCTCTGTGTGGTGAGTCTGTGGGTCTCTGTTTGGTGAGTCTGTGGGTCTCTGTGTGGTGAATCTGTGGGTCTCTGTGTGGTGAGTCTGTGGGTCTCTGTGTGGTGAGTCTGTGGGTCTCTGTGTGGTGAGTCTGTGGGTCTCTGTGTGGTGCGTCTGTGGGTCTCTGTGTGGTGAGTCTGTGGGTCTCTGTGTGGTGAGTCTGTGGGTCTCTGTGTGATGAGTCTATGGGTCTCTGTGTGGTGAGTCTGTGGGTCTCTGTGTGGTGAGTCTGTGGGTGTCTGTGTGGTGAGTCTGTGGGTCTCTGTGTGCTGAGTCTGTGGGTCTCTGTGTGGTGAGTCTGTGGGTCTCTGTGTGGTGAGTCTGTGCGTCTCTGTGTGGTGAGTCTGTGGGTCTCTGTGTGGTGAGTCTGTGGGTACTCTTTGGTTCTATTGGGTAAAGTCAAGTAGGTAAAAAAATAAAATAACAAAAATCACGACGTTTCGGCCATAACACAAGCGGCCTTCATCAGGTGAAGGGACGAGACTGTCTGGAGGACAGCACTGGAGTGAAAAAAGCCACGCTCAGATCACGACCTTTAAGCTGTGTGAGAAGAAACAAAGCACCTTGACAAAGGAATTAGCATATAATTTAGCATTAAAATGGCTGAGTGATTAGCTTGTGACTGGTCACAGAAATTGCTATGTTAAAGTTAAAGCATACACATCCGCAACGGCACCCCTTGACAAAGGAATTAGCATAGAATTTAGCATTGCAATAGCTGAGTGATTAGCTTGTAACTGGTCGCAGAAATAGCTATGTTAAAGTCAGAGCATATACATTCACCGAGGCACCTAGTACAAATCAAACAGGAGAATTAAGCAACCATTGGAAAGATCTAAATCGAACAAAACATTAAACTAATTTCAATGGTACAGTATATTTTTCAAGTAGTAGTACCCCAAACTTTCGCAGCTCTTATAAATTCCCTTTTCACACCATCAATATGTAATCTCCCCCCCCCCCCCGCGCCAAACGGCAAGTCCACCGGCACGTACACCACCTCTTTTCTATAATCGGCCAATCAAATGCTAATGTTTATGCTAATTTCTTTGTCAGGACACCTTGTTTGCTCGCACACAGCTTAAAGGTCCGCGGTCTGAGCGTGGTTGTGTTTCGCTAAATTCTCCTGTTTGATTTGTACTAGGTGCCTCGGTGAATGTATATGCTCTGACTTTAACATAGCTATTTCTGTGACCAGTTACAAGCTAATCACTCAGCTATTTCAATGCTAAATTCTATGCTAATTCCTTTGTCAAGGGGTGCCTTTGCGGATGTGTATGCTTTAACATAGCCATTTCTGTGACCAGTCACAAGCTAATCACTCAGCCATTTCAATGCAAAATTACATGATAATTCCTTTGTCAAGGCGCTTTGTTTCTTCTCACACAGCTTAAAGGTCGTGATCTGAGCGTGGCTTTTTTCACTCCAGCGCTGTCCTCCAAACAGTCTCGTCCCTTCACCTGATGAAGGCCGCTTGTGTTGTGGCCGAATCGTTATTTTTGTTTTTTTTATATTTTACCTATGTGACTTTACCCAATAGAACCAAAGAGTATGGATCCTTGCAGTCACGAAAGCTTTAAATCTAGAATCTGTGGGTCTCTGTGTGGTGAGTCTGTGGGTCTGTGTGGTGAGTCTGTGGGTCTCTATGTGGTGAGTCTGTGGGTGTCTGTGTGGTGAGTCTGTGGGTCTCTGTGTGGTGAGTCTGTGGGTCTCTGTGTGGTGAGCCTGTGGGTCTCTGTGTGGTGAGTCTGTCGGTCTCTGTGTGGTGAGTCTGTGGGTCTCTGTGTGGTGAGTCTGTGGGTCTCTGTGTGGTGAGTCTGTGCGTCTCTGTGTGGTGAGTCTGTGGGTCTCTGTGTGGTGAGTCTGTGGGTCTCTGTGTGGTGAGTCTGTGGGTCTCTGTCTGGTGAGTCTGTGGGTCTCTGTGTGGTGAATCTGTGGGTCTCTCTGTGGTGAGTCTGTGGGTCTCTGTGTGGTGAGTCTGTGGGTCTCTGGTGAGTCTGTGGGTCTCTGTGTGGTGAATCTGTGGATCTGTGTGTTGTGAGTCTGTGGGTCTCTGTGTGCTGAGTCTGTGGGTCTCTGTCTGGTGAGTGTGTGGGCAGTGGTGGTGCAGTGGTTAGCGCACTGTGTGTGGGGAGCGGTGGTGCAGTGGTTAGCGCACTGTGTGTGTGTGGGGAGCGGTGGTGCAGTGGTTAGCACACTGTGTGTGTAGAGGCTACACCGGGGATCTTTGTCTGTGTATAGGTGCTGCTACTCACTACTAACAGCACTTGTCCCTACAGCCTGCTAGAGGCTACACGGGGGATCTTTGTCCGTGTATAGGTGCTGCTACTCGCAAATAGCTCTTGCCTCTACAGCCTGCTAGAGGCTACACGGGGGATCTTTGTCTGCGTGTAGTTGCTGCTACTCGCTATTACTAACACCACTTGTCCCTACAGCCTGCTAGAGGCTACATGGGGGATCTTTGTCTGTATGTAGGTGCTGCTACTCACTACTAACAGCACTTGTCCCTTCAGCCTGCTAGAGGCTACATGGGGGATCTTTTTCTGTGTGTAGGTGCTGCTACTTGCTACTAACGGCACTTGGCCCTACAGCCTGCTAGAGGCTACACGGGGGATCTTTGTCTTGTTTGTGCAGTCCCTTGGCTTACCGTTGTTGATTGTCGTCGGTGGCTTGAAGAAGAAAATAAAAACATGAGTTTATACGTTTAAAGACGATTTTATTTGAACACAAAACGTTTTGGCTACAGATCAACAAGCGACACCCCCTCTGAGAGAGACTCGGAGAGAGAGAGACTCAGACACAGGGCTCGAACCCAGGCACTACGAGATCAGTGGCACGCTGCCACCCCCACCGTGGATTCCTTCACTTGCGCTCGATCCTGGTGCTGACCGACGTCTTGCCGCCTCCTCCTCCACCACCTCGTCGCCCAGGTCTTGGCTGAGCGGGGTTCTTGCTTCGAGGAGGTGGTGGCGGCGGCGGCGGAGGCATCGATGAATCCGTTGAGTCGTCGCTGCTGCGGTCTTCCTGCTCCTCCTACGTGTAACGAGGTTGTGCTGTGGGCGACAGAGAAGAGGTGAAGGTGGTGGTGGTGGAGGCAGAAGAGGTGGCGGTGTAGGAGGCCGCTATGAACCACACAGCGTGACACGGCCACCGTGAGCCCGGCCATTACGAACCTCGGCCGTGATTAACCCGACCACTATGAACCCGGCCGTTACGAACCCGGGCATTGGGAACCACACAGCGTGACCCGGGGGCTTTGTGAACCCAACCGCTGTATGAGGAAATGAGAGGTTTTTGACCCCTTCCTGGCAATAAAACAACGGGACTCCGCACTAAGGCCCTTTGCAGGGGAATCGTGACTAACCACACGCACGACGCTTGTGGTGGACATGGAAGCAAAAACACGCTCCGTATTTTTATTAATGACAGTAACTTGATTCCTTGTAGTGAAACGGTTTATATTTGCCGTTTGAACACCTGCTGTTTTATTGCCAGAAAGGGTATGAAGCACCTTTTTCCATACTTTTGTAGTGTTGTAAGGACGAGCAGACTTCTTTAGGAGGCACACTGTTTATTGTATTATTTCCTTATACAACGCTTAACACACAGAGGGATATTCGGTCCCCTCACCCGATACCCTAGGGAGGTACAGCCTCCGGACCTGGCGGGACTCACACGTCTACCGCTAACCTCCTTGATACCTAAGGAGGTACAACCTCCGGACTTGGCGGGACTCACACGTCTACCGCTATCCTAGTCCTCCGGCTAGGACCTAGGGGAGGCTATCTGACCCACCGCTGGCCCGGTGGGTCCTGACCACTGGGTATGCCGAGCCTTAGCCCTTAGAAGGGCTGGGAGGCTGGTCCAGGGTCCTAGCTAGGCTTCAGCCCAGTCTTCTGTCTTCGTGCAGGGAGAGAACTCACGAGGTCCGTTGGGTCACCCGTCTTATACCCCTTCGTGGCCAGGCAGAACCAATCACACATTCCCACGTGGAACTGTCTGATTGGTTCGCCCCAAAACCCTGGCCACGATCCGTTTCACCTCGACTGACCCCAACCGTTGTACCCAGGGGTAATGCTGCACCGCCCTGGTGGCAACGCAGGTTACGCAACAGCGCGCAGTTAACACCTCTACATCACCCCCTCCTTCGGAAGCTCCAGCCGTCCCGGCTGCAACAATGGGAAACTTCCGAAATTACCAATGGTAGAAGAATTGTGAGTGTGCCTCACGAACAACAAGAACAATTAAACCCCTATAAATACCCCCCTTAACAACATAACGTATGTACAAGGCACTAGACATGCCAAAAAAACATTATTACAACCGGCGAGATTTCGCGCGCGTGCGTTTCGCGGGGCCATCGTAGGGGATGGCAGGCTTTGTCGGCGGCACAAGGGAAGGAGGAGGATGAGCCAGAGCATCCGGTGGGCCTTTAGGCATCTCCACGGGGACACCTGCTGCTCCACGGTCCATTGAGGCCGAACGTGGCCTGCATGGAGCCGTCACTCCCGCGTCATCTGCAGGAGGAATGACACGCCTGCGCTGTGGGTTAGGCACCAACGGGGCAACATCCGGCTCGTCGGACGCGTCGCACACTCGGCCCCCATGTCGTGTGTGTTGTGGAGGGACGCGTGGCGTGACGAAGGGTTTTAACCGAGAGGGGTGAACGCACCAGCGACGCCGTCCCCAGCTAATTTTAACACATTGGGGACGCAGGACTTCCACTACCTCAACCGGGCCTCGCCATGGTCTGAGGAGTTTGGCCGACGTGGACACCGGCACCTGGGGGCAGTGGAGCCATGCCCTGTCTCCCGGTGCCCACCGATGCGTGTACGACCGAGGGTCCCGCAGTCGCAAATTCGCCCGTTGGCGGGAAGCCGAATTTTCAATGGCGGCCTCCCGTGCCTCGGCCAACTTACGGAGGTTGAATCGCAAGTGGTCAACGAGCTTTGACTTTTGCGGTGGCTGTTCGATTTCCAGCCGAACGTCGGCGGGAGGAAAGGCATCCCTGCCGTACATTAGAAAGAACGGGGAAAATCCCGTCGCCGCGTGAGGTGCCATACGGTATGCGGCGAGGACCCCCGGAACCTGCAAGTCCCAATCGAGGTGGGATTCATCGACCTGATGGCATAACATAGCGGTGAGAGTTCTATGAAGGCGCTCCACCATGCCGTCGGTCTGGGGATGGTAGGGCGAAGTGCGCACTTTCTTAGTGCCCAACAGGCGGCACACATCAGTCAGCAAGGCTCCTGAAAAATTTCTTCCCTGATCGGTCAGCAACCGTTCTGGTGCGCCCTTGTCCAGGACGTAGCCTTGAACAAAGGCGTCCACAACGGCCGCCGCCGACTGGTTGGGGAGGGCCCAGGCCATAGGCCACCGTGTAAAATACTCTACCCCAACCAGAAGGTACTTATTACCCCGTGGCGTAGTAGGAAAAGGGCCCAAAATATCGAGAGCCACCAACTCATTTATACGAGAGACCGAAATGGGTTGCAGGGGTGGGCATGCCGGTTTAGCCGGCGGTTTACGTTGCGCACAATGGGTGCATCCCAGCAAAATGTCAGTGACGTCGCGCAGCATGCCCGGCCAGAAAAATTGCAACCGCAACAACCCAATGGTCTTATGAACACCCAGGTGCAATAAACGCTCATGCGCCGCCCATACGGCCTTGCATCGCAAGGCGGATGGCACAACGATTTTATGTTGACACGAGTCAGCATCCCAATGCATCAACAAGCCGCGCTTCATGACAAATGAATTAAATTTGCCCTGTCTTGGAACCGCATTATTCGCGTGGCGACGCAACCTCAATAACGACATGTCCTCGCCCTGGTGCCGACCCCATTCGGCCAAAGTTAGCCCCAGCAAATCGTCACTGGCCATTGGATCTGCATGATCCAACATCGGCGCTGAGGCGGCGGGAAGTGCGGCTGACACCGTTGTGAGAGGCGCGACCTGCGCAGGCAGTGGCGGCTTACAACGGCCCGAGCCCAAAAAACACGCACATTTTTGAGCCGGCGGAAGGCGAGACAACGCATCGGCATTCGTGTGTTGTGCACCCCTACGGTAAGTGACATTGAAATCGTAGTCCTGAAGGACTTCGAGCCACCGAGAAAGCTGCCCGGACGGTTGGTCAACCCGCAGAGCGTACTGTAAAGCCGAATGATCAGATCGCACGGTAAAATGCTGACCATACAGGTACGGCCTGTATTGCTGAATAAAAAAAACAATGGCCAGCAGCTCACGTCTGGTCACACAGTATCTTTGTTCAGCAAGAGACAAGACTCTGCTACCATAGGCAACAACCCTTTCAATGCCATCAACTTTTTGGGACAGAACACCCCCAATCCCCGTATTGCTAGCGTCGGTGTCCAACACGAATGGCACGGAAAAATCGGGGTACGCAAGGGACGGTGCCGTCACGAGCGCGTTCCGCAAGGAGTCGAACGCAGCCTGTTCTACGTCCCCCCAATGAAACGCCACCCCTTTTGACGTAAGGGCGTGGAGCGGCTTGGCAATCGTCGCGAAGCCAGCAACAAACCGCCGGTAGTACGACGCAAAACCAATAAAACTACGAACATCGCCCGCAGATGTAGGGGTCGGCCAATGTTGAACACATTTGGTTTTTTCAGGGTCGGTAGAGATGCCCGAGCGGCTAACTATGTGGCCCAGATAGCGCACAGACTCACGCAGAAGGTGACACTTCTGCGGCTTGAATTTCAAGTTAGCGGCCCGAATTTTCAAGAAGACAGCACGCAACCGTTCGATGTGTTCGCCGAACGTGCGGCTAAAGACGATGACATCGTCAAGATAAATGAGACATGAGTCCCACTGGAGCCCAGCGAGGACCAGCTCCATGAGCCTCTGGAACGTCGCTGGGGCCGAGTGGAGACCCATGGCCAATCTATTAAACTCGAAAAGGCCCTGTGGTGTCCGAAAAGCAGTCTTAGGTTTTGACGATTCGTCGAGGGGGAGTTGCCAAAACCCCGACAGAAGGTCCAAGGTGGAGAAATAGTGCGCCCCTGCCAGGGCATCCAATGACTCGTCCATACGAGGGAGAGGGTAGGCGTCCGCTACCGAGATTTTATTTAGGCGCCGAAAATCAACGCAAAAACGGAGACTGCCATCGTGCTTTTTGACCAGCACTATTGGAGCACCCCAGGGACTAGTGGAGGGAGAAATTATATCGGCCTTCAGCATGTCATCCACAGCCGATTTAACATGCTGTTTCTCCGCCGGGCTAAGCCGAAACGGGTTTTGTCGAATCGGGGCAGCGTCACCAGTATCAATGTGGTGACGCAGCAGCTTGGTGCAGCCAATATCAAATTTAGATTTACTAAAGACATCGGAAAATTCTCGCAGAAGAGCGCGCAATTGAAATCGCTGCGAATGAGACAGATCACCCGTGTCTTTGCAGAGCGCGTCCAACCATCTCTCATCCGATTCGGAAGGAGGTAGGACCTGCGGCGTGGCATGCACGTGTCCCGCGACTCCGGTCCCCAACGGCACCGGGGTCGCGTGAGCGAGCACAGTTCCTTGCGGAATGACGGTTGTGGACAATCCGACATTCAAAACCTGCAAGAACGGCTCCCTGTCGGCTGCTACGAGGGTCTGTGCAGCCACCAAATCTAACCCCTTAGCAGCTGCGTTTGAAGGCCCCAGCAAAATGCCATGTGCCGAGGCCTCCGGGGCTAGCGGTTTTTTAAGTTGCAAGGGCACGAGCATTTGTGTCCCTGGTGGAATGCGGACTGTGCTCGCAACAAACGCCTGCACCGAGGCACTAGCCATGCGTGGATGTGAGGGTGTGGGCAAGAACGCCATCCGTCGACCCGACGGGAGTTCGATGCAGCCTTGATCTACAAGGATCTTAATAGGCATTTTCGCGAGAAAATCAGTGCCTAACAAACACGGCACGGCGAGGGAAGAAGAGACCAAAATAGGCCCTGCCAATTTAATGTCTCCAATCGAAATTTGCGCCCGAATTTGCCCAATAATGCCAAGTGAACTGCCATTAGCGGCGAAACACGGGATAGAAACCCGTTCCAAGGGGCGGAATCGTACGGGCAGTATATTGTAAATCAGATCCGAAATGATCGTAGCCGACGCACCAGTATCGACCAACACGCGAAATTCCACACCCTCGATTGATCCGACAACCACGGACGAACCTGCCGTCGCCGCGACTACCCTATGGGCCAACTCAGACCACTGCCCAGGTTTGAGTGGCCGCGAACAAACGCCAGAATACCCCCCATCACACGCCGAATCGCGAGCCCTTCTTATGGTGCGTTGCAGTGTGTATGGTGTGAATGAGGGCCGAGCGTGAGAGGCGTCGCGACTTGCCTGGTTTTGCCGCGATGCCGTGGACGTCCTGTAGTCCTGGCCCCGGGATGCGGAGGGGCGTCGTCGAGGCGCACGGCAGTCAGAGGAGATGTGGCCTCGTCGGCCACAGTTGAAGCATGTCAAGTCGCCGCGTGGAGCAGGCCGTCCCCGCTGCTGGTCGTTGCGGCGACCAGCGTGGTCGGACGATCGCCGGCCCGTTGACCTGGTCGCCATGAAGGCCCGGTCGGGGGAGAACTCGGCGTCCCTGCTGGCAGGCTCCGACGTCGAAGCCGAGGCGGCGATGGTCGATTCCGTGTGGAGCAGCAGATGTGCGTGGATGCACCGAGCGGCTCGTAGCGAGCACATACTGTCGTCGTCCACCGCTTGGATGACGATGCGCAGCTCGCGCGCCAGCTCCAGCATCTTCTGGAGAACGATGGCATCGATGGTCTCGTCGTCCATGCGAGGGTAACCCGCTCTTGCCATCGCCAGTAGAGCGGTCCGGAATGCCAACGGAGACTCTTTAGGGCGGCGTCGCCTGTCGTAAAATCGGCTGCGGACGTCGGATGGAGGCCCGTACACGTCGGACATCCGTCGGAGGGCCGATTGAAGAGTTGCCCTTTGTTGCCTGGGGATGGTGAGGAGCGAGGCGAGAGCGTCGTCATCCAAAGTGGCCGGTAGTGCTCGGAGCGCCTGTGCGTCCGACCAGCCCACCATCTCTTGGTGGCTCAGGAAGCGACGCTGGAACGCCGCCCAGTCGCCCCCTTCAGATGTGAATTCTCGGAAGATGGGCAGGCGTTGTTGGAGGGCGGACGTCGTCTCCCCCTCAGCTTGTACCGTCTCGAGCCGGAGATCGGCGATTTCCCGGCCGATAGAGTCTACTGTACCGTGTCGGTACAGTGATGACGCGGCGTCCGCTGAGGAACTTGAATCCGCAGCGTCGCGTGCTGATGATGTTGCGGGTTGTGATTGGTCCCCCGCGTTCCCAGGATGCCCCTGGCTTCCACTTCCGGCGGAATCACGTGGTTCCCCGGCGGGAAAATCAAAATGTCTGCCCCGGCCGATGGCAGGAACGTCCGCCGGCGGCTGACTCGGCCCGCCCGCAACCTCCAAGTTGATCTCTTCGAGAATGGAGGCCGCGGCGTGTAGGAGTTGAGCGAGACGGCCGTGTGCTGCCCTGAGTCCGTCCCCCATGGCAGGGGGAGCAACCGGCTGCTCAACCGGTGGCTGGGCGGCCGTCAACACGGCAGCGTTTTCAGCGGAGCTGGCGGTGCTTGGAGGTGAGACAGCGTTATCTTCGTTCTGGCTCCGCGCGTGGGCTGAACTTCTGGTTTCCATTTCCAACCACTTCTGACTCCAGTTGTAGTGTTGTAAGGACGAGCAGACTTCTTTAGGAGGCACACTGTTTATTGTATTATTTCCTTATACAACGCTTAACACACAGAGGGATATTCGGTCCCCTCACCCGATACCCTAGGGAGGTACAGCCTCCGGACCTGGCGGGACTCACACGTCTACCGCTAACCTCCTTGATACCTAAGGAGGTACAACCTCCGGACTTGGCGGGACTCACACGTCTACCGCTATCCTAGTCCTCCGGCTAGGACCTAGGGGAGGCTATCTGACCCACCGCTGGCCCGGTGGGTCCTGACCACTGGGTATGCCGAGCCTTAGCCCTTAGAAGGGCTGGGAGGCTGGTCCAGGGTCCTAGCTAGGCTTCAGCCCAGTCTTCTGTCTTCGTGCAGGGAGAGAACTCACGAGGTCCGTTGGGTCACCCGTCTTATACCCCTTCGTGGCCAGGCAGAACCAATCACACATTCCCACGTGGAACTGTCTGATTGGTTCGCCCCAAAACCCTGGCCACGATCCGTTTCACCTCGACTGACCCCAACCGTTGTACCCAGGGGTAATGCTGCACCGCCCTGGTGGCAACGCAGGTTACACAACAGCGCGCAGTTAACACCTCTACACTTTTGTAATGACAGGGGAGTCAGCTGTGAGTGAAGGGACCGGTGGCCACGGGAGGTAATGACAGGGGGAGTCAGCTGTGAGTGTGAAGGGACCGGTGGCCACGGGAGGTAATGACAGGGGGAGTCAGCTGTGAGTGCGAAGGGACCGGTGGCCACGGGAGGTAATGACAGGGGGAGTCAGCTGTGAGTGTGAAGGGACCGGTGGCCACAGGCGGTAATGACAGGGGGAGTCAGCTGTGAGTGTGAAGGGACCGGTGGCCATGGGAGGTAATGACAGGGGGAGTCAGCTGTGAGTGTGAAGGGACCGGTGGCCACGGGAGGTAATGACAGGGGGAGTCAGCTGTGGGTGTGAAGGGACCGGTGGCCACGGGAGGTAATGACAGGGGGAGTCAGCTGCGAGTGTGAAGGGACCGGTGGCCACGGGAGGTAATGACAGGGGGAGTCAACTGTGAGTGAAGGGACCGGTGGCCACGGGAGGTAATGACAGGGGGAGTCAGCTGTGAGTGTGAAGGGACTGGTGGCCACGGGAGGTAATGACAGGGGGAGTCAGCTGTGAGTGTGAAGGGACCGGTGGCCACGGGAGGTAATGACAGGGGGAGTCAGCTGTGAGTGTGAAGGGACCGGTGGCCACGGGATATAATGACAGGGGGAGTCAGCTGTGAGTGTGAAGGGACCGGTGGCCACGGGAGGTAATGACAGGGGGAGTCAGCTGTGAGTGAAGGGACCGCTGGCCACGGGAGGTAATGACAGGGGGAGTCAGCTGTGAGTGTGAAGGGACCGGTGGCCACGGGAGGTAATGACAGGGGGAGTCAGCTGTGAGTGTGAAGGGACTGGTGGCCACGGGAGGTAATGACAGGGGGAGTCAGCTGTGAGTGTGAAGGGACCGGTGGCCACGGGAGGTAATGACAGGGGGAGTCAGCTGTGAGTTTGAAGGGACTGGTGGCCACGGGAGGAAATGACAGGGGGAGTCAGCTGTGAGTGTGAAGGGACCGGTGGCCACAGGAGGAAATGACAGGGGGAGTCAGCTGTGAGTGTGAGTGGACCAGTGGCCACGGGAGGTAATGACAGGCGGAGTCAGCTGTGTGAGTGGACCAGTGGCCACGGGAGGTAATGACAGGGGGAGTCAGCTGTGAGTGAAGGGACCGGTGGCCACGGGAGGTAATGACAGGGGGAGTCAGCTGTGAGTGTGAAGGGACCGGTGGCCACGGGAGGTAATGACAGGGGGAGTCAGCTGTGAGTGAAGGGACCGGTGGCCACGGGAGGTAATGACAGGGGGAGTCAGCTGTGAGTGAAGGGACCGGTGGCCACGGGAGGTAATGACAGGGGGAGTCAGCTGTGAGTGTGAAGGGACCGGTGGCCATGAGAGGTAATGACAAGGGGAGTCAGCTGTGAGTGTGAAGGGACCGGTGGCCACGGGAGGTAATGACAGGGGAGTCAGCTGTGAGTGTGAAGGGACCGGTGGCCACGGGAGGTAATGACAGGGGGAGTCAGCTGTGAGTGTGAAGGGACCGGTGGCCACGGGAGGTAATGACAGGGGGAGTCAGCTGTTAGTGTGAAGGGACCGGTGGCCATGGGAGGAAATGACAGGGGGAGTCAGCTGTGGGTGTGAAGAGACCGGTGGCCACTAAGGGTAATGACAGGGGGAGTCAGCTGTGAGTGCGAAGGGACCGGTGGCCACGGGAGGTAATGACAGGGGGAGTCAGCTGTGGGTTTGAAGGGACCGGTGGCCACGGGAATGTTCGCGATGTCAAGTGAACGGGTCTTCAATAAAGCGCCACATCGGAAGGAGTGTGTCAATGTCGTCGCTACACTTTCATGAGTGGCACGACTCATGAAAGTGTAGCGGGGCCGGAGGGGGTGGCCCCTCCCCCCGCGTCCTCAGCGGTGGGGTGTTCTCCAGGTCGCTGTCCCACTCCACCGCCGCGCGCCGTTGCCGAGGCTTGTGGGGGCGGGCACGGTGACCTGGCGGGAGGAGGGGGGGGGGGGCGATAGAGGGGAGCACTCAGCCACCCACTCAGCCACCCACCCACACTCACCCACTCACCCAACCACACACTCATCCACCCATCCACTCATCCACCCACCCACTCATCTACCAACTCAACCACTCATCCATCCACCCACACTCACCCACTCACCCAACCACCCACCCACACACTCATCCACCCATCCGCTCATCCACCCTCCCACCCACCCACTCATCCACCCATACGTTCATCCACCCACCCACTCATCTACCAACTCACCCACTCATCCATCCGCCCACACTCACCCACTCACCCAACCACCAACTTATCCACCCATCCGCTTATCCACCCACCCACCACACATTTCAGAAGTGTTAAATTTCGTGAGCTGCCGTTTTGTATGTGTAAGATGTGCGTGTTTGAGCTGTTGCTCTCGCTCTGGCCCCTCCCCCCCTCCAACCGTATTTCCTATTTAAGCTTCTGTTCATCCCTCCGGCTCCCCCCCCCCTCTCTCTGCCTCCCTGTCCGTCTTTCCTCCCTCCTTACCTCTTGGTAGACTTGTATATGTATTTCTACTGACCGTGTAACTCGTATTTTTCATTCTATGCTGGTATGTGCACTCCAAAGGTTGAACACGAAATTTAACACTCTTCCGAAATTCGTGGTCCCCCAGGAAGTGTCTGTGTTGTTGGCCTGACTGGATGTGCTTCACGTAATGTTTTTTCAGGTTTGTTGAATTCTCGTCTCTCATCTTTTTGTTGTATTTACCTCCATGATTTGTTCTTGACACCTGATGAAGATCGCTGCGTTGTGATCGAAACGTCGTGATTGTTTTTTGTTTTAATATAATTTTATTGTATTTCTACATACGTGACTTTACCGAAAAAAACAATGAGTAATTTTATGCAGTCACGAAAGCTTTAATACATTATTAGGGCTCAGATTTTCCCGCCGCCGCCTCCACTAGCCCCGACCCGGAAGCGAAAGTCGAAGCGTGGGATGGGGGTCAAGGGCCCAGAGGAAGAGCTCAGGGGTGGGCGTGGTCGCATCGTGTTACGTCACTCAATGGGGCGTGGTTGCAGGAGGCGTGGTCACATCGCTCACGTTGTTACGTCACTGGTGACGTCACTTCACCACGTGCTTCCTCAGAGTTCGAGACGGGTGCGAAGGAGGCTGCTTCTTAATCTTCCAGCTGCTTCATCTTCGTCTTTCGAGCATCTTCTGCGGAAGCCATTCGATTAAAAATCTTGACGAGGTGAGTTGTGTGGGTTCGTGGCGAGTGTGTGGGTCCATATTGTGGGTTTTTGGTGAGGATGTGGGTTCGTGTTGTGGGTTCTTGGTGAGAATGTGGGTCCGTGTTGTGGGTTCTTGGTGAGGATGTGGGTCCGTATTGAGGGTTCTTGGTGAGGATGTGGGTCCGTGTTGTGGGTTCTTGGTGAGGATGTGGGTCCGTGTTGTGGGTTCTTGGTGAGGATGTGGGTCCATGTCGTGGGTTCTTGGTGAGGATGTGGGTCCGTGTCGTGGGTTCTTGGTGAGGATGTGGGTCCGTGTCGTGGGTTCTTGGTGAGGATGTGGGTCCATGGTGAGGATGTGGGATCGTCGTGAAGATGTAGTTTCTTAGTAAGGATGTGTATCCCTGTGGCGAATTCGTAGTGAGGGTTCATGGTGAGCATGCGAGTTCGAGTTGTGAGTCCGTGGTGAGAATGTGGGTCCGTGTTGTGGGTTCTTAGCGAGTGTGTGGGTTCGTGGTGAGGATGGTGGGTTTCTGGTTGGGATGTGGGTTAGTGGTGAGGATGTGAGTCTGTAGTGACTCTCTCCACCGTCCCCCCCTTCACCGCTCTCCACACAGAGACCCTGGGGACTACTGCATGAGAGACAGTGGGATCTGAGAATCAACGTCATTGAGGTAGGCGTGGCCCCCTCCACTCGACTTACGAACACCCTCACTTACGAACACCACCTCACTTACGAACACCACCCTCACTTTCGAACATGATCCACTCTTACCAACACTCGCACTTACGGACACCACCCACACTTACGAACCAGCTTCCATGAAATATATATTTAACATCGACTTAAAACGCAAACTCGCACTTGCAAACCAGCGGAGCGATCCTCAGTGAGATGTAGTGAGTCGGCCTCGCGCTGGGAGTGTTTGCAATGCCTGTACACTACTCTGTGGTGCCACAGTGACGAGATGTTAATGACCTCACTTGGTATACAGGAGGTTGTCGGTTCGATCCCGACCCTGACGCCTACTATTTGAAGTCTGTGTGTGTAGAGGAGCCTACTTCACCTTTGTTTTTGTGTGTTTATATATGTTTATATGTATGTGTGTATGTGTGTGTTTACGAGGCAAAACAACCCCCTACCTCCTCTCTGTGCCGGACGGGCAACTCTGTCGTGGACAGTGCTGTGGAGGGAGGGCCAATTCCGATTGGCCCCTTCCCTCATGGCGTCTGTGACCACCACAGTGGCTAAACGGGGGCTCTGGACAGGTGCGAGGGGCTGGTAACCCCTCCACCTTCAAAAATTTACCAAGAAACCACAATTAAAAATGTAACTAATAAGCTTGTGCCGGAGGCCCCGGGAAGACAGGCGTCCATGACGTCTCCTGGCCAAACCCCAATTGGCCGAGCCAGGAGATTGAATCTCTACCCTCAGGGCTCCTCCAGAAACAACGAAATGCCACTTCGTGCGGCCATGTGGAATGTTCGAATGCTCACTGCGGAGGAGAGACTGCCACTCCTGTCGGGAGCTAGACCGGCACCACCTGGATCTCTGTGGCATTCAGGAGGTCCGGTGGACCGGTTCTGGCTCCTGCCACCATGAAGGGTGGACAGTCCTCTACTCGGGGCAGCAGACTGCCAAACAACAGGGTGTGGCTCTTCTTTTGAACAAAAGAATGAAGGGGGCGTGGGAGCGTGGCGGTGAGGTGTGAGAAGTTGTAAGCCCCAGGCTACTTTGGGCTCGACTTCCCATCAACTGGAGGCGAGGAGTGGTGGTCGTGGTTACTTATGCCACCACCGAAGACGAACATCCGTGGAGGGATGCAGGCAAAGCCGATGAGTCAGATGCCTTCTATGACCTCCTGTCACAGGTGCTGGCTAAAGTGGTCCCTCGGGATAGAGTCATCTTGTTGGGTGACTTCAATGCCCGAGTTGGTCATGACGCTGGCATCTGGTCTGGAGTGATTGGAGGGCATGGGCCAGATCAGCTTAATAACAACGGTAGGAGGCTGCTAGATTTTTGTGCAGCCCATGGGCTTGTAATTACCAACACGCTGTTACGGCATCGGGGCATCCACACAACATCATGGATGCATGCCGGGTCCAAGCAAGAACATCTACTGGACTACATAGTGATGGACCAGCGGATGCAAGCCCATGTTCTTGACACCAGGACCTACCGTGGAGCTGATCTGCCCTCTGACCATCGACTAGTCATCTGTAAGATGCGCCTGCCATTCTTCCACTCCGGTGGTGGGTGTACACCCAGGACCCCATTCCAACCTAAACTGGCCTGGTCTCAGGTGATGAAAGTTGCAAGCAAGAATTTCATCATCGCTTGCGGCTGGGGTTGGCATCGTCCCCCACTCCTCCTGATTTCGAGGGTATATGGGCGAGTCACGTAGAATGAGAATAAAATAATAAATTGATAAAATAATATAACACAATATTCTAACGACGCTTCGGCCACAACACAAGCGGCCTTCATCAGGTGAAGGGACGAGACTGTCAGGAGGACAGCGCTGGAGTGAAAAAGCCACGCTCAGATCGCGACCTTTAAGCTGTGTGAGAAGAAACAAAGCACCTTGACAAAGGAATTAGCATAGAATTTAGCATTGAAATGGCTGAGTGATTAGCTTGTAACTGGTCACAGAAATAGCTATGTTAAAGTCAGAGCATACACATTCACAGAGGCACCTAGTACAAATCAAACAGGAGAATTTAGCATTGAAATAACTAGGCGAATTGAGCATTGAAATAACTGAGTGATTAGCTTGTGACTGGTCACAGAAATGGCTATGTTGAAGTCAAGGCCTACACATCCGAGCTATTCACAGTAACTGGGTATACACTACAATATATAATGAATACTATATAGTGAACTAATAAAAAACTAAAATATAAATTACCTCAATGTTATCAATGAACTCTATATATTCTCCAATCAGCTAAGCTACCAACAATAAGTCGTTATATATCACAATGCTATATGGCGAAAAAATGGGTGGATTCTTACCCTCAACTTTAGCAACATGGATAGCTACGGGCCCCGTTCAGACGGACGAGTTCATCCATGGTCGGAACAGAGGAGGGGGAGAGAGACAGCTGCGAGGCACTGTTATACTCCATGTTGTAAACCATACCATTAACCGTGGTGTGAGAGGTATTAAGAGTCAATGCCAGCGAAAGAGCTGCGGTCTGAAAGTCATCGTAAAATACAATTAATTAAGTGTAAATTTTATTTCCTTATTTTATTTTATCAATTTATTATTTTATTCTCACTCTACGTGACTTGACCGAAAGAACCAAAGAAGATGAATCCTTGCAGTCACGAAAGCTTTAAATCGAAATATATGGGCAAGGTTTAGGACTGACTCATGCAGCTGCAATGGCTTTGGGTACACGGTCCAGACCTCCCCAGAGACCCTGGCTGACAGAGGTGTTCAAGATAGTAGAGAAAAAGTGACAGGCCCACTGTCATCGGCTACAGAATCCCACGTCAGAGAATGAGGAGCCTTACCGCAGCCTTCGCTCGGAAGTTTGGAGAGCCGTGAGGCGCTGCAAGGATGGGTGGTGGTCGCGGATTGCTGAGGAGATGGAGTCTGCTTCAGTGGCCCGCGATCACAAATCTCAATTTAACTCCATCAAAAAAAGTCACCTGCAGCGCCACACCTATTACCATCATTAGGGGAAAAAACGGTGATCCACTCTCCGACCCCCAGGAACAGATTTGCAGGTTTGCAGATTTGCTGAGCATTTCTGAAGTCCTGGAAAACATCGTGGCAAAAAGTGGGGATGACCCTGCTGAGGCAGCGGTGCCTCAAATATTGTAAGAAGTCACCCCCTGTGAGCAGCTGGCTGAGGTGCCATCTGTTAAAGAAGTACTGAAGGCGATCCGGAGTCTGAGACCAGGAAAGGCACCGGGCAGACATGATCTCCCAAGCGAAATGCTGAGGGAGGGTGGCGTTTGTGCACAGACTGCCCTATATGACATTATAACAGTCTGGATCACTGGACGGGTTCCGCAGGATTGGAAGGATGCCCTGGTGGTCCCCTTCTTTAAGAAGGGGGACCGCACAGACTGTAAAAACTACAGGGGCATCTCACTCCTCAGTGTGCCGGGAAAGGTTCTGGCAAGGATTATTCAACATCGCCTTGCCAGGCACGCTGAGGAGAGGCTTGAAGCCCCAATGCGGTTTCAGGAAAGGGCGGTCCTGCACAGATGCCATATTTTCTGTCCGTCTGCTACAGCAGAGATGTAGGGAATTCCAGCAAGACCTACACATCTCTGCTTTATTGAACTGGTCAAAACCTATGATACCATCAGTAGGCCTGGGCTCGGGGTTGTTCTTCGTGCTTTTGGAGTCCCTGACCCTCTGCTCACAATCATTAAGGACCTTCATGATGGTGAGCGGGCCCGGGTAAAACTACGTGGCCGGGAGTCAGAGCCATTCCATGTACACCTTGGGGTGCGACAGGGATGTCCTCCGGCTCCCACATTGTTTAACATCTATTTTGACCACGTAGTTCGTGAAGCCTTCAATCGCTGTACCGGGGGAATCTCCATTTGGTACAGATATAATGGGAGGCTGATCGATGCCCGGGTGCGGTCAAGGGATGGCTCCCTATTGCTCAACCACGTTATGCATGCCGATGATTTGGTAATAGCTGCATATTCATAGGAGGAGTTGGAGATGCTGCTGCTGAGACTGGAGCGTGCCACTAAGAGATGGGGTCTTACCATCAGCCCCGCCAAAACTAAGCACCCGCCTGGGTATTTTGTACCATCGGACACTCCACTCCCACAACTCCCAATCGGTGATGGGGCAGTTGTGGAGAGAGTGGAGAGTTTCCCATACCTGGGCAGTGTGCTTATGACCGGCTCCAGTTTAACAGCAGAGGTCTCGCTCCGAATCAGTCGAGCGGCAATATCTTTTCATTGGTTGCGTAACGCTGTGTGGAAGCTACCTGGTCTGTCGCTCCGCACTAAGCTTCAGGTCTTCTCGGCCACGGTCATTCCCTCCCTTCTCTACGCTTGCGAAACGTGGACCCCCCTAATGGAACATCTTCGCCGGTTAGAACCATTTAGGCTAGCCTGCCTACGATCCATCCTGGGTTTAACCAGGCTGGATTGTGTGAGCTCACAAATCCTTGAAAGATCTGGACAAGGTTCATCGGTGAGCTCCTCTGGCAGGCAAGGCTGCGTTGCCTGGGTCATGTAGCCAATGCCCAGCCACCGCATGCCTAAACAGCTTTTGTTCGGCCGGATCGAGGGGGCTAAACGGGCACGGCACGAGCTAGAGAAGAGATGCAGTGATGTGGTACAGGACGTGGAGCCGAGTGGACATGCCGATGACTGGTACCAGCGGTGTCAAGGTCGGCCTCTGTGGAGGCTCGTGAAGGACGCTACTGGGCAGTTGGAGGCAGTCGCCCTCCAACAACAGAGGGCGGAGGAGCGATGCTCACAACAACGAGCGGAGCGCTGGGTGGCTAAAGCACAGCAGGTTGGCACAGTAGGGGGCACAGGTGGAGCATCAGCCAGTCATCTCAGTCAGCTCAGTCAGTCGCCCCGTGGCACTTGGGTCTGCCCCATGACCTCCTGCCAGCGGGCGTTCAACACTTCACGTGGCCTCCAGGTTCATATGGCCTGGCACAAGCGTCGTGGTGACGTCACCGCCACTTAGTGGCGAATGGCGGTTGTTGTAGACAAGGAGAGCTGGAGCACGTGGGAGGGAGTTTCTGGCAACACGTGGAGTGCGCTGTCCGCAGCCGTCACTGGCTCTATCCGCAGCAAATCGCCTCAAGGTGAGAACAGCAGTGAGGGGAAGTGGCCACGGTGAATGGGGGGATGTCACCACGGCCATGTTACGTGGGTGACTTCACGGTGGCCATGTTACGTGGGTGACTTCACAGTGGCCATGTTACTTGGGTATAGAGTACTTGGCTGCCACTATAAAGTTCCACGTGATGATGATGTTGATATCAGCCACTTTGGTGGGGCCTTACCTGGTCAAATAAAAAATAGTTTAGATTTAGTATGGGTCTCTATGGTTATGTAAGAGTATAGATCTCTGTAGGTCTCGGTGGTTCTATATGGGAAAGGGTCTCTATGAGTCTCTATTGGTCTCCTTGGGTCTCTATGAGAATGGGTCTCTGTGTGTCTCAGTGGATTGCCAAGTTTCCACATGATTATGATGACGGTGATGACGTAGCTCTAGCAGGGGTCTTACCTGGCATATACACAAAATAGAAATATAGTAATAGGTTTTTACCCTTTTAGCTGGCACAAAACTGCTTGTGTTGTGGTTATTGCAAATATGATCCCTTGTATAAAGGTGTCAGTTTTTGTGCCAGCTAAAAGGGTAAAAACCTATTGCTATATTTTGTTACTGGCAAAGGAGGTCTCATAAAATAGAAATAGTTTATAGTTCAAGTTGTTATTGTTGTCGTCACGCGTGCAGCGATTCTGGATCTCTTTTGGGCCTCAGCTGAGTCGTCGCCAGAAGTTGGAACTGGGCAGCCATGCAAGAGGTGTGGTTCTTCACGCTGGACGAGGACAAATCCTGGGGTGGCTACAAATGCGGCGGCTACGACAACCACAGCAACATCCCTGAGGCTCACATCGACAGAGACACCCATAGAGACACCAATAGAGACCCATGTAGACCCAAAGATAAACTGTTTGCAAAGAATCATGTCTCTGTTGCCAGATAAAAGGGTAAAAAAACAATTATATTTTGCTACTGGCCAAGGAGGTTCCAATGGTGTAAATACTTAGCCCAAGCTCTCGTACTCTGATGGTGCATTGTCTTTGAGTTGTGCGCCTTGTGGCTTCATCTGGTCCAACACCAATGTGAGACGAGGCTCTAAGGAAAGAAGTCTCGGGTGTGGACCAATCGACAGTGCCAATACATTATCAAAGTCGTATGTTTTCGTTTGCATTCTGACCGCAGGTATTGTGGTCAATGCAAACATGGCTCCTTGTAAAAAAAAAGTGTCAGTTTGTTGCCAGATAAAAGGGTAAAAAAACAATTATCAATCATGTCTGCATTAACCACACACGGCACTTGTGGTGAACATGCAAACAAAAACACGCTCTGATAATGTGGCATTGTCTTTGAAACTGATTGGTCTACACCAGAGACAACAGCCTTCTTTAGGGCCGCGTCCCGTTACCCAGCGTCCCGTTACCCAGCGTCTCGCTACCCCAGCGTCTCACTACCCAGCGTCTCACTACCCAGCGTCTCACTACCCAGCGTCTCACTACCCAGCGTCTCACTACCCAGCGTCTCACTACCCAGCGTCTCACTACCCAGCGTCTCACTACCCAGCGTCTCACTACCCAGCGTCTCACTACCCAGCGTCTCACTACCCAGCGTCTCACTACCCAGCGTCTCACTACCCAGCGTCTCACTACCCAGCGTCTCACTACCCAGCGTCTCACTACCCAGCGTCTCACTACCCAGCGTCTCACTACCCAGCGTCTCACTACCCAGCGTCTCACTACCCAGCGTCTCACTACCCAGCGTCTCACTACCCAGCGTCTCACTACCCAGCGTCTCACTACCCAGCGTCTCACTACCCAGCGTCTCACTACCCAGCGTCTCACTACCCAGCGTCTCACTACCCAGCGTCTCACTACCCCAGCGTCTCGCTACCCCAGCGTCTCGCTACCCAGCGTCTCACTACCCCAGCGTCTCACTACCCCAGCGTCTCACTACCCAGCGTCTCACTACCCCAGCGTCTCACTACCCCAGCGTCTCGCTACCCCAGCGTCTCACTACCCAGCGTCTCACTACCCAGCGTCTCACTACCCAGCGTCTCACTACCCAGCGTCTCACTACCCAGCGTCTCACTACCCAGCGTCTCACTACCCAGCGTCTCACTACCCCAGCGTCTCACTACCCCAGCGTCTCGCTACCCAGCGTCTCGCTACCCCAGCGTCTCACTACCCCAGCGTCTCACTACCCCAGCGTCTCACTACCCCAGCGTCTCACTACCCAGCGTCTCACTACCCCAGCGTCTCACTACCCCAGCGTCTCACTACCCCAGCGTCTCGCTACCCAGCGTCTCACTACCCCAGCGTCTCACTACCCCAGCGTCTCACTACCCAGCGTCTCACTACTCCAGCGTCTCACTACCCCAGCGTCTCACTACCCCAGCGTCTCGCTACCCCAGCGTCTCGCCACCCAGCGTCTCACTACCCCAGCGTCCCGCTACCCAGCGTCTCGCTACCCCAGCGTCTCACTACCCCAGCGTCTCACTACCCCAGCGTCTCACTACCCCAGCGTCTCACTACCCCAGCGTCTCACTGCCCCAGCGTCTCACTACCCCAGCGTCTCGCCACCCAGTGTCTCGCTACCCAGTGTCTCGCTACCCAGTGTCTCGCTACCCCAGCGTCTCGCTACCCAGGTTCTCACCACCCAGCGTCTCACTACCCAGTGTCTCACTACCCAGTGTCTCACTACCCAGCGTCTCACTACCAGTGTCTCACTACCCAGTGTTAGACGAGAGAACGCCAAAAGGCAAACAGCCCCCCAAGTTTCACAGCGTTCAATAGTTTAACGACAATTATATATATTTTCGCGATCTAACCCCGACTGCTGCTGCCACCGAGCGTTAAACGTTCCGATTGCCATGACTGACCACCGGCCTCCGCCTCCCTCGATCCGCCAGGAACAGCTCCACTACCGCTATGAGGTGCGGAAGAAGATCGTCGAGGGAGGCCAGGGCCTGGTGCTGCCGTGCCTCGATCACAAAACCAACACTCGCTCGTGGCCATCAAGATGCTGGCGATGGCCTTGAGGAGAGCCGGAGGGGCCTTCCACGGCAGCCGCGCTGGGAAATAATACACGAAAAAAAAATCGGACGTTGCTACTAAATATAAACTAATAAATCTATAACTGCCGTAAAACTACTGCCAACTATGAACTAACAGAATAATAACTTCCGGAAAACTACTGAAAACTATGAACTAATTAACAATGTACTAGCCGCAATCAAGTTCATGCTAACTTTTAGCTAAAACAGATCCATAGAGACCCACAGAGACCCACAGAGACCCACAGAGACCCACAGAGACCCACAGAGACACACAGAGACACACAGAGACACGGGGGGGGTGAGACACGGGGGGGGGTGAGACACGGGGGGGGGGGGGGGGGTGAGACACGGGGGGGGGGGTGAGACACGGGGGGAGGGGTGAGACACGGGGGGGGGGGTGAGACACGGGGGGGGGGGTGAGACACGGGGGGGGGGGGTGAGACACGGGGGGGGGGTGAGACACGGGGGCGGGGTGAGACACGGGGGGGGTGAGACACGGGGGGGGTGAGACACGGGGGGGGTGAGACACGGGGGGGGTGAGACACGGGGGGGGTGAGACACGGGGGGGGGTGAGACACGGGGGGGGGGGTGAGACACGGGGGGTGAGGCACGGGGGGGTGAGACACGGGGGGGTGAGACACGGGGGGGCGAGACACGGGGGGCGAGACACGGGGGGCGAGACACGGGGGGCGAGACACGGGGGGCGTGAGACACGGGGGGTGAGACACGGGGGGCGTGAGACACGGGGGGGGTGAGACACGGGGGGTGAGACACGGGGGGTGAGACACGGGGGGGGTGAGACACGGGGGGGGTGAGACACGGGGGGGGTGAGACACGGGGGGGGTGAGACACGGGGGGGGTGAGACACGGGGGGTGAGACACGGGGGGGGGGTGAGACACGGGGGGGTGAGACACGGGGGGGTGAGACACGGGGGGGTGAGACACGGGGGGGTGAGACACGGGGGGGTGAGACACGGGGGGGGGGGGTGAGACACGGGGGGGGGGGTGAAGACACGGGGGGGGGGGGAAGACACGGGGGGGTGAGACACGGGGGGGTGAGACACGGGGGGGTGAGACACGGGGGGTGAGACACGGGGGGTGAGACACGGGGGGTGAGACACGGGGGGTGAGACACGGGGGGTGAGACACGGGGGGGTGAGACACGGGGGGGGGGTGAGACACGGGGGGGGGGTGAGACACGGGGGGGGGGTGAGACACGGGGGGGGGTGAGACACGGGGGGGGGGTGAGACACGGGGGGGGTGAGACACGGGGGGGGGTGAGAGACACGGGTGGTGAGACACGTCTCGCTACCCAGGTTCTCACCACCCAGCGTCTCACTACCCAGTGTCTCACTACCCAGTGTCTCACTACCCAGCGTCTCACTACCAGTGTCTCACTACCAGTGTCTCACTACCCAGTGTTAGACGAGAGAACGCCAAAAGGCAAACAGCCCCCCAAGTTTCACAGCGTTCAATAGTTTAACGACAATTATATATATTTTCGCGATCTAACCCCGACTGCTGCTGCCACCGAGCGTTAAACGTTCCGATTGCCATGACTGACCACCGGCCTCCGCCTCCCTCGATCCGCCAGGAACAGCTCCACTACCGCTATGAGGTGCGGAAGAAGATCGACGAGGGAGGCCAGGGCCTGGTGCTGCCGTGCCTCCATCACAAAACCAACGCTCGCTCGTGGCCATCAAGATGCTGGCGATGGCCTTGAGGAGAGCCGGAGGGGCCTTCCACGGCAGCCGCGCTGGGAAATAATACACGAAAAAAAAATCGGACGTTGCTACTAAATATAAACTAATAAATCTATAACTGCCGTAAAACTACTGCCAACTATGAACTAACAGAATAATAACTTCCGGAAAACTACTGAAAACTATGAACTAATTAACAATGTACTAGCCGCAATCAAGTTCATGCTAACTTTTAGCTAAAACAGATCCATAGAGACCCACAGAGACCCACAGAGACCCACAGAGACACACAGAGACACGGGGGGGGTGAGACACGGGGGGGGGTGAGACACGGGGGGGGGGGGGGGGTGAGACACGGGGGGGGGGGGTGAGACACGGGGGGGGGGGTGAGACACGGGGGGGGGGGTGAGACACGGGGGGGGGGGTGAGACACGGGGGGGGGGTGAGACACGGGGGGGGTGAGACACAGGGGGGGGTGAGACACAGGGGGGTGAGACACGGGGGGTGAGGCACGGGGGGGTGAGACACGGGGGGGTGAGACACGGGGGGGTGAGACACGGGGGGGCGAGACACGGGGGGCGAGACACGGGGGGCGAGACACGGGGGGCGAGACACGGGGGGCGTGAGACACGGGGGGTGAGACACGGGGGGCGTGAGACACGGGGGGGGTGAGACACGGGGGGTGAGACACGGGGGGTGAGACACGGGGGGGGTGAGACACGGGGGGGGTGAGACACGGGGGGGGTGAGACACGGGTGGGGTGAGACACGGGGGGGGTGAGACACGGGGGGGTGAGACACGGGGGGGGGTGAGACACGGGGGGGGGGTGAGACACGGGGGGGGGTGAGACACGGGGGGGGGGTGAGACACGGGGGGGGTGAGACACGGGGGGGGGTGAGAGACACGGGTGGTGAGACACGGGTGGTGGTGGTGGGTAGAGTCCATACCTGCCAGAAGCTCGGTCTCACACACGTGCCGGATCAGCTCTCCTTCCACGTCCTCCGCAGAGGCCCCGCTGAGAGCCAGATCATCTTCACCCATGGTCTCCTGTCGCTGGGATACACACACACACAATAACACATAGATACAAACATATACACACACACAGATACAGAGATATACACACACACGCGCACAGATACCAATAGAGATGCGCACACACAGACACAACAACAACAACCGCCATGTGCCACTAAGTGGCGGTGACGTCACCCTGCCCTCTCCGCCCTCACCTTGCCACCCTGCTGCCGCTGGCTGTGTCTCCGGTTGGCGCCCTTGCGCAGGCTGGCGCTGACCTGCTGCTGATGCTGCTGATTTTCTCAGCCTGCTCCTCGCGTTGAACTCGACATTGCACCAACTCCGTACATACCTGTTTCATCATCAGCAGCAGAATAGCATCGCCATCAACAGCATCAGCAGCAGACTAGCATCATCATCATCAGCAGCAGCAACCGACTAGCATCATCATCGTCACCAGCAGCTTCATCAGCGTTGTCATCAGCAGCATCGTCGTCAGCAGCATCGTCAGCAGCATGGACATCAACAGCATTGCCAACAGTAGCAGAGTAGCTTCATCAAAAGTAGCATCATCTGTGTTGTCAACATCATCATCGTCATCAGCATCGTAATCAGCAGCAACAGTATAAATGTATCATCATCAACAGTAGCAGCAATAGCAGCAGCATGAGTAGATGAGTGGATGAGTGAGTGAATGAGTGTATGGATGAGTGAGTGAATGAGTGTATGTATGAATGAGTGTATGTATGAATGAGTGTAGGGATGAATGAGTGTAGGGATGAATGAGTGGGTGAGTGAATGAATGAGTGTACGGGTGAATGAGTGAGTGGATGGATGAGCGAGCGAGTGGGTGAGTGAATGAATGAGTGTACGGGTGAATGAGTGAGTGGATACGCGAGTGAGCAAGTGCCTGAAGGGGTGAGTGAGCAAACGGGCGAGCTGGCGGGTGCTGAGTGGGTGAGCGCTCGGAGGGGTGAGCGAGTGAGCGAGTGGGTGAGTGAGTGAGGTAGTGCTTGGAGGGATGAGTGGATGTGTGATCGAGTGGGTGGGTGAGCGAGTGCTTGGAGTGAGTGGGCGAGCGAGTGGGTGAGTGAGTGAGGTAGTGCTTGGAGGGATGAGTGAATGTGTGATCGAGTGGGTGAGCGAGTGCTTGGAGGAATGAGTGGGCGAGCGAGCGAGCAAATTCGCGAGCGCCGAGAGCGGCGCGCGAGTGAGCGGGCAAGTGGGTGAGTGAGTGGGCGAATGCTCAGAGGGGTGAGTGAGCGAGCGGGCGATCGAGGCCGGGACTCACCGGCCCGTCCAGGTGGACGAGCTGGCGGAGTGCCACCCCCTCCTGCAAGCCACAAGCAGGTGAACCAGCTGCTGATGCTACTTCTGCAACAACAGCACTGGAATCTGCTGCGCGACGAAACATAAAACGCAACACAGGGTGACAGGGTTTTTGTGTGTGCGTGCGTGTTGAGCTCCTTTCGCACACCGTAAAGGAGCCAAACGTAGATAAGGGGGCGTCCATAAATGACGTCACGCGATTTTGGACAATTTTGACGCCCCCCCCCCTCAAATATGACGTCACAAAGCTCTGCCCCCCACGCCCCCCCCCCCAAAACCATATTTCCATTTTGAAAATAAAACGTGCTTCAAACTATTGTAGTGCGTATTTAATGTGGCGCTGCACTCTGATGTTGTAGGAGTATAATTAGTGTTGATGTAACAATTCTATATTCATTTAAAATTGCGCATTTGGATGTGACGTCACGTTTCTCAAACCCCACCCCCCCCCCTTCGTCACACATCGTCACAAATGTCTGAACCCCCCCCCCCCCCAGGTGCGTGACGTCATTCATGGACGGCCCCTAATCTATGGGTGTCTCCGTGGGTCTCTGGTTATGAATGTGGAACTTTATTGCAACAAATGCCAATCGCCCACACACCACTCGCTCTCACAAACCCACCCACCACTCGCTCTCTCACACCCACCCACCACTCGCTCACTCTCACACCCACCCACCACTCACTCACTCTCACACCCACCCACCACTCACTCACTCTCACACCCACCCACTCACCCACCACTCACTCTCACACCCACCCACCCACCACTCACTCACACCCACCCACCACTCACTCTCACACCCACCCACCACTCACTCACACCCAAACACCACTCACTCACACCCAAACACCACTCACTCACACCCACCCACCACTCACTCACACCCACCCACCACTCACACCCACCCACCACTCTCAGCCACCCACAACTCACTCTCTCACACCCACCCACCACTCACTCACACCCACCCACCCACCACTCACTCTCTCACACCCACCCACCCACCACTCACTCTCTCACACCCACCCACCACTCACTCTCTCACACCCACCCACCACTCACTCACTCTCACACCCACCCACCACTCACTCACTCTCACACCCACCCACTCACCCACCACTCACTCTCACACCCACCCACCACTCACTCTCACACCCACCCACCACTCACTCTCACACCCACCCACCACTCACTCACACCCACCCACCCACCACTCACTCACTCTCACACCCACCCACCACTCACTCACTCTCACACCCACCCACTCACTCTCACACCCACCCACCACTCACTCTCACACCCACCCACCACTCACTCACACCCACCCACCACTCACTCACACCCACCCACCACTCACTCACACCCACCCACCACTCACTCTCACACCCACCCACCACTCACTCTCACACCCACCCACCACTCACTCACACCCAAACACCACTCACTCACACCCAAACACCACTCACTCACACCCACCCACCACTCACTCACTCACACCCACCCACCACTCACACCCACCCACCACTCACACCCACCCACCACTCTCAGCCACCCACCCACCACTCTCAGCCACCCACCCACAACTCACTCTCTCACACCCACCCACCACTCACTCACTCTCACCCACCCACCACTCACTCACTCTCACACCCACCCACCCACCACTCACTCTCTCACACCCACCCACCCACCACTCACTCACTCTCACACCCACCCACCACTCACTCTCACACCCAGCCACCACTCACTCTCACACCCACCCACCACTCACTCACTCACACCCACCCACCACTCACTCACTCACTCACACCCACCCACCACTCACTCACACCCACCCACCCACCACTCACTCACACCCACCCACCACTCACTCACACCCACCCACACCCACTCTCCACTCTCTCACACCCACCCACCACTCACTCTCACACTCTCACACCCACCCACTACTCACTCTCACACCCACCCACTACTCACTCTCACACCCACCCACCACTCACTCTCACACCCACCCACCACTCACTCTCACACTCTCACACCCACCCACAACTCACTCTCACACCCACCCACCACTCACTCGCACACCCACCCACCACTCACTCGCACACCCACCCACCACTCACTCGCACACCCACCCACCACTCACTCGCACACCCACCCACCACTCACTCGCACACCCACCCACCACTCACTCGCACACCCACCCACCACTCACTCGCACACCCACCCACCACTCACTCGCACACCCACCCACCACTCACTCGCACACCCACCCACCACTCACTCTCACACCCACCCACCACTCACTCTCACACCCACCCACCACTCACTCTCACACCCACCCACCACTCACTCTCACACCCACCCACCACTCACTCTCACACCCACCCACCACTCACTCTCACACCCACCCACCACTCACTCTCACACCCACCCACCACTCACTCTCACACCCACCCACCACTCACTCTCACACCCACCCACCACTCACTCTCACACCCACCCACCACTCACTCTCACACCCACCCACCACTCTCACACCCACCCACCACTCACCCTCACGGGTGGGGAGAGACGAGGTGAGGCGATGGGTGAGGAGACGAGGTGATGGGTGAGGAGGTTGACGAGGTGATGGGTGAGGTTGACGAGGTGAGGCGATGGGTGAGGAGGGGGACGAGGTGAGGTGATGGGTGAGGAGGTTGACGAGGTGATGGGTGAGGAGAGAGACGAGGTGATGGGTGAGGAGGTTGACGAGGTGATGGGTGAGGAGGTTGACGAGGTGATGGGTGAGGAGGTTGACGAGGTGGTGAGGAGCAACGAGACGCACAGATTCCCCCCTCACCGATGTCGATCCGCGTGGCCCCCGCGGTGCTCGAGGCGCCATCGGACGAGGCCGCGAGGCCACCTCAGAGACAGCCGCCATCGCTGGTGGCGAGGGGCGAGGGGGTTGAGATGGAGGGGTTTCCCGCGCTTTTATAGACGCGCGACGTCACCCCATTTGCCCCCCCTCACCCCTCCCCTCAATTTGTCGCTAAGCGACTAATTGAGGGGAGGGGTAAAGGGGTTGAGGCGAGGCGGGTTGAGGGGAGGGGGTGGTGGTGAGGGGGAGGGGCGAGGGGGGTTGAGGGGAGGGGTGAGGGGGTTGAGGGGAGGGGGTTGAGGGGAGGGGCGATGGGGTTGAGGCGAGGGGGGTTGAGGGGAGGGGGTGGGTGATGTGAGGGGGAGGGTCGAGGGGGTTGAGGGGAGGGGCGAGGACGTGAGTGGGTGGGTGAGTGAATGAGTGGATGGGTGAGTGAATGAGTGGATGGGTGAGTGAATGAGTGGGTGGGTGGGTGAGTGAATGAATGGGTGGGTGAGTGGGTGGGTGGGTTAGTGAATGAACGGGTGGGTGAGTGAGTGGGTGGGTGGGTTAGTGAATGAGTGGGTGGGTGAGGGAATAAGTGGGTGGGTGAGTGAATGAGTGGGTGAGTAAGTTAATGAGTGGGTGAGTGAGTGAATGAGCGGATGGGTGAATGAATGAGCGGGTAGGTGAGTGAATGAGTGGGTGGGTGAGTGAATGAGTGGGTGGGTGAGTGAATGAGTGGGTGAGTGAATGAGTGGGTGGGTGAGTGAATGAACGGGTGGGTAAGTGAATGAGTGGGTGGGTGAGTGAATGAATGAGTGGGTGAGTGAATGAGTGGGTGGGTGAGTGAATGAGTGGGTGAGTGAATGAGTGGGTGAGTGAATGAACGGGTGGGTGAGTGTATGAGTGGGTGGGTGAGTGAATGAATGAGTGGGTGAGTGAATCAGTGGGTGGGTGAGTGAATGAACAGGTGAGTGAATGAGTGGGTGGACAGATGAGTGAATGAGGGAGTGGGTGAGTGAACGAGTGGGTGGGTGAGTAAATGAGTGGGTGGACAGATGATTGAGTGTGGGCGAGTTAGTGGGTGGGTGAGTAAATAAGTGGGTGGGTGAGTGAGGTGCCGGCTCCCAGCCGCCATCTTGCGTAAGGAAGGCACCCAACCGCCAGCTTAGGTCGGAATGGTGAAAATCTTCCATCTTAAATTTTGATTTAAAGCGTTCGTGACTGCAGGGATTCATATTCTTGGTTCTTTCGGTAAAGTCACCACGTAGAAGGGAAACAATAAAATAATAAAAATGTAAAACAATAAAATTATCACGACGTTTACGACCGCAACACAAGCAATCATCATCAGGTGTGAAAACCACAGCAAGAAAATTTGTAAAAAGTGGCGTTTTTTTTCAGATGGATTATGGCTTAGCAATCATTGGAAGGATTTGATACACCATTTCGGGTCTTAATCGATTGTTCACGCTTACGGTGGCTTTCAGACAGCATACATTAATTTTTCGTCTCTCTCCTCCTCTTTTCCGAACATAGATGGACTCGTCCATCTAAACAAACTGTCAAATCGCTGTCCGTGGTGCTAATGTTTAAAAATAAATAAATACAAACCCCCACGTCTTTCAAATGTTTCTTGACGTTGGTTTTCACACCCGATGATGACTGCTTGTGTTGCAGTAGAAACGTCGTGAGAATTTTATTGTTTTATATATTTTTTATTATTTTATTGCTTCCCTTCAGCATAATCTTGTTTGAAGGCAACCAACCGCCATATTCGGCAGGAAAGACGCCCAACCGCCATTTTAGGCAGTGAAGACTCCTGGTCGCCATTTTAGGTAGGGACGTTGCCCACCCGCCATCTTAGGTAGGGAAGCGCGCCGACAGAAGTCGCCCACTTCTAGGTGGAGCTCTCTGGGCAATCGGCACTCCCAAACATTCTGCACAAGTGCCACAACGGCCGCCTGTGGCTGATGGTGGTGCTCAAAAAGGGGCCGTCCATAAATGACGTCACGCACCTAGGAGGGGGGGTGGGGAGGGGTCAGATATTTGTGACGATGTGTGACGAGGGAGGGGGCGGGGTTTGAGAAATGTGACGTCACATCAAAACTTTCAACAAATACAGACGACACTTTCTACTTAATTAAAAATACTTTTTAATAAACGTTTTCTCCTACAACATCCGAGTGCAGCGCCACGTTAAATACACACTACAGTGACAATAATTTTAAGCGATTTGAAGCATGTTTTATTTTCAAAATGGAAATGTTTTTTTGGGGGGAGGGTGTGTGGGGGGGGGGGCAGAGCTTTGTGACGTCATATTTGAGGGGGGGGTGTTAAAAATCCTCAAAAATCGCGTGACGTCATTTATGGACGACCCCAAAGAGAAAAAAAAGTATTACACACGGAACTTTTATTTCCGATGTCAAGAAGAGGTCGACGTGACGGGGAGTAAGGGAATAATCGAGGCGCCTTTGTTTGGTGCCGTTGCGGTTTGGGGAAGGCGAGGGGGTGGACAGGCGCCTGCAAACCAGGCGAGGGTTGGTGGATCACCGCAGGCACAGGCAGATGCCGGGAAATGGCGACAGAGGCCCGGGGCCCCACCTGTTCCCGCCTCCACGGGGCGAGGCGATTCCCCCGTCGCATCGCCGAACGTTGCACCGCGGACTCGGCTCGCGTGCAGGGCGGGAAAGGAGTTTCCACGTAGCATGGGGGACCGGCAGACTTACACAGGCACTCGCCCACAGACTCACAACGCACACCCGCAGACTCACAACGGACACCCGCAGACTCACAACGGACACCCACAGACTCACAATGGACACCCACAGACTCACAACAGACACCCACAGACTCACAACAGACACCCGCAGACTCGCAACGGACACCCGCAGACTCACAACGGACACCCGCAGACTCGCAACGGACACCCGCAGACTCGCAACGGACACCCACAGACTGGTAACAGACACCCGCAGACTCACAACGGACACCCGCAGACTCACAATGGACACCCACAGACTTACAACGGACACCCACAGACTCACAACGGACACCCACAGACTCACAACGGACACCCGCAGACTCACAACGGACACCCACAGACTCGCAATGGACACCCACAGACTCACAACGGACACCCGCAGACTCACAACGGACACCCACAGACTCGCAATGGACACCCGCAGACTCACAATGGACACCCACAGACTCACAACGGATACCCACAGACTCACAATGGACACCCGCAGACTCAGAACAGACACGCACAGACTCGCAACGGACACCCACAGACTCACAATGGACACCCACAGACTCACAACGGATACCCACAGACTCACAACAGACACCCACAGACTCACAACAGACACCCACAGACTCACAACGGACACCCACAGACTCACAACGGACACCCACAGACTCACAACGGACACCCACAGACTCGCAAGGGACACCACAGACTCGCAAGGGACACCCACAGACTCGCAAGGGACACCCACAGACTCGCAACGGACACCCACAGACTCACAACGGACACCCACAGACTCACAACAGACACCCACAGACTCACAACGGACACCCACAGACTCACAACGGACACCCACAGACTCACAACGGACACCCACAGATTCACAACGGACACCCACAGACTCACAACGGACACCCACAGACTCGCAACGGACATCCACAGACTGGCAACAGACACCCGCAGACTCACAACGGACACCCACAGACTCACAACGGACACCCACAGACTGGCAACAGACACCCACAGACTCACAACGGACCCCCACAGACTCACAACGGACACCCACAGACTCACAACGGACACCCACAGACTCACAACAGACACCCACAGACTCACAACAGACACCTGCAGACTCGCAACGGACACCCACAGACTCACAACGGACACCCACAGACTCACAACGGACACCCACAGACTCACAACGGACACCCACAGACTCGCAACGGACACCCACAGACTGGCAACAGACACCCGCAGACTCACAACGGACACCCACAGACTCACAACGGACACCCACAGACTGGCAACAGACACCCACAGACTCACAACGGACACCCACAGACTCACAACGGACACCAACAGACTCACAACGGACACCCACAGACTCACAACAGACACCCACAGACTCACAACAGACACCTGCAGACTCGCAACGGACACCCACAGACTCACAACGGACACCCACAGACTCACAACGGACACCCACAGACTCACAACGGACACCCACAGACTCGCAACAGACACCCACAGACTCACAACGGACACCCACAGACTCACAATGGACACCCACAGACTCACAACAGACACCCGCAGATTCGCAACAGACACTCACAGACTCACAACGGACACCCACAGACTCACAACGGATACGCACAGACTCACAACGGACACCCGCAGACTCACAACGGATACCCACAGACTCACAACGGACACGCACAGACTCGCAACGGACACCCACAGACTCACAACGGACACCCGCAGACTCACAACAGACACCCGCAGACTCGTAACGGACACCCACAGACTCACAACGAACACCCGCAGACTCACAACGGACACCCACAGACTCGCAACGGACACCCACAGACTCACAATGGACACCCACAGACTCACAACGGGAACACGCGCAGACTCACAATGGACACCCACAGACTC
Source organism: Petromyzon marinus (assembly GCF_048934315.1). NCBI lineage: Eukaryota > Metazoa > Chordata > Hyperoartia > Petromyzontiformes > Petromyzontidae > Petromyzon > Petromyzon marinus. The sequence continues at coordinate 1,639,740 of NW_027423124.1, forward strand.
ACAACGGACACCCGCAGACTCACAACGGACACCCACAGACTCACAATGGACACCCACAGACTCACAACAGACACCCGCAGACTCACAACAGACACCCGCAGACTCAGAACGGACACCCACAGACTCACAACGGACACCCGCAGACTCACAACGGACACCCACAGACTCGCAACAGACACCCACAGACTCACAACAGACACCCACAGACTCACAACGGACACAAGCAGACTCACAACGGACGCCGGAAGACTCACAACGGACACCCACAGACTCACAACAGACACCCACAGACTCACAATGGACGCTGGAAGACTCACAACGGACACCCGCAGACTCGCAACGGACGCCGGAAGACTCACAACATACGCTCACAGACTCACAAAGAGACCCATTAACGTGGAAAGGGACCAATCTATTTGGAAAGGGACCAAGGGAAGGCGCCCAACCGCCATCTTGCATAGGGAAGGCACCTAACCGCCATCTTACGTGGGGAAGGCATCCAATCGCCATTCCACCCTACCTGCCCATTATAAATCCACCCCACCTGTCCATTATGAACCCACTCTACGTGCCCATTATAAACCCACTCTACCTGCCCATTATTAACCCACTCTACCTGTCCATTATGAACCCACTCTACGTGCCCATTATAAACCCAACCTACGTGTCCATTATAAACCCACTCTACCTGCCCATTATTAACCCACTCTACCTGCCCATTATAAACCCACCCTACCTGCCCATTATAAACCCACCCTACCTGCCCATTATAAACCCACCCTACCTGTCCATTATAACCTACCCTACCTGTCCATTATAAACCCACCCTACCTGCCCATTATAAACCCCGGTGACACGGCCAAGATGAACCCACGCTACCTGCCCATTATAAACCCCAGTGACACGGCCAAGATGAACCCACCCTACCTGCCCATTATAAACCCACCCTACCTGTCCATTATAAACCCACCCTACCTGCCCATTATAAACCCACCCTACCTGTCCATTATAAACCCCAGTGACACGGCCAAGATGAACCCACCCTACCTGTCCATTATAAACCCACACTACCTGTCCATTATAAACCCACCCTACCTTCCCATTATAAACCCCAGTGACACGGCCAAGATGAACCCAGACCCCACACGTCACTGACAATCGACGGCACCAGACCCCACAAAATCAACGTCCGCAAGGTCATCTCACGTCCCGATGACTTTATGCACAATAACAACGCTCTTAGAAGAACAAAACATTCTTACAATAATTATAATATTTACAATAAAACATTCAAAACTACGATATTATGTACAGAGCTATATGATGACTTTATGCACAATAACAACGCTCTTAGAAGAACAAAACATTCTTACAATAATTATAATATTTACAATAAAACATTCAAAACTACGATATTATGTACAGAGCTATATATGATTAAATTATAACCTTTTTTTCTTAACAAACTTCACGTGGCAGGGCCTAGGCAGGCTTCTCGCCCAGTGCCTGCACCAGGCCTCCCTTCCCCCTCCCCATGTCCTGGAAACCGTGTGGCGAGGTCACTCCCTCCCTCATCCTCCTCCTTTGAGGACTGCCACCGGATGAAAACCAGCATGGGTTGGAGTCCCGGGGTAAGGGAGCCCTGGGTAGGCTACTGGGCTGAGTGTGTGGTGAGCGTGTGGTGGGCTGAGTGTGTGGTGAGTGCAGTCAGAGTGGCTGTGTCCAGTCCATGTCTGGGTTTCCACTCTTTCGTCTTCTGCCACAGCTATTTCCCACGGGAGTGTGTGGGGTGAGTGTGTGTGTGGTAAGTGTGTGTGGTGAATGTGTGTGTGGTGAGTATGTGTGTGGGGTGAGTGTGTGTGGGGTGAGTGTGTGTGTGTGTGGGGTGAGTGGGTGTGTGTGGGCTGGGTGTGTGTGGTGAGTGTGTGGTGGGCTGAGTCAGAGTGGCTGTGTCAAGTCCATGTCTGTGTTTCCACTCTTTCGTCTTCTGCCACAGCTGTTTCCCACGGGAGTGTGTGGGGTGAGTGTGTGTGGGGTGAGTGTGTGTGTGGGTGAGTGTGTGTGGTGAGTGTGTGTGTGAGTGGGGTGAGTGTGTGTGTGGTGAGGGTGTGTGTGTGGGGTGAGTGTGTGTGTGGTGAGGGTGTGTGTGTGGGGTGTGTGTGTGGGGTGAGTGTGTGTGGTGAGGGTGTGTGTGTGGGGTGAGTGTGTGTGTGGGGTGAGTGTGTGTGGTGAGGGTGTGTGTGTGGGGTGAGTTTGTGTGTGGGGTGAGTGTGTGTGGTGAGGGTGTGTGTGGGGTGAGTGTGTGTGTGGGGTGAGTGTGTGTGGGGTGAGTGTGTGTGTGTGTGGGGTGAGTGGGTGTCTGTGGGCTGGGTTTGTGTGGCTGGGTGTGTGTGGTGAGTGTGGTGTTACGGGGTGGGTGGGTGGTGCTTGCGGTGGTGGTGCTGCTCGTGGTGGTGGATGGCACCGACTCCACCACCACCACCACGCCGCTACTCTGCCGTGGGCCGTCCACCACACAGCAGCAGGCGGCCGAAGAGCGACCGGAGCGCCCTGCCCAGTTGGGCCAAGCCCCCTCGCTTCCTCTTCTTCTTCTCCTCCTCCTCCTCCTCCTGGCCATTATAAACCCACTCTACCTGGCCATTATAAACCCACTCTACCTGCCCATTATAAACCCACCCTACCTGTCCATTATAAACCCACTCTACCTGGCCATTATAAACCCACTCTACCTGCCCATTATAAACCAACCCTACCTGTCCATTATAAACCCACCCTACCTGTCCATTATAATCCCCAGTGACACGGCCAAGATGAACCCAGACCCCACACGTCACTGACAATCGACGGCACCAAACCCCACAAAATCAACGTCCGCAAGGTCATCTCACGTCCCGATGACTTTATGCACAATAACAACGCTCTTAGAAGAACAAAACATTCTTACAATAATTATATTTACAATAAAACATTCAAAACTACGATATTATGTACAGAGCTATATGATCACTTTATGCACAATAACAACGCTCTTAGAAGAACAAAACATTCTTACAATAATTATATTTACAATAAAACATTCAAAACTACGATATTATGTACAGAGCTATATGATGACTTTATGCACAATAACAACGCTCTTAGAAGAACAAAACATTCTTACAATAATTATAATATTTACAATAAAACATTCAAAACTACGACGTTATGTACAGAGCTATATGATGACTTTATGCACAATAACAACGCTCTTAGAAGAACAAAACATTCTTACAATAATTATAATATTTACAATGAAACATTGAAAACTACGATATTATGTACAGAGCTATATATGATTAAATTATAACTTTTTTTCTTAACAAACTTCACGTGGCAGGGCCTAGGCACGCTTCTCGTCCAGTGCCTGCACCAGGCCTCCCTTCCCCCTCCCCATGTCCTGGAAACCGTGTGGCGAGGTCACTCCCTCCCTCATCCTCCTCCTTTGAGGACTGCCACCGGATGAAAACCAGCATGGGTTGGAGTCCCGGGGTAAGGGAGCCCTGGGTAGGCTACTGGGCTGAGTGTGTGGTGAGTGCAGTCAGAGTGGCTGTGTCCAGTCCATGTCTGGGTTTCGACTCTTTCGTCTTCTGCCACAGCTATTTCCCACGGGAGTGTGTGGGGTGAGTGTGTGTGTGGTGCGTGTGTGTGGTGAATATGTGTATGGTGAGTATGTGTGTGGGATCAGTGTGTGTGTGGTGTCTGGTGCGGAGAGTGTGGTGTGAGTGTTTGTGTGTGGGGTGAGTGTGTGTGTGGGGTGAGTGTGTGTGTGGGGTGAGTGTGTATGTAGGGTAATTGTGTGTGTGGGATCATTGTGTGTGGTGTGTGGCTGGGTGTGTGTGTGGTGCGTGGTGCGGTGTGGGTGGGGTGAGTGTATGTGTGGTGAGTGTGTGTGTGGTGAGTGTGTGTGTGGCGAGTGTATGGTGCGTGTATGTATGTGGTGTGTGGGGTGAGTGTGGGGCTTGTGTGGTGTGTGGCTGGGTGTGTGTGAGTGTCTGGTGTGGTGTGAGTGTGGTGAGTGTGTGTGTGGGGTGAGTGTGTGTGGGATGAGTGTGTGTGTGTGGGGTGAGTGTGTGTGTGTGGGCTGGGTGAGTGTGGCTGGGTGTGTGTGGTGAGTGTGGTGTTATGGGGTGGGTGGGTGGTGCTTGCGGTGGTGGTGCTGCTCGCGGTGGTGGATGGCACCGACTCCACCACCACCACGCCGCTACTCTGCCGTGGGCCGTCCACCACACAGCAGCAGGCGGACGAAGAGCGACCGGAGCGCCCTGCCCAGTTGGGCCAAGCTCCTCCTCCTCCTCCTGGCCATTATAAACCCACCCTACCTGCCCATTATAAACCAACCTTACCTACCCATTATAAACCCACACTACCTGCCCATTATGAACCCACTCTACCTGCCCATTATAAACCCACTCTACCTGCCCATTATAAACCCACCCTACCTGCCCATTATAAACCCCAGTGACACGGCCAAGATGAACCCACCATACCTGTCCATTATAAACCCACCCTACCTGCCCATTATGAACCCACCCTACCTGTCCATTATAAACCCACCCTACCTGCCCATTATAGACCCAATCTACCTGCCCATTATAAACCCACCCTACATTTCCATTATAAACCCACCCTCCCTGCCCAATATAAACCCACTCTACCTGCCCATTATAAACCCACCCTACCTGCCCATTATAAACCCACCCTACCTGTCCATTATAAACCCACCCTACCTGCCCATTATAAACCCCAGTGACACGGCCAAGATGAACCCACCCTACTTGCCCATTATAAACCCACCCTACCTGCCCATTATAAACCCACCCTACCTGTCCATTATAAACCCACCCTACCTGTCCATTATAAACCTCAGTGACACGGTCAAGATGAACCCACCCTTCCTGCCCATTATAAACCCACCCTACCTGTCCATTATAAACCCACCCTACCTGTCCATTATAAACCCACCCTACCTGTCCATTATAAACCCCAGTGACACGGCAAAGATGAACCCAGACCCCACACGTCACTGACAATCGACGGCACCAAACCCCACAAAATCAACGTCCGCAAGGTCATCTCACGTCCCGATGACTTTATGCACAATAACAACGCTCTTAGAAGAACAAAACATTCTTACAATAATTATATTTACAATAAAACATTCAAAACTACGATATTATGTACAGAGCTATATGATGACATTATGCACAATAACAACGCTCTTAGAAGAACAAAACATTCTTACAATAATTATAATATTTACAATAAAACATTCAAAACTACGATATTATGTACAGAGCTATATGATGACATTATGCACAATAACAACGCTCTTAGAAGAACAAAACATTCTTACAATAATTATAATATTTACAATAATTACATTCAAAACTACGATATTATGTACAGAGCTATATATGATTAAATTATAACTTTTTTTCTTAACAAACTTCACGTGTCAGGGCCTAGGCAGGCTTCTCGTCCAGTGCCTGCACCAGGCCTCCCTTCCCCCTCCCCATGTCCTGGAAACCGTGTGGCGAGGTCACTCCCTCCCTCATCCTTCTCCTTTGAGGACTGCCACCGGATAAAAACCAGCATGGGTTGGAGTCCCGGGGTAAGGGGGCCCTGGGTAGGCTACTGGGCTGAGTTTGTGGTGAGCGTGTGGTGGGCTGAGTGTGTGGTGAGTGCAGTCAGAGTGGCTGTGTCCAGTCCATGTCTGGGTTTCCACTCTTTCGTCTTCTGCCACAGCTATTTCCCACGGGAGTGTGTGGGGTGAGTGTGTGTGTGGTGCGTGTGTGTGGTGAATATGTGTGTGGTGAGTATGTGTGTGGGATCAGTGTGTGTGTGGTGTCTGGTGCGGAGAGTGTGGTGTGAGTGTTTGTGTGTGGGGTGAGTGTGTGTGTGTGGGGTGAGTGTGTGTGTGGGGTGAGTGTGTATGTAGGGTAAGTGTGTGTGTGGGATCATTGTGTGTGGTGTGTGGCTGGGTGTGTGTGTGGTGCGTGGTGCGGTGTGGGTGGGGTGAGTGTATGTGTGGTGAGTGTGTGTGTGGTGAGTGTGTGTGTGGCGAGTGTATGGTGCGTGTATGTATGTGGTGTGTGGGGTGAGTGTGGGGCTTGTGTGGTGTGTGGCTGGGTGTGTGTGAGTGTCTGGTGTGGTGTGAGTGTGGTGAGTGTGTGTGTGGGGTGAGTGTGTGTGGGATGAGTGTGTGTGTGTGGGGTGAGTGTGTGTGTGTGGGCTGGGTGTGTGTGGCTGGGTGTGTGGTGAGTGTGGTGTTATGGGGTGGGTGGGTGGTGCTTGCGGTGGTGGTGCTGCTCGTGGTGGTGGATGGCACCGACTCCACCACCACCACCACCACGCCGCTACTCTGCCGTGGGCCGTCCACCACACAGCAGCAGGCGGCCGAAGAGCGACCGGAGCGCCCTGCCCAGTTGGGCCAAGCCCCCTCGCTTCCTCTTCTTCTTCTTCTTCTCCTCTTCCTCCTCCTCCTCCTCCTTCTTCTGTTGCCACATCTCCACCTCCTCCATCTTCTCCATCTTCTCCTTGTTCTCTTCTGTCTCCTCCTCCAACTCCTTCGTCTCGACCTCTTGCACCACGGCCACCACCACCACCTCCTTCTCCTTCTCCTCCAACTTCTCCTCCTCCTTCTCCTCCACCTCCTCCTTCTCCTCCATCTTCTCCTCCTCCTTCTCCTCCACCTCCTCCTTCTCATCCATCTTCTCCTCCTCCTTCTCCTCCATCTTCTCCTCCTTCTCCTCCATCTTCTCTTCATCCTTCTCCTCCTTCTCCTCCTCCTCATCCTCCGATGAGGAGGATGATGATGATGAAGATGGGAGCCTCTTCTCCGGCTGAGCTCTGTGGAGAGAGAGGCAGCAGCACCACAGCACCACCACGTCAGCATCCCGCGACTACGGCCAGAGGTCACAGTCGGTCCCCACCCCCAGGAGTGGACTTGCCCATCACGAGTTTCTACAGACTCATAGACACCCACAGAGATTCACAGAGACCCATACTCATAGAGACCCATACTCATAGAGACCCATACTCATAGAGACCCATACTCATAGACACCCACAGAGATTCACAGAGACGCATACTCATAGAGACCCATACTCACAGAGACCATACTCATAGAGACCCGCAGAGACCCATACTCATAGAAACCCATACTCATAGAGACCGATACTCATAGAGACCCACAGAGACCCATACTCATAGAGACCCACAGACACCCATACTCATAGAGACCCATACTCATAGAGACCCATACTCATAGAGACCCATACACACAGAGAGAGCCTCACCGTGGCTTCACAGCTCTGGGGAGGGCCCGGCTGGTGGTGGGGAGGGCCCGGCTGGTGGTGGGGAGGGCCCGGCTGGTGGTGGGGAGGGCCCGGCTGGTGGTGGGGAGGGCCCGGCTGGTGGTGGGGAGGGCCCGGCTGGTGGTGGGGAGGTCGTCGCTGGGGCTGACGGTGTCGTCGCTCTGGAGCCAGCCGTGAGCCAGCGCCTGCTCCGGTGTCATGCGGCGTTCTGGATCCCAGCTAGGGTGAGGGGGGGCACGGAGGGGGATAAAGGGGGGGGCACAGAGGGGGGTGAGGGGTGGTGGTCGTGGGTTGCTGAGGAGATGGAGTCTGCCTCAATGGCTTGCGATCACAAATCTCTATTTAACTACATCAAAAAAAGTAACCTGCATCGCCACACATATTACCATCGTTAGGGTAAACAACGGTGATCCAATCTCCGACCCCCAGGAACGGGTTTGCAGATTTGCTGAGCATTTCTGTGAGGTCCTGGGGAAGGGGGAATCCCTCAGCCTGGCAAAACGTGGGACAAAGTGGGGTTGACCCTGCTGAGGCTGTGGTGCCTCAAATATTGGAGGAGGTTGTCACCCCTTGTGAGTGGCTGGCTGAGGTGTCATCTGTTGAGGAAGTACTGAAGGCGATCCAGAGTCTGAGACCAGGAAAGGCACCGGGCAGAGGTGATCTCCCAAGCAAAATGCTGAGGGAGTGTGGCGTTTGTGCACAGACTGCCCTACATGACATCATAACAACAGTCTGGGCCACTGGACGGGTTCCGCAGGATTGGAAGGATGTCCTAGTGGTCCCCCTCTTTAAGAAGCAGGACCGCACAGACTTTAAAAACTACAGGGGCATTTCATTCCTCAGTGTGCCGGGAAAGGTCCTGGCAAGGATTATTCAACATCGCCTTGCCAGGCACGCTGAGGGGAGGCTTGCGGAGCCCCAATGTGGTTTCAGGAAAGGGCGGTCTTGCACAGATGCCATATTTTATGTCCGTTTGTTACAGTAGAGGTGTAGGGAATTCCAACAAGACCTACATCTCTGCTTTATTGACCTGGTCAAGAGCTATGAAACCATCAGTAGGCCTGGGCTCTGGGTTGTTCTTTGTGCTTTCGGAGTCCCTGACTCTCTGCTCACGATGATTAAGGACCTTCATATTGGTGAGCGGGCCCAGGTAAAACTACGTGGACTGGAGTCAGAGCCATTCCCTGTTCACCTTGGGGTGCGACAGGGATGTCCTCTGCCTCCCACATTATTTCACATTTATTTCGACCACGTAGTTTGTGAAGCCTTCGATGGCTGTACCAGAGGAATTTACATCTGGTACAGATATAATGGGAGGCTGATCGATGCCCAGGTACGGTCAACGGATGACTCCCTATTGGTCAACCATGTTACGTATGCCAATGATTTGGTAATAGCTGCTCAGAGGAAGAGTTGGACGCACTGCTGCTGAAACCGGGTGGCCAAAGCACAGCAGGTTGGCACAGTAGGGGGCACAGGTGGTGCATCAGCCAGCAGTCATCTCAGTCAGTCGACCCGTGGCACCTGCTGGATCTGCCCCGTGACCTCCTGCCAGCGAGCGTTCGACACTTCACTTTGGCCTCAAGGTGCACATGGCCTGGCACAAGCGCCGTGGTGATGTCACCGCCACTTAGTGGCGAATGGCGGTTGTTATTGTTGCGGACGTGTGTGAGTGTGTGTGTATATATTAACCTGCTCATCCCACTAATCTCTCTTGCATAATCTCTCCCATCAACATAGTGATACTCTCCCATTAACGCGGCTGTTGCGCGCATATGCAGGGGCGATACTCTTATGCGGCGACGGAAGCCCAGTTCATGCTAATCTCTCTCCCTAATCTCTCTCTCTCTCCCTGATCTCCCCCATTAACACAACTGACGCGCTTGCATGCAGGGATGGAATTCCTTTCCAGCTCAGACCCTGCCTGCTCGCCCTTCGACAACGCATATATATAAAGTCTTGTTGTTGTAACAGCTCTCTCGCTGTGTTTCTTCCTGGTTCAGCTGTTCCCCTGCTGGATTAATTTTTTTCCACCTGAGGACGACCGCTTGGTGTTGCGATGGAAACGTCGTGATATTTTATATTTATTTTATTCTACTTTTTTTTACCTGCGTGACTTTACCGAAAAAAACCACGGCCAACAGCAGGGACTGCGTTTATCTGAGCAACCGGTCCTGGCCCTCCCCTCGGTCGACTCAGCCTCAAATGAGTACCTGGTGCGGTGTGTAAATATCGCCACCCGGGAGACAAAGGCGGCCGGGCGTGGTGGTGCTGGCCACCCACGCCCTCTGTGTGTGCCACAGCGCCGGCCTTCATAGATGCTGCTACTCGCTACTCGCTAACAGCACTTGCCCCTACAGCCTGCTAGAGGCTACACGGGGGATCTTTATCTGCGTGTAGGTGCTGCTACTCGCTACTCGCTAACAGCACTTGCCCCTACAACCTGCTAGAGGCTACACGGGGGATCTTTATCTGTGTGTAGGTGCTGCTACTCGCTACTAGTAACAGCACTTGCCCCTACAGCCTGCTAGAGGCTACACGGGGGATCTTTGTCTGTGTGTAGGTGCTGCTACTCGCTACAACTAACAGCACTTTCCCCTACAGCCTGCTAGAGGCTACACGGGGGATCTTTGTCTGTGTTCTTACTGTAGGCAGTTTCTGATAAAGTGCACGAGCTGAACTCCACATCCCCGCAGCACGAAGTGCAGGGGAATACTTCCCGGGTGACGCTTCTTGCCCAGGCAGAGAGGATGGCCGAAATGGTCTGCAGGAGGGAGAGAGAGAGAGAGAGAAAAGCAGAGAGAGACAGAGAGAGACAGAGAGACAAAGTAGGAGAGACAGAGAGAGACAGAGAGAGAGAGAGAAAGAGATGGATCGAGAGACAGGGAGAGAGAGAGAGTGATAGAGACAAAGAGACAGAGAAAGACAGAGAGACAGAGAACGAGAGACAGAGAGAGACACAGATAGAGAGAGAGATAGAGAGATAGGCAGAGAGAGACACAGAGACAGAAAGAGACAGAGAGACAGAAAGATGGAGAGACAGAGACGCACACAGAGAGACACAGAGAGAGACACAGAGAGAGAGAGAGATAGAGAGATAGGCAGAGAGAGACACAGAGACAGAGAGACAGACAGAGAGACAGAAAGACAGAGAGACAGAGACAGAGAGAGAGACAGAGACACACAGAGAGAGACAGAGATGGATAGAGAGACAGGGAGAGAGAGAGAGTGATATAGACAAAGAGACAGAGAAAGACAGAGAGACAGAGAACGAGAGACAGAGGGAGACAGGCAGAGACAGAGAGAGACACACAAAGAGATAAAGAGAGAGACACACAGAGAGAGAGAACGAGAGAGAGAGACACACGCACAGTGTCACCAACCACCACGTCATCCACATATCAACTCACCCACCCACACCTACACTCCCACCCACCTACCCACCCACCCACCTACCCCCGCTTTGGTTACTTATCGCCCCTAACCCAGGTCGTTACTGAGTCGGCCCAAGCCCCAACCACCACCTCCTCCCTCCCCATCCCCCCAGGCCCCCCCCCACCACGACACCACCACCATCGCCACCACCACAGCACCATCACCGCACCACCACCACACCACCCTTCTACTCACCAAAGAAGTACTCTTTGTTGCGAGATCTCTCCAACATGTCTTTCGGAGGCATGCCCATGATCTGCACAACCATTTCAAGACAGAGAGAGAGACACGCTTGTTACACGCTTGTTACACGCATGTTACATGCGTGTTACACGCATGTTACATGCGTGTTACACGGAGAGACCCATAGAGATTCAGAGACATATAGAAACATAGGGACTCCTAGAGACCCATACATAGATCCATAGAGACCCACAGAGATTCAGAGACTCACATAGAACCATAGGGACTCACAGAAACCCATACAGAGACCCATAGACTTACATAGAACAATAGGGCCTCACAGAAACCCATACAGAGACCCATAGAGATTCAGAGACTCACATAGAACCATAGGGACTCACAGAGACACATACAGAGACCCATAGAGACCCATAGACTTACATAGAACAATAGGGCCTCACAGAAACCCATACAGAGACCCATAGAGATTCAGAGACTCACATAGAACCATAGGGACTCACAGAGACACATACAGAGACCCATAGAGACCCATAGACTTACATAGAACAATAGGGCCTCACAGAGACCCATACAGACACCCATAGAGACCCATAGACTTACATAGAACAATAGGGCCTCACAAAAACCCATACAGAGACCCATAGAGACCCACAGACTTCCATAGAACAATAGGGCCTCACAGAGACCCATACAGAGCCCCTTGGAGATCTAGAGACTCATGTAGAAGGACAGGGACCTACAAAGGGACCCACGCTACAGCTAAACTATTTTTCTTTAACCAGGTAAGGTGCCCACAGAGCTGCGCAGCTATTTCTCATCGGCCGTACGGCAGAAGAAGATCTCATTGTGACATTGTCACATCGAGCATTATGGGTGCGTAGGTGGGTAGATGGGTGGGTAGGTTGGTAGGTGGGTGGGTGAGTGGGTAGGTGGGTCAGTAGGTTGGTAGGTGGGCGAGTGGGTCGGTGGGTAGATAGGTGGGTTGGTAGGTGGGTGGGTGTGTCGGTAGGTAGGTGGGTGGGTAGGTGGGGGCGTAGGTTGGTAGGTGGGTGGGTGAGTGGGCGAGTGGGTCGGTCAGTGGGTGGGCGAGTCGGTGGGTAACTGGCCAGGTGACTGGCTGGGTGACTGGCTGGGTGACTGGCTAGGTGACTGGCTGTGTGACTGGCTGGGTGACTGGCTGGGTGACTGGCCAGGTGACTGGCTGGGTACATGGCCAGGTGGCTAGCTGGGTGACTGGCTGGGTGACTGGCTAGGTGACTGGCTGTGTAACTGGCCAGGTGACTAGCTGGGTGACTGGCTGCGTGTCTGGCTGGGTGACTGGCTGGGTAACTGGCCAGGTGACTGGCTGGGTGACTGGCTGGGTGACTGGCTGGGTGTCTGACTGGGTGACTGGCTGGGTGACTGGCTGCGTGACTGGCTGGGTGACTGGCTGGGTGACTGGCCAGGTGGCTGGCTGCGTGACTGGCTGGGTGACTGGCTGGGTGACTGGCTGGGTGACTATCTGGGTGACTGGCTGCGTGTCTGGCTGGGTGACTGGCTGGATAACTGGCTAGGTGACTGGCTGGGTGACTGGCTGGGTGACTGGCTGGGTGTCTGACTGGGTGACTGGCTGCGTGACTGGCTGGGTGACTGGCCATGTAGCTGGCTGCGGGACTGGCTGCATGACTGGCTGGGTGACTGGCTGGGTGTCTGACTGGGTGGCTGGCTGGGTGACTGGCTGGGTGACTGGCCAGGTGACTGGCTGGGTGTCTGACTGGGTGACTGGCTGGGTGACTGGCTGGGTGACTGGCTGGGTGACTGGCTGGGTGGCCGGCTGGGTGGATGTCTGCGGGGCCGGTCTGGGCCAAGTCTCCCGCTTGAGGTGTCCCCCCCCGCCTTCCCCCAAGGAGGCTCCCCGGTCACCTCGATGCAGCATGCCAGGTGGTCGTCGTGGCCGAAGGAGCGGAAGAGGTCCCTGCCGGTGGCCATCTTGGCGACGGTGCAGCCCAGGGACCACGTGTCCGCGGCGCAGGTGACCGGGTAGCCCAGCAGCACCTCGGGCGCCATGTAGACGAGGGTGCCTCCCACGCACGGGGCTGTGTGGATGACGGCAAGCGACAGCGGCGGTGATGGTGAATGTGGACTGGGTACGTGCGTGTGTGGGGGGTGGTGGTGGGTGGGTGGGTGGGTGGAGAAACCCACACACACAGACACCCACACACACACACAGACACCCACACACACAGACACCCACACACACCCACACACCCACACACACCCACACACACAGACACCCACACACACACACACCCACACACACAGACACCCACACGCACAGACACCCACACACCCACACACCCACACACACCCACACACACCCACACACACCCACACACGTGCAGGTGTAGGGGGGTCACCACTCACGTGGACGGTCCACAAAGAAGCTGAGGCCGAAGTCGGTGACTCTGGCAACGCGGCTCGCGATGTTTTTCACCAGAATGTTGCGCTGGATGGGGAGCGAGCGGCAGGGAGAGAGAGGATTCACACTCAGCGGGGTCAAGGCGGCGAGCACTCTCTAGGACTGTACGTCTATGTACGGTGACTACCTCTACTTATGAACGTTCAGCTTGCGAACTTTCAGAGATACGAACCAAACCCAGTCCGTACGCTCAAGTTGCTGCTGTTCAGAACCGAGAGTTCATAAGTTCGATAGATGGCGATGGTGGCATCTACATCTGCAGAACGTGAACATCCAGTGGCAATCTACATCTGCTGAATGTGAAGGACCAGTGACATGTACGTCTACAGAATGTGAAGAACCAGTGGCGTCTACATCTACAGAACATGAAGAACCAGTGGCATCTACATCTACAGAACGTGTAGAACCAGTGGCATCTACATCTGCAGAACGAGAAGAACCAGTGGCATCTAATCTACAGAACGTGAAGGACCAGTGGCATCTACATCACAGAACGTGAAGAACCAGTGGCGTCTACATCTACAGAACGTGAAGAACCAGTGGCATCTACGTCTACAGAACGTGAAGAACCAGTGGCATCTACATCTACAGAACGTGAAGAACCAGTGGCGTCTACATCTACAGAACGTGAAGAACCAGTGGCAATCTACATCTGCTGAATGTGAAGAACCAGTGGCATCTACATCTGCAGAACGTGAAGAACCAGTGGCATCTACAACTGCAGAACGTGAAGAACGAATGACATCTACATCTGCAGAACGTGAAGAACCAGTGCCATCGATATCTGCAGAACGGGAAGAACCAGTGGCATCTACATCTGCAGAACGTGAAGAACCAGTGGCATCTACATCTACAGAACGTGAAGAACCAATGGCGTCTACATCTGCAGAACATGAAGAACCAGTGGCATCTGTGTCTACAGAATGTGAAGAACCAGTGGCATCTACATCTACAGAACGTGACGAACCAGTTGCATCTGCTTCTACAGAACGTGAAGGACCAGTGGCATCTACATCTACAGAACGTGAAGAACCAGTGGCATCTACATCTACATAACGTGAAAAACCAGTGGCATCTACATCTACAGAACATGAAGAACCAGTGGCATCTACATCTACAGAATGTGAAGAACTAGTGACATCTAAATCTATAGAACGTGAAGAACCAGTGGCGTCTACATCTACAGAACGTGAAGAATCAGTGGCATCTACATCTGCAAAAGGTGAAGAACCAGTGGCGTCTGCGTCTACAGAATGTGAAGAACCAGTGGCATCTACATCTACAGAACGTGAAGAACCAGTGGCATCTACATCTACGGAACATGAAGAACCAGTGGCATCTACATCTACAGAACGTGAAGGACCAGTGGCATCTACATCTACAGAACGTGAAGAACCAGTGGCATCTACAGAACGTGAAGAACCAGTGGCATCTACATTTACAGAATGTGAAGAACCAGTGGCATCTGCATCTACAGAACGTGAAGGACCAGTGGCATCTACATCTACAGAACGTGAAGAACCAGTGGCATCTACAGAACGTGAAGAACCAGTGGCATCTGCGTCTACAGAACGTGAAGAACCAGTGGCATCTGCGTCTACAGAACGTGAAGAACCAGTGACATCTACATCTGTCAGAGTGCCGAGCGTCAAAGCGAGCGTCCGCGCCCCCAGCCTGCCCTCCGCTCACCGGCTTGATGTCCCCGTGGACGATGCCCCGGGACTTGGCGTAGGCGAGGAAGCGGAGGATGCCCCTGGTGTAGGCCCTCGCGATGTCCTCGTCGATGTGCCCCTGCCCCATGTCTCTGAGTAGCCGATGGAGGTTCGTGCTGTGACGGGGAGACAGAGGCGTCAGCGATGCCCCTCTCTGTGGGTCTCTGTGGGTGGTGGTGTGGTGGTGGTGAGTGGGTGGTGATGGTGGTAGTGGTGATGGTGAGTGGTGGTGATGGTGAGTGAGTGAGTGATGGTGGTAGTGGTGATGGTGAGTGAGTGAGTGGTGGTGATGGCGGTAGTGGTGATGGTGAGTGAGTGGTGGTGGTGATGGTGGTGATGGTGGTAGTGTGTTGGTGGGTTAGTGGTGCTGATGGTGGTAGTGGTGATGGTGAGTGAGTGAGTGGTGGTGGTGGTGTTGATGGTGGTGATGGTGGTAGTGCTGATGGTGAGTGAGTGGTGGTGATGGTGGTAGTGGTGATGGTGAGTGAGTGAGTGAGTGGTGGTGATGGTGGTAGTGGTGATGGTGAGTGAGTGAGTGGCTGGTGTTGCTGGTGGTGTGGTGGTGGTGGTAGTGGTGATGGTGAGTGTGTGAGTGGTGGTGGTGCTGGTGGTGTGGTGGTAGTGGTGATGGTGAGTGAGTGAGTGAGTGAATGGTGGTTGTGGTGGTGGTGGTAGTGGTGATGGTGAGTGAGTGGTGGTGGTGGTGATGGTGGTGGTGGTGATGGTGGTAGTGGTGATGGTGAGTGAGTGAGTGAGTGGTGGTTGTGCTGGTGGTAGTGGTGATGGTGAGTGAGTAGTGGTGGTGATGGTGAGTGAGTGGTGGTGATGGTGGTAGTGGTGATGGTGAGTGAGTGAGTTGTGGTGGTGCTGGTGGTGTGGTGGTAGTGGTGTTGGTGAGTGAGTGAGTGAGTGGTGGTCATGGTGGTAGTGGTGATGGTGAGTGAGTGAGTGAGTGGTGGTGATGGTGGTAGTGGTGATGGTGGGTGAGTGGTGGTGGTGCTGGTGGTGTGATGGTAGTGGTGATGGTGAGTGAGTGAGTGGTGGTGGTGATGGTGGTAGTGGTGATGGTGAGTGAGTGGTGGTGGTGCTGGTGCTGGGGTGGTAGTTGTGATGGTGATTAAGTGAGTGGTGGTGATGGTGGTAGTGGTGATGGTGAGTGAGTGGTGGTGGTGATGGTGAGTGAGTGGTGATGGTGGTAGTGGTGATGGTGAGTGAGTGGTTGTGGTGATGGTGGTGATGGTGGTAGTGGTGATGGTGAGTGAGTGGTGGTGGTGGTGGTGATGGTGAGTGGTTGTGGTGGTGGTGATGGTGGTGTGGTGGTAGTGGTGATAGTGAGTGAGTGAGTGGTGGTGATGGTGGTATTGGTGATGGTGAGTGAGTGGTGGTGGTGATGGTGGTAGTGGTAATGGTGAGTGAGTGGTGGTGGTGGTGATGGTGGTGATGCTGAGTGAGTGAGTGAGTGTTGGTGATGGTGGTAATGGTGATGGTGAGTGAGTGGTGGTCGTGGTAGTGGTCCTGGTGATGGTAAGTGAGTGAGTGGTGGTGGTGGTGATGGTGAGTGAGTGGTGGTGATGGTGGTACTGGTGATGGTGAGTGAGTGGTGGTGGTGATGTTGAGTGAGTGGTGGTGATGGCGGTAGTGGTGATGGTGAGTGAGTGAGTGGTGCTGGTGCTGGTGCTGTTCGTACCTCAACAGCTCCATGACGAGGCATTTGTGGCCTCGGAAGGAGAAAGTCTCCAGGACTTTTGCAACGTTGAAGTCCACGTCGCTACGTTGGCTCTGCAGCTCCATAGACATCTGGATCTCTCTAAGCTGGTTGTCCTCTTGCCTGGAGCTGCGAGCGAGTGAGCGAGTGCACAGAGAGAGACACAGAGACACAGAGACAGAGAGTTTAGACGTAACGTAGAGGAGGGATGGTGGTGATGGTGGGGAAGGGTGGTGGTAGGGAGGGGGTGGTGGTGGTAGTGTGGGGATGGTGGTGCTGGTGGTGGTGATGGTGGTGGTGGTGGGGGTAGGGAGAGAGGGGTGGTGGTAGTGGTGGTGATGGTGGTGGTAGTGTGATGGTGATGGTGGTGGTAGTGTGATGGTGGTGATGGTGGTGGTGGAAGTGAGAGAGGGGTGGTGGCAGTGGTGGTGATGGTGGTGGTGGTGTTAGTGTGATGGTGATGGTGGTGGTGTGATGGTGGTGGTAGTGGTCGTGATGGTAGTAGTGTGGGGGTGGTAGTGTGATGGTGGTGTTGGTGGTAGTGTGATGGTGGTGGTGGTAGTGTGATGGTGGTGGTGGTCGTGATGGTGGTGGTAGTGTGATGGTGGTGGTAGTGGTCGTGATGGTAGTGGTGGCAGTGTGATGGTGGTGGTAGTGTGATGGTGCTGATGGTGGTGGTGGTGGTGGTAGGGAGAGAGGGGCGGTGGTAGTGGTCGTGATGGTGGTGGCAGTGGTCGTGATGGTGGTGGTGGTGGTAGGGAGAGAGGGGTGGTGGTAGTGTGATGGTGGTAGTGTGGTGGTGGTAGAGAGAGAGGGGTGGTGGCAGTGGTCGTGATGGTGGTGGTAGTGTGATGGTGGTGGTGGTAGTGTGATGGTGGTGATGGTGGTGGCATTGGTCGTGATGGTGGTGGTGGTGGTAGGGAGAGAGGGGTGGTGGTAGTGTGATGGTGATGGTGGTGGCAGTGGTCGTGATGGTGGTGGTGGTGGTGGTAGGGAGAGAGGGGTGGTGGTAGTGTGATGGTGGTGATGGTGGTGACAGTGGTGGTGGTGATGGTGGTGGTAGTGGTCGTGATGGTGGTGGGTGCTCGAGCGAGGGAGAGTCAAGTAAAGGTTGTTTCAGCCATAGTTTGTTATTGTTGTCACTGTGAGCTAACACTCAACAGCAGTCCCATAGTTGGCCCATTGTTGTTGTTGACATCGTTGTTGTTGTTGTTGTTGGTGCTGCTGTTGCTGTTGACTGCACCGCTGCACCAGGGCCCACTCACTTGGAGGGCGAGGCGAGGATCTTGAGCGCCACCATCGTCCGAGTCTTGTGGTCCAGACACTGCACCACCACGCCCTGTCCACCATGCCCAATCTTCTTGTTCAGCTCGAAGCGGTAGTGGAAGTGCTCGTTCTGGACCTTGCAGGGGTCACGGGGGAGGTCACGCGGAGTGGTCAGGGTGAAGGTCAAAGTGGGGTCACGGGGAGGTCACGGGAAGCATCAGGGTGAAGGTCAAATTGGGGGTCTGTGTGTGTCTGTGTGTGTCTGTGTGTGTCTGTGTGTGTGGGGAGCGGTGGTGCAGCGGTTAGCGTTACGCTGCGCTATGAACCCGGCGACCCGGGTTCGATTCCCACTCACGGCCAACACCAACAGTGACGATTATCTGAACCGGTCCCTGGCCTCCCCTAGGTCGACTCAGCCTCAAATGAGTAGCTGGTGCGGTGTGTAAACATCGCCACTGGGGAGACAAAGGCGGTCGGTCGTGGTGCTGGCCACCCACCCCCTCGTGTAACGTTCTGGCCTTCATAGGTGCTCGCTAACAGCACTTGCCCCTACAGTCTGTGAAGGCTATATAGGGGATCTTTGTCTTGTGTGTGAGTCTCACAGGGATGTAGTTGTGTGTGTGTCTGTGTGTGTGTGTCTGTGTGTGTGTCTGTGTGTGTCTGTGTGTCTGTGTTTGTATGTATGTGTCTGTGTCTGTGTGTGTCTGTGTCTGTGTGTGTGTCTGTGTGTGTGTGTCTGTGTGTGTCTGTGTATCTGTGTGTGTCTGTGTGTCTGTGTCTGTGTGTCTGTGTCTGTGTGTGTGTGTCTGTGTGTGTGTCTGTGTGTGTGTGTGTCTGTGTGTGTGTGTCTGTGTGTGTGTGTGTCTGTGTGTGTGTCTGTGTGTGTGTGTGTCTGTGTGTCTGTGTGTGTGAGTCTCACAAGGATGTAGTTGTTATCGTCGTCGTCATATCCTCCATTGGCGACGCCCCCTCGGCTTTCCTCCTCCCCCTCGTCCAAAGTAAAAAACCAAACCGCGTCCATGGCGGCGAGCTCCAGCTTCTGGCGCTTAGTCAGGGAAGTCTTGAAGATACGCTGGATCGCTGCACAAGTGACAACAACAACAACATCAGCCACAACAACTGAAGCTATCAACTTGTTTTGTATACACACACACCGCGTTATGCCCCCCCCCCCCAAAGTGGCTGGTGTCATCATCATCGTCGTAATCATCACCGTCGTCATCATCCTCATCATCGTCGTCGTCATCATCGTCATCACCACGTGGCAGAAAAATGCTCTAAACGCATTTTTCTACAGACTCAAAGAGACCCACAGAGACTCAAAGAGACCCACCGAGACTAATAGAGACCCACAGAGAGCCACAGAGACCCACTGACACCCACAGAGACTCACAGAGACTCACCAGAGACCTTTACTAATGCAGAGGAGTCAAATGGAAACGTGACGTCATGCGCGCCGGGCGGCTCCATGACGTCACGTCTCCCCTTGGTATAAAAAGGGGAACCCCGTGACGTAGGCGGGGTCGTTGCTGGAGCCGGGGCTCAGAGTAGGGTGGAACGGGGGGAGCCAGGGGCAAGAGGGTAGGAGTAGGGGATAGCACAGCGTACAGGGCTGGAGGTGACCGCGCTCCTCGGTCGGCCGGGTTGGCTGAACCCACGGTCGGACGCAGAGGAGGCAGCACGGGGCAGCCGGCTGTGACGGGGGGGCTAGTGGGACGTAGCCCGGGACCCCTGGGGAAGTTGTTACACCCTCGTGTACTGAAATAAGCTTCGAGTAAACTTACGGCGAAAGCCCCTAAACCTCCGAGTCGTTGGGAACCCTTCAACGCTAATGTAGACCCACGTGGCGGTACAGGTTGCATCTACGAAAGTTAAACTTCTTTTTGCACCGTACGTTGCCAACCGTGTTAATGTATGGGTCTCTATGGCTGTCTCTGTGGGTCCACGGGGTCTCTGTGGTTGCCTCTGTGGGTCTATGGGTGTCTCTGTGGGTTTGTAGGGTCTCTATCGGTGCATCTGTGGGTCTCTATGGGTCTGGGTGTCTATGTGGGTCTTTGTGTGTCTACGGGTGCCTCTGTTTGTCTCTGTGTGTCTATGAGTGTCTATGGGTGTCTATGGGTGTCTATGAGTGTCTATGGGTGTCTATGAGTGTCTCTGTGGGTCTATGGGTGTCTCTGTGGGTTTGTCGGGTCTCTAT
This sequence comes from Petromyzon marinus, assembly GCF_048934315.1. NCBI lineage: Eukaryota > Metazoa > Chordata > Hyperoartia > Petromyzontiformes > Petromyzontidae > Petromyzon > Petromyzon marinus. The sequence continues at coordinate 1,660,072 of NW_027423124.1, forward strand.
CAACATCACCCCGCTTGAATCCAAGTGTTATTTGGCTGCTGCTAAGCATTTCCACGCGACAGCGACAATGATGATGCCGACGATGATGATGATGATGATGACGACGATGATGATGACGATGATATCAGCCCACTTGGTTGAGCTGCTTTGATTTGAGCTGCCATCATTCTTAGACTTTGATGATTCTCCTGCTCCTCTCTCGTTCTTACCTTTGGGTGATTTGCTGCGGATTAACATGGAGCTGGCGGTCAGCGCACTCCACCTGGTGATAGGCGGAGGCTGCCTCCCACTCGGTCCAGCTTGCCTCGTCTACACGCACACAAATCCATACATACACACACATACACACACATACATATATACACACATATACACATACACGCATACACACACACATACACACACATGCACACACACATACATACACATTCATACACACATACACATTCATAGATACATATATATACACACATACACACATACATACACATTCATACACACACACACATACACATTCATACATACATATATACACATACATACATATGTATACATATATAGGTGGTGTTTGTAAGTGTGAGTGGTGTTCACAGGTGTGGGTGGTGTTTGTAAGTGTGGGTGGTGTTTGTAAGTGTGGGTGGTGTTTGTAAGTGTGGGTGGTGTTTGTAATAGTGGATGGTGTTTGTAAGTGTGAGTGGTGTTTGTAAGTGTTGGTGGTGTTTGTAAGTGTGGGTGGTGTTTGTAAGTGAGGGTGGTGTTTGTAAGTGAGGGTGGTGTTCGTAAGTGAGGGTGGTGTTTGTAAGTGAGGGTGGTGTTTGTAAGTGAGGGTGGCGTTTGTAAGTGAGGGTGGTGTTTGTAAGTGAGGGTGGTGTTTGTAAGTGAGAGTGGTGTTCGTAAGTGAGGGTGGTGTTTGTAAGTGAGGGTGGTGTTTGTAAGTGTGGGTGGTGTTTGTAAGTGTGAGTGGTGTTTGTAAGTGTGGATGGTGTTTGCAAGTGTGGGTGGTGTTTGTAAGTGTGAGTGGTGTTTGTAAGTGTGAGTGGTGTTTGTGGTGTTTGTAAGTGTGGGTGGTGTTTGTAAGTGTGGGTGGTGTTTGTAAGTGTGGGTGGTGTTTGTAAGTGAGGGTGGTGTTTGTAAGTGTGAGTGGTGTTTGTAAGTGTGGATGGTGTTTGTAAGTGTGGGTGGTGTTTGTAAGTGTGGGTGGTGTTTGTAAGTTAGGGTGGTGTTTGTAAGTGTGAGTGGTGTTTGTAAGTGTGGGTGGTGTTCGTAAGTGTGGGTGGTGTTTGTAAGTGTGGGTGGTGTTTGTAAGTTAGGGTGGTGTTTGTAAGTGTGGGTGGTGTTTGTAAGTGTGGGTGGTGTTCGTAAGTGTGGGTGGTGTTTGTAAGTGTGGGTGGTGTTTGTAAGTTAGGGTGGTGTTCATATGTTGAGTGGAGGGGGCCACGCCTACCTGCATGGCGTTGCTGTGCTCCGTAAATCTCTCGGTGTCTCTGCGTGGAGAGTGGAGGGTGGGGAGAGTCAGGCAGAGTTCAGTGGAGGGCGATTGCACCGCTACCACGTGGACTCACATTGTTAGCATGGACTCACGCACCACAAACCCACATCCTCACCATGAACCCTCACAACTCACCATGAATCCTCACCACGGACACCCACACTCACCAATAAGCCACAATAAGGACCCACACAACTCACCACGAACCAACACTCTCACCAAGAACCCACACAACTCACCACGGATCCACAACACGGACCCACACAACTCACCACGGACCCAGACAACTCACCACAGACCCACAACACTGACCCACACAACTCACCACGTCAATGGCTTCAGCAGAAGGTGCTCGGCGATTAGGATGATGAAGAATCTGAAGATGTCGACGCTGAAGACGAAAAAGCAGCCACATTGTTAGCATGGACTCACGCACCACAAACCCACATCCTAACCACGAACCCACCAACCCTCACCAAGAACCCACATCCTCACCACGAACCCTCATAACTCACCACAAACCCACATCCTCACCACGAACCCTCACAACTCACCACAAACCCACATCCTCACCACGAACCCTCACAACTCACCACAAACCCACATCCTCACCACGGACCCACACAACTCACCAAAAACCCACATCCTCACCACGGACCCACACAACTCACCACAAACCCACATCCTCACCACGAACCCTCACAACTCACCACAAACCCACATCCTCACCACGGACCCACACAACTCACCACAAACCCACATCCTCACCACGAACCCACACAACAAACCAAGAACCCGCATCCTCACCACGAACCCACACAACTCACCACAAACCCACATCCTCACCACGGACCCACACAACTCACCACAAACCCACATCCTCACCACGAACCCACACAACAAACCAAGAACCCACATCCTCACCACGAACCCACACAACTCACCACAAACCCACATCCTCACCACGGACCCACACAACTCACCACAAACCCACATCCTCACCACGAACCCACACGACAAACCAAGAACCCACATCCTCACCACGAACCCACACAACTCACCACAAACCCACATCCTCACCACGAACCCACACAACTCGCCACAAACCCACATCCTCACCACGAACCCACACAACTCACCACAAACCCACATCACCACGAACCCACACAACTCACCACGAACCCACATCCTCACCACGGACTCTCACAACTCACCATGAATCCTCACCACGGACACCCACACTCACCAATAAGCCACAATAAGGACCCACACAACTCACCACGAACCAACACTCTCACCAAGAACCCACACAACTCACCACGGATCCACAACACAGACCCACACAACTCACCACGGACCCAGACAACTCACCACAGACCCACAACACTGACCCACACAACTCACCACGTCAATGGCTTCAGCAGAAGGTGCTCGGCGATTAGGATGATGAAGAATCTGAAGATGTCGACGCTGAAGACGAAAAAGCAGCCGCCTCCTTCACGTCCGTCGCCAACTGACGAGCCACGTGGTCGCGTGACGTCACCGATGACGTTCAGTGCGACGGAAGTGACCACGCCCACTCCTAGCCACGCCCACGCAGAGCCACGCCCCTGCCGAGTGACGTGAGATAACGCGGCCACGCCCCCGGCAGCCGGGCGCCACTCAATCTACAGATTCTACTTCCGCTTCCGGGTCGGGACGAGTGGAGGCGGTGGCGGGAAAATCTGAACCCTGTCTGGGCCTCCTCAAGGTCGACTCAGCCTGAAGGTGCCCACACGCTGCTCTGTGTGGTGAGTCTGTGGGTCTCTGTGTGGTGAGTCTGTGGGTCTCTGTGTGGTGAGTCTGTGGGTCTCTGTGTGGTGAGTCTGTGGGTCTCTGTGTGGTGAGTCTGTGGGCCTCTGTGTGGTGAGTCTGTGGGTCTCTGTGTGGTGAGTCTGTGGGTCTCTGTGTGGTGAGTCTGTGGGCCTCTGTGTGGTGTGTCTGTGGGTCTCCTTGTGGTGAGTCTGTGGGTCTCCTTGTGGTGAGTCTGGGTCTCTGTGTGTTGAGTCTGTGGGTCTCTGTGTGGTGAGTCTGTGGGTCTCTGTGTGGTGAGTCTGTGGGTCTCTGTGTGGTGAGTCTGTGGGTCTCCATGTGGTGAGTCTGTGGGTCTCCGTGTGGTGAGTCTGTGGGTCTCTGTGTGGTGAGTGTGTGGGTCTCTGTGTGGTGAGTCTGTGGGTCTCTGTGTGGTGAGTCTGTGGGTGTCTGTGTGGTGAGTCTGTGGGTCTCTGTGTGGTGAGTCTGTCGGTCTCTGTGTGGTGAGTCTGTGGGTCTCTGTGTGGTGAGTCTGTCGGTCTCTGTGTGGTGAGTCTGTGGGTGTCTGTGTGGTGAGTCTGTGGGTGTCTGTGTGGTGAGTCTGTGGGTCTCTGTGTGGTGAGTCTGGGTCTCTGTATGGTGAGTCTGTGGGTCTCTTTGTTGTGAGTCTGTGGGTGTCTGTGTGGTGAGTCTGTGGGTCTCTGTGTGGTGAGTCTGTGGGTCTCCGTGTGGTGAGTCTGTGGGTGTCTGTGTGGTGAGTCTGTGGCTGTCTGTGTGGTGAGTCTGTGGGTCTCTGTGTGGTGAGTCTATGGGTCTCTGTGTGATGAGTCTGTGGGTCTCTGTGTGGTGAGTCTCTGTGGGGAGCGGTGGTGCAGTGGTTAGCGCACTGTTTGTGGAGCGGTGGTGCATTGGTTAGCGCACTGTGTGTGTGTGGGGAGCGGTGGTGCAGTGATTAGTGCACTGTGTGTGTGTGGGGAGCGGTGGTGCAGTGGTTAGCGCACTGTGTCTGTGGAGCGGTGGTGCAGTGGTTAGCGCACTGTGTGTGTATGGGGAGCGGTGGTTGCAGTGGTTAGCGCACTGTGTGTGTGTGTAGGGAGTGGTGGTGCAGTGGTTAGCGCATTGTGCGTGTGTAGGGAGCGGTGGTGCAGTGGTTAGCGCACAGACTCACACAGAGACCTACAGACTCACACAGAGACACACAGGCTCACACAGAGACCCACAGGCTCACACAGAGACCCATAGACTCACACAGAGACCTACAGTCTCACACAGAGACCCACAGGCTCGCACAAAGACCCATAGTCTCACACAGAGACCCACAGACTCACACAGAGACCCACAAGCTCACACAGAGACCCACAGACTCACACAGAGACCCACGGGCTCACACAGAGACCCATAGACTCACACAGAGCCACAGGCTCACAGAGACCCACAGACTCACACAGAGACTCACAGACTCACACAGAGACCCACAGAGCCCTACAGAGATGCACAGAGACACCCATAGACCCACAGAGACACCCATAGACACACACAGACACCCATAGACACACCGAGACACACAGAGGCACCCATGGAGACCCCATAGATCCACAGAGACACCCATATAGACCCATACATTAGCACGGTTGTCAACGTACGGTGCGAAAGAAGTTTGACATTCGTCACCTGCTCATGATTATTAATGAAGGGGGATGGTGCGTCCATGTGGAGTGCCGCGGGGGGCCAGTGGGTCTCTGTTGTTCTCTATGAGTGTGGGTATCTGTGGATCTCTGTGGGTCTCTATGGTAAAAAATGAGTATGGGTCTCTTTGAGTCTCTGTGAGTCTCTGTGGATCTCTGTGGGTGTCAGTGGGTCTCTGTTGTTCTCTATGAGCATGGGTCTCTATGAGTCTCTGTGAGTCTCTGTGGGTCTCTGTGAGTCTCTATGAGTCTCTGTGAGTCTCTGTGGGTCTCTGCGAGTCTATGTGGGTCTCTTCTAGTGAGTTGAAAAATGCGTTTAGAGCATTTTGCTTCCAAGGGGTGATGACAATGATGATGATGATGACCATGAGGATGATGATGATGAGGATGATGACACCAGCCACTTCGGGTTGGGGGGGGGGCATAACGCGGTGTGGGTGTATAAAGAATTAGTTGATAGCTTCAGTTGTTGTGGCTGATGTTGTTGTTGTTGTCACGTGTGCAGTGATCCAACGTATCTTCAAGACTTCCCTGACGAAGCGCCAGAAGCTGGAGCTCGCCGCCATGGACGCGGTTTGGTTTTTTACTTTGGACGAGGGGGAGGAGGAAAGCCGAGGGGGCGTCGCCAATGGGGGATATGACGACGACGATAACAACTACATCCTTGTGAGACTCACACACACACACACACAGACACACCCACACAGAAACACACACAGACACACCCACAGACACACCCACAGACACACACAGACACAGACACACACACACAGACATACACACACAGACACACACAGACACACACACAGACACACACACCCACAGACACACACAGACACACCCACAGACACACACAGAAACACACACAGACGACAACAACAACCGCCATTCGCCACTAAGTGGCGGTGACGTCACCACGACTCTTGTGCCAGGCTATGTGCACCTTGAGGCCACGTGAAGTGTCGAACGCCCGATGGCAGGAGGTCACGGGGCAGACCCAGGTGCCACGGGTTGACTGACTGAGATGACTGGCTGATGCACCACCTTTGCCCCCTACTGTGCCAATTTGCTGTGATTTAGCCACCCGGCGCTCCGCTCGTTGTTGTGAATGTCGCTCCTCCGCCTTCCGTTGTTGTTGGAGGGCGACTGCCTCCAACTGCCCAGTAGCGTCCTTCACGAGCCTCCTCCACTGAGGCCGATCTTGACACCGCTGGTACCAGTCATCGGCAAGTCCACTCAGCTCCACGTCCTCTTGTACCACATCACTCCATCTATTTTCTAGCCTGTGCCGTGCTCGTTTAGCCCCCTCGATCCGGCTGAACAAAAGCTGTTTGGGCATGCGGTGATTGGGCATGCGGGCTACATGGCCCAGCCAACGCAGTCTTGCCTGACGGAGGTGCTCACCGATGGGACTTTGTCCAGATCTTTTGAGGATTTGTGAGCTCCTCACACAATCCAGCCTGGTTAAATCCAGGATTGATCGTAGGCAGGCCAGCCTAAATGTTTCTAGCCGGCGAAAATGTTCCATTAGGGGGGTCCACGTTTCGCAAGTGTAGAGAAGGGAGGGAATGACCGTGGCCGAGAAGACCCGAAGCTTCATGCGGAGCGACAGACCAGGTAGCTTCCACACAGCGTTATGCAACCGAAGAAAAGATAATGCCGCTCGACTGATTCTGATTGAGACCTCATGAGTACACTGCCCAGATATGGGAAACTCTCCACTCTCTCCACAACTGCTCCATCACCAATTGGGAGTTGTGGGGGTGGAGTGTCCGATGGTACAAAATACCCAGGCAGGTGCTTCGTTTTGGTTGGGCTGATGGTAAGGCCCCACCTCGTATTGGCATGCTCCAGTTTCAGCAGCAGTGCCTTCAACTCCTCCTCTGAGTGAGCCGCAATTACCAGGTCATCGAAATACATAACGTGGTTGACCAATAAGGAGCCATCCCTTGACCGCACCCCGGCATTGATCAGCCTCCCATTGTATCTGTACCAGATGGAAATTCCTCCGGTACAGCTACTGAAGGCTTCACGAACTACATGGTCGAAATGGATGTCAAATAATGTTGGAGCCAGAGGACATCCCTGTCGCACCCCAAGGTGAACAGGGAATGGCTCCGACTCCCTGCCACATAGTTTTACCCGGGCCCGCTCACCATCATGATGGTCCTTAATGATCATGAGCAAAGGGTCAGGGACTTCGAAAGCACGAAGAACTACCCAGAGCCCAGGCCTACTGATGGTATCATAGGCCTTGGCCAGGTCAATAAAGCAGAGATGTAGGTCTTGTTGGAATTCCCTACACCTCTGCTGTAGCAGACGGACAGAAAATATGGCATCTGTGCAGGACCCCCCTTTCCTGAAACCGCATTGGGGCTCCGCAAGCCTCTCCTCAGCGTGCCTAGAAGGTGATGTTAAATAATCCTTGCCAGGACCTTTCCCGGCACACTGAGGAGTCAGATGCCCTTGTAGTTGTTAAAGTCTGTGCGGTCCCCCTTCCTAAAGAGGGGGACCACCAAGGCATCCTTCCAATCCTGCGGAACCTGTCCAGTGGCCCAGAATGTTGTTATGATGTCATGTAGGGCAGTCTGGCACAAACGCCACCCTCCCTCAGCATTTCGCTTTGGGGATCATCTCTGCCCGGTGCTTTTCCTGGTCTAAGACTCTGGATCAACTTCAGTACTTCCTCAATGGATGGCACCTCAGCCAGCCACTCACAGGGGTGACTTTCTCCAATATTTGAGGCACCGCAGCCTCAGCAGGGTCATCCCCACTTTGTCCCATGATGTTTTCCAGGCTGAGGGATTCCCCCTCCCCCAGGACCTCACAGAAATGCTCAGCAAATCTGCAAACATGTTCCTGGTGGTCGGAGATTGGATCACCGTTCTTTCCCCTAATGATTGTAATAGGTGTGGCACTGCAGGTTACTTTTTTGATGGAGTTAAATAGGGATTTGTGATCGCGGGCCATTGAGGCAGATTCCATCTCCTCAGCAACCCACGACCACCACCCATCCTTGCAGCGCCTCACGGCTCTCCAAACCTCCGAGCGAAGGCTGCGGTAAGCCTCCTCATTCTCTGACGTGGGATGCTGTAGCTGATGAGAGTAGGCCTGTCGCTTTTTCTCAGCCAGCTTGAACACCTCTGTCAGCCAATGTCTTTGGGGAGGTTTGGACCGCGTACCCAAAGCAGCCATTGCAGCTGTCTGAGTCGCAGTCCTAAACCTCACCCATTTGCCCTCGACATCTGGAGGAGTGGGAGACGATGCCAACCGTAGCTGCAAGCGATGATGAAATTCTCGCTTGCAACTTTCATCAGCTAGCTGAGACCAGGCTACCTTAGGTTTGAATGGGTCCTGGGTGTACACCCACCACCCGAGTGAAGAATGGCAGGCGCATCTTACAGATAACTAGTCGATGGTCAGAGGGTAGATCAGCTCCACGGTAGGTCCTGGTGTCAAGGACATGGGCCCGCATCTGCTGTTCCATCACTACGTAGTCCAGCAGATGTTTTTAATTGGACCCGGCATGCATCCATGATGTATGGATGCGCTGATGCCGGAACAGCGTGTTGGTAATTACAAGCCCATGGGCTGCATAAAAATCTAGCAGCCTCCTACCTTTGTTATTGAGCTGATCTATCCCATGCCTTCCAATCACTTTAGACCAGATGCCACCATCATGACCAACTCGGACATTAAAGTCACCCAACAAGATGACTCTGTCCCGAGGGGCCACCTTAGCTAGCACCTAGCATCATAGAAGGCATCTGACTCCTCAGCCTTGCCTGCATCCCTCCACGGCTGTTCGTCTTCAGTGGGGGCATAAGTAACCACGACCACTACTCCTCGCCTCCGGTTGATGGGAAGTCGAGCCCAAAGTAGCCTGGGGCTTACAGCTTCCCACACCTCACCACCACTCTCCCACACCCCTTCATTCTTTTGTTCAGAAGAAGAGCCACTCCCTGTTGTTTGGCAGTCTCCTGCCCCGGGTATAGGACTGTCCACCCCTCATGGTGGCAGGAGCCAGAACCGGTCCCCCGGACCTCCTTAATACCACAGAGATCCAGGCGGTACCGGTCCAACTCCCCACAGAGGAGTGGCAGCCTCTCCTCCGCAGTGAGTGTTCCACGTAGCCATCCGTAGTGGCTTTTTGTTTCTGGAGGAGCCCTGAGGGTAAATATTCAGTCTTCTGGCTCCGACAAATGAGGTTTGGCCAGGAGACGTCATAGACGCCTGTCTCCCCCGGGGCCTCCATCACAAGCTTGTTAATTACATTTTTCGGTCGTGGTTTAGTGGTAGTTAATTGAAGGTGGAGGGGTTACCAGCCCCTTGCACCTGTCCAGAGCCCCAATTTAGCTGCTGTGGTGGTCACAGACGCCATGAGGAGAAAGGACAATCGGAATTGGCCCTCCCCCCCACAGCACTGTCCACGACAGCGTTGCCCGTCCGGCACCACGAGGAGGTAGGGGATTGTTTTACCGGATACAGACGCACACAGACACACACACACACACAGACATAAACAGACTCACACAGACACACACAGACACCCACAACAACAACCGCCATTCACCACTAAGTGGCAGTGGCATCACCACGACGCTTGTGCCAGGCCATGTGGACCTTGAAGCCACGTGAAGTGTCGAACGCCCGCTGGTAGGAGGTCACGGGGCAGACCCAAGTGCCACGGGTTGACTGACTGAGATGACTGAGATGACTGGCTGATGCACCACCTGTGCCCCATTACTGTGCCAACTTGCTGTGCTTTAGCCACCCGGCACTCTGCATGTTGTTGTTGGAGGACGACTGCCTCCAACTGCCCAGCAGCGTCCTTCACGAGCCTCCTCCACAGAGGCTGATCTTTACAACGCTATTACCAGTCATCGGCAAGTCCACTCAGCTCCACGTCCTCCTGTACCACGTCACTCCATCTCTTCTCTAGCCCGTGCCGCGCCCGTTTAGCCCCCTCGATCCGGCCGAACAAAAGCTGTTTAGGCATTCGGTGGCTGGGCATGCGGGCTACATGGCCCAGCCAACGCAGCCTAGCCTGTCAAAGGAGCTCACCGATGGGACTTTGTCCAGATCTTTCAATGATTTGTGAGCTCCTCACACAATCCAGCCTGGTTAAACCCAGGATGGATCATATGCAGGCCAACCTAAATGTTTCTAACCGGCAAAGATGTTCCATTAGGGGGGTCCACGTTTCGCAAGCGTAGAGAAGGCACCCTCGTTTACGTGGCCCCCGAGGTGCTGCTGGGCTACCCGGTTACCTGCGCCGCGGACACGTGCTCCCTGGGCTGCACCGTCGCCAAGATGGCCACCGGCAGGGACCTCTTCCGCTCCTTCGGCCGCGACGACCACCTGGCATGCTGCATCGAGGTGACCGGGGAGCCTCCTTGGGGGAAGGTGGGGGGGGGGACACCTCAAGCGGGAGACTTGGCCCAGACCGGCCCCGTAGACAGCCACCCAGCCAGACACCCAACCAGTGACCCAGCCAGTCACCCAACCAGTCAGCAACCCGGCCAGTCACCCAGCCAGACACGCAGAAGTCACCCAGCCAGCCACGCAGTCACCCGACCAGCCACCTGGCCAGTCACCCAGCCAGTTACCCAGCCAGACACGCAGCCACCCGGCCAGTCACCCAGCCAGTCACCCAGCCAGACACACAGCCGCCCAACCAGTCACCCAGCCAGTCACCCAGCCAGTTACACAGACAGACACGCAGCCACCCGGCCAGTCACCCGGCCAGTCACCCAGCCAGTCACCCAGCCAGTTACCCAGACAGACACGCAGCTACCCAGCCAGTCACCCAGCCAGTCACCCAACCAGTCACCCAGCCAGTTACCAAGCCAGTCACCCAGTCAGTTAACAAGCCAGTCACCCAGCCAATCACCCAGCCAGTCACCCAGCCAGACACGCAGCCACCTGGCAGTCGCTTATCCGATGCACCGACGCTCGAATATCCAGATTTTTCCTTGCCGTTTATATTAAGACACCGACGCCAGCGACATGGGTATCGGCGCCGTTTTATCTCAATCGTGTGCATGGGGATAAATTGTTGCACCTCGGCGTTCAAAAAACTTTGCTGACGCTGCAATGGAATTACTTTTCGCCCCGGCATCACGTTCCTGCCCTGACGGCACTTGGCGGAAACCGCCGCACCAAAGATGTCTTCCGCCGTTGCGATCCATTTCGGTCACGCGTATCAACGAGCTGGTGGCCCTTGATGTCCTGGGCCCATTCCCGATCACTCCCAGGGGTAACAAATACCTTTTGGTGGGTGTGGAATATTTTGCTCGGTGGCCGATGGCATGGCCCTTGCCCGATCAATTGGCGTACTCTATCGTGACTGAATCGTACTCTGACTGTCATGCTTTGCCACACTGTCAATGAAAAACAGGCCGATTGGGATTTACACGCGCCGAGCGTGCTCACCGTGTATAGAATGGCCCCGCACGCTTCCACGGGATTCTCACCGTTTTCCCTCGTGTACGGAAGGGAGAACGTGCCACCCCATTGATACCCAATTGGGCACGACTGATGGAGACGCTGAACGGGGACCCTACCTGACCACGTCCGAGACTCCCTGCGCCGGATTTCTGAGGCGCGGGAGGCGGCTCGGGTCAACGCCGCTAAAACGCGGGCTCGCAACGAGCGTTGTGCACGCGGGTCCGGCCGCGACATGCCATGGTCTGTCGGTGATGGGCACCTCTCCCAAGTTACACAGGCCATGGCACGGTCCTGTTGAAGTGGTAGAGGTTAGGCATCCACAGTGCGTGCACATTCGAGGCGGGGGTCTCTCCGTCGTTGGTTCGTCCACCCATTTCGGTTGACGCAATTCTTTCCTACGGGCGTTGCTTCTTCATCCCCAACAATTGGCCTGCCAGGGTCTGATGTGTCCGACGTGCCAGAGCGGTTTGCAGATTGATCCCCCGTGGGATTCTGTTTTACCGCCCGCGGCAGCGAAGCCCTTGGCTGCTGCTGCGGACGCTGACCCCGCACGATCCAGCCCCGCAGCGACGGACTTCATCACCCTTCCGCTGACCGACCGCCCTTCCTCCTGCCGAGCCAACCCATGCAGGGCTGGATACGGATGCAGGGGATGGTACGGCGTCACAGACCCGTTCAAAGACGCCCCGATTCCGTTAACGTTCGTGTGTGCCTTTGCCTGTGTTGGGTATTCACCTTGCTTCCTTGTTCTTGCGTTCGTTATCGTTCGTGCGCTATTCTTCATTATGTATGCTCTCTTGTGCTTGTTGCCACCAGGGTTATGTCGCTCTTTCCATTACTTGTTCGGGTCCATTCCTAGCTGGGACGGCTCGTCTTTTCATCACGAGGGGGGGGGGGGGAGGGGGGAGGTGATGGAATGAGAGAGCGCCATCTAGGGGTTGACGAGGGGTATCTGCATAAGCCACCACTTGGTAACTAATACCCAATGGGAAGTGTGGGATCCATCTGGGCCAAAGGTGACCGGAGGAGCTAGAGAGTACGCGCGAGAACGGTCGAGAAAGTTCTACGAAAGGGGTGTGTCCGGAGGCGGAGCTAGAGAGTACGTGCGAGAACGGTCGAGAAGGTTCTACGAAGGGGCGTGTCCGGAGGCGGAGCTAGAGAGTACGCGCGAGAACGGTGGAGAAGGTTCTACGAGGGGGCGTGTCCGGAGGCGGAGCTAGAGAGTACGCGCGAGAACGGTCGAGAAGGTTCTACGAGGGGGCGTGTCCGGAGGCGGAGCTAGAGGGTACGTACGAGAACGGTCGAGAAGGTTCTACGAGGGGGCGTGTCCGGAGGCGGAGCTTGCTCCACCGAGGGGAATATAAGGGGAGGCAGTGAGAGGACGCTGGGTCGGTGTGGGAAGCCTGGAGCCCGGACTGCGTCATCGCCACGCTCTACTCGCCACCGGCCACCTGGCGGTCCTTCCAGCGTAGCCGTCTCTCCTCCCGGCACGCCGTCAGCCAGCGGTGGACAGGGAGCGAGGGGGAGAGACGCGCGACGACAGTTGAGCAGGGAGGCGCGCGTCACGGCAGAGAGAGTGAGAGAGTGTGGAGCCATCCGGAGAGAGAAAGAGAGAGCAGAGCTGTGCAGTCATATAATACTGGTAGGAAACGTAGTGGACTGGAAGCCCAACCCGGGATTAATTCACAGGAGGCAGGGGATTAATTGTGTATGTCTGTGGATGTCTGTCCACGTCGCAGGGGTGGGGCTGGGTGGAGAGGGGAGGGTAGGGAGGGGCTGGGTGGAGAGGGTGGGGAGGGCCTGGGTGGGGAGGGTGGGGAGGGGCTGGGTGGGGTTGGGTGGGGGGTGGGAGGGGTTGGGTGGGGGGTGGGAGGGGTGGGGGTGGGTCTGGGTGGGGAGGGGCTGGTCACCCCGTGGTGCCCTTATATGGACTGGAAGCCCAACCGGGATTAATTCTTCACAGGAGGCAGGGGATTATAACACTGCACTTTCTGGTGAGACCTCTTTTACACTGCAACTTTCTGGCGTCGTTTTATAATTCTGCTCACTTTTCATTTTGCTTTCTTCTGCGCACGACTCCTAACAAGTTTGGCTTAAATATCCGTGCACAATTACTTCAAAATTTCCTACCAGCCCCCTCCGCAGGAATGTGTTCAAAGAGAGATGCCAGTCAACAGTTGTCGTGGAAGTGCTTTTATTACAATTGTATGCAGTCTACGTTCCAGTAGTTTAACAATGGGCAGCGTTAAGGTAGATATTCGATTAAATGAAATAATCATAGGAAGTGCATAGCATATGCACAGTGATCGCATTCGGGTAGCGATAGACAACCGACAACAATATCCACACGGAGTCTCGCCCAGCTCCCCGTCGGTAGCTGCAGTCTTGCCGATGTCCTCAATCTGCTATAGATCTCCGGAGAGTCCAGAACACGCTGTGCTTACATTACCAGCTTGCAAAATGAAGGGCTGGAACCTTCTTTCGTTTTGTTTTGCTTTTGTCTGGTGCAGGTGTTGCAGCCCACTTGTCTGGTAATGAACCATAAGCTCCAAGCACCCACTGGAGCAGGTGAGCCGTGGCGGGAAAGCAGCTTGTTGGCCAGAGGCTGCCCAGCTTGAGGCGGGCGGCGGTAGCTATCCACTAGGGTGCAATGACCCCTCCCACTGACGATGGAAACCCATGGCGCCCATTTTTTTACGCCAATCTAAAATGAGCTTATAACCCGTGAGCTGCTGCCGCCCGTGTTTCTTGGCCACGGTTAGGTGGCCGAGAAGGAGTGTCCTCTCCCCATTCTTGCACCTCGTGTTGGCGCAAAGCCCGGGCAGGTTACTCTGGAAATCCTGGTGTTGCCCATGCGTCAGGATCCCCCCCCTCGGCCTTGCTGGCGATGTTCATACGAGTGCGTAGCACGACGTTTGGTACCTGTTTGGCTGCAGGGGCTGCCGGGAATGTGCCGCTTTGCGTCACAAAACCGCCTAAGGGGCCCCACTCCTGATTTTCTGTAGGGGTTTGCTCCCTTAGCCATTGACTCTCCCGAGACGATCATAAGGCAGTGAGAAGACCGCGTAACCCTTACCAGGTACTGACGGCCGGGCCAACTGTGCCTGGGACTCGCGTAAGGCAGGGTCATCACGCCCTGAAGTAGTTTATCGCAAACTACCCACTACCGATACAATAACAACAGTCCCAGACCACACCGAGACAACAACAACAACAGTCTCAGACAACGCCAAGACAACAACAACAACAGAGTAAGTAGCAGATCCCTATAATAAAATATACGCATTAAAAATGTAACTATCGATGATGCACGGTTAAAGGGGTCAAAAGTTAATAACCTCATTTGCAAATGTGCTTGCTGTATTCAGCACTAATCTGGTTCATGATCATTTTGCTGAAGGAATATTTACGACGTTAAGCTGAAGGGAACGAGATTGTTCCAAAACGGTGGTGCTGCGATGGTAAAAGCTTTGTCAGCTATTCCAATTCTCGTTCTTTGGGATCGTTAAAAATGGCAATTAGACGGATGTCTCAGATTTATTGGGTTTGACAGTGGGGTTAATGAATTAGCTACATATGGAATGTAAGAAGTTCAATAATAGTGTAGCGCAGATTTGCCAATAAGGATTTAATGGACGAACAGGGCCCTAATGTTAGATGATTTCTTCTTGCGTCGAGGGATGTGAGATTTGATTTTAGGTCTAGATTTGAGAATTCGTGACTGCAAGGATTCATACTCTTTGGTGTTTTCCGTAAAGTCACGTAGGTAAAATAAAGTAAATAATTTAGTTTTCATTTATTTTATGTACCTACGGTCAGAATGGTGGGTCCTGTGTGGTACATCCAGTAGAAATCAAAGAGCAGAATTAGAAATTTCGGTTAGTCTGTTTAGCGTTGCACTAGTCGATATACTTTAAGCCGTGTCGTAGTAGCTGAAAAGGAGTGGTAGAATGATAGCTTCCACAATTTACAGGCACAATAGATGGGACAACTTTTTTCCCGTGTGAAAACCCTATTTTTGATTAGATTTACTTTCATATGTGATCAATATGTGGTTGGAATGTAAGCTTTTAATCGATCAGTAAACCCAAGTATTTTAAACACTCCGTTTGTTAAATGATGTTCTTTCTCATATCTGTAATAGGTGAATGGAATGAAACGATGTTTGTTTTTTTGGGGGGCTTTAGGGGCAATTTTACTTATGAAAATTGATGTTGAATTAAGTCGAAATTATGTTGGAGATTCTGTTTGACTTCGTTTGGGGATTTATCAAATATCCGCATGACAAGTGTCATCAGCAAATTGATTTAATTCTGAGTGATTTAAGTTTAGTCCAAGATTGTTTCAATATAAAAACAGAATTGGGCCCAGCATGGAACCCTGTGGAACAGCCTTTGCTATATTAATATTTGTGGATGTGAGGTTATCACTTGTAGGAACAGGCTCCTTCATTACTGTTTGTATGAATATTGTTACATTCATTTTAAGGACCTTTTCCTATCGCCGTATATGCTCGCGTTACTCTGAGGAATTATTTTATTGTACTGTCTGAACATTTTAGCTGGCCAAGTCTTGTGATTAGAATATCTTAGTCAACAGTGTCAAAGGCTTTTACCAAGTCAAAGAATAGTGCACAGCAGTAGTGGCCTTTATCCAGGGTACTGAAGAAAACAATAATAATACATCCATCGTAGCTGTGGTGGTGCAGGAATCCTCTCGAAAACCTGTTTACTGCGCAGGAGATTGTGACTTTTTAGGCAGCAGTTTATTTGTGATTTAACTTTTTATTCCCTCGAATATTTTAGCTTACTGGTAAAATAATAGATATTGGCCTATAATTATTCGGATCTTTTTGTAGCCATTTTTATACAATGTATGCATGTATGTTGACCTTCTTTCACACCGTATGTAGCCAACCGTGCTGATCGGAGGTGCGTAATGGACGAATGCGAGCGGATTATCACTCGAGTGGAAATGTACGTTTGGTGAGGTGAGAGGTTGAAAATGTTTGCGAGGGGGTTCATAGATTGGATCTGCTGCAGTCACAAGTGAAAACGCAGGCAAGTCATCTTCTCCCATGCATGACGAAGTCATAATTAATGCGAAGTTGAAGCAGCGCATCCAGTTCAAAAAGGAGACCCTAACGAGAAGTAGGGCCGAAGACTTTCGCTAAACACTTTGAGGTTTGGTGGCAGAAGGAGGAGGAGGAGGAAGAAGAAGTGAGTGATGTGAATGGTGGTGCATCTGGAGACCTTTCCTCCACTTTCAAAGACTATAAATTTTGCTCACTACATCCCAGGCAAAATGGGGAGTGTCACGTATGCATACTGTAAATGCTTCAATATCTGTTAATAAAAATGATCGTTGTACAATGATCGAGGTGTTTAAGTTGTTTTTGCACGACCGATGCCATAGGTAAAGGCACAGACGGTCTGAGCGGGTCTGAGGGAGCCTAGGTGAGGGCGGCGGTGGAGATGTAGAGTCGCTGTGTGCGGAGACGCTGAGAGCAGAGCTGCCGAGTGCAGGATAAGCGAGGTGAAAGGTAAACAAGAGTGGGGAGAGGTTAAACACAAGTGACCGTATAGATAGTTATAAGTGTGCCTACAACTGGTGCAAGAATAGGCGAATAAAGTGTAAGCAGGTGAACTGTTCCAACGCGTCGGTGTGAGCAACTTTTCGAAGACACTACATTTGGTGCCACAAGTGCCAACGAACACTTCGCCCGTCATGTCCCGAGTCGGCGATTTAAACGTAATGACCCAGCTGTTGCGTCACCCGATGACGACGCCGAACTAAGGAAGGCGTCGTCCCCCTTCGAGCGCCCCGCTCTCGACGAACGTGCTCCAGTCGGCTCGGGAGTGCACGGCGAGCCCAGCCAAGCCACCTCCGCAGGAGCTGGGCTGGGCATCGCCGGGTCACCTGGGGGAGGGGTTGCTGTCGGCCGTTGGCCGCCGCTCATCTCTTTGAGCGGATGACTGCCGCGACTTCTACCGGACGGCAAACACGCTCTTCCCGCCGCTGACCTTCCCGCCATTTCGGGGTTTGCAGCCCCGAAATGGTGGGAAGGGCATTGAAAAATTTGATACTCCGACCGATGCTTCTGTTGTTGTGGAGTGACTCATGCAGCCAGCTATGGCTACAGGATTTTGGTGTTACGTGTTATTTACGTAGTTTATTGTTAAAAATTCGGTCATAGTCCCTGTGCTCGCTGTTACGTTGCAATTATGGCTTTATTTTTTGGTGATTTTGCAAACTTTTTTTTGGTTTGGACATGTTTGTTTTGTTGTAGTACGGAGTTAGACTCATGGCCTTAATCTAAGCTTTCTTGTGGTTGCTGTTGTTGTTGTTTGAGTTGCATCCCACTGGGATTTTTTTGCACACAGCGTTGGTGCACGGTGCTTTTTTCAGGAATATTTTGCTGTTATTTTAATGGATTTTCTGTTTCGCACAGTCAACACACAGTAGTCACTTGAAGATGTTTTTCTTGTTCATGTGTTTTAGTTGTTTTGTTGCGGTTGCACTCCGATTCAAGAGCCGAATGGCTCACAGGGCCATACCAAAATAAATAAAACTGAAAAACTGAAAAAACTTAACTCGTCCGCCATTCTGGGTCGAATCGGCATGCGCCGCAGCAGCCCGCAATCTTTCAAGGTGGAAATCCTTACTCTTTGGTTCTATTCGGTAAAGTCACGTAAGGTAAAAGACAAAATAACAAAATTCACGACGTTTCGGCCACAACACAAGTGGCCTTCATCAGGTGAAGGGGACCGTGCTGTCACGAAGACAGCGTCGGAGTAAAGAAAGTCAAGCCAGGTCGCGTCCTTTAAGCTGTGTGGGAGGAAACCAAACGTTTGACAAAGGAAACGTGAACACCAGTGGCATTTACATCTGTGGAATGTATAGAACCCGTGGCATCTATATATGCAGAAGGTGAAGAAACAGTGGCATCTACATCTGTAGAACATGAAGAACCATTTACATCTACATATGCACAACGTGAATAACAAGTGGCATCTACATCTGCAGAAGGTGAAAACCCAATGGCATCTACATCTGTAGAATATAAAGAACCAGTGGCATCTATCATCTGCAGAAAATGAAGAACCAGTGGCATCCACATCTGCAGAGCGTGAAGAACCGTTGGCATCTACGTCTACAGGCGATTATACAACGTTTAACGCCATTCCCCGTGTTTTTTGTACAGGCCATACAACATATATGGGGAGTCCCTGTACATTCAACAAGGCGGGGTAACAGCGATGGCAGCCCTGACAATGTTGAAATCCACCCCTGGCACGATGGTCCATAACTCACACTCATACTTTGATGTGACTCGGACTTTACCACGAATATGGTTTTGCGCTGAGCTTCCTTTCATCCATCCCAGGCCCTCTGTGGGCCCTCTACACACATCGCACGTTGTCCAGGTCACTATAGGAAGCAACCCTGGGGGCTAAGGTCACGTCAGTATGCCACCTCGGGTGCTACAGTGGCTAAGAGATGTTAACTACCTTCCATGGTATACAGGAGGTCGTGAGTTCCATCCAGACCCTGACGATGCCTGCTGCTGCTGTATATTTGGAGTATGTGTCTCTCTCTCATCATCACAGTGGAGATGTTACCTACCTCGCCTGGTATACAGGAGGTCGTGGGTTTGATCCCGACCCGTGACGATGCCTGCTGCTGCTGAATATTTGGAGTCTGCGTCTCTCTCTCTCATCATCACAGTGGTGAGGAGATTCTAGATTTGAAGCTTTCATGACTGCAAGGATCCATACTGTTTGGTTCTATTCGGTAAAGTCACGTAGGTAAAAAATAAAACAAAAAATAACGACGTTTCGGCCAAAACACAAGTGGCCTTCATCAGGTGAAGGGACCGCACTGTCCAGAGGACAGCGTTGGAGTGAATACAGCGTCCTTTAAGCTGTGTGGGAGGAAACCAAACGCTTTGACAAAGGAATTAGCATAAAATGCTGTAGAGGACCGGCACGGGGGGGGGGGGGGGTTACAAATGTTGGTGTGAAGGGAAATAAGCTGCTGTGAAAGTTTAGGATACCACTACTTGAATAAATATACTGTACCATTGAAAATTGGTTTAATGTGAGTATGGATCCTTGCAGTCACGAAAGCTTCAAATCTAGAAGGTGGAAATCGTTCACCAAGTTCCAACTGCAAGTCAGTTCACTGCTGCGGGAGGAGATTGGACGGCTTTTCTTCGTCGATTCGAGGGCCGTCTACATCTCGGTGGGATGGACATCCCCCCGGGCCCTCGACGACGACTCGTTAGCCTATAGTGATAGGTTTTTACCCTTTTATCTGGCACAAAAACTGACACCTTTATACAAGGGATCATGTTTGCAATAACCACAACACAAGCAGTCAAAATGCAACCAAAAAGAGACAACTCTGATAATGATGATGGCACTGTCCTTGAATTTGATTGGTCCACACCCGAGACAGCTTTTCTTAGAGCCTAGTCTCCACTGGTGTTAGACCAGATGACACCACAAGGCGTACAACTAAAAAAAAACGCGCACTGTCAGAGTTATTGAGAGCTCGGGGTAATCCTTTACACTATGAGACCTCCTTTGCCAGTAGCAAGATACAGTAATAGGTTTTTACCCTTTTATCTGGCACAAAAACTGACACCTTTATACAAGGGATCATGTTTGCAATAACCACAACACAAGCAGTCAAAATGCAACCAAAAAGAGACAACTCTGATAATGATGATGGCACTGTCCTTGAATTTGATTGGTCCACACCCGAGAGACGGCTTTTCTTAGAGCCTAGTCTCCACTGGTGTTGGACCAGATGACACCACAAGGCGTACAACTCAAAGACAGCGCACTGTCAGCATCCCCGAGTCGGAATGGGACGGCTCCCGCGTGCACCTACACCGAGATGGCCGCTATTTTTATCACCCGTCTAATGTTCGGAGAAGATTCGACTCCGGAGTGATGCGCTCGATATACATCTGACCACCGCGTTCTCATTGAAGGACCACAGACGTGGCTTGGCCTCTCCTTGGAGAGATCTTCCCTCCTCAAAGATAGACATCGCACGTGGCATTCCGCAGTGTCGAGTGTGTGTATAGTAGTGTATAGTGTAGTGTATGGTATAGTGTATAGTGTAGTGTATAGTAGTGTAGTGTATAGTAGTGTACAGTATAGTAGTGTATAGTAGTGTAGTATCTAGCAGTGTTGTGTATAGTAGTGTAGTGTATAGTAGTGTAGAGTATAGTAGTGTATAGTAGTGCAGTGTATAGTAGTGCAGTGTATAGTAGTGCAGTGTATAGTAGTGTAGTGTGTAGTGTATAGTAGTGTATTGTATAGTAGTGTATAGTAGTATAGTGTATAGTCGTGAAGTGTATAGTAGTGTAGTGTACAGTGTAGTGTAAGTAGCGTAGTGTATAGTTGAGTGTACAGTGGCGTAGTAAATATGTATGTAATGATTCTCGAGTTATGATATTATTTCACACATTCATGCATATCTTGGCACACTGCCTGGGTGGACAAACATCTGGATTATAGTGCAGCGTTATGGTTTATTTTCCCTGCAAAGTCCATTCACGTGCCCATTGGTTCTGGAAGAACCAGTTGGGCCCCCCAACGTGTCATGTTTTGATGTCCTCGGCAGCACTTTGCATAGCGCTGTCGACTGGGACGCGATCCCTCGCCTCACCGTCACGCACGGCTGCCGCCGATACTGCGAGATCGTTTGCATCGTGACCCCAAGAAACATGGGGAGGTGGTGGTGGTGGGGTGGTAGTCGGGTGGTGGGGGTGATGGTGGTAGTGGGGAGGGGAGGTGATGGTGGGGAGCGGAGGTGGTGGTGGGGAGGAGAGGTGGTGGTGGTGGGGAGGTGGTGGTGGTGGGGAGGAGAGGTGGTGGGGAGGTGGTGGGGAGGTGGTGGTGAGGAGGTGGTGGTGGTGGGGAGGTGGTGGTGGGGAGGTGGTGGTGGGGAGGTGGTGGTGGTGGGGTGGTGGGGTGGTGGTGGGGTGGTGGTGGTGGGGTGGTGGTTGTGGGTGGTGGGTGAGGGTGGTGGGTGGTGGGTGGGGGTGGTGATGGTGGTGGGTGGGGGTGGTGGTGGTGGGTGGTGGTGGTGGGTGGTGGTGGTGGGGATGAGAGGTAGTGGCGGGGTGGAGTTGGTGGAGGTGGTGATGTGGGAGTAATCAGGGCTTTCCGAGTGCAGGCGGGTGGGGTGGTGATGTCGAGCGAGAGAGAGACGTACCGAAGATTCAACATCTCATTATTTCCGCCTCCTCCACCCCTCCGCTGGGCTCCTGTGTGAGTCTCTGTTCTCCGCCGTGCGAGAGAGACTCCGTTGCAGGTGAGCTTTTAGCGTTCCGCGCTCTGTTAACTGAAGCCCCAAACTAGTTACACGTTTTTCATGGAACGTAACTTTTTTCGCCGGTGTAAGTTCGGACACCGAAGAGACAGCACCATCATCACCAAGTCTTGTGTTCACCACAAACACACACATACACGCCGTAATTGATGTGAAACGATGATAATGGTGATAACAATATTCACGATGCACGACGCAAATACATCTTTCTCGCCGGGATGCCTTGTGGCTGACGGGTTTCGCCGCGGTGCCTATGAGATGTTAACTACCTCGCTTGGTATGCAGGAGGTCGTGGGTTCGATCTCGACCGCTAACGATGCCTGCTGCTGTATATTTGGAGTCTGTGTCTCTCTCTCATCATCATCACGGTGGCTAAGAGATGTTACCTACCTCGCCTGGTATTTAGGAGGTCGTGGGATCGATCTCGACCGCTGACGATGCCTGCTGCTGTATATTTGGAGTTTGCGTGTGGCTACAGGCATGGAGAGCCACACACTTACAAAGGGGACGCGTTGCCTGCGTGTTTTTTTTTAGGCTGTCATATCCACCGCAGCCACGCTAATGGTTGTCTTGTGTTGTGTGCTACTAAATAAATTTGCGTCCAACCAAGACCCACTATCTGAGAGAGTGAGACAGAGCGGAGGAGGGAGAGGGAGCCCTTGTCTGTAGCATCTAGAAGTTAAAGAAATACCGCTGATGACGAGACACTGGAATGTCAAAACTTGTCCAGAATTTGACCAGTGTTGAACCAATTCCGCCGTAAATTATTGACTCGCGAAAATTAATTGCGGCACGTGCGATGTTCATAACGTCTCCTTGCCACCGTGGCGCCCACGATCTCGTGCACACAAGGCGAGGTAGTTAACATCTCCTAGCCACTGTGAGGATGATGATGATGAGAGACAGACGCAGACTTCAAATATACAGCAGAAGGCATCATCAGGGTTGGGATCGAACCTATTAATTTCTGGATACCAGGCGAGGTAGTTAAGATCTCTTCACCATACTATTTGGTTCTATTCGGTAAAGTCATGTAGGTAAAAAATAAAACAACAAAAAATCACGACGTTTCGGCCACAACACAAGTGGCCTTCATCAGGTGAAGGGACCGTACTGTCCAGAGGACAGCGTTAGAGTGAAGACAGCCAAGCTCAGGTCGCGTCCTTTAAGCTGTGTGGGAGGAAACCAAACGCTTTGACAAAGGAATTAGCATAACATGCTGTAGAGGACCGGCACGGGGGGGGGGGGGGGGGGAGAGAGTTTACAAATGTTGGTGTGAAGGGAAATAAGCTGCTGTGAAAGTTTAGGATACCACTACTTGAATCAATATACTGTACCATTGAAAATTAGTTTAATGTTGGTATGATTTAGAACATCTTTCCAATGATTGCTTAATTTGAAACCATCTTCTCGGTTGAAATTGTCTGTGTTTGTAAATCTGAATTGCCTCGTGGACAAATCTCTGATAAAAACCCGTGGGTTTGCAGAGAACCTTGGAATCGGAGAAAACTATATCGTGATCACCCACAGCGTTGTAACAGTGATCAGCTACGGCAGAAGAATTCATTCTGCCGTGTTTCAAGTCTGATTTGTGCTCGCGAATTCGGTCAGAGACATGTCGTTTCGTCTCCCCAATATAGCAATCACCACAGGTACAGCTCAATTTGTAAACCCCGGGGTACTGTAAGTCAGGAATGACATCCTTCACGGATGGGATCAGGTCACGGATTTTGTGTACTGTATTGAACCGGACCAGGATCTTGTGTTTGTTTAGAATTTTGGAGATCTTTTTAGTAACGCCTGCTATATATGGTAGTGTGATGTTTTTGATCGGAGTATCAAGTGGTTGTTTCTGTATGGAGGGAGAAACAGCTTGGCGGATGGTACGGTCAGAGTATCCGTTCCTCTTGAGGGCCAGATGTACATGTTTTAATTCACTGGTCAGGTGGTGTTGGTCCGAAATGCAATAAGCCCTGTGGTATAACGTTTTGATGAGATAATTATTTTGAGTCGGGTGGTGGTGGGAATCAGGTTTCAAGTAGGAATCTGTGTGGGTAGGTTTTCCTGTAGACAGAATGTCCCAATGAGCCATCAGGTCTCCTCTCAAACAGAACATCCAAGAATGGTAACTTGCCATCATTCTCCACTTCCATGGTGAATTTGATGGCGGGATGTCTCGAATTGATGTGGTCTAGGAAAAGGTTCAAAGCTGAGAGGCCATGTGGCCAAATGACGAAAGTGTCGTCTACATATCTCTTCCACAGGGAAGGTCTGAGGGTGGAAGTCTGGATGGCGTCTGATTCAAATTTCTCCATGAAAACATTGTCTATCACTTGTGACAAGGGGGATCCCATGGGGGTACCCTCATTTTGTTTGTAGAAGGTGCCATTCCAAGTAAAGTAGGTATTGTGAGGCAGTGCCTAACCAGCACAGGTGTATCAGGGTCTAGTCCATGTTGGACCAAATTTTAAATTATTTTAATGGTATCAGGTACTGGGACCTTGGTGAACAAAGAGACCACATCGAAGCTGACAAGGATATCGTCAGGGGACAGTACAACGTCTTTGACCATAGAGACCAATTGGGCTGAGTTAAGTACTTCTGAGGAGGTCTTGCCAGTGAAAGGCAGCAAGGTATCTGACAGAAAATGGGCTAGTCTATAGGTAGGGGAGTTGATCGTGGATACCATGGGTCGTAGTGGGGTGCCTTCTTTATGAATCTTGGGAAGACCATAGAATCTAGGGGGTCTTGCAGCAGAAGGTTTTAGGGAGGGACGTTTAGTTGGTTCGATTAGGGAGGTCGAACTTGTGATGATCTTGTTGGTTTTTATCGTTAGGCTATTAGTAGGGTCATTTTTATTTATTGAGTAACTTCCATCGTTGAGCAGGTTCTGGATTTTGTTGTTGTATGAATCTTTATCCATAATTACAGTAGCGTTGCCTTTGTCGGCTGAGAGGATGACTATATCATTTCTGTTTTTAAAATTCGCGAGTTCAGAGCGTTCATTTTTGCTGATGTTGCTAATGGGTTTCTTAGCATTCTTAAGAATAGTGGCTATTTCAGCTCTCACAACGTCTGCTTGGATGTGTCCTACGACTTTGAGGGCTACATCGACCTGAGAGATGATATCATCTACAGGTATATGTTTTGGGGTGACAGCAAAATTTAGCCCTCTAGCCAGTACTGTTTTCAGATTGTCCGAAATCGGGGTGCTACTCTGATTAATGACGATTTTGTTAACGTCTAGTTTTGTTATATGTGGGACTGGGTTCTCCTTTGATAGGTGGTTGAATTAAGAAATCAGGTTAGCTTTGCATTTGACTGATAGTGAATCAGCAGAAGAAGCAGTCATGTTGTCTGCGTGGTTCCAATCAGAAGGTGACATTTTTTGTATTAACATTAAATGAGCTTGTAGGAGCGTCCTGTCTAAAGTATCGAGTTCAAATCGGAGTAGCCTTATCCTCTCTGAGATTAAAGATAGGCTGGCCTTAAACAGAATCTGTTTAGAATTCGGTGAAGATACAGCAGCAGAAGTGAGTGTGAAAGCAATGACTTACAGTACCCCCCGGGGTTTACAAATTGAGCTGCACCTGTGGTGATTGCTATATCGGGGAGACGAAACGACATGTCTCTGACCGAATTCGCGAGCACAAATCAGACTTGAAACACGGCAGAACGAATTTTTCTGCCGTAGCGTATCACTGTTGCAACGCTGTGGGTGATCACGATATAGTTTTCTCCGATACCAAGGTTCTCTGCAAACCCACGGGTTTTTATCAGAGATTTGTCCACGAGGCAATTCAGATTTACAAACACAGACACAATTTCAACCGAGAAGATGGTTTCAAATTAAGCAATCATTGGAAAGATGTTCTAAATCATACCAAACATTAAACTAATTTTCAATGGTACAGTATATTTATTCAAGTAGTGGTATCCTAAACTTTCACAGCAGCTTATTTCCCTTCACACCAACATTTGTAACCCCCCCCCCCCTCCCCGTGCCGGTCCTCTGCAGCATGTTATGCTAATTCCTTTGTCAAAGCGTTTGGTTTCCTCCCACACAGCTTAAAGGACGCGACCTGAGCTTGGCTGTCTTCACTCCAACGCTGTCCTCTGGACAGTACAGTCCCTTCACCTGATGAAGGCCACTTGTGTTGTGGCCGAAACGTCGTTATTTTTTGTTTTATTTTTTACCTACGTGACTTTACCGAATAGAACCAAAGAGTATGGATCCTTGCAGTCACGAAAGCTTCAAATCTAGAATCTCCTCACCACTGTGATGAGAGAGAGAGAGACGCAGACTCCAAATATTCAGCAGCAGCAGGCATCATCACGGGTCGGGATCAAACCCACGACCTCCTGTATACCAGGCGAGGTAGGTAACATCTCCACTGTGATGATGAAAGAGAGACACAGACTCCAAATATACTGCAGCAGCAGGCATCGTCAGGGTCTGGATGGAACTCACGACCTCCTGTATACCATGGAAGGTAGTTAACATCTCTTAGCCACTGTAGCACCCGAGGTGGCATACTGACGTGACCTTAGCCCCCAGGGTTGCTTCCTAGAGTGAACTGGCACAACGTGCGATGTGTGTAGAGGGCCCACAGAGGGGCTGGGATGGATGAAAGGAAGCTCAGCGCAAAACCATATTCGTGGTAAAGTCCGAGTCACATCAAAGTATGAGTGTGAGTTATGGACCATCGTTACCAGGGGTGGATTTCAACATTGTCAGGACTGCCATCGCTGTTACCCCGCCTTGTTGAATGTACAGGGACTCCCCATGTATGTTGTATGGCCTGTACAAATAACACGGGGAATGGCGTTAAACGTTGTATAATCGCCTGTAGACGTAGATGCCAACGGTTCTTCACGTTCTGCAGATGTAGATACCACCGGTTCTTCACGTTCTGCAGATGTGGATGCCACTGGTTCTTCATTTTCTGCAGGTGATAGATGCCACTGGTTCTTTATATTCTGCAGATGTAGATGCCATTGGGTTTTCACCTTCTGCAGACGTAGATGCCACTTGTTATTCACGTTGTGCTGATGTAGATGTAAATGGTTCTTCATGTTCTACAGATGTAGATGCCACTGTTTCTTCACCTTCTGCATATATAGATGCCACGGGTTCTTTGCATTCCACAGATGTAGATGCCACTGGTGTTCACGTTTGCAGATGAAGATGTCACTTGTTCTTCACCTGCTGCAGATGTAGTTGCCACTGGTTCTTCACGTTCTGCAGATGGAGATGCAACTGGTTCTTCACCTTCTGCAGATGTAGATGCCACTGGTTCTTCACGTTTTGCAGATGTAGATGCCAATGGTTCTTCACGTTCTGCAGATGTGGATGCCACTGGTTCTTCATATTCTGCCGATGTAGATGCC
Organism: Petromyzon marinus; assembly: GCF_048934315.1. Taxonomy (NCBI): domain Eukaryota; kingdom Metazoa; phylum Chordata; class Hyperoartia; order Petromyzontiformes; family Petromyzontidae; genus Petromyzon; species Petromyzon marinus. Next base: position 1,687,228 of record NW_027423124.1, read on the forward strand.
ACCGGTTCTTCATGTTCTGCAGGTGTGGATGCCACTGGCTTTTCACGTTCTGAAGATGTAGATGCCACTGGTTTTTCATTTTCTGCAAATGAAAGATGCCACTGGTTCTTTATATTCTGCAGATGTAGATGCCATTGGTTTTTCACCTTCTGCAGACGTAGATGCTACTGGTTCTTCAGCTTCTGTAGATGAAGATGCCACTGGTTCTTCACGTTGTTCAGATGTAGATGTCACTGGTTCTTCAGCTTCTGTAGATGTAGATGCCACTGGTTCTTACATTCCACAGATGTAGATGCCACTGGTTTTTCACGTTCTGAAGATGTAGATGCTACTGTTTGTTCACGTTTGCAGATGAAGATGCCAGGGTTGTGAGACACTGGATAGTGATACACTGGGTCGGGAGACACTGGGTAGTGAGACACTGGGTAGTGAGACACGGGTAGTGAGACACTGGGTAGTGAGACACTGGGTAGTTACACACTGGGTAGTGAGACACTGGGTAGTGAGACACCGGTAGTGAGACACTGGGTAGTGAGACGCTGGGTAGTGAGACGCTGGGTAGTGAGACACTGGGTAGTGAGACACTCGTAGTGAGACACTGGTAGCGAGACACTGGGTAGTGAGACAGTGGGTAGTGAGACACTGGGTAGTGAGACACTGGGGTAGTGAGACACTGGGTAGTGACACACTGGGTAGTGAGATTTTGGGTAGTGAGACACTGGGTAGTGAGACACTGGGTAGTGAGACACGGGGTAGTGAGGCACTGGGTAGTGAGACACTCCTAGTGAGACACTGGTAGTGAGACACTGGGTAGTAAGACACTGGGTAGTGAGACACTGGGTAGTGAGACAGTGGGGTAGTGAGACACTGGGGTAGTGAGACACTGGGGTAGTGAGACACTGGTAGTGGGACACTGCTTGTGAGACACTGGGTAGTGAGACACTGGGTAGTGAGACACTGGGTAGTGAGACACTGGGTAGTGAGACACTTGGGCAGTGAGACGACACTGGGTAGTGAGACACTGGGTAGTGAGACACTGGTAGTGGGACACTGGGTAGTGAGACACTCGGTAGTGAGACACTGGGTAGTGATACACCGGGTAGTGAGACGCTGGGTTGTGAGACACTGGTAGTGAGACACTGGGTAGTGAGACACTGGTAGTGGGACACTGGGTAGTGAGACACTGGGTAGTGAGACACTGGGTAGTGAGACACTGGGTAGTGATACACCGGGTAGTGAGACGCTGGGTTGTGAGACACTTGTAGTGAGACACTGGGTAGTGAGACACTGGTAGTGAGACACTGGGTAGTGAGACACAGGTAGTGAGACACTGGGGTAGTGAGACACTGCTTGTGAGACGCTGGGTAGTGAGACACTGGGTAGTGAGACACAGGTAGTGAGAAACTGGGGTAGTGAGACACTGGTAGTGAGACACTGGGTAGTGAGACCCTGTTAGTGAGAAACTGGTAGTGAGACACTGGGTAGTGAGACACTGGGTAGTGAGACACTTGGGCAGTGAGACACTGGGTAGTGAGACACTGGGGTAGTGAGACACTGCTATTGAGACACTGGGTTGTGAGACACTGGGTAGTGAGACACCTGGTAGTGAGACACTGCTAGTGAGACACTGGGTAGTGAGACACTGGGTAGTGAGACACTGGGGGAGTGAGACACTGGGGTAGTGAGACACTGGGTAGTGAGACAGTGGGTAGTGAGACACTCGTAGTGAGATACTGGTAGTGAGGCACTGGGTAGTGAGACACCTGGTAGTGAGAAACTGGTATTGAGACACTGGGTAGTGAGACACTGGGTAGTGAGACACTTGGGCAGTGAGACACTGGGGTAGTGAGACACTGCTATTGAGACACTGGGTAGTGAGACACTGGGTAGTGAGACACTGCTAGTGAGACACTGGGTAGTGAGACACTGGGGTAGTGAGACACTGGATAGTGAGACAGTGGGTAGTGAGACACTGGGTAGTGAGACACTGTTAGTGAGAAACTGGTAGTGAGACACTGGGTAGTGATACACTGGGTAGTGAGACACTCGGTAGTGAGACACTGGGTAGTGATACACCGGGTAGTGAGACGCTGGGTTGTGAGACACTGGTAGTGAGACACTGGGTAGTGAGACACTGGGTAGTGACACACTGGGTAGTGAGACACTGGGTAGTGAGACACTGGGTAGTGAGACACAGGGGTAGTGAGACACTGCTTGAGAGACGCTGGGTAGTGAGACACTGGGTAGTTAGACACTGGGTAGTGAGACACGGCGTAGTGAGACACTGGGTAGTGCGACACTGGGTAGTGAGACACTGCTAGTGAGACACTGGGTAGTGCGATACTGGGTAGTCAGACACTGCTAGTGAGACACTGGGTAGTGAGACACTGGGTAGTGAGACATTGCTAGTGAGACACTGGGTAGTGAGACACTGCTAGTGAGACACTGGGTAGTGATACACTGGGTAGTGAGACGCTGGGTAGTGAGACACTGGTAGTGAGACACTGGGTAGTGAGACACTGGGTAGTGAGGCACTGGTAGTGAGACACTGGGTAGTGAGACACTGGGTAGTGAGACACTGGTAGTGAGACACTGCTTGTGAGACACTGGGTAGTGAGACACTGGGTAGTGAGGCACTGGTAGTGAGACACTTGGTAGTGAGACACTGGGTAGTGAGACACTGGGTAGTGAGACACAGGTAGTCAGACACTGGGGTAGTGAGACACTGCTAGTGAGACACTGGTTAGTGAGACACTGGGTAGTGAGACACTGCTAGTGAGACACTGGGTAGTGAGACTCTGGGTAGTGAGACACTGGGTAGTGAGACACTGGGGTAGTGAGGCACAGGGTAGTGAGACACTGCTAGTGAGACATTTGGTAGTGAGACACTGGGTAGTGAGACACTGGGTAGTGAGACACTGGGGTAGTGAGACACTGGGGTAGTGAGACACTGGGTAGTGAGACAGTCGTAGTGAGATACTGGGTAGTGAGACACTGGGTAGTGACACACTGGGGTAGTGAGACACTGCTAGTGAGACACTGGGTAGTGAGACACTGCTAGTGAGACACTGGGTAGTGAGACACTTCTAGTGAGACACTGGCTAGTGAGACTCTGGGTAGTGAGACGCTGGGTAGTGAGACACTGGGTAGTGAGACACTGGGTAGTGAGACACTGGGTAGTGAGACACTGGGTAGTGAGACACTGGGGTAGTGAGGCACTGGGGTAGTGAGACACTGGGTAGTGAGACACTTGGTAGTGAGACACTGGGGTAGTGAGACACAGGGTAGTGAGACACTGCTAGTGAGACACTTGGTAGTGAGACACTGCTATTGAGACACTGGGTAGTGAGACACTGGGTAGTGAGACACTGGGTAGTGAGACACTGGGAAGTGAGACACTGGGGTAGTGAGACACTGCTAGTGAGACACAGATAGTGAGACACTGGGTAGTGAGACACTGGGTAGTGAGACATTGGATAGTGACACACTGCTAGTGAGACACTGGGTAGTGAGACACTGGGTAATGAGACACAGGTAGTGAGACACTGGGTAGTGAGACACTGCTAGTGAGACACTGGGTAGTGAGACACTGCTATTGAGACACTGGGTAGTGAGACACTGGGTAGTGAGATACTGGGTAGTGAGACACTGCTAGTGAGACACTGGGTAGTGAGACACTGCTACTGAGACACTGGGTAGTTAGAAACTGGGTAGTGAGACACTGGGTAGTGAGACACTGCTAGTGAGACACTGGGTAGTGAGACACTGGGTAGTGAGACACTGCTATTGAGACACTGGGTAGTGAGACACTGGGGTAGTGAGACACTGGATAGTGAGACAGTGGGTAGTGAGACACTGCTAGTGAGACACTGGGTAGTGAGACACTGGGTAGTGAGACACTGGGGTAGTGAGACACTGCTAGTGAGACACTGCTAGTGAGACACTGGGTAGTGAGACACAGGTAGTGAGACACTGGGGTAGTGAGACACTGGGTAGTGAGACACTGGGGTAGTGAGACACAGGTAGTGAGACACTGGGGTAGTGAGACACTGGGTAGTGAGACACTGGGTAGTGAGACACTGCTCGTGAGACGCTGGGTCGTGAGACACTGGGTAGTGAGACACAGGTAGTGAGACACTGGGGTAGTGAGACACTGGGTAGTGAGACACTGGGTAGTGAGACACTGTTAGTGAGAAACTGGTAGTGAGACACTGGGTAGTGAGACACTGGGTAGTGAGACACTGGGTAGTGAGACACTCGGTAGTGAGACACTGGGTAGTGATACACCGGGTAGTGAGACGCTGGGTTGTGAGACACTGGTAGTGGGACACTGGGTAGTGAGACACTGGGTAGTTACACACTGGGTAGTGAGACACTGGGTAGTGAGACACTGGGTAGTGAGACACTGCTTGAGAGACACTGGGTAGTGAGACACTGCTAGTGAGACACTGGGTAGTGAGAAACTGGTAGTGAGACACTGGGTAGTGAGACACTGGTAGTGGGACACTGCTTGTGAGACACTGGGTAGTGAGACACTGGTAGTGGGACACTGCTTGTGAGACACTGGGTAGTGAGACACTGGGTAGTGAGACACTGGTAGTGAGACACTGGGGTAGTGAGACACTGGGTAGTGAGACACTGGGTAGTGAGAAACTGGGTAGTGAGACACTGGTAGTGGGACACTGCTTGTGAGACACTGGGTAGTGAGACACTGGTAGTGGGACACTGCTTGTGAGACACTGGGTAGTGAGACACTGGGTAGTGAGACACTGCTAGTAAGACAATGGGTAGTGAGACTCTGGGTAGTGAGACACTGGGTAGTGACACACTGGGTAGTGACACACTGCATAGTGAGACACTGCTAGTGAGACACTGGGTAGTGAGACACTGGGTAGTGAAACACTGGTAGTGAGACACTGGGGTAGTGAGACACTGGGTAGTGAGACACTGGGTAGTGAGACACAGGTAGTGAGGCACAGGCGTAGTGAGACACTGCTTGAGAGACGCTGGGTAGTGAGACACTGGGTAGTTAGACACTGGGTAGTGAGACACGGCGTAGTGAGACACTGGGTAGTGCGACACTGGGTAGTGAGACACTGCTAGTGAGACACTGGGTAGTGCGATACTGGGTAGTCAGACACTGCTAGTGAGACACTGGGTAGTGAGACACTGGGTAGTGAGACATTGCTAGTGAGACACTGGGTAGTGAGACACTGCTAGTGAGACACTGGGTAGTGATACACTGGGTAGTGAGACGCTGGGTAGTGAGACACTGGTAGTGAGACACTGGGTAGTGAGACACTGGGTAGTGAGGCCCTGGTAGTGAGACACTGGGTAGTGAGACACTGGGTAGTGAGACACTGGTAGTGAGACACTGGGTAGTGAGACACTGGGTAGTGAGACACTGGGTAGTGAGGCACTGGTAGTGAGACACTGGGTAGTGAGACACTGGGTAGTGAGACACTGGGTAGTGAGACACAGGTAGTCAGACGCTGGGGTAGTGAGACACTGCTAGTGAGACACTGGTTAGTGAGACACTGGGTAGTGAGACACTGGGTAGTGAGACACTCGGTAGTGAGACACTTGGGCAGTGAGACACTGGGTAGTGAGACACTGGGTAGTGAGACACTGGTAGTGGGACACTGCTATTGAGACACTGGGTAGTGAGACACTGCTAGTGAGACACTGGGTAGTGAGACACTGCTAGTGAGACACTGGCTAGTGAGACTCTGGGTAGTGAGACGCTGGGTAGTGAGACACTGGGTAGTGAGACACTGGGTAGTGAGACACTGGGTAGTGAGACACTGGGTAGTGAGACACTGGGTAGTGAGACACTCGGTAGTGAGACACTGGGTAGTGATACACCGGGTAGTGAGACGCTGGGTTGTGAGACACTGGTAGTGGGACACTGGGTAGTGAGACACTGGGTAGTTACACACTGGGTAGTGAGACACTGGGTAGTGAGACACTGGGTAGTGAGACACTGCTTGAGAGACACTGGGTAGTGAGACACTGCTAGTGAGACACTGGGTAGTGAGAAACTGGTAGTGAGACACTGGGTAGTGAGACACTGGTAGTGGGACACTGCTTGTGAGACACTGGGTAGTGAGACACTGGTAGTGGGACACTGCTTGTGAGACACTGGGTAGTGAGACACTGGGTAGTGAGACACTGGTAGTGAGACACTGGGGTAGTGAGACACTGGGTAGTGAGACACTGGGTAGTGAGAAACTGGGTAGTGAGACACTGGTAGTGGGACACTGCTTGTGAGACACTGGGTAGTGAGACACTGGTAGTGGGACACTGCTTGTGAGACACTGGGTAGTGAGACACTGGGTAGTGAGACACTGCTAGTAAGACAATGGGTAGTGAGACTCTGGGTAGTGAGACACTGGGTAGTGACACACTGGGTAGTGACACACTGCATAGTGAGACACTGCTAGTGAGACACTGGGTAGTGAGACACTGGGTAGTGAAACACTGGTAGTGAGACACTGGGGTAGTGAGACACTGGGTAGTGAGACACTGGGTAGTGAGACACAGGTAGTGAGGCACAGGCGTAGTGAGACACTGCTTGAGAGACGCTGGGTAGTGAGACACTGGGTAGTTAGACACTGGGTAGTGAGACACGGCGTAGTGAGACACTGGGTAGTGCGACACTGGGTAGTGAGACACTGCTAGTGAGACACTGGGTAGTGCGATACTGGGTAGTCAGACACTGCTAGTGAGACACTGGGTAGTGAGACACTGGGTAGTGAGACATTGCTAGTGAGACACTGGGTAGTGAGACACTGCTAGTGAGACACTGGGTAGTGATACACTGGGTAGTGAGACGCTGGGTAGTGAGACACTGGTAGTGAGACACTGGGTAGTGAGACACTGGGTAGTGAGGCCCTGGTAGTGAGACACTGGGTAGTGAGACACTGGGTAGTGAGACACTGGTAGTGAGACACTGGGTAGTGAGACACTGGGTAGTGAGACACTGGGTAGTGAGGCACTGGTAGTGAGACACTGGGTAGTGAGACACTGGGTAGTGAGACACTGGGTAGTGAGACACAGGTAGTCAGACGCTGGGGTAGTGAGACACTGCTAGTGAGACACTGGTTAGTGAGACACTGGGTAGTGAGACACTGGGTAGTGAGACACTCGGTAGTGAGACACTTGGGCAGTGAGACACTGGGTAGTGAGACACTGGGTAGTGAGACACTGGTAGTGGGACACTGCTATTGAGACACTGGGTAGTGAGACACTGCTAGTGAGACACTGGGTAGTGAGACACTGCTAGTGAGACACTGGCTAGTGAGACTCTGGGTAGTGAGACGCTGGGTAGTGAGACACTGGGTAGTGAGACACTGGGTAGTGAGACACTGGGTAGTGAGACACTGGGTAGTGAGACACTGGGGTAGTGAGGCACTGGGGTAGTGAGACACTGGGTAGTGAGACACTTGGTAGTGAGACACTGGGGTAGTGAGACACAGGGTAGTGAGACACTGCTAGTGAGACACTTGGTAGTGAGACACTGCTATTGAGACACTGGGTAGTGAGACACTGGGTAGTGAGACACTGGGGTAGTGAGACACTGGGTAGTGAGACACTGGGAAGTGAGACACTGGGGTAGTGAGACACTGCTAGTGAGACACAGATAGTGAGACACTGGGTAGTGAGACACTGGGTAGTGAGACATTGGATAGTGACACACTGCTAGTGAGACACTGGGTAGTGAGACACTGGGTAATGAGACACAGGTAGTGAGACACTGGGTAGTGAGACACTGCTAGTGAGACACTGGGTAGTGAGACACTGCTATTGAGACACTGGGTAGTGAGACACTGGGTAGTGAGATACTGGGTAGTGAGACACTGCTAGTGAGACACTGGGTAGTGAGACACTGCTACTGAGACACTGGGTAGTTAGAAACTGGGTAGTGAGACACTGGGTAGTGAGACACTGCTAGTGAGACACTGGGTAGTGAGACACTGGGTAGTGAGACACTGCTATTGAGACACTGGGTAGTGAGACACTGGGGTAGTGAGACACTGGATAGTGAGACAGTGGGTAGTGAGACACTGCTAGTGAGACACTGGGTAGTGAGACACTGGGTAGTGAGACACTGGGGTAGTGAGACACTGCTAGTGAGACACTGCTAGTGAGACACTGGGTAGTGAGACACAGGTAGTGAGACACTGGGGTAGTGAGACACTGGGTAGTGAGACACTGGGGTAGTGAGACACAGGTAGTGAGACACTGGGGTAGTGAGACACTGGGTAGTGAGACACAGGGTAGTGAGACACTGCTCGTGAGACGCTGGGTAGTGAGACACTGGGTAGTGAGACACAGGTAGTGAGACACTGGGGTAGTGAGACACTGGGTAGTGAGACACTGGGTAGTGAGACACTGTTAGTGAGAAACTGGTAGTGAGACACTGGGTAGTGAGACACTGGGTAGTGAGACACTGGGTAGTGAGACACTCGGTAGTGAGACACTGGGTAGTGATACACCGGGTAGTGAGACGCTGGGTTGTGAGACACTGGTAGTGGGACACTGGGTAGTGAGACACTGGGTAGTGACACACTGGGTAGTGAGACACTGGGTAGTGAGACACTGGGTAGTGAGACACTGCTTGAGAGACACTGGGTAGTGAGACACTGCTAGTGAGACACTGGGTAGTGAGAAACTGGTAGTGAGACACTGGGTAGTGAGACACTGGTAGTGGGACACTGCTTGTGAGACACTGGGTAGTGAGACACTGGTAGTGGCACACTGCTTGTGAGACACTGGGTAGTGAGACACTGGGTAGTGAGACACTGGTAGTGAGACACTGGGGTAGTGAGACACTGGGTAGTGAGACACTGGGTAGTGAGAAACTGGGTAGTGAGACACTGGTAGTGGGACACTGCTTGTGAGACACTGGGTAGTGAGACACTGGTAGTGGGACACTGCTTGTGAGACACTGGGTAGTGAGACACTGGGTAGTGAGACACTGCTAGTAAGACAATGGGTAGTGAGACTCTGGGTAGTGAGACACTGGGTAGTGACACACTGGGTAGTGACGCACTGCATAGTGAGACACTGCTAGTGAGACACTGGGTAGTGAGACACTGGGTAGTGAAACACTGGTAGTGAGACACTGGGGTAGTGAGACACTGGGTAGTGAGACACTGGGTAGTGAGACACAGGTAGTGAGGCACAGGGGTAGTGAGACACTGCTTGAGAGACGCTGGGTAGTGAGACACTGGGTAGTTAGACACTGGGAAGTGAGACACGGCATAGTGAGACACTGGGTAGTGCGACACTGGGTAGTGAGACACTGCTAGTGAGACACTGGGTAGTGCGATACTGGGTAGTCAGACACTGCTAGTGAGACACTGGGTAGTGAGACACTGGGTAGGGAGACATTGCTAGTGAGACACTGGGTAGTGAGACACTGCTAGTGAGACACTGGGTAGTGATACACTGGGTAGTGAGACGCTGGGTAGTGAGACACTGGTAGTGAGACACTGGGTAGTGAGACACTGGGTAGTGAGGCCCTGGTAGTGAGACACTGGGTAGTGAGACACTGGGTAGTGAGACACTGGTAGTGAGACACTGGGTAGTGAGACACTGGGTAGTGAGACACTGGGTAGTGAGGCACTGGTAGTGAGACACTGGGTAGTGAGACACTGGGTAGTGAGACACAGGTAGTCAGACGCTGGGGTAGTGAGACACTGCTAGTGAGACACTGGTTAGTGAGACACTGGGTAGTGAGACACTGGGTAGTGAGACACTCGGTAGTGAGACACTTGGGCAGTGAGACACTGGGTAGTGAGACACTGGGTAGTGAGACACTGGTAGTGGGACACTGCTATTGAGACACTGGGTAGTGAGACACTGCTAGTGAGACACTGGGTAGTGAGACTCTGGGTAGTGAGACACTGGGTAGTGAGACACTGGGGTAGTGAGGCACAGGGTAGTGATACACTGCTAGTGAGACATTTGGTAGTGAGACACTGGGTAGTGAGAGACTGGGTAGTGAGACACTGGGTAGTGAGACACTGGGGTAGTGAGACACTGGGGTAGTGAGACACTGGGTAGTGAGACACTGGGTAGTGAGACAGTCGTAGTGAGATACTGGGTAGTGAGACACTGGGTAGTGACACACTGGGGTAGTGAGACACTGCTAGTGAGACACTGGGTAGTGAGACACTGCTAGTGAGACACTGGGTAGTGAGACACTGCTAGTGAGACACTGGCTAGTGAGACTCTGGGTAGTGAGACGCTGGGTAGTGAGACACTGGGTAGTGAGACGCTGGGTAGTGAGACACTGCTATTGAGACACTGGGTAGTGAGACACTGGGTAGTGAGACACTGGGGTAGTGAGGCACTGGGGTAGTGAGACACTGGGTAGTGAGACACTTGGTAGTGAGACACTGGGGTAGTGAGACACAGGGTAGTGAGACACTGCTAGTGAGACACTTGGTAGTGAGACACTGCTATTGAGACACTGGTTAGTGAGACACTGGGTAGTGAGACACTGGGTAGTGAGACACTCGGTAGTGAGACACTTGGGCAGTGAGACACTGGGTATTGAGACACTGGGTAGTGAGACACTGGGTAGTGAGACACTGCTAGTGAGACACTGGGTAGTGAGACTCTGGGTAGTGAGACACTGGGTAGTGAGACACTGGGGTAGTGAGGCACAGGGTAGTGATACACTGCTAGTGAGACATTTGGTAGTGAGACACTGGGTAGTGTGAGACTGGGTAGTGAGACACTGGGTAGTGAGACACTGGGGTAGTGAGACACTGGGGTAGTGAGACACTGGGTAGTGAGACACTGGGTAGTGAGACAGTCGTAGTGAGATACTGGGTAGTGAGACACTGGGTAGTGACACACTGGGGTAGTGAGACACTGCTAGTGAGACACTGGGTAGTGAGACACTGCTAGTGAGACACTGGGTAGTGAGACACTGCTAGTGAGACACTGGCTAGTGAGACTCTGGGTAGTGAGACGCTGGGTAGTGAGACACTGGGTAGTGAGACACTGCTATTGAGACACTGGGTAGTGAGACACTGGGTAGTGAGACACTGGGGTAGTGAGGCACTGGGGTAGTGAGACACTGGGTAGTGAGACACTTGGTAGTGAGACACTGGGGTAGTGAGACACAGGGTAGTGAGACACTGCTAGTGAGACACTTGGTAGTGAGACACTGCTATTGAGACACTGGGTAGTGAGACACTGGGTAGTGAGACACTGGGGTAGTGAGACACTGGGTAGTGAGACACTGGGAAGTGAGACACTGGGGTAGTGAGACACTGCTAGTGAGACACAGATAGTGAGACACTGGGTAGTGAGACACTGGGTAGTGAGACATTGGATAGTGACACACTGCTAGTGAGACACTGGGTAGTGAGACACTGGGTAATGAGACACAGGTAGTGAGACACTGGGTAGTGAGACACTGCTAGTGAGACACTGGGTAGTGAGACACTGCTATTGAGACACTGGGTAGTGAGACACTGGGTAGTGAGATACTGGGTAGTGAGACACTGCTAGTGAGACACTGAGTAGTGAGACACTGCTACTGAGACACTGGGTAGTTAGAAACTGGGTAGTGAGACACTGGGTAGTGAGACACTGCTAGTGAGACACTGGGTAGTGAGACACTGGGTAGTGAGACACTGCTATTGAGACACTGGGTAGTGAGACACTGGGGTAGTGAGACACTGGATAGTGAGACAGTGGGTAGTGAGACACTGCTAGTGAGACACTGGGTAGTGAGACACTGGGTAGTGAGACACTGGGGTAGTGAGACACTGCTAGTGAGACACTGCTAGTGAGACACTGGGTAGTGAGACACAGGTAGTGAGACACTGGGGTAGTGAGACACTGGGTAGTGAGACACTGGGGTAGTGAGACACAGGTAGTGAGACACTGGGGTAGTGAGACACTGGGTAGTGAGACACTGGGTAGTGAGACACTGCTTGTGAGACGCTGGGTAGTGAGACACTGGGTAGTGAGACACAGGTAGTGAGACACTGGGGTAGTGAGACACTGGGTAGTGAGACACTGGATAGTGAGACACTGTTAGTGAGAAACTGGTAGTGAGACACTGGGTAGTGAGACACTGGGTAGTGAGACACTGGGTAGTGAAACACTCGGTAGTGAGACACTGGGTAGTGATACACCGGGTAGTGAGACGCTGGGTTGTGAGACACTGGTAGTGAGACACTGGGGTAGTGAGACACAGGTAGTGAGACACTGGGGTAGTGAGACACTGGGTAGTGAGACACTGGGTAGTGAGACACTGCTTGTGAGACGCTGGGTAGTGAGACACTGGGTAGTGAGACACAGGTAGTGAGACACTGGGGTAGTGAGACACTGGGTAGTGAGACACTGGATAGTGAGACACTGTTAGTGAGAAACTGGTAGTGAGACACTGGGTAGTGAGACACTGGGTAGTGAGACACTGGGTAGTGAAACACTCGGTAGTGAGACACTGGGTAGTGATACACCGGGTAGTGAGACGCTGGGTTGTGAGACACTGGTAGTGGGACACTGGGTAGTGAGACACTGGGTAGTGACACACTGGGTAGTGAGACACTGGGTAGTGAGACACTGGGTAGTGAGACACAGGTAGTGAAACACAGGGGTAGTGAGACACTGCTTGAGAGACACTGGGTAGTGAGACACTGCTAGTGAGACACTGGGTAGTGAGACACTGGTAGTGGGACACTGCTTGTGAGACACTGGGTAGTGAGACACTGGTAGTGGGACACTGCTTGTGAGACACTGGGTAGTGAGACACTGGGTAGTGAGACACTGGTAGTGAGACACTGGGGTAGTGAGACACTGGGTAGTGAGACACTGGGTAGTGAGAAACTGGGTAGTGAGACACTGGTAGTGGGACACTGCTTGTGAGACACTGGGTAGTGAGACACTGGTAGTGGGACACTGCTTGTGAGACACTGGGTAGTGAAACACTGGGTAGTGAGACACTGGTAGTGAGACACTGGGGTAGTGAGACACTGGGTAGTGAGAAACTGGTAGTGAGACACTGGGTAGTGAGACACTGGTAGTGGGACACTGCTTGTGAGACACTGGGTAGTGAGACACTGGTAGTGGGACACTGCTTGTGAGACACTGGGTAGTGAGACACTGGGTAGTGAGACACTGGTAGTGAGACACTGGGGTAGTGAGACACTGGGTAGTGAGAAACTGGTAGTGAGACACTGGGTAGTGAGACACTGGTAGTGGGACACTGCTTGTGAGACACTGGGTAGTGAGACACTGGTAGTGGGACACTGCTTGTGAGACACTGGGTAGTGAGACACTGGGTAGTGAGACACTGGTAGTGAGACACTGGGGTAGTGAGACACTGGGTAGTGAGACACTGGGTAGTGAGAAACTGGGTAGTGAGACACTGGTAGTGGGACACTGGGTAGTGAGACACTGGGTAGTGAGACATTGCTAGTGAGACACTGGGTAGTGAGACACTGCTAGTGAGACACTGGGTAGTGATACACTGGGTAGTGAGACGCTGGGTAGTGAGACACTGGTAGTGAGACACTGGGTAGTGAGACACTGGGTAGTGAGGCCCTGGTAGTGAGACACTGGGTAGTGAGACACTGGGTAGTGAGACACTGGTAGTGAGACACTGGGTAGTGAGACACTGGGTAGTGAGACACTGGGTAGTGAGGCACTGGTAGTGAGACACTGGGTAGTGAGACACTGGGTAGTGAGACACTGGGTAGTGAGACACAGGTAGTCAGACGCTGGGGTAGTGAGACACTGCTAGTGAGACACTGGTTAGTGAGACACTGGGTAGTGAGACACTGGGTAGTGAGACACTCGGTAGTGAGACACTTGGGCAGTGAGACACTGGGTAGTGAGACACTGGGTAGTGAGACACTGGTAGTGGGACACAGGGGTAGTGAGACACTGGGTAGTGAGAAACTGGTAGTGAGACACTGGGTAGTGAGACACTGGTAGTGGGACACTGCTTGTGAGACACTGGGTAGTGAGACACTGGTAGTGGGACACTGCTTGTGAGACACTGGGTAGTGAGACACTGGGTAGTGAGACACTGGTAGTGAGACACTGGGGTAGTGAGACACTGGGTAGTGAGACACTGGGTAGTGAGAAACTGGGTAGTGAGACACTGGTAGTGGGACACTGCTTGTGAGACACTGGGTAGTGAGACACTGGTAGTGGGACACTGCTTGTGAGACACTGGGTAGTGAGACACTGGGTAGTGAGACACTGGGTAGTGAGACACTGCTAGTAAGACAATGGGTAGTGAGACTCTGGGTAGTGAGACACTGGGTAGTGACACACTGGGTAGTGACACACTGCGTAGTGAGACACTGCTAGTGAGACACTGGGTAGTGAGACACTGCTAGTGAGACACTGGGTAGTGAGACACTGCTAGTGAGACACTGGGTAGTGAGACTCTGGGTAGTCAGACGCTGGGTAGTGAGACACTGGGTAGTGAGACACTGCTAGTGAAACACTGGGTTGTGAGATACTGTGTAGTGAGACACTTGGTAGTGAGACACTGGGTAGTGAGACACTGCTAGTGAGACACTGGGGTAGTGAGACACTGGGTAGTGTGACACTGGGGTAGTGAGACACTGCTAGTGAGACACAGGTAGCGAGACACTGGGTAGTGAGACACTGGGTAGTGAGACACTGGGTAGTGACACACTGCTAGTGAGACACTGGGTAGTGAGACACTAGGTAGTGAGACACAGGTAGTGAGACACTGGGTAGTGAGACACTGCTAGTGAGACACAGGTAGTGAGACACTGGGTAGTGAGACACTGGGTAGTGAGACACTGCTAGTGAGACATTGGGGTAGTGAGACACTGTGTAGTTAGACACTGGGTAGTGAGACACTGGGTAGTGAGACACTGGGGTAGTGAGACACAGGTAGTGAGACACGGGGTAGTGAGACACTGGGTAGTGAGACACTGGGTAGTGACACACTGCTAGTGAGACACTGGGTAGTGAGACGCTTGGTAGTGATACACTGGGTAGTGAGACACTGGTAGTGAGACACTGCTAGTGAGACACTGGGTAGTGAGACACTGGGTAGTGAGACACTCCTAGTGAGACACTGGGTAGTGAGACACTGCTAGTGAGACACTGGGTAGTGAGACACTGCTAGTGAGACACTGGGTAGTGAGACTCTGGGTAGTCAGACGCTGGGTAGTGAGACACTGGGTAGTGAGACACTGGGTAGTGTGACACTGGGGTAGTGAGACACTGCTAGTGAGACACAGGTAGTGAGACACTGGGTAGTGAGACACTGGGTAGTGAGACACTGGGTAGTGACACACTGCTAGTGAGACACTGGGTAGTGAGACACTAGGTAGTGAGACACAGGTAGTGAGACACTGGGTAGTGAGACACTGCTAGTGAGACACAGGTAGTGAGACACTGGGTAGTGAGACACTGGGTAGTGAGACACTGGGTAGTGAGACACTGCTAGTGAGACATTGGTGTAGTGAGACACTGTGTAGTTAGACACTGGGTAGTGAGACACTGGGTAGTGAGACACTGGGGTAGTGAGACAGGTAGTGAGACACTGGGTAGTGAGACACTGGGTAGTGAGACACTGGGTAGTGACACACTGCTAGTGAGACACTGGGTAGTGAGACGCTTGGTAGTGATACACTGGGTAGTGAGACACTGGTAGTGAGACACTGCTAGTGAGACACTGGGTAGTGAGACACTGGGTAGTGAGACACTCCTAGTGAGACACTGGGTAGTGAGACACTGCTAGTGAGACACTGGGATAGTTAGACGCTGGGTAGTGAGATGCTGGGTAGTGAGACACTGGGTAGTGAGACACTGCTACTGAGACACTGGGTAGTGACAAACTGGGTAGTGAGACACTGGGTAGTGAGACACTGCTAGTGAGACACTGGGTAGTGAGACACTGGGTAGTGAGACACTGGGTAGTGAAACACTGGGGTAGTGAGACGCTGGGTAGTCAGACACTGGGTAGTGAGACACTGGGTAGTGACACACTGGGTAGTGAGACACTGCTAGTGAGACACTGAGTAGTGTGACACTGGGTAGTGAGACACTGCTAGTGAGACACTGGGTAGTGAGACACTGCTAGTGAGACGCTGGGTAGTGAGACGCTGGGTAGTGAGACACTGGGTAGTGAGACACTGCTAGTGAGACACTGGGTAGTGAGACACTGGGTAGTGAGACACTGTGTAGTGAGACACTGGTTAGTGAGACACTGCTAGTGAGACACTGGGGTAGTGAGACGCTTGGTAGTGAGACACTGCTAGTGAGACACTGGTTAGTGAGACACTGCTAGTGAGACACTGGGTAGTGAGACACTGCTAGTGAGACACTGGATAGTGAGACACTGGGTAGTGAGACACTGCTAGTGAGACACTGGGTAGTGAGACACTGCTAGTGAGACACTGGGATAGTGAGACGCTGGGTAGTGAGACGGTTGGGTAGTGAGACACTGGGTAGTGAGACACTGCTACTGAGACACTGGGTTGTGATAAACTGGGTAGTGAGACACTGGGTAGTGAAACACTGGGTAGTGAGACACTGGGTAGTGAGACACTGAGTAGTGAGACACTGCTAGTGAGACACTGGGTAGTGAAACACTGGGGTAGTGAGACACTGGGTAGTGAGACACTGCTAGTGAGACATTGCGGTAGTGAGACACTGTGTAGTTAGACACTGGGTAGTGAGACGCTGGGTAGTGAGACACTGGTAGTGAGACACTGGGTTGTGAGACACTGGGTAGTGAGACACTGCTAGTGAGACATTGGGGTAGTGAGACACTGTGTAGTTAGACACTGGGTAGTGAGACACTGGGTAGTGAGACACTGGGGTAGTGAGACACAGGTAGTGAGACACTGGGTTTTGAGACACTGGGTAGTGAGACACGGCTAGTGAGACATTGGTGTAGTGAGACACTGTGTAGTGAGACCCTGGGTAGTGAGACACTTGGGTAGTGAGACACTGGGTAGTGAGACACTGGGGTAGTAAGACACAGGTAGTGAGACACTGGGTAGTGACACACTGGGTAGTGAGGCTCCTGCTGTCTATAGAGGTAGGCCAATCATATTCAAAGACAATGCCACTCAACATTATTATTACTATCAGAGCCGTGTGTCGGTTGCATGTTCACCGCAAGTACTGTGCGTGTGGTTAATGTAGTAACTTGATTCTTTGCAAAAGATATCATCTGTCTTGGTGTTTGACACATTTTAACACGCAACTTCCCGTTCTACTGCCAGAAAGGGTGCAGACCTGTTCTTAATTGACGTACTTTTGATACTGGCAAAAAAAAGGTGTCCCGTGAGACATCTGCAGCTATAAATGCTCTGATACGCGTGCCATTGTCTTCGTACTGTAGCGAGACACAGGTATTGAGACTAGGCCACAAATATGGCTACTGCTTGTCTGTGGAGGTAGGGCCAATCAGTTCCAAAGGCAATGCATTACATTACTTTTGTCATCAGAACCATGCGTGTTTGCATATTTTACCACATGTCTGCGAACTGCTGTGTATTTCCAGTTTGCGTCTCTCTCTCTCTCTCATCTTCATCATCATCGTCGTGGCGAAATGTTAACTACCTTTCCCTGTATGGGGCCGTCCATAAATGACGTCACGCGATTTTTGGACGATTTTTGTCCCACCCCGTCGTCACGTGGCATCACAAAAAGTCAGACCCCCCATCAAAGCCCTGCCCCCCCCCCCACTAAAATAAAACATGCTTCAAATCGCTTTAAACGATTGTCACACTGTAGTTGCGTATTTAACGTGGCGCTGCACTCTGATGTTGTAGGAGAACACATTTTAAAAACAATAAAATTATTTTTCTTGGTTCTTTCGGTAAAGTCACCACGTAGAAGGGAAACAATCAAATAATACAAATATGAAACAACAAAATTATTGTAAAACAATAAAATTATTATTCTTGATTCTTCCGGTAAAGTCACCACCGCGTAGAAGGGAAACAATAAAATAATAAAAATATATAACAATACAATTATTTTGATTTAAAGCTTTCGTGACTGCAGTAATTCATGTTCTTAGTTTTTTCGGTAAAGTCACGTTGAAGAGAAACAACAAAATAATATAATATATATAAAACAATAAAAAATTCTCACGACGTTTCGACCATAACTCAAACGGTCATCTTCAGGTGTGTTGGTTTGCATGAATTTATTTTTAAACGGCGCATTTACACCTGAAGATGACCGTTTGAGTTATGGTCGAAACGTCGTGAGAATTTTTTATTGTTTTATATATATTTTATTATTTTGTTGTTTCTCTTCAACGTGACTTTACCGAAAAAACTAAGAATATGAATACAATTATTGTAAAACAATACAATTATTATTCTTGGTTCTTCCGGTAAAGTCGCCACTACGTAAAAGGGAAACAATAAAATAATAAACAAAAATAAAATAAAAAAATAAAACGTTATATATTTTATTTTTATTTATGTATTTATTCCCATCCTACGTGGTGACTTTACCGAAAGAAGCCAGAACGTGTTTTCTGCATTTGTTGAAAGTTGCGCAGTTTGACGTGACGTCACATTTCTCAAACCCCGCCCACCCACCCCCCTCGTCACGCATCGTCACAAATGTCTGACCCCTCCCCCCCCCTTAGGTGCGTGACGTCATTTACGGACGGCCCCTATACAGGAGGTCGAGAGTCCGATCCCGAAGCTGACAATGCCTACCGCTATACGTTTACTCTTTGCTTCTATTCGGTAAAGTCACGTAGGTAAAAAAAAACAGCAAAAAATCACGACGTTTCGGGCCACAACACAAGCGGCCTTCATCAGGTGAAGGGACCGTACTGTCCAGAGGGCAGCGTTGGAGTGAAGAAAGCCAAGCGCAGGTCGCCTCCTTAGAAGCTGTGAAGGGGGTAAACAGAAAACGCCTTGACAAAGGAATTAGCATGAAATGACATTACACCACCGTGAGAGTTTGGGATGCCACTACTTGAATATATATTGAATATATGTTTGTAATCTGCATCTCTCTCTCTCTCCCCGTGGTGTTCGCATTGGACTTTGTTCCGGTTTCTCCCTACCCCCCCCCCCCCCGCCACATCACCACGCATCTGGAGAGTTTTTGGCTGCTGCAATTCATTTGCACACGACGATGATGATGCTGATGATGATGATGATCAGCCAACTTCGTTGAGCTGTCATTTGTTATAGCCAGGTCGCTTTCAAAAATAAAAGTTGAGTTTGGTATATGGGGTCTCTATGTATTCATGTGGGTATCTTGTATCTCTGTGGGTCTTTATGTGTCTCTATGGGTCTCTACAGGTCTCTATGCATCTCTGTGGGTCTTTATGTGTCTCTATGGGTCTCTATGTATCTCTGTGGGTCTTTATGTGTCTCTATGGGTCTCTATGTATCTCTGTGGGTCTTTATGTGTTTTTATGGGTCTCTATAGGTCTCTATGTATCTCTGTGGGTCTTTATGTGTCTCTATGGGTCTCTATAGGTCTCTATGTATCTCTGTGGGTCTTTATGTGTCTCTATGGGTCTCTATAGGTCTCTATGTATCTCTGTGGGTCTTTATGTGTCTCTATGGGTCTCTATAGGTATCTATGTATCTTTGTGGGTCTTTATGTGTCTCTATGGGTCTCTATAGGCCTATATGTATCTCTGTGGGTCTTTA
This sequence comes from Petromyzon marinus, assembly GCF_048934315.1. NCBI lineage: Eukaryota > Metazoa > Chordata > Hyperoartia > Petromyzontiformes > Petromyzontidae > Petromyzon > Petromyzon marinus. Next base: position 1,706,895 of record NW_027423124.1, read on the forward strand.
TGTGTCTCTATGAGTCTCTATGTATCTCTGTGGGTCTTTATGTGTCTCTATGGGTCTCTATAGGTCTTTATGTATCTCTGTGGGTCTTTGTCTCTATGGGTCTCTATAGGTCTCTATGTATCTCTGTGGGTCTTTATGTGTCTCTATGGGTCTCTATAGGTCTCTATGTATCTCTGTGGGTCTTTATGTGTCTCTATGGGTCTCTATGTATCTCTGTGGGTCTCTATGTGTCGCATATGGGTCTCTATAGGTCTCTGTGTATCTATTTGGGTCTCGATGCATCTCCATGGGTATGTGTGTCTCTATGGGTATCTATGCATGTCGATGGTGTTCTATGCATCTCTATGGGTATCTATGCATGTCGATGGTTCTATATGTATACCTATGGGTCTTTGTAACTATTTGGGTCTCTATGTGTCTCAATGAGTATGTAGGTATCTCTGTAGGTCTCCGTGTATCTATATGGATCTCTATTTCTGTATCTCTATGAGTATCACTGTGTGTTTATATGGGTCTCTATTGGTCTCTATACGGTCTCTATGGGCCACTGTGATTTTTTATGAGTGTCCGAGTCTCTATTGGTCTCTATGCATCTCTATGGGTCTCTATGTGTCTGTAATTTCCACGTGATAAGTCCACCACTTTCGTTGAGATCTTGTCATTTGCGTGATGGCCAAGGTATCCGCTTTCTGAAACAGAGCTGATACATAGCAGGAGCAGCAGGAGCAGCCTTACCCACGGGTAAAATATGCACTCGTTCGTAGTTAATAATAGTTAATTTAAAGCTTTCGTGACTGCAGGGATTCATATTCTTGGTTCTTTCGGTAAAGTGACGCAGGAGGGAAACAATAAAATAATAAAAAAATCTAAAACAATAAATTTCTCACGACGTTTCGACTGCAACACAAGCAATCATCATCAGGTGTGAAAACAAACTGTCAAATCGCTCTCCGTGGTGCTAACGTTAAAAATAACCGCCACTTTTTTCAAATTTTCTTGCTGTGGTTTTCACACCTGATGATGATTGCTTGTGTTGCAGTCGAAACGTCGTGAGAATTTTATTGTTTTATATTTTTATTATTTTATTGCTTCCCTTCTACGTGATGACTTTACCGAAAGAACCAAGAATATGAATAGTTGATTGCTCAGCGCGTCATGTTGGACACATCTAGCAATCAGCATTGAACGAGGTGATTTGCATTCGCAGGGGGAAGAGGTAGATTTCGTTGAATGCTGAAAGAGGCAGGAAGCGGGCACGTACAGTATGCACGTGTGTATGTGTGAGTTTATGGGTCTATGTGTGAGTCTATGGGTTTCTGTGTGTCTATGTGTGAGTCTATGGGTGTATGTGGGAGTCTATGGGTCTATGTGTGAGTCTATGGGTTTCTGTGTGTCTATGTGTGAGTCTATGAGTGTATGTGTGAGTCTATGGGTCTATGTGTGAGTCTGGGGTAGTGAGACACTAGTGAGACACTACCCCAGACTCTGGGTAGTGAGACACTGGGTAGTGAGAAACTGGGTAGTGAGACACTGGTAGTGGGACACTGCTTGTGAGACACTGGGTAGTGAGACACTGGTAGTGGGACACTGCTTGTGAGACACTGGGTAGTGAGACACTGGGTAGTGAGACACTGCTAGTAAGACAATGGGTAGTGAGACTCTGGGTAGTGAGACACTGGGTAGTGACACACTGGGTAGTGACACACTGCGTAGTGAGACACTGCTAGTGAGACACTGGGTAGTGAGACACTGCTAGTGAGACACTGGGTAGTGAGACACTGCTAGTGAGACACTGGGTAGTGAGACTCTGGGTAGTCAGACGCTGGGTAGTGAGACACTGGGTAGTGAGACACTGCTAGTGAAACACTGGGTTGTGAGATACTGTGTAGTGAGACACTTGGTAGTGAGACACTGGGTAGTGAGACACTGCTAGTGAGACACTGGGGTAGTGAGACACTGGGTAGTGTGACACTGGGGTAGTGAGACACTGCTAGTGAGACACAGGTAGTGAGACACTGGGTAGTGAGACACTGGGTAGTGAGACACTGGGTAGTGACACACTGCTAGTGAGACACTGGGTAGTGAGACACTAGGTAGTGAGACACAGGTAGTGAGACACTGGGTAGTGAGACACTGCTAGTGAGACACAGGTAGTGAGACACTGGGTAGTGAGACACTGGGTAGTGAGACACTGCTAGTGAGACACTGGGTAGTGAGACGCTTGGTAGTGATACACTGGGTAGTGAGACACTGGTAGTGAGACACTGCTAGTGAGACACTGGGTAGTGAGACACTGGGTAGTGAGACACTCCTAGTGAGACACTGGGTAGTGAGACACTGCTAGTGAGACACTGGGATAGTGAGACGCTGGGTAGTGAGATGCTGGGTAGTGAGACACTGGGTAGTGAGACACTGCTACTGAGACACTGGGTAGTGACAAACTGGGTAGTGAGACACTGGGTAGTGAGACACTGCTAGTGAGACACTGGGTAGTGAGACACTGGGTAGTGAGACACTGGGTAGTGAAACACTGGGGTAGTGAGACGCTGGGTAGTCAGACACTGGGTAGTGAGACACTGGGTAGTGACACACTGGGTAGTGAGACACTGCTAGTGAGACACTGAGTAGTGTGACACTGGGTAGTAAGACACTGCTAGTGAGACACTGGGTAGTGAGACACTGCTAGTGAGACGCTGGGTAGTGAGACGCTGGGTAGTGAGACACTGGGTAGTGAGACACTGCTAGTGAGACACTGGGTAGTGAGACACTGGGTAGTGAGACACTGGGTAGTGAGACACTGGTTAGTGAGACACTGCTAGTGAGACACTGGGGTAGTGAGACGCTTGGTAGTGAGACACTGCTAGTGAGACACTGGTTAGTGAGACACTGCTAGTGAGACACTGGGTAGTGAGACGCTGCTAGTGAGACACTGGATAGTGAGACACTGGGTAGTGAGACACTGCTAGTGAGACACTGGGTAGTGAGACACTGCTAGTGAGACACTGGGATAGTGAGACGCTGGGTAGTGAGACGCTGGGTAGTGAGACACTGGGTAGTGAGACACTGCTACTGAGACACTGGGTTGTGATAAACTGGGTAGTGAGACACTGGGTAGTGAAACACTGGGTAGTGAGACACTGGGTAGTGAGACACTGAGTAGTGAGACACTGCTAGTGAGACACTGGGTAGTGAAACACTGGGGTAGTGAGACACTGGGTAGTGAGACACTGGGTAGTGAGACACTGGGTGGTGAGACACTGCTAGTGAGACACTGGGTAGTGAGACACTGGGTAGTGAGACACTGGGTAGTGACACACTGGGTAGTGAGACACTGAGTAGTGAGACACTGCTAGTGAGACACTGGGTAGTGAAACACTGGGGTAGTGAGACACTGGGTAGTGAGACACTGGGTAGTGAGACACTGGGTAGTGAGACACTGCTAGTGAGACACTGAGTAGTGAGACACTGGGTAGTGAGACACTGGGTAGTGAGACACCAGGGTAGTGAGACACAGGTAGTGAGACACTGGGGAGTGAGACACTGGGTAGGGAGACACTGCTAGTGAGACACTGCTAGTGAGACATTGGGGTAGTGAGACACTGTGTAGTTAGACACTGGGTAGTGAGACGCTGGGTAGTGAGACACTGGTAGTGAGACACTGGGTTGTGAGACACTGGGTAGTGAGACACTGCTAGTGAGACATTGGGGTAGTGAGACACTGTGTAGTTAGACACTGGGTAGTGAGACACTGGGTAGTGAGACACTGGGGTAGTGAGACACAGGTAGTGAGACACTGGGTAGTGAGACACTGGGTAGTGAGACGCTGGGTAGTGAGACACTGGTAGTGAGACACTGGGTTTTGAGACACTGGGTAGTGAGACACGGCTAGTGAGACATTGGTGTAGTGAGACACTGTGTAGTGAGACCCTGGGTAGTGAGACACTTGGGTAGTGAGACACTGGGTAGTGAGACACTGGGGTAGTAAGACACAGGTAGACACTGGGTAGTGACACACTGGGTAGTGAGGCTCCTGCTGTCTATAGAGGTAGGCCAATCATATTCAAAGACAATGCCACTCAACATTATTATTACTATCAGAGCCGTGTGTCGGTTGCATGTTCACCGCAAGTACTGTGCGTGTGGTTAATGTAGTAACTTGATTCTTTGCAAAAGATATCATCTGTCTTGGTGTTTGACACATTTTAACACGCAACTTCCCGTTCTACTGCCAGAAAGGGTGCAGACCTGTTCTTAATTGACGTACTTTTGATACTGGCAAAAAAAGGTGTCCCGTGAGACATCTGCAGCTATAAATGCTCTGATACGCGTGCCATTGTCTTCGTACTGTAGCGAGACACAGGTATTGAGACTAGGCCACAAATATGGCTACTGCTTGTCTGTGGAGGTAGGGCCAATCAGTTCCAAAGGCAATGCATTACATTACTTTTGTCATCAGAACCATGCGTGTTTGCATATTTTACCACATGTCTGCGAACTGCTGTGTATTTCCAGTTTGCGTCTCTCTCTCTCTCTCATCTTCATCATCATCGTCGTGGCGAAATGTTAACTACCTTTCCCTGTATGGGGCCGTCCATAAATGACGTCACGCGATTTTTGGACGATTTTTGTCCCACCCCGTCGTCACGTGGCATCACAAAAAGTCAGACCCCCCATCAAAGCCCTGCCCCCCCCCCCACTAAAATAAAACATGCTTCAAATCGCTTTAAACTATTGTCACACTGTAGTTGCGTATTTAACGTGGCGCTGCACTCTGATGTTGTAGGAGAACACATTTTAAAAACAATAAAATTATTTTTCTTGGTTCTTTCGGTAAAGTCACCACCACGTAGAAGGGAAACAATCAAATAATAAAAATATAAAACAACACAATTATTGTAAAACAATAAAATTATTATTCTTTGTTCTTTCGGTAAAGTCACCACCACGTAGAAGGGAAAAATTAAAATAATAAAAATATAAAACAATAAAATTATTGTAAAACAATAACATTATTATTCTTGGTTCTTTCGGTAAAGTCACCACTACGTAAAAGGGAAACATTAAAATAATAAAAATATAAAACAATAAAATAATTGTAAAACAATACAATTATTATTCTTGGTTCTTCCGGTAAAGTCGCCACTACGTAAAAGGGAAACAAAAAAATAATAAACAAAAATAAAATAAATAAAACGTGATATATTTTTATTTTTATTATTATTTTTCCATCCTACGTGGTGACTTTACCGAAAGAAGCCAGAACGTGTTTTCTGCATTTGTTGAAAGTTGCGCAGTTTGACGTGACGTCACATTTCTCAAACCCCGCCCACCCACCCCCCTCGTCACGCATCGTCACAAATGTCTGACCCCTCCCCCCCCCCTTAGGTGCGTGACGTCATTTACGGACGGCCCCTATACAGGAGGTCGAGAGTCCGATCCCGAAGCTGACAATGCCTACCGCTATACGTTTACTCTTTGCTTCTATTCGGTAAAGTCACGTAGGTAAAAAAAAAAACTAAAACAGCAAAAAATCACGACGTTTCGGGCCACAACACAAGCGGCCTTCATCAGGTGAAGGGACCGTACTGTCCAGAGGGCAGCGTTGGAGTGAAGAAAGCCAAGCGCAGGTCGCCTCCTTAGAAGCTGTGAAGGGGGTAAACAGAAAACGCCTTGACAAAGGAATTAGCATGAAATGACATTACACCACCGTGAGAGTTTGGGATGCCACTACTTGAATATATATTGAATATATGTTTGTAATCTGCATCTCTCTCTCCCCGTGGTGTTCGCATTGGACTTTGCTCCAGCTCTTCCGGTTTCTCCCCCCCACCCCCGCCACATCACCACGCATCTGGAGAGTTTTTGGCTGCTGCCATTCATTTGCACACGACGATGATGATGATGATCAGCCAACTTCGTTGAGCTGTCATTTGTTATAGCCAGGTCGCTTTCAAAAAGAAAAGTTGAGTTTGGTATATGGGGTCTCTGTGTTCTCATGTGGGTATCTTGTATCTCTGTGGGTCTTTATGTGTCTCTATGGGTCTCTATAGGTCTCTATGCATCTCTGTGGGTCTTTATGTGTCTCTATGGGTCTCTATGTATCTCTGTGGGTCTTTATGTGTCTCTATGGGTCTCTATAGGTCTCTATGTATCTCTGTGGGTCTTTGTCTCTATGGGTATCTATAGGTCTCTATCTATCTCTGTGGGTCTTTATGTGTCTGTATGGGTCTCTATAGGTCTCTATGTATCTCGGTGGGTCTTTATGTGTTTCTATGGGTCTCTATAGGTATCTATGTATCTCTGTGGGTCTTTATGTGCCTCTATGGGTCTCTATGTATCTCTGTGGGTCTTTATGTGTCTCTATGGGTCTCTATGTATCTCTGTGGGTCTCTATGTGTCGCATAGGGGTCTCTATAGTTATCTATGTATCTATTTGGGTCTCGATGCATCTCCATGGGTATGTGTGTCTCTATGGGTCTCTATGTATTCATGTGGGTATCTTGTATCTCTGTGGGTCTTTATGTGTCTCTATGGGTCTCTATGTATCTCTGTGGGTCTTTATGTGTCTCTATGGGTCTCTATGTATCTCTGTGGGTCTCTATGTGTCGCATATGGGTCTCTATAGGTCTCTATGTATCTATTTGGGTCTCGATGCATCTCCATGGGTATGTGTGTCTCTATGGGTATCTATGCATGTCGATGGTGCTCTATGCATCTCTATGGGTATCTATGCATGTCGATGGTTCTATATGTATACCTATGGGTCTCTGTAACTATTTGGGTCTCTATGTGTCTCAATGAGTATGTAGGTATCTCTGTAGGTCTCCGTGTATCTATGAGCATCACTGTGTGTTTTATGGGTCTTTATGGGTCTCTATACGGTCTCTATGGGCCACTGTGAATCTCTATGAGTGTCTGGGTCTCTATGGTACTCTATGTATCTTTATGGGGCTCTATGGGTCTCTATCAGGTCTCTATGGACCTCTGTGATTTATTATGAGTGTCCGAGTCTCTATTGGTCTCTATGCATCTCTATTGGTCTCTATGCATCTCTATGGGTCTCTATGTGTCTGTAATTTCCACGTGATAAGTCCATCACTTTCGTTGAGATCTTGTCATTTGCGCGATGGCCAGGGTATCCGCTTTCTGAAACAGAGCTAATACAAAGCAGGAGCAACAGCAGCAGCAGCCTTTCCCACTGGAAAAATATACACTAGTTCGTAGTTAATAATAGTTAATTGTTGATTTAAAGCTTTCCTGACTGCAGGGATTCATATTCTTGGTTCTTTCGGTAAAGTGACGCAGGAGGGAAACAATAAAATAATAAAAAATCTAAAACAATAAATTTCACACGACGTTTCGACTGCAACACAAGCAATCATCATCAGGTGTGAAAACAAACTGTCAAATCGCTCTCCGTGGTGCTAACCTTAAAAAAACCCGCCACTTTTTTCAAATTTAATTGCTGTGGTTTTCACACCTGATGATGATTGTTTGTGTTGCAGTCGAAACGTCGTGATAATTTTATTGTTTTATATTTTTATTATTTTATTGCTTCCCTTCTACGTGACTTTACCGAAAGAACCAAGAATATGAATAGTTGATTGCTCAGCGTGTCATGTGGGACACATCTAGCAATCAGCATTGAACGAGATGATTTGCATTTGCAGGGGGAAGAGGTAGATTTGGTTGAATGCTGAAAGAGGCAGGAAGCGGGCACGTACAGTATGCACGTGTGTATGTGTGAGTCTATGGGTCTATGTGTGAGTCTATGGGTTTCTGTGTGTCTATGTGTGAGTCTATGGGTTTCTGTGTGAGTCTATGGGTCTCTGCGTGAGTCAATGGGTCATTGTGTGGTGAGTCTATAGGTCTCTGTGTGAATATATGGGTCTCTGTGTGAGTATATGGGTCTCTGGGTGACTATGGGTCTCTGTTGTGAGTCTATGGGTCTCTGTGTGGGTCTATGGATCTGTGTGAGTCAATGGGTCATTGTGTGGTGAGTCTATGGGTCTCTGTTTGATTATATGGGTCTCTGTGTGAGTATATGGGTCTCTGTGTGAGTATATGGGTCTCTGGGTGACTCTATGGGTCTCTGTGTGGTGAGTCTATGGGTCTCTGTGTGAGTCTATGAGTCTCTGTGTGAGTATATGCATCTCTGCATGAGTCAATGGGTCATTTTGTGGTGAGTCTATGGGTCTATGTGTGAGTATATGGGTCACTGTGTGAGTATATGGGTCTCTGGGTGACTCTATGGGTCTCTGTGTGGTGAGTCTATGGGTCTATGTGTGAGTCAATGGGTCATTATGTGTTGAGTCTATGGGTCTCCGTTTGATTCTATGGGTCTCTGTGTGAGTCTATGGGTCTCTGTGTGAGTTTATGGGTCTCTGTGTGAGTCATTGGGTCATTGTGTGGTGAGTCTATGGGTCTCTGTGAGTCTCTGGGTCTCTGTGTGAGTCAATGGGTCATTGTGTGGTGAGTCTATGGGTCTCTGTGTGAGTCTATGGATTTCTGTGTGAGTTGATGGGTCATTGAGTGCTGAGTCTATTGGTCTCTGTTTGCTTCTATGAGTCTCTGTGTGAGTCTATGTGTCTCTGTGTGAGTCGATGGGACAATGTGTGTTCAGTCTATAGGTCTCTGTGTGAGTCTATGGGTCTCAGTGTGAGTCTATGGGTCTCTGTGTGAGTCTATGTGTCTCTGTGTGAGCAAATGGGTCATTGTGTGGTGAGTATGGGTCTTTGTTTGATTATATGGGTCTATGTGTGAGTATATGGGTCTCTGAGTGGCTTTATGGGTCTCTGTGTGGTGAGTCTATAGGGCTCTGTGTGGGTCTATGGGTCTCTGTGTGAGTCTATGGGTCTCTGTGTGAGTCTCTGGGTCTGTGTGTGAGTCTATGGGTCTCTGTGTGAGTCAATTGGTCATTATGTGGTGAGTCTATGGGTCATTGTGTGGTGAGCCTATGGGTCTCTGTGTGAGTCTATAGGTCTCTGTGTGAGTCAATTGGTCATTGTATGGTGAGTCTATGGGTGTCTATTTGATTCTATGAGTCTTTGTGTCAGTCTCTGGGTCTCTGTTTGAGTCAATAGGTCATTGTGTGAGTCTATGGGTGTCTGTGTGAGTATATGGGTCTCTGGGTGACTCTATGGGTCTCTGTTTGGTGAGTAAATGGGTCTCTGTAAATCTAAGGGTCTCTGTGATGAGTCTGTGGGTCTCTGGGTGACTCTATGGGTCTCTGTGTGGTGAGTCCATGCATGGGTCTCTGTGAATCTAAGGGTCTCTGTGATGAGTCTGTGGGTCTCTGGGTGACTCTATGGGTCTCTGTGTGGTGAGTCTATGCATGGGTCTCTGTGAATCTAAGGGTCTCTGTGATGAGTCTGTGGGTCTCTGGGTGACTCTATGGGTCTCTGTGTGGTGAGTCCATGTTTCTCTGTGAATCTAAGGGTCTCTGTGATGAGTATGTTGGTCTCTGGGTGACTCTATGGGTCTCTGTGTGGTGAGTCCATGGTTCTCTGTGAATCTAAGGGTCTCTGTGATGAGTCTGTGGGTCTCTGGGTGACTCTATGGGTCTCTGTGTGGTGAGTCTATGCATGGGTGTCTGTGAATCTAAGGGTCTCTGTGATGAGTGTGTGGGTCTCTGGGTGACTCTATGGGTCTCTGTGTGGTGAGTCTATGCATGGGTCTCTGTGAATCTAAGGGTCTCTGTGATGAGTCTGTGGGTCTCTGGGTGACTCTATGGGTCTCTGTGTGGTGAGTCCATGCATGGCTCTCTGTGAATCTAAGGGTCTCTTTGATGAGTCTGTGGGTCTCTGGGTGACTCTATGGGTCTCTGTGTGGTGATTACATGGTTCTCTGTGAATCTAAGGGTCTCTGTGATGAGTCTGTGGGTCTCTGGGTGACTCTATGGGTCTCTGTGTGGTGAGTCCATGCATGGCTCTCTGTGAATCTAAGGGTCTCTGTGATGAGTCTGTGGGTCTCTGGGTGACTCTATGGGTCTCTGTGTGGTGAGTCCATGCATGGGTCTCTGTGAATCTAAGGGTCTCTGTGATGAGTCTGTTGGTCTCTGGGTGACTCTATGGGTCTCTGTGTGGTGAGTCCATGCATGGGTCTCTGTGAATCTAAGGGTCTCTGTGATGAGTGTGTGGGTCTCTGGGTGACTCTATGGGTCTCTGTGTGGTGAGTCTATGCATGGGTCTCTGTGAATCTAAGGGTCTCTGTGATGGGTCTGTTGGTCTCTGGGTGACTCTATGGGTCTCTGTGTGGTGAGTCCATGCATGGGTCTCTGTGAATCTAAGGGTCTCTGTGATGAGTGTGTGGGTCTCTGGGTGACTCTATGGGTCTCTGTGTGGTGAGTCTATGCATGGGTCTCTGTGAATCTAAGGGTCTCTGTGATGAGTCTGTGGGTCTCTGGGTGACTCTATGGGTCTCTGTGTGGTGAGTCCATGCATGGCTCTCTGTGAATCTAAGGGTCTCTGTGATGAGTGTGTGGGTCTCTGGGTGACTCTATGGGTCTCTGTGTGGTGAGTCCATGCATGGGTCTCTGTGAATCTAAGGGTCTCTGTGATGAGTCTGTGGGTCTCTGGGTGACTCTATGGGTCTCTGTGTGGTGAGTCCATGGTTCTCTGTGAATCTAAGGGTCTCTGTGATGAGTCTGTGGGTCTCTGGGTGACTCTATGGGTCTCTGTGTGGTGAGTCCATGGTTCTCTGTGAATCTAAGGGTCTCTGTGATGAGTCTGTGGGTCTCTGGGTGACTCTATGGGTCTCTGTGTGGTGAGTCTATGCATGGGTCTCTGTGAATCTAAGGGTCTCTGTGATGAGTCTGTTTGTCTCTGGGTGACTCTATGGGTCTCTGTGTGGTGAGTCCATGCATGGGTCTCTGTGAATCTAAGGGTCTCTGTGATGAGTGTGTGGGTCTCTGGGTGACTCTATGGGTCTCTGTGTGGTGAGTCTATGCATGGGTCTCTGTGAATCTAAGGGTCTCTGTGATGAGTCTGTGGGTCTCTGGGTGACTCTATGGGTCTCTGTGTGGTGATTACATGGTTCTCTGTGAATCTAAGGGTCTCTGTGATGAGTCTGTGGGTCTCTGGGTGACTCTATGGGTCTCTGTGTGGTGAGTCCATGCATGGCTCTCTGTGAATCTAAGGGTCTCTGTGATGAGTCTGTGGGTCTCTGGGTGACTCTATGGGTCTCTGTGTGGTGAGTCCATGCATGGGTCTCTGTGAATCTAAGGGTCTCTGTGATGAGTCTGTTGGTCTCTGGGTGACTCTATGGGTCTCTGTGTGGTGAGTCCATGCATGGGTCTCTGTGAATCTAAGGGTCTCTGTGATGAGTGTGTGGGTCTCTGGGTGACTCTATGGGTCTCTGTGTGGTGAGTCTATGCATGGGTCTCTGTGAATCTAAGGGTCTCTGTGATGAGTCTGTTTGTCTCTGGGTGACTCTATGGGTCTCTGTGTGGTGAGTCCATGCATGGGTCTCTGTGAATCTAAGGGTCTCTGTGATGAGTGTGTGGGTCTCTGGGTGACTCTATGGGTCTCTGTGTGGTGAGTCTATGCATGGGTCTCTGTGAATCTAAGGGTCTCTGTGATGAGTCTGTGGGTCTCTGGGTGAATCTATGGGTCTCTGTGTGGTGATTACATGGTTCTCTGTGAATCTAAGGGTCTCTGTGATGAGTCTGTGGGTCTCTGGGTGACTCTATGGGTCTCTGTGTGGTGAGTCCATGCATGGGTCTCTGTGAATCTAAGGGTCTCTGTGATGAGTCTGTTGGTCTCTGGGTGACTCTATGGGTCTCTGTGTGGTGAGTCCATGCATGGGTCTCTGTGAATCTAAGGGTCTCTGTGATGAGTGTGTGGGTCTCTGGGTGACTCTATGGGTCTCTGTGTGGTGAGTCTATGCATGGGTCTCTGTGAATCTAAGGGTCTCTGTGATGGGTCTGTTGGTCTCTGGGTGACTCTATGGGTCTCTGTGTGGTGAGTCCATGCATGGGTCTCTGTGAATCTAAGGGTCTCTGTGATGAGTGTGTGGGTCTCTGGGTGACTCTATGGGTCTCTGTGTGGTGAGTCTATGCATGGGTCTCTGTGAATCTAAGGGTCTCTGTGATGAGTCTGTGGGTCTCTGGGTGACTCTATGGGTCTCTGTGTGGTGAGTCCATGCATGGGTCTCTGTAAATCTAAGGGTCTCTGTGATGAGTCTGTGGGTCTCTGGGTGACTCTATGGGTCTCTGTGTGGTGAGTCCATGCATGGCTCTCTGTGAATCTAAGGGTCTCTTTGATGAGTGTGTGGGTCTCTGGGTGACTCTATGGGTCTCTGTGTGGTGAGTCCATGCATGGCTCTCTGTGAATCTAAGGGTCTCTGTGATGAGTGTGTGGGTCTCTGGGTGACTCTATGGGTCTCTGTGTGGTGAGTCCATGCATGGGTCTCTGTGAATCTAAGGGTCTCTGTGATGAGTCGGTGGGTCTCTGGGTGACTCTATGGGTCTCTGTGTGGTGAGTCCATGGTTCTCTGTGAATCTAAGGGTCTCTGTGATGAGTCTGTGGGTCTCTGGGTGACTCTATGGGTCTCTGTGTGGTGAGTCCATGGTTCTCTGTGAATCTAAGGGTCTCTGTGATGAGTCTGTGGGTCTCTGGGTGACTCTATGGGTCTCTGTGTGGTGAGTCTATGCATGGGTCTCTGTGAATCTAAGGGTCTCTGTGATGAGTCTGTTTGTCTCTGGGTGACTCTATGGGTCTCTGTGTGGTGAGTCCATGCATGGGTATCTGTGAATCTAAGGGTCTCTGTGATGAGTGTGTGGGTCTCTGGGTGACTCTATGGGTCTCTGTGTGGTGAGTCTATGCATGGGTCTCTGTGAATCTAAGGGTCTCTGTGATGAGTCTGTGGGTCTCTGGGTGACTCTATGGGTCTCTGTGTGGTGATTACATGGTTCTCTGTGAATCTAAGGGTCTCTGTGATGAGTCTGTGGGTCTCTGGGTGACTCTATGGGTCTCTGTGTGGTGAGTCCATGCATGGCTCTCTGTGAATCTAAGGGTCTCTGTGATGAGTCTGTTGGTCTCTGGGTGACTCTATGGGTCTCTGTGTGGTGAGTCCATGCATGGGTCTCTGTGAATCTAAGGGTCTCTGTGATGAGTGTGTGGGTCTCTGGGTGACTCTATGGGTCTCTGTGTGGTGAGTCTATGCATGGGTCTCTGTGAATCTAAGGGTCTCTGTGATGAGTCTGTTTGTCTCTGGGTGACTCTATGGGTCTCTGTGTGGTGAGTCCATGCATGGGTCTCTGTGAATCTAAGGGTCTCTGTGATGAGTGTGTGGGTCTCTGGGTAACTCTATGGGTCTCTGTGTGGTGAGTCTATGCATGGGTCTCTGTGAATCTAAGGGTCTCTGTGATGAGTCTGTGGGTCTCTGGGTGAATCTATGGGTCTCTGTGTGGTGATTACATGGTTCTCTGTGAATCTAAGGGTCTCTGTGATGAGTCTGTGGGTCTCTGGGTGACTCTATGGGTCTCTGTGTGGTGAGTCCATGGTTCTCTGTGAATCTAAGGGTCTCTGTGATGAGTCTGTGGGTCTCTGGGTGACTCTATGGGTCTCTGTGTGGTGAGTCTATGCATGGGTCTCTGTGAATCTAAGGGTCTCTGTGATGAGTCTGTTTGTCTCTGGGTGACTCTATGGGTCTCTGTGTGGTGAGTCCATGCATGGGTATCTGTGAATCTAAGGGTCTCTGTGATGAGTGTGTGGGTCTCTGGGTGACTCTATGGGTCTCTGTGTGGTGAGTCTATGCATGGGTCTCTGTGAATCTAAGGGTCTCTGTGATGAGTCTGTGGGTCTCTGGGTGACTCTATGGGTCTCTGTGTGGTGATTACATGGTTCTCTGTGAATCTAAGGGTCTCTGTGATGAGTCTGTGGGTCTCTGGGTGACTCTATGGGTCTCTGTGTGGTGAGTCCATGCATGGCTCTCTGTGAATCTAAGGGTCTCTGTGATGAGTCTGTTGGTCTCTGGGTGACTCTATGGGTCTCTGTGTGGTGAGTCCATGCATGGGTCTCTGTGAATCTAAGGGTCTCTGTGATGAGTGTGTGGGTCTCTGGGTGACTCTATGGGTCTCTGTGTGGTGAGTCTATGCATGGGTCTCTGTGAATCTAAGGGTCTCTGTGATGAGTCTGTTTGTCTCTGGGTGACTCTATGGGTCTCTGTGTGGTGAGTCCATGCATGGGTCTCTGTGAATCTAAGGGTCTCTGTGATGAGTGTGTGGGTCTCTGGGTGACTCTATGGGTCTCTGTGTGGTGAGTCTATGCATGGGTCTCTGTGAATCTAAGGGTCTCTGTGATGAGTTTGTGGGTCTCTGGGTGAATCTATGGGTCTCTGTGTGGTGATTACATGGTTCTCTGTGAATCTAAGGGTCTCTGTGATGAGTCTGTGGGTCTCTGGGTGACTCTATGGGTCTCTGTGTGGTGAGTCCATGGTTCTCTGTGAATCTAAGGGTCTCTGTGATGAGTCTGTGGGTCTCTGGGTGACTCTATGGGTCTCTGTGTGGTGAGTCTATGCATGGGTCTCTGTGAATCTAAGGGTCTCTGTGATGAGTCTGTTTGTCTCTGGGTGACTCTATGGGTCTCTGTGTGGTGAGTCCATGCATGGGTCTCTGTGAATCTAAGGGTCTCTGTGATGAGTGTGTGGGTCTCTGGGTGACTCTATGGGTCTCTGTGTGGTGAGTCTATGCATGGGTCTCTGTGAATCTAAGGGTCTCTGTGATGAGTCTGTGGGTCTCTGGGTGACTCTATGGGTCTCTGTGTGGTGATTACATGGTTCTCTGTGAATCTAAGGGTCTCTGTGATGAGTCTGTGGGTCTCTGGGTGACTCTATGGGTCTCTGTGTGGTGAGTCCATGCATGGCTCTCTGTGAATCTAAGGGTCTCTGTGATGAGTCTGTGGGTCTCTGGGTGACTCTATGGGTCTCTGTATGGTGAGTCCATGCATGGGTCTCTGTGAATCTAAGGGTCTCTGTGATGAGTCTGTTGGTCTCTGGGTGACTCTATGGGTCTCTGTGTGGTGAGTCCATGCATGGGTCTCTGTGAATCTAAGGGTCTCTGTGATGAGTGTGTGGGTCTCTGGGTGACTCTATGGGTCTCTGTGTGGTGAGTCTATGCATGGGTCTCTGTGAATCTAAGGGTCTCTGTGATGAGTCTGTTTGTCTCTGGGTGACTCTATGGGTCTCTGTGTGGTGAGTCCATGCATGGGTCTCTGTGAATCTAAGGGTCTCTGTGATGAGTGTGTGGGTCTCTGGGTGACTCTATGGGTCTCTGTGTGGTGAGTCTATGCATGGGTCTCTGTGAATCTAAGGGTCTCTGTGATGAGTCTGTGGGTCTCTGGGTGAATCTATGGGTCTCTGTGTGGTGATTACATGGTTCTCTGTGAATCTAAGGGTCTCTGTGATGAGTCTGTGGGTCTCTGGGTGACTCTATGGGTCTCTGTGTGGTGAGTCCATGCATGGCTCTCTGTGAATCTAAGGGTCTCTGTGATGAGTCTGTGGGTCTCTGGGTGACTCTATGGGTCTCTGTGTGGTGAGTCCATGCATGGGTCTCTGTGAATCTAAGGGTCTCTGTGATGAGTCTGTTGGTCTCTGGGTGACTCTATGGGTCTCTGTGTGGTGAGTCCATGCATGGGTCTCTGTGAATCTAAGGGTCTCTGTGATGAGTGTGTTGGTCTCTGGGTGACTCTATGGGTCTCTGTGTGGTGAGTCTATGCATGGGTCTCTGTGAATCTAAGGGTCTCTGTGATGGGTCTGTTGGTCTCTGGGTGACTCTATGGGTCTCTGTGTGGTGAGTCCATGCATGGGTCTCTGTGAATCTAAGGGTCTCTGTGATGAGTGTGTGGGTCTCTGGGTGACTCTATGGGTCTCTGTGTGGTGAGTCTATGCATGGGTCTCTGTGAATCTAAGGGTCTCTGTGATGAGTCTGTGGGTCTCTGGGTGACTCTATGGGTCTCTGTGTGGTGAGTCCATGCATGGGTCTCTGTAAATTTAAGGGTCTCTGTGATGAGTCTGTGGGTCTCTGGGTGACTCTATGGGTCTCTGTGTGGTGAGTCCATGCATGGCTCTCTGTGAATCTAAGGGTCTCTGTGATGAGTGTGTGGGTCTCTGGGTGACTCTATGGGTCTCTGTGTGGTGAGTCCATGCATGGCTCTCTGTGAATCTAAGGGTCTCTGTGATGAGTGTGTGGGTCTCTGGGTGACTCTATGGGTCTCTGTGTGGTGAGTCCATGCATGGGTCTCTGTGAATCTAAGGGTCTCTGTGATGAGTCTGTGGGTCTCTGCGTGACTCTATGGGTCTCTGTGTGGTGAGTCCATGGTTCTCTGTGAATCTAAGGGTCTCTGTGATGAGTCTGTGGGTCTCTGGGTGACTCTATGGGTCTCTGTGTGGTGAGTCCATGGTTCTCTGTGAATCTAAGGGTCTCTGTGATGAGTCTGTGGGTCTCTGGGTGACTCTATGGGTCTCTGTGTGGTGAGTCTATGCATGGGTCTCTGTGAATCTAAGGGTCTCTGTGATGAGTCTGTTTGTCTCTGGGTGACTCTATGGGTCTCTGTGTGGTGAGTCCATGCATGGGTATCTGTGAATCTAAGGGTCTCTGTGATGAGTGTGTGGGTCTCTGGGTGACTCTATGGGTCTCTGTGTGGTGAGTCTATGCATGGGTCTCTGTGAATCTAAGGGTCTCTGTGATGAGTCTGTGGGTCTCTGGGTGACTCTATGGGTCTCTGTGTGGTGATTACATGGTTCTCTGTGAATCTAAGGGTCTCTGTGATGAGTCTGTGGGTCTCTGGGTGACTCTATGGGTCTCTGTGTGGTGAGTCCATGCATGGCTCTCTGTGAATCTAAGGGTCTCTGTGATGAGTCTGTTGGTCTCTGGGTGACTCTATGGGTCTCTGTGTGGTGAGTCCATGCATGGGTCTCTGTGAATCTAAGGGTCTCTGTGATGAGTGTGTGGGTCTCTGGGTGACTCTATGGGTCTCTGTGTGGTGAGTCTATGCATGGGTCTCTGTGAATCTAACGGTCTCTGTGATGAGTCTGTGGGTCTCTGGGTGAATCTATGGGTCTCTGTGTGGTGATTACATGGTTCTCTGTGAATCTAAGGGTCTCTGTGATGAGTCTGTGGGTCTCTGGGTGACTCTATGGGTCTCTGTGTGGTGAGTCCATGCATGGCTCTCTGTGAATCTAAGGGTCTCTGTGATGAGTCTGTGGGTCTCTGGGTGACTCTATGGGTCTCTGTGTGGTGAGTCCATGCATGGGTCTCTGTGAATCTAAGGGTCTCTGTGATGAGTCTGTTGGTCTCTGGGTGACTCTATGGGTCTCTGTGTGGTGAGTCCATGCATGGGTCTCTGTGAATCTAAGGGTCTCTGTGATGAGTGTGTTGGTCTCTGGGTGACTCTATGGGTCTCTGTGTGGTGAGTCTATGCATGGGTCTCTGTGAATCTAAGGGTCTCTGTGATGGGTCTGTTGGTCTCTGGGTGACTCTATGGGTCTCTGTGTGGTGAGTCCATGCATGGGTCTCTGTGAATCTAAGGGTCTCTGTGATGAGTGTGTGGGTCTCTGGGTGACTCTATGGGTCTCTGTGTAGTGAGTCTATGCATGGGTCTCTGTGAATCTAAGGGTCTTTGTGATGAGTCTGTGGGTCTCTGGGTGACTCTATGGGTCTCTGTGTGGTGAGTCCATGCATGGGTCTCTGTAAATCTAAGGGTCTCTGTGATGAGTGTGTGGGTCTCTGGGTGACTCTATGGGTCTCTGTGTGGTGAGTCCATGCATGGGTCTCTGTGAATCTAAGGGTCTCTGTGATGAGTCTGTGGGTCTCTGGGTGACTCTATGGGTCTCTGTGTGGTGAGTCCATGGTTCTCTGTGAATCTAAGGGTCTCTGTGATGAGTCTGTGGGTCTCTGGGTGACTCTATTGGTCTCTGTGTGGTGACTCCATGGTTCTCTGTGAATCTAAGGGTCTCTGTGATGAGTCTGTGGGTCTCTGGGTGACTCTATGGGTCTCTGTGTGGTGAGTCTATGCATGGGTCTCTGTGAATCTAAGGGTCTCTGTGATGAGTCTGTTTGTCTCTGGGTGACTCTATGGGTCTCTGTGTGGTGAGTCCATGCATGGGTCTCTGTGAATCTAAGGGTCTCTGTGATGAGTGTGTGGGTCTCTGGGTGACTCTATGGGTCTCTGTGTGTTGAGTCTATGCATGGGTCTCTGTGAATCTAAGGGTCTCTGTGATGAGTCTGTGGGTCTCTGGGTGACTCTATGGGTCTCTGTGTGGTGATTACATGGTTCTCTGTGAATCTAAGGGTCTCTGTGATGAGTCTGTGGGTCTCTGGGTGACTCTATGGGTCTCTGTGTGGTGAGTCCATGGTTCTCTGTGAATCTAAGGGTCTCTGTGATGAGTCTGTGGGTCTCTGGGTGACTCTATTGGTCTCTGTGTGGTGAGTCCATGGTTCTCTGTGAATCTAAGGGTCTCTGTGATGAGTCTGTGGGTCTCTGGGTGACTCTATGGGTCTCTGTGTGGTGAGTCCATGCATGGGTCTCTGTGAATCTAAGGGTCTCTGTGATGAGTCTGTTTGTCTCTGGGTGACTCTATGGGTCTCTGTGTGGTGAGTCCATGCATCGGTCTCTGTGAATCTAAGGGTCTCTGTGATGAGTGTGTGGGTCTCTGGGTGACTCTATGGGTCTCTGTGTGGTGAGTCTATGCATGGGTCTCTGTAAATCTAAGGGTCTCTGTGATGAGTCTGTGGGTCTCTGGGTGACTCTATGGGTCTCTGTGTGGTGAGTCCATGCATGGCTCTCTGTGAATCTAAGGGTCTCTGTGATGAGTGTGTGGGTCTCTGGGTGACTCTATGGGTCTCTGTGTGGTGAGTCCATGCATGGCTCTCTGTGAATCTAAGGGTCTCTGTGATGAGTGTGTGGGTCTCTGGGTGACTCTATGGGTCTCTGTGTGGTGAGTCCATGCATGTGTCTCTGTGAATCTAAGGGTCTCTGTGATGAGTCTGTGGGTCTCTGGGTGACTCTATGGGTCTCTGTGTGGTGAGTCCATGGTTCTCTGTGAATCTAAGGGTCTCTGTGATGAGTCTGTGGGTCTCTGGGTAACTCTATGGGTCTCTGTGTGGTGAGTCCATGGTTCTCTGTGAATCTAAGGGTCTCTGTGATGAGTCTGTGGGTCTCTGGGTGACTCTATGGGTCTCTGTGTGGTGAGTCTATGCATGGGTCTCTGTGAATCTAAGGGTCTCTGTGATGAGTCTGTTTGTCTCTGGGTGACTCTATGGGTCTCTGTGTGGTGAGTCCATGCATGGGTCTCTGTGAATCTAAGGGTCTCTGTGATGAGTGTGTGGGTCTCTGGGTGACTCTATGGGTCTCTGTGTGGTGAGTCTATGCATGGGTCTCTGTGAATCTAAGGGTCTCTGTGATGAGTCTGTGGGTCTCTGGGTGACTCTATGGGTCTCTGTGTGGTGATTACATGGTTCTCTGTGAATCTAAGGGTCTCTGTGATGAGTCTGTGGGTCTCTGGGTGACTCTATGGGTCTCTGTGTGGTGAGTCCATGCATGGCTCTCTGTGAATCTAAGGGTCTCTGTGATGAGTCTGTGGGTCTCTGGGTGACTCTATGGGTCTCTGTGTGGTGAGTCCATGCATGGGTCTCTGTGAATCTAAGGGTCTCTGTGATGAGTCTGTTGGTCTCTGGGTGACTCTATGGGTCTCTGTGTGGTGAGTCCATGCATGGGTCTCTGTGAATCTAAGGGTCTCTGTGATGAGTGTGTGGGTCTCTGGGTGACTCTATGGGTCTCTGTGTGGTGAGTCTATGCATGGGTCTCTGTGAATCTAAGGGTCTCTGTGATGAGTCTGTTTGTCTCTGGGTGACTCTATGGGTCTCTGTGTGGTGAGTCCATGCATGGGTCTCTGTGAATCTAAGGGTCTCTGTGATGAGTGTGTGGGTCTCTGGGTGACTCTATGGGTCTCTGTGTGGTGAGTCTATGCATGGGTCTCTGTGAATCTAAGGGTCTCTGTGATGAGTCTGTGGGTCTCTGGGTGAATCTATGGGTCTCTGTGTGGTGATTACATGGTTCTCTGTGAATCTAAGGGTCTCTGTGATGAGTCTGTGGGTCTCTGGGTGACTCTATGGGTCTCTGTGTGGTGAGTCCATGCATGGCTCTCTGTGAATCTAAGGGTCTCTGTGATGAGTCTGTGGGTCTCTGGGTGACTCTATGGGTCTCTGTGTGGTGAGTCCATGCATGGGTCTCTGTGAATCTAAGGGTCTCTGTGATGAGTCTGTTGGTCTCTGGGTGACTCTATGGGTCTCTGTGTGGTGAGTCCATGCATGGGTCTCTGTGAATCTAAGGGTCTCTGTGATGAGTGTGTGGGTCTCTGGGTGACTCTATGGGTCTCTGTGTGGTGAGTCTATGCATGGGTCTCTGTGAATCTAAGGGTCTCTGTGATGGGTCTGTTGGTCTCTGGGTGACTCTATGGGTCTCTGTGTGGTGAGTCCATGCATGGGTCTCTGTGAATCTAAGGGTCTCTGTGATGAGTGTGTGGGTCTCTGGGTGACTCTATGGGTCTCTGTGTGGTGAGTCTATGCATGGGTCTCTGTGAATCTAAGGGTCTCTGTGATGAGTCTGTGGGTCTCTGGGTGACTCTATGGGTCTCTTTGTGGTGAGTCCATGCATGGGTCTCTGTGAATCTAAGGGTCTCTGTGATGAGTGTGTGGGTCTCTGGGTGACTCTATGGGTCTCTGTGTGGTGAGTCTATGCATGGGTCTCTGTGAATCTAAGGGTCTCTGTGATGAGTCTGTTTGTCTCTGGGTGACTCTATGGGTCTCTGTGTGGTGAGTCCATGCATGGGTCTCTGTGAATCTAAGGGTCTCTGTGATGAGTGTGTGGGTCTCTGGGTAACTCTATGGGTCTCTGTGTGGTGAGTCTATGCATGGGTCTCTGTGAATCTAAGGGTCTCTGTGATGAGTCTGTGGGTCTCTGGGTGAATCTATGGGTCTCTGTGTGGTGATTACATGGTTCTCTGTGAATCTAAGGGTCTCTGTGATGAGTCTGTGGGTCTCTGGGTGACTCTATGGGTCTCTGTGTGGTGAGTCCATGGTTCTCTGTGAATCTAAGGGTCTCTGTGATGAGTCTGTGGGTCTCTGGGTGACTCTATGGGTCTCTGTGTGGTGAGTCTATGCATGGGTCTCTGTGAATCTAAGGGTCTCTGTGATGAGTCTGTTTGTCTCTGGGTGACTCTATGGGTCTCTGTGTGGTGAGTCCATGCATGGGTATCTGTGAATCTAAGGGTCTCTGTGATGAGTGTGTGGGTCTCTGGGTGACTCTATGGGTCTCTGTGTGGTGAGTCTATGCATGGGTCTCTGTGAATCTAAGGGTCTCTGTGATGAGTCTGTGGGTCTCTGGGTGACTCTATGGGTCTCTGTGTGGTGATTACATGGTTCTCTGTGAATCTAAGGGTCTCTGTGATGAGTCTGTGGGTCTCTGGGTGACTCTATGGGTCTCTGTGTGGTGAGTCCATGCATGGCTCTCTGTGAATCTAAGGGTCTCTGTGATGAGTCTGTTGGTCTCTGGGTGACTCTATGGGTCTCTGTGTGGTGAGTCCATGCATGGGTCTCTGTGAATCTAAGGGTCTCTGTGATGAGTGTGTGGGTCTCTGGGTGACTCTATGGGTCTCTGTGTGGTGAGTCTATGCATGGGTCTCTGTGAATCTAAGGGTCTCTGTGATGAGTCTGTTTGTCTCTGGGTGACTCTATGGGTCTCTGTGTGGTGAGTCCATGCATGGGTCTCTGTGAATCTAAGGGTCTCTGTGATGAGTGTGTGGGTCTCTGGGTGACTCTATGGGTCTCTGTGTGGTGAGTCTATGCATGGGTCTCTGTGAATCTAAGGGTCTCTGTGATGAGTTTGTGGGTCTCTGGGTGAATCTATGGGTCTCTGTGTGGTGATTACATGGTTCTCTGTGAATCTAAGGGTCTCTGTGATGAGTCTGTGGGTCTCTGGGTGACTCTATGGGTCTCTGTGTGGTGAGTCCATGGTTCTCTGTGAATCTAAGGGTCTCTGTGATGAGTCTGTGGGTCTCTGGGTGACTCTATGGGTCTCTGTGTGGTGAGTCTATGCATGGGTCTCTGTGAATCTAAGGGTCTCTGTGATGAGTCTGTTTGTCTCTGGGTGACTCTATGGGTCTCTGTGTGGTGAGTCCATGCATGGGTCTCTGTGAATCTAAGGGTCTCTGTGATGAGTGTGTGGGTCTCTGGGTGACTCTATGGGTCTCTGTGTGGTGAGTCTATGCATGGGTCTCTGTGAATCTAAGGGTCTCTGTGATGAGTCTGTGGGTCTCTGGGTGACTCTATGGGTCTCTGTGTGGTGATTACATGGTTCTCTGTGAATCTAAGGGTCTCTGTGATGAGTCTGTGGGTCTCTGGGTGACTCTATGGGTCTCTGTGTGGTGAGTCCATGCATGGCTCTCTGTGAATCTAAGGGTCTCTGTGATGAGTCTGTGGGTCTCTGGGTGACTCTATGGGTCTCTGTATGGTGAGTCCATGCATGGGTCTCTGTGAATCTAAGGGTCTCTGTGATGAGTCTGTTGGTCTCTGGGTGACTCTATGGGTCTCTGTGTGGTGAGTCCATGCATGGGTCTCTGTGAATCTAAGGGTCTCTGTGATGAGTGTGTGGGTCTCTGGGTGACTCTATGGGTCTCTGTGTGGTGAGTCTATGCATGGGTCTCTGTGAATCTAAGGGTCTCTGTGATGAGTCTGTTTGTCTCTGGGTGACTCTATGGGTCTCTGTGTGGTGAGTCCATGCATGGGTCTCTGTGAATCTAAGGGTCTCTGTGATGAGTGTGTGGGTCTCTCGGTGACTCTATGGGTCTCTGTGTGGTGAGTCTATGCATGGGTCTCTGTGAATCTAAGGGTCTCTGTGATGAGTCTGTGGGTCTCTGGGTGAATCTATGGGTCTCTGTGTGGTGATTACATGGTTCTCTGTGAATCTAAGGGTCTCTGTGATGAGTCTGTGGGTCTCTGGGTGACTCTATGGGTCTCTGTGTGGTGAGTCCATGCATGGCTCTCTGTGAATCTAAGGGTCTCTGTGATGAGTCTGTGGGTCTCTGGGTGACTCTATGGGTCTCTGTGTGGTGAGTCCATGCATGGGTCTCTGTGAATCTAAGGGTCTCTGTGATGAGTCTGTTGGTCTCTGGGTGACTCTATGGGTCTCTGTGTGGTGAGTCCATGCATGGGTCTCTGTGAATCTAAGGGTCTCTGTGATGAGTGTGTTGGTCTCTGGGTGACTCTATGGGTCTCTGTGTGGTGAGTCTATGCATGGGTCTCTGTGAATCTAAGGGTCTCTGTGATGGGTCTGTTGGTCTCTGGGTGACTCTATGGGTCTCTGTGTGGTGAGTCCATGCATGGGTCTCTGTGAATCTAAGGGTCTCTGTGATGAGTGTGTGGGTCTCTGGGTGACTCTATGGGTCTCTGTGTGGTGAGTCTATGCATGGGTCTCTGTGAATCTAAGGGTCTCTGTGATGAGTCTGTGGGTCTCTGGGTGACTCTATGGGTCTCTGTGTGGTGAGTCCATGCATGGGTCTCTGTAAATTTAAGGGTCTCTGTGATGAGTCTGTGGGTCTCTGGGTGACTCTATGGGTCTCTGTGTGGTGAGTCCATGCATGGCTCTCTGTGAATCTAAGGGTCTCTGTGATGAGTGTGTGGGTCTCTGGGTGACTCTATGGGTCTCTGTGTGGTGAGTCCATGCATGGCTCTCTGTGAATCTAAGGGTCTCTGTGATGAGTGTGTGGGTCTCTGGGTGACTCTATGGGTCTCTGTGTGGTGAGTCCATGCATGGGTCTCTGTGAATCTAAGGGTCTCTGTGATGAGTCTGTGGGTCTCTGCGTGACTCTATGGGTCTCTGTGTGGTGAGTCCATGGTTCTCTGTGAATCTAAGGGTCTCTGTGATGAGTCTGTGGGTCTCTGGGTGACTCTATGGGTCTCTGTGTGGTGAGTCCATGGTTCTCTGTGAATCTAAGGGTCTCTGTGATGAGTCTGTGGGTCTCTGGGTGACTCTATGGGTCTCTGTGTGGTGAGTCTATGCATGGGTCTCTGTGAATCTAAGGGTCTCTGTGATGAGTCTGTTTGTCTCTGGGTGACTCTATGGGTCTCTGTGTGGTGAGTCCATGCATGGGTATCTGTGAATCTAAGGGTCTCTGTGATGAGTGTGTGGGTCTCTGGGTGACTCTATGGGTCTCTGTGTGGTGAGTCTATGCATGGGTCTCTGTGAATCTAAGGGTCTCTGTGATGAGTCTGTGGGTCTCTGGGTGACTCTATGGGTCTCTGTGTGGTGATTACATGGTTCTCTGTGAATCTAAGGGTCTCTGTGATGAGTCTGTGGGTCTCTGGGTGACTCTATGGGTCTCTGTGTGGTGAGTCCATGCATGGCTCTCTGTGAATCTAAGGGTCTCTGTGATGAGTCTGTTGGTCTCTGGGTGACTCTATGGGTCTCTGTGTGGTGAGTCCATGCATGGGTCTCTGTGAATCTAAGGGTCTCTGTGATGAGTGTGTGGGTCTCTGGGTGACTCTATGGGTCTCTGTGTGGTGAGTCTATGCATGGGTCTCTGTGAATCTAACGGTCTCTGTGATGAGTCTGTGGGTCTCTGGGTGAATCTATGGGTCTCTGTGTGGTGATTACATGGTTCTCTGTGAATCTAAGGGTCTCTGTGATGAGTCTGTGGGTCTCTGGGTGACTCTATGGGTCTCTGTGTGGTGAGTCCATGCATGGCTCTCTGTGAATCTAAGGGTCTCTGTGATGAGTCTGTGGGTCTCTGGGTGACTCTATGGGTCTCTGTGTGGTGAGTCCATGCATGGGTCTCTGTGAATCTAAGGGTCTCTGTGATGAGTCTGTTGGTCTCTGGGTGACTCTATGGGTCTCTGTGTGGTGAGTCCATGCATGGGTCTCTGTGAATCTAAGGGTCTCTGTGATGAGTGTGTTGGTCTCTGGGTGACTCTATGGGTCTCTGTGTGGTGAGTCTATGCATGGGTCTCTGTGAATCTAAGGGTCTCTGTGATGGGTCTGTTGGTCTCTGGGTGACTCTATGGGTCTCTGTGTGGTGAGTCCATGCATGGGTCTCTGTGAATCTAAGGGTCTCTGTGATGAGTGTGTGGGTCTCTGGGTGACTCTATGGGTCTCTGTGTAGTGAGTCTATGCATGGGTCTCTGTGAATCTAAGGGTCTTTGTGATGAGTCTGTGGGTCTCTGGGTGACTCTATGGGTCTCTGTGTGGTGAGTCCATGCATGGGTCTCTGTAAATCTAAGGGTCTCTGTGATGAGTGTGTGGGTCTCTGGGTGACTCTATGGGTCTCTGTGTGGTGAGTCCATGCATGGGTCTCTGTGAATCTAAGGGTCTCTGTGATGAGTCTGTGGGTCTCTGGGTGACTCTATGGGTCTCTGTGTGGTGAGTCCATGGTTCTCTGTGAATCTAAGGGTCTCTGTGATGAGTCTGTGGGTCTCTGGGTGACTCTATTGGTCTCTGTGTGGTGACTCCATGGTTCTCTGTGAATCTAAGGGTCTCTGTGATGAGTCTGTGGGTCTCTGGGTGACTCTATGGGTCTCTGTGTGGTGAGTCTATGCATGGGTCTCTGTGAATCTAAGGGTCTCTGTGATGAGTCTGTTTGTCTCTGGGTGACTCTATGGGTCTCTGTGTGGTGAGTCCATGCATGGGTCTCTGTGAATCTAAGGGTCTCTGTGATGAGTGTGTGGGTCTCTGGGTGACTCTATGGGTCTCTGTGTGTTGAGTCTATGCATGGGTCTCTGTGAATCTAAGGGTCTCTGTGATGAGTCTGTGGGTCTCTGGGTGACTCTATGGGTCTCTGTGTGGTGATTACATGGTTCTCTGTGAATCTAAGGGTCTCTGTGATGAGTCTGTGGGTCTCTGGGTGACTCTATGGGTCTCTGTGTGGTGAGTCCATGGTTCTCTGTGAATCTAAGGGTCTCTGTGATGAGTCTGTGGGTCTCTGGGTGACTCTATTGGTCTCTGTGTGGTGAGTCCATGGTTCTCTGTGAATCTAAGGGTCTCTGTGATGAGTCTGTGGGTCTCTGGGTGACTCTATGGGTCTCTGTGTGGTGAGTCCATGCATGGGTCTCTGTGAATCTAAGGGTCTCTGTGATGAGTCTGTTTGTCTCTGGGTGACTCTATGGGTCTCTGTGTGGTGAGTCCATGCATCGGTCTCTGTGAATCTAAGGGTCTCTGTGATGAGTGTGTGGGTCTCTGGGTGACTCTATGGGTCTCTGTGTGGTGAGTCTATGCATGGGTCTCTGTAAATCTAAGGGTCTCTGTGATGAGTCTGTGGGTCTCTGGGTGACTCTATGGGTCTCTGTGTGGTGAGTCCATGCATGGCTCTCTGTGAATCTAAGGGTCTCTGTGATGAGTGTGTGGGTCTCTGGGTGACTCTATGGGTCTCTGTGTGGTGAGTCCATGCATGGCTCTCTGTGAATCTAAGGGTCTCTGTGATGAGTGTGTGGGTCTCTGGGTGACTCTATGGGTCTCTGTGTGGTGAGTCCATGCATGTGTCTCTGTGAATCTAAGGGTCTCTGTGATGAGTCTGTGGGTCTCTGGGTGACTCTATGGGTCTCTGTGTGGTGAGTCCATGGTTCTCTGTGAATCTAAGGGTCTCTGTGATGAGTCTGTGGGTCTCTGGGTAACTCTATGGGTCTCTGTGTGGTGAGTCCATGGTTCTCTGTGAATCTAAGGGTCTCTGTGATGAGTCTGTGGGTCTCTGGGTGACTCTATGGGTCTCTGTGTGGTGAGTCTATGCATGGGTCTCTGTGAATCTAAGGGTCTCTGTGATGAGTCTGTTTGTCTCTGGGTGACTCTATGGGTCTCTGTGTGGTGAGTCCATGCATGGGTCTCTGTGAATCTAAGGGTCTCTGTGATGAGTGTGTGGGTCTCTGGGTGACTCTATGGGTCTCTGTGTGGTGAGTCTATGCATGGGTCTCTGTGAATCTAAGGGTCTCTGTGATGAGTCTGTGGGTCTCTGGGTGACTCTATGGGTCTCTGTGTGGTGATTACATGGTTCTCTGTGAATCTAAGGGTCTCTGTGATGAGTCTGTGGGTCTCTGGGTGACTCTATGGGTCTCTGTGTGGTGAGTCCATGCATGGCTCTCTGTGAATCTAAGGGTCTCTGTGATGAGTCTGTGGGTCTCTGGGTGACTCTATGGGTCTCTGTGTGGTGAGTCCATGCATGGGTCTCTGTGAATCTAAGGGTCTCTGTGATGAGTCTGTTGGTCTCTGGGTGACTCTATGGGTCTCTGTGTGGTGAGTCCATGCATGGGTCTCTGTGAATCTAAGGGTCTCTGTGATGAGTGTGTGGGTCTCTGGGTGACTCTATGGGTCTCTGTGTGGTGAGTCTATGCATGGGTCTCTGTGAATCTAAGGGTCTCTGTGATGAGTCTGTTTGTCTCTGGGTGACTCTATGGGTCTCTGTGTGGTGAGTCCATGCATGGGTCTCTGTGAATCTAAGGGTCTCTGTGATGAGTGTGTGGGTCTCTGGGTGACTCTATGGGTCTCTGTGTGGTGAGTCTATGCATGGGTCTCTGTGAATCTAAGGGTCTCTGTGATGAGTCTGTGGGTCTCTGGGTGAATCTATGGGTCTCTGTGTGGTGATTACATGGTTCTCTGTGAATCTAAGGGTCTCTGTGATGAGTCTGTGGGTCTCTGGGTGACTCTATGGGTCTCTGTGTGGTGAGTCCATGCATGGCTCTCTGTGAATCTAAGGGTCTCTGTGATGAGTCTGTGGGTCTCTGGGTGACTCTATGGGTCTCTGTGTGGTGAGTCCATGCATGGGTCTCTGTGAATCTAAGGGTCTCTGTGATGAGTCTGTTGGTCTCTGGGTGACTCTATGGGTCTCTGTGTGGTGAGTCCATGCATGGGTCTCTGTGAATCTAAGGGTCTCTGTGATGAGTGTGTGGGTCTCTGGGTGACTCTATGGGTCTCTGTGTGGTGAGTCTATGCATGGGTCTCTGTGAATCTAAGGGTCTCTGTGATGGGTCTGTTGGTCTCTGGGTGACTCTATGGGTCTCTGTGTGGTGAGTCCATGCATGGGTCTCTGTGAATCTAAGGGTCTCTGTGATGAGTGTGTGGGTCTCTGGGTGACTCTATGGGTCTCTGTGTGGTGAGTCTATGCATGGGTCTCTGTGAATCTAAGGGTCTCTGTGATGAGTCTGTGGGTCTCTGGGTGACTCTATGGGTCTCTTTGTGGTGAGTCCATGCATGGGTCTCTGTAAATCTAAGGGTCTCTGTGATGAGTGTGTGGGTCTCTGGGTGACTCTATGGGTCTCTGTGTGGTGAGTCCATGCATGGGTCTCTGTGAATCTAACGGTCTCTGTGATGAGTCTGTGGGTCTCTGGGTGACTCTATGGGTCTCTGTGTGGTGAGTCCATGGTTCTCTGTGAATCTAAGGGTCTCTGTGATGAGTCTGTGGGTCTCTGGGTGACTCTATTGGTCTCTGTGTGGTGAGTCCATTGTTCTCTGTGAATCTAAGGGTCTCTGTGATGAGTCTGTGGGTCTCTGGGTGACTCTATGGGTCTCTGTGTGGTGAGTCTATGCATGGGTCTCTGTGAATCTAAGGGTCTCTGTGATGAGTCTGTTTGTCTCTGGGTGACTCTATGGGTCTCTGTGTGGTGAGTCCATGCATGGGTCTCTGTGAATCTAAGGGTCTCTGTGATGAGTGTGTGGGTCTCTGGGTGACTCTATGGGTCTCTGTGTGGTGAGTCTATGCATGGGTTTCTGTGAATCTAAGGGTCTCTGTAATGAGTCTGTGGGTCTCTGGGTGACTCTATGGGTCTCTGTGTGGTGATTACATGGGTCTCTGTGAATCTAAGGGTCTCTGTGATGAGTCTGTGGGTCTCTGGGTGACTCTATGGGTCTCTGTGTGGTGAGTCCATGGTTCTCTGTGAATCTAAGGGTCTCTGTGATGAGTCTGTGGGTCTCTGGGTGACTCTATTGGTCTCTGTGTGGTGAGTCCATGGTTCTCTGTGAATCTAAGCGTCTCTGTGATGAGTCTGTGGGTCTCTGGGTGACTCTATGGGTCTCTGTGTGGTGAGTCTATGCATGGGTCTCTGTGAATCTAAGGGTCTCTGTGATGAGTCTGTTTGTCTCTGGGTGACTCTATGGGTCTCTGTGTGGTGAGTCCATGCATGGGTCTCTGTGAATCTAAGGGTCTCTGTGATGAGTGTGTGGGTCTCTGGGTGACTCTATGGGTCTCTGTGTGGTGAGTCTATGCATGGGTCTCTGTGAATCTAAGGGTCTCTGTGATGAGTCTGTGGGTCTCTGGGTGACTCTATGGGTCTCTGTGTGGTGATTACATGGTTCTCTGTGAATCTAAGGGTCTCTGTGATGAGTCTGTGGGTCTCTGGGTGACTCTATGGGTCTCTGTGTGGTGAGTCCATGCATGGCTCTCTGTGAATCTAAGGGTCTCTGTGATGAGTCTGTGGGTCTCTGGGTGACTCTATGGGTCTCTGTGTGGTGAGTCCATGCATGGGTCTCTGTGAATCTAAGGGTCTCTGTGATGAGTCTGTTGGTCTCTGGGTGACTCTATGGGTCTCTGTGTGGTGAGTCAATGCATGGGTCTCTGTGAATCTAAGGGTCTCTGTGATGAGTGTGTGGGTCTCTGGGTGACTCTATGGGTCTCTGTGTGGTGAGTCTATGCATAGGTCTCTGTGAATCTAAGGGTCTCTGTGATGAGTCTGTTTGTCTCTGGGTGACTCTATGGGTCTCTGTGTGGTGAGTCTATGCATGGGTCTCTGTGAATCTAAGGGTCTCTGTGATGAGTGTGTGGGTCTCTGGGTGACTCTATGGGTCTCTGTGTGGTGAGTCTATGCATGGGTCTCTGTGAATCTAAGGGTCTCTGTGATGAGTCTGTGGGTCTCTGGGTGACTCTATGGGTCTCTGTGTGGTGATTACATGGTTCTCTGTGAATCTAAGGGTCTCTGTGATGAGTCTGTGGGTCTCTGGGTGACTCTATGGGTCTCTGTGTGGTGAGTCCATGCATGGCTCTCTGTGAATCTAAGGGTCTCTGTGATGAGTCTGTGGGTCTCTGGGTGACTCTATGGGTCTCTGTGTGGTGAGTCCATGCATGGGTCTCTGTGAATCTAAGGGTCTCTGTGATGAGTCTGTTGGTCTCTGGGTGACTCTATGGGTCTCTGTGTGGTGAGTCCATGCATGGGTCTCTGTGAATCTAAGGGTCTCTGTGATGAGTGTGTGGGTCTCTGGGTGACTCTATGGGTCTCTGTGTGGTGAGTCTATGCATGGGTCTCTGTGAATCTAAGGGTCTCTGTGATGGGTCTGTTGGTCTCTGGGTGACTCTATGGGTCTCTGTGTGGTGAGTCCATGCATGGGTCTCTGTGAATCTAAGGGTCTCTGTGATGAGTGTGTGGGTCTCTGGGTGACTCTATGGGTCTCTGTGTGGTGAGTCTATGCATGGGTCTCTGTGAATCTAAGGGTCTCTGTGATGAGTCTGTGGGTCTCTGGGTGACTCTATGGGTCTCTGTGTGGTGAGTCCATGCATGGGTCTCTGTGAATCTAAGGGTCTCTGTGATGAGTCTGTGGGTCTCTGGGTGACTCTATGGGTCTCTGTGTGGTGAGTCCATGGTTCTCTGTGAATCTAAGGGTCTCTGTGATGAGTCTGTGGGTCTCTGGGTGACTCTATGGGTCTCTGTGTGGTGAGTCCATGCATGGGTCTCTGTGAATCTAAGGGTCTCTGTGATGAGTCTGTGGGTCTCTGGGTGACTCTATGGGTCTCTGTGTGGTGAGTCCATGCATGGGTCTCTGTGAATCTAAGGGTCTCTGTGATGAGTCTGTTTGTCTCTGGGTGACTCTATGGGTCTCTGTGTGGTGATTCCATGCATGGGTCTCTGTAAATCTAAGGGTCTCTGTGATGAGTCTGTGGGTCTCTGGGTGACTCTATGGGTCTCTGTGTGGTGAATCCATAGTTCTCTGTGAATCTAAGGGTCTCTGTGAATCTAAGGGTCTCTGTGATGAGTCTGTGGGTCTCTGGGTGACTCTATGGGTCTCTGTGTGGTGAGTCCATGGGTCTCTGTGAATCTAAGGGTCTCTGTGATGAGTCTGTTGGTCTCTGGGTGACTCTATGGGTCTCTGTGTGGTGAGTCCATGGTTCTCTGTGAATCTAAGGGTCTCTGTGATGAGTCTGTGGGTCTCTGGGTGACTCTATGGGTCTCTGTGTGGTGAGTCTATGCATGGGTCTCTGTGAATCTAAGGGTCTCTGTGATGAGTCTGTTTGTCTCTGCTGTGTGAGTCTCTGCGGGGGCAACCCAAAGTGCCGTAAGTGGTCAGCATCCCTTTTCATTTTGGTGACATCTTCCTCATCAAGAAGAAGAAGAAGAGGGAGAAGTAAGAAAGAATTA
The DNA here is from genome assembly GCF_048934315.1 of Petromyzon marinus. Classification (NCBI taxonomy): domain Eukaryota; kingdom Metazoa; phylum Chordata; class Hyperoartia; order Petromyzontiformes; family Petromyzontidae; genus Petromyzon; species Petromyzon marinus. The sequence continues at coordinate 1,738,273 of NW_027423124.1, forward strand.
AGAACACGAAGATGAAGAATGTGAGCTTGCAATTTTCCACCAAGAACACATTTGACGGTGCATCGCTGCGGGGCTTCACACCCGGACAATGATCCACACAACCGGGGTCGGCATTGAACCCACGACCTCGTGCGTAACAGGCGAGGGAGTTAACATCTCCGAGCCACTGTGATGATGATGATGAGAGAGACGCAGATTCCAAATATACAGCAGCAGGCATTGTCAGGGTCAAGAACAAACCCACGACCTCCTGCATAGCAGGCGAGATCGTTAACATCTTTCCACCTATAGCAAAGCATTATCAAGTCTGCATTAACCACACAAAGTGCTTGTGGCAAAACATGCCAACAAACACACTGCCCCCGATAATGTAATTCTATGTGAAACTAATTTGCCTACACCAGGGACAGTGACAGCCTTCTCTATGGCCTAGTCTCACCACCATCGTGAGACCAGAGACTAACATTAAAATGCCAACATCTTAACACAACCTCCTGTGTTATAAGTTTAACACGCAGGCTTTCGCGACCAATGTAATCCATAATACAGGTTTATTGGGTGAGATCGCGCAAATAGAAATTACGCGTCGTTAAACCTGCCACCACCCGACACACACCCGCCCGATGATGCCGGTTGTGATTACTGGAGGCGAAAGTCACCCCCTGTGAGTGGCTGGCTGAGGTGCCATTTGTTGAGGAAGTACTGAAGGCGATTCAGAGTCTGAGATCAGGAAAGGCACCGGGCAGAGATGAGCTCCTAAGCGAAATGCTGAGGGTGGGTGGCGTTTGTGCACAGACTGCCCTACATGACATCATATTCAGTGTAAATGTTGTGGATTTGCTCTCCAACACACCGGTGTGCTGCACTAGTAATGAATTACCTACGTGACTTTACCGAATAGAACCAAAGAGTATGGATCCTTGCAGTCACGAATGCTTCAAATCTAGAAGTTCTGTTTATGTGACAAACCCCTTACTAATTGGCTTTGTTGGGTAGTGGCAGATTTAACGAGGCATTTACATCATTAGACCTCCTTTTGCCAGTAGCAAAGGAGGTCTAATGATGTAGATGCTTACCCCGAGCCCTCATTACTTTGACAGTGGCATTGTCTTTGAGCTGGGTGACGCCTTTTGGCGTCCTCTGGTCTAGCACCAATTGAGACGAGACTCAAAAGAGAGCCGTCTCAGGTGTAGACCAATCCGTTTCAAGGACAATGCATTTATTACATTTTGATTTAAAGCTTTCGTGACTGCAGGGATTAATATTCTTGGTTCTTTCGGTAAAGTCACCACGTAGAAGGGAAACAATACAATAATAAAAATATAAAACGATAAAATTATCACGACGTTTCGACTGCAACACAAAGCAGCAATCACCATCGGGTGTGAAAACCACAGCAAGAAAATACTTTCAAATTTTCTTGCTGTGCTTTTGACACCTGATGATGATTGCTTGTATTGCAGTCGAAACGTCGTGATAATTTTATCGTGTTATATGTTTGTTATTATTTTGTTTCCTTCATACGTTACTTTACCAAAAGAACCAATAATATAATGCATATATTATCAGTGTGTTTTTTGTTTGTATTTTGACCACAAGTATTGTGGTTAATGCAGTAACATGATTCCTCGCAAAAAAAGGTTTCAGTTTTGTTGCCAGAAAAAAGGTGGGAAAAACCCTATCATTATGTGAGACATTTACATTTACATGATATAACCCCCCCCCCCAAAAAAAAAAAACCTGTATTATGGATCCTGCCAGGAAATGGTGACGGCTATTTGGCCAAAACGTCCCCCATGCACCCTGTAGAACGCGGGATGAGCCCGCCCAATGTTGAGCACTTTCTTGAGTCGAGGCATCTGTCTCCTTAACAGGCTACAGTGGAACAAACTAACACGGTGATCAACAAGCAGAGATGTGGACTCCACTCGCTATCCTCCTGCACTTTGGCCTGCTGATGAGAGCGGCAGGTAATGCGCACGAGGACACTGTCACATCCAGAGTGGCGCAGAGACAGGGAGACTCACGCAGAGGCCCATAGACTCGCACAGAGACCCGTAGTTACACGCAGGGACCAGTAGACTCACGCAGAGACCCGTAGACTCACACAGAGACCCGTAGACTCAAACAGAAACCCATAGACTCACACAGAGACCAGTAGACTCACACAGAGACCAGTAGACTCACACAGAGACCAGTAGACTCACATAGAGACCCATAGACTCACACAGAGACACATAGACTCACACAGAGACCCGTAGACTCCCACAGAGACCCATAGACTCACACAGAGACCCGTAGACTCACACAGAGACACATAGACTCATACAGAGACCAGTAGACTTAGACAGAGACAAGTAGACTCGCACAGAGACCCGTAGACTCACACAGAGACCTATAGACTCACACAGAGGCCCATAGACTCAGAGAGAGACCCACAGATTCACACAGAGACCTGTAGACTCACACAGAGGCCCATAGACTCAAACAGAGACCCGCAGACTCACACAGAGGCCCATATACTCACACAGAGACCCATAGACTCACACAGAGGCCCATAGACCCACACATAAACCCATAGACTCAGAGAGAGACGCACAGATTCACACAGAGACCGATAGACTTACACAGAGGCCCATAGACTCACACAGAGACCCGCAGAATCACAGAGAGACGAGTCGACTAACTGAGAGCGCCGTAGATTAATGCAGAGACCCGTAGATACACACAGCGACCCATAGACTCACACAGATACCTGTAGACTCACACAGAGACCCATAAACTTACACAGAGTCCCTTAGACTCACACAGAGACCCATAGACTCACACAAACACTCATACAAAGACCCATAGGTTGTTGCCCTTCCCCCCACACCCCTCTTAGATTCGCCATGGTTGGCTACATTACGGTGCCGAAAGAAGCTCAACACACAAAGACAAAGATCCCCCAGTATATCCTTAACAGACTGTAGGGGCAAGTACTGTTAGCGAGCACCTATGAAGGCCGGTAACGGTACACGAGGGGGTGGGTGGCCAGCAGCACGCCCGGCCGCCTTTGTCTCCCCAGTGGCGATATTTACACACCGCACCAGGTACTCATTTTAGGCTGAGTCGACACATACACATACACTACACGTACAAACACATATACATATACACACACTACACACACACTACACACACTACACACACACTACACATACACACACCACACACACTACACACACACTACACACACATACACTACACACACATACACTACACACACACTACACTACACACTACAACAACAACCGCCATTCGCCAATCAGTGGCGGTGACGTGACCACGACACTTGTGCCAGGCCATGTGCACCTTGAGGCCACTTGAAGTGTCGAACGCCCGCTGGCAGGAGGTCACGGGGCAGACCCAAGTGCCACGGGTCGACTGACTAAGATGACTGAGATGACTGGCTGATGCACCACCTGTGCCCCCTACTGTGCCAACCTGCTGTGCTTTAGCCACCCGGAGCTCCGCTCGTTGTTGTGAGCGTCGCTCCTCCGCCCTACGTTGTTGTTGGAAGGCGACTGCCTCCAACTGCCCAGTAGCGTCCTTCACGAGCCTCCTCCACAGAGGCCGATCTTGACACCGCTGGTACCAGCCATCGGCAAGTCCACTAAGCTCCACGTCCTCCTGTACCACATCACTCCATCTCTTCTCTAGCCCGTGCCGCGCCCGCCTAGCCCCCTCGATCCAGCATGCGGTGGCTGGGCATGCGGGCTACATGACCCAGCCATCGCAGCCTTCCCCGCTGGAGGAGCTCACCGATGGGACCGTGCCCAGATCTTTCAAGGATTTGTGAGCTCCTCACACAATCCAGCCTGGTTAAACCCAGGATGGATCATAGGCAGGCTAGCCTAAATGTTTCTAACTGGCGAAGATGTTCCATTAAGGGGGTCCACGTTTTGCAAGCGTAGAGAAGGGAGGGAATTACCATTGCCGAGAAGACCTGAAGCTTAGTGCGGAGCGACAGACCAGGTAGCTTCCACGCAGCGTCACGCAACTGATGAAAAGCTATTTCCGCTCAACTGATTCGGAGTGAGACCTCTGCTGTTAAACCGGAGCCGGTCATAAGCACACTGCCCAGGTATGATAAACTCTCCCCTCTCCACAACTGCTCCATCACCGATTGGGAGTTGTGGGGGTGGAGTGTCCGATGGTACAATATACCCAGGCAGGTGCATCGTATTGGTTGGGCTGATGGTAAGGCCCCACCTCTTGGTGCAAGCTCCAGGTTCAGCAGCAATTACCAGCAATTACCAGCAATTACCAGATCATCGGCATACTGTACATAACATGGTTGAGCAATAGGGAGCCATTCCTTTGATGGCACCCGGGCATCGATCAGCCTTCCATTATATCTGTACCTTATGGAGATTCCCCCGGTACAGCTATTGAAGACTTCACGAACTACATGGTCAAAATAGATGTTAAATAATGTGGGAGCCAGAGGACATCCCTGTCGCACCCCAAGGTGTACAGGGAATGGCTCTGACTCCCGGCCACGTAGTTGTACCCGGGCCCGCTCACCATCATTAAGGTCCTTAATGATCATGAGCAGAGGGTCAGAGACTCCGAAAGCACGAAGAACAACCCAGAGCCTAGGCCTACTGATGGTATCATAGGCCTTGACCAGGTCAATAAAGCAGAGATGTAGGTCTTGTTGGAATTCCCTACACCTCTGCTGTAGCAGACGGACAGAAAATATGGCATCTGTGCAGGACCGCGCTTTCCTGAAAGCAAGCCTCTCTTTAGCATGACTAGCAAGGCGATGTTGAATAATCCTTGCCAGAACCTTTCCTGGCAAACTGAGGAGTGAGATGCCCCTCCAGTTGTTACAGTCTGTGCGGTCGCCCTTCTTAAAGAGGGGGACCACCAGGGAATCCTTCCAATCCTGTGGAACACGTCCAGTGGTCCAGACTTTTGTTATGGTGTCAGGTAGGGCAGTCTGTGCACAAACGCCACCCGCCCTCAGGATTTCGCTTGGGAGATCATCTCTGCCCGCTGCCTTTCCTGGTCTCACACTCCGGATCGCCTTCAGTACTTCCTCAACAGATGGCACCTCAGCCAGCCACTCACAGGGGGTGACTTTCGCCTCCAATATTCGAGGCACCGCAGCCTCAGCAGGGTCATCCTCACTTTGTGCCACGATGTTTTCCTGGATGAGGGATTTCCCCTCCCCCAGGTCTTCAAAGAAATGCTCAGCAAATCTGCAAGCCTGTTGGTGAGGGTCGGATATTTGATCACCGTTCTTTCCCCTAATGATGGTTATAGGTGTGGCACTGCAGATTACTTTTTTGATTGAATTAAAGAGCGATTTGTGATCGCGGGACAGAAACCCACGACCACCACCCATCCTTGCAGCACCTCACGGCTCTCCAAACCTCCGAGCGAAGGATTCGGTAAGCCTCCTCATTCTACGACGTGGGATGCTGTAGATGATGAGAGTGGGCCTGTCGCTTTTTCCCAGCCAGCTTGAACACTTCCTCTGTCAGCCAGGGTCTCTGGGGAGGTCTGGACCGTGTACCCAAAGCAGTCATTGCAGCTGCATGAGCCACAGTCCTAAACCTCGCTCATTTCCCCTCGACATCAGGAGGAAGGGGGACGATGCCAACCCCAGCCGCAAGCGATGATGAAAATCTCACTTGTAACTTTCATCAGCTAGCTGAGACCATGCCACTAAGGGTTTGAATGGGGTCCTGGGTGTACATCCACCATCGGAGTGGATGAATGGCAGGCGCATATTACAGATGACAAGTCGAACGTCAGTGGGCAGATCAGCTCCACGGTAGGTCCTGGTTTAAAGGACATGGGCCCGCATCCGCTGTTCCATCACTATGCAGTCCAGCAGATGTTCTTGCTTGGACCCGGCATGCATCCATGATGTTGTGTGGATGCGTCGATGCCGGAACAGCGTGTTGGTAATTACAAGCCCATGGGCTGCACAAAAATCTAGCAGCCTCCTGCCGTTGTTATTGAGCTGATCTGGCCCATGCCTTCCCATTACTCCAGACAGGTGCCAGCATCATGACCAACTCGGGCATTGAAGTCACCCAACAAGATGACTCTATCCCGAGAGGCCACTTTAACCAGCACCTGTGACAGGAGGTCATAGAAGGCATCTGACTCATCGGCCTTGCCTGCATCCCTCCACGGATGTTCGTCTTCAGTGGGGGCATAAGTAACCACGACCACCGCTCCTCGCCTCTGGTTGATGTGAATGCGAGCCTAAAGTAGCCTGGGGCTTACAGGTTCCCATAACTCATCACCACGCTCGATCATACACACACATACATACGAACGCACATACACGTACACACAAATATCACAACAACAACCGCCATTCGCCACTAAGTGGCGGTGACATCACCACGACGCTTATGCCAGGACATGTGCACCTTGAGGCCACGTGGAGTGTCGAACGCCCGCTGGCAGGAGGTCACGGGGCAGACCCAGGTGCAACGGGTCGACTGACTGAGATGACTGCCTGATGCACCACCTGTGCCCCCTACTGTGCCAACCTGCTGTGCTTTAGCCACCCGGCGCTTCGCTCGTTGTTGTGAGCGTCGCTCCTCCGCCCTCCGTTGTTGTTGGAGGGCGACTACCTCCAACTGCCCAGTAGCGTCCTTCACGAGCCTCCTCCACAGAGGCCGATCTTGACACCGCTGGTACCAGTCATCGGCAAGTCCACTCAGCTCCACGTCCTCCTGTACCACATCACTCCATCTCTTCTCTAGCCCATGCCGTGCCGGTTTAGCCCCCTCGATTTGGCCGAACAAAAGATGTTTCAGCATACGGTGGCTGGGCATGCGGGCTACATGACCCAGCCATCGCAGCCTTGCCTGCCGGAGGAGCTCACCGATGGGACTTTGCCCAGATCTTTCAAGGATTTGTGAGTTCCTCACACAATCCAGTCTTGTTAAACCCAGGATGGATCGTAGGCAGGCCAGCCTAAATATTTCTAACCGGCGAAGATGTTCCATTAGGGGGGTCCACGTTTCGCAAGCGTAGAGAAGGGAGGGAATGACTGTGGCCGAGAAGACATGAAGCTTAGTGCGGAGCGACAGACCAGGTAGCTTCCACACAGTGTTACGCAACCGATGAAAATATATTGCCGCTCGACTGATTCGGAGTGAGACTCCTGCTGTTAAACTGGAGCCAATCATAAGCACACTGCCCAGATATGGGAAACTCTCCACTATCTCCACAACTGCCCCATCACCGATTGGGAGTTGTGGGGGTGGAGTGTCCGATGGTACAAAATACCCAGGCAGGTGCTTAGTTTTGGTAGGGCTGATGGTAAGGCCCCACCTCTTAGTGGCACGCTCCAATCTCAGCAGCAGCGTCTCCAACTCCTCCCTGAATGAGCAGCTATTACCAAATCACCAGCATACATAACGTGGTTGAGTAATAGGGAGCCATCCCTTGACCGCACCCGGGCATCGATCAGCCTTCCATTATATCTGTACCTTATGGAGATTCCCCCGGTACAGCTATTGAAGACTTCACGAACTACATGGTCAAAATAGATGTTAAATAATGTGGGAGCCAGAGGACATCCCTGTCGCACCCCAAGGTGTACAGGGAATGGCTCTGACTCCCGGCCACGTAGTTGTACCCGGGCCCGCTCACCATCATTAAGGTCCTTAATGATCATGAGCAGAGGGTCAGAGACTCCGAAAGCACGAAGAACAACCCAGAGCCCAGGCCTACTGATGGTATCATAGGCCTTGACCAGGTAAATAAAGCAGAGATGTAGGTCTTGTTGGAATTCCCTACACCTCTGCTGTAGCAGACGGACAGAAAAATATGGCATTTGTGCAGGACCGCGCTTTCCTGAAACCGCACTGGGGCTCTGCAAGCCTCTCCTTAGCATGACTAGCAAGGCGATGTTGAATAATCCTTGCCAGAACCTTTCCTGGCAAACTGAGGAGTGAGATGCCCCTCCAGTTGTTACAGTCTGTGCGGTCGCCCTTCTTAAAGAGGGGGACCACCAGGGAATCCTTCCAATCCTGTGGAACACGTCCAGTGGTCCAGACTTTTGTTATGGTGTCAGGTAGGGCAGTCTGTGCACAAACGCCACCCGCCCTCAGGATTTCGCTTGGGAGATCATCTCTGCCCGCTGCCTTTCCTGGTATCAGACTCTGGATCGCCTTCAGTACTTCCTCAACAGATGGCACTTCAGCCAGCCACTCACAGGGGGTGACTTTCGCCTCCAATATTCGAGGCACCGCAGCCTCAGCAGGGTCATCCTCACTTTGTGCCACGATGTTTTCCTGGATGAGGGATTTCCCCTCCCCCAGGACTTCAAAGAAATGCTCAGCAAATCTGCAAGCCTGTTGCTGAGGGTCGGATATTTGATCACCGTTCTTTCCCCTAATGATGGTAATAGGTGTGGCGCTGCAGATTACTTTTTTGATTGTATTAAAGAGCGATTTGTGATCGCGGGACAGAAACCCACGACCACCACCCATCCTTGCAGCACCTCTCGGCTCTCCAAACCTCCGAGCGAAGGCTGTGGTAAGCCTCCTCATTCTACGACGTGGGATGCTGTAGATGATGAGAGTGGGCCTGTCGCTTTTTCCCAGCCAGCTTGAACACTTCCTCTGTCAGCCAGGGTCTCTGGGGAGGTCTGGACCGTGTACCCAAAGCAGTCATTGCAGCTGCATGAGCCACAGTGCTAAACCTCACTCATTTCCCCTCGACATCAGGAGGAGGGGGGACGATGCCAACCCCAGCCGCAAGCGATGATGAAAATCTCACTTGTAACTTTCATCAGCTAGCTGAGACCATGCCACTAAGGGTTTGAATGGGGTCCTGGGTGTACATCCACCATCGGAATGGATGAATGGCAGGCGCATATTACAGATGACAAGTTGAACGTCAGTGGGCAGATCAGCTCCACGGTAGGTCCTGGTTTAAAGGACATGGGCCCGCATCCGCTGTTCCATCACTATGCAGTCCAGCAGATGTTCTTGCTTGGACCCGGCATGCATCCATGATGTGGTGTGGATGCGCCGATGCCGGAACAGCGTGTTGGTAATTACAAGCCCATGGGCTGCACAAAAATCTAGCAGCCTCCTGCCGTTGTTATTGAGCTGATCTGGCCCATGCCTTCCCATTACTCCAGACAGGTGCCAGCATCATGACCAACTCGGGCATTGAAGTCACCCAACAAGATGACTCTATCCCGAGGGGGCACTTTAGCCAGCACCTGTGACAAGAGGTCATAGAAGGCATCTGACTCATCGGCCTTGCCTGCATCCTTCCACGGATGTTCGTCTTCAGTGGGGGCATAAGTAACCACGACCACCGCTCCTCGCCTCTGGTTGATGTGAATGCGAGCCCAAAGTAGCCTGGGGCTTACAGGTTCCCCTAACTCATCACCACGCTCGATCATACACACACATACACACGAACGCACATACACGTACACACAAATATCACAACAACAATCGCCATTCGCCACTAAGTGGCGGTGACGTCACCACGACGCTTATGCCAGGACATGTGCACCTTGAGGCCACGTGGAGTGTCGAACGCCCGCTGGCAGGAGGTCACGGGGCAGACCCAGGTGCCACGGGTCGACTGACTGAGATGACTGCCTGATGCACCACCTGTGCCCCCTACTGTGCCAACCTGCTGTGCTTTAGCCACCTGGCGCTTCGCTCGTTGTTGTGAGCGTCGCTCCTCCGCCCTCCGTTGTTGTTGGAGGGCGACTACCTCCAACTGCCCAGTAGCGTCCTTCACGAGCCTTCTCCACAGAGGCCGATCTTGACACCGCTGGTACCAGTCATCGGCAAGTCCACTCAGCTCCACGTCCTCCTGTACCACATCACTCCATCTCTTCTCTAGCCCATGCCGTGCCCGTTTAGCCCCCTCGATTTGGCCAAACAAAAGCTGTTTCAGCATGCGGTGGCTGGGCATGCGGGCTACATGACCCAGCCACCGCATCCTTGCCTGCCGGAGGAGCTCACCGATGGGACTTTGCCCAGATCTTTCAAGGATTTGTGAGTTCCTCACACAATCCAGTCTTGTTAAACCCAGGATGGATCGTAGGCAGGCCCGCCTAAATGTTTCTAACCGGCGAAGATGTTCCATTAGGGGGGTCCACGTTTCGCAAGCATAGAGAACGGAGGGAATGACCGTGGCCGAGAAGACCTGAAGCTTAGTGCGGAGCGACAGACCAGGTAGCTTCCACACAGTGTTACGCAACCGATGAAAATATATTGCCGCTCGACTGATTCGGAGTGAGACCCCTGCTGTTAAACTGGAGCCAATCATAAGCACACTGCCCAGATATGGGAAACTCTCCACTCTCTCCACAACTGCCCCATCACCGATTGGGAGTTGTGGGGGTAGAGTGTCCGATGGTACAAAATGCCCAGGCAGTTGCTTAGTTTTGGTGGGGCTGATGGTAAGGCCCCACCTATTAGTGGCACGCTCCAATCTCAGCAGCAGCGTCTCCAACTCCTCCTCTGAATGAGCAGCTATTACCAAATCATCAGCATACGTAACGTGGTTGAGTAATAGGGAGCCATCCCTTGACCGCACCCGGGCATCGATCAGCCTTCCATTATATCTGTACCTTATGGAGATTCCCCCGGTACAGCTATTGAAGACTTCACGAACTACATGGTCAAAATAGATGTTAAATAATGTGGGAGCCAGAGGACATCCCTGTCGCACCCCAAGGTGTACAGGGAATGGCTCTGACTCCCGGCCACGTAGTTTTACCCGGGCCCGCTCACCATCATTAAGGTCCTTAATGATCGTGAGCAGAGGGTCAGGTACTCCAAAAGCACGAAGAACAACCCAGAAGCCAGGCCTACTGATGGTATCATAGGCCTTGACCAGGTCAATAAAGCAGAGATGTAGGTCTTGCTGGAATTCCCTACACCTCTGCTGTAGCAGACGGACAGAAAATATGGCATCTGTGCAGGACCGCGCTTTCCTGATGATATCACAATCACACATGCACACACATACACGTGTACACACACACACGTACACACATCCGTTCCAGGTGACGAGCGCAGCCGATGGCACCGATTAGGGCACTTACGGGAAAGGGGAGGTGGCATGCGTCACGCGTGGATTCTTGGCCCCTCGCTGGACCAGTTCCCCCCCAGGGGAGTGGGCGTCTCATCATCATCACAGTGGCTAGGAGATGTTGCCTACCTCGCCTGGTATACAGGAGGTCGTGGGTTCCATCCAGACCCTAACACCTGCTGCTGTTCTATATTTGGAGTCTGTGTGTGTCTCTCTCTCTCATCATCATCATCATAGTGGCTACGAGATGTTACCTACCTCGCCTGGTATACAGGAGGTCGTGGGTCCCATCCAGACCCTAACACCTGCTGCTGCTGTATATTTGGAGTCTGTGTGTCTCTCTCTCTCTCATCATCATCATCATCACAGGGGCTTGGAGATGTTACCTACCTCGCCTGGTATACAGGAGGTCGTGGGTTCTATCCAGACCCTAACACCTGCTGCTGTATATTTGGAGTCTGTGTCTTTCTCTCTCATCATCATCATCACAGTGGCTAGGAGATGTTACCTACCTCGCCTGGTATACAGGAGGTCGTGGGTTCCATCCAGACCCTAACACCTGCTTCTGCTGTACAGTGAGGGAAAAAAACATTTGATCCCTTCTGATTTTGTACGTTTCCCCACTGACAAAGAAATGATCAGTCTATAATTTTAATGGTAGGTTTATTTGAACAGTGAGACAGAATAACAACAAAAAAATCCAGAAAAACGCATGTAAAAAATGTTATAAATTTATTTGCATTTTAATGAGGAAAATAAGTATTTGAGCCCCTCTCAATGGAAAAGATTTCTGGCTCCCAGGTGTCTTTTATACAGGTAACGAGCTGAGATTAGGAGCACACTCTTAAAGGTAGTGCTCAAAATCTCAGCTTGTTACCTGTATAAAAGACACCTGACCACAGAAGCAATCAATCAATCAGATTCCAAACTCTCCACCATGGCCAAGACCAAAGAGCTCTCCAAGGATGTCAGAGACAAGATTGTAGACCTACACAAGGCTGGAATGGGCTACAAGACCATTGCCAAGCAGCTTGGTGAGAAGGTGACAACAGTTGGTGCGATTATTCGCAAATGGAAGAAACACAAAAGAACTGTCAATCTCCCTCGGCCTGGGGCTCCATGCAAAATCTCACCTCGTGGAGTTGCAATGATCATGATAACGATGATGAATCAGCCCAGAACTACACGGGAGGACCTTGTCAATGCTCTCAAGGCAGCTGGGACCATAGTCACCAAGAAAACAATTGGTAACACACTACGCCGTGAAGGACTGAAATCCTGCAGCGCCCGCAAGGTCCCCCTGCTCAAGAAAGCACATATACATGTCCGTCTGAAGTTTGCCAATGAACATCTGAATTATTCAGAGGACAACTGGGTAAAAGTGTTGTGGTCAGATGAGACCAAAATGGAGCTCTTTGGCATCAATTCAACTCGCCGTGTTTGGAGGAGGATGAATGCTGCCTATGACCCCAAGAATACCTTCATCACCGTCAAACATGGAGGTGGAAACATTATGCTTTGGGAGTGTTTTTCTGCTAAGGGGCAGGACATCTTCACCGCATCAAAGGGACGATGGACAGGGCCATGTACCGTCAAATCTTGGGTGAGAACCTACTTCCCTCAGCCAGGGCATTCAAAATGAGTCGTGGATGGGTATTCCAGTATGACAATGACCCAAAACACACGGCCAAGGCAACAATGGAATGGCTCAAGAAGAAGCACATTAAGGTCCTGGAGTGGCCTAGCCAGTTTCCAGACCTTAATCCCATAGAAAATCTGTGGAGGGAGCTAAAGGTTCGAGTTTCCAAACGTCAGCCTCGAAACCTTAATGACTTGGAGAAGATCTGCAAAGAGGAGTGGGACAAAATCCCTCCTGAGATGTGTGCAAACCTGGTGGCCAACTACAAGAAACGTCTGACCTCTGTGATTGCCAACAAGGGTTTTGCCACCAAGTACTAAGTCATGTTTTGCAGAGGGGTCAAATACTTGCTAATCAATTCATAACATTTTTGACATGCGTTTTTCTGGATTTTCTTGTTGTTATTCTGTCTCTCACTGTTCAAATAAACCTACCATTACAATTATAGACTGATAATTTCTTTGTCAGAGGGCAAACGTACAAAATCAGCACGGGATCAAATACTTGTTTCCCTTACTGTATATAGTAAAGTGAGTATATGGGCAGTGTTGGGTCTATGGTGCAGTGTTGAGACTATGGGCAAGTGTTGAGTTTATGGGCAGTGTTAAGTTTATGGGCAGTGTTAAGTCTACGGGCAGTGCTGAGTCTATGGTGCAGTGTTGAGTTTATGGTGCAGTGTTGAGTCTATGGGCAGGCTTGATTTTATGGGCAATGTTGAGTCGATAGGCAATGTTGAGTCTATAGGCAATGTTGAGTCTTTAGGCAGTGTTGAGTCTATGGGCAGTGGTAAGTCTATGGGTCTCTGTGTGAGGCAATGGGTCTGTGTGAGTCTACGGCGTTTCTGCATGAGTCTATAGGCCTCTGTGTGAGCTTATGTTTGCGTGTGAACTTCTACGGAGCCAACCATGGCTAATCGGAGGTGTCGGGGACGGCGTGGGAGGACAATACATTAGACACGACAATAACAAGCAGCAGTTCTAAAGCAATGACTTTGTGAATCTAGATCAGTGGTTCTTAACCTTGTTGGAGGTACCGAACCCCACCAGTTTCATATGCGCATTCACCGAACCCCACTTTAGTGAAAAAAAAAAATGTGATTTTTTTCAAATTCAAGACATAGATGTTTTTTACTGGTACACAAAATGAGCCGTGCATGAACATTACCTTGTTCAAAGAATAAAACCAACACAATGCATAAACTCACAACAAATTACATACCTGGAAATCAATGTGACTTCTGCTGTTGCCTTTGAGAGATCAGTTCAGATATGCGTGGCTTCACCTTGGCAACTGCCACTCTCATGTCATTTTCACAGCAAAGTCTGTTCCTTTTCTTCGTTTTTATGTCCAGCATCCTCGAAAAGGATTGCTCACAAAGATATGTTGTAACAAATGGTATAAAAAAATCCAGGGCTTTCTTAGCAATAACTGGATACTTGTTCATTTGTCGACACCAAAACGTTGAGAGCGTTGTTGTTCTGAAGAGTTGCTGTTGAACCTGGCTCTGCTGAATTTCAATGATTTCGTCGAGGAATTCATCATTGACATCTGCTGTTTCAACAGCAAACGTGAACGGCTGTCTCACCCATGCTGGATATGACTCTCTTGTAGGGAAATATCCGTCGAGAGACTTTGCAAGCTCATCTAAGTGCGTGGCAATTGTTTGCTTCAGTTCCGTGGATACAGAAATATCTCCGATTCCAGACACATCTTCGATCTTACTTGCACAGTCGTCCAGAAGCGGGAAGTTTGCGAAGTTATTGTTCTCTGTTCGTTGTTTCCATAACGGTAGCTTTTTTTGAAAAGCCTTCAGGTGTTCTTCCGCTTCCATGATATTGACTCCACCACCCTGCATCTGCTGATTGAGATGATTGAGAGCTGCGAATATATCAGCCATGTACGCTAAAATGAGAATGAACTCAGGATTTTTGAAGCAATCTGCATGGCAGTGTTGGTGCTCTTGCAAAAACAGGGCTAATTCCACACGCATGGCAAAAACACGATTCAGCACCTGTCCCCGGGATAACCACCGAATATTAGAATGGAGCAGAAGTACCTCAAATTCAGAGCCCATTTCTTTACACAGCTCACTGAAGATGCGGTGCCTCAGAGCACTTTTTCGCACATAGTTCACACATTCCACCACAGTTTTTAATACTTCTGCCATTTTTGGAGGTAAGGTTTTTGTTGCCAACGCATGCCTGTGCAGAATACAATGCGTCACAATGATGTGTGGTGCATCGGCCTTTACTAGCGCACCAAAACCAGACTTTCTTCCCAGCATGACTGGAGCTCCGTCCGTACAAACTGCAGAAACCATATCCCATGAAAGATTGTTGTCTCTGAAGAAGTCATCCACAAGCTTCTTCACATCGGCTGCCTTCGTTGTTGTTGTAAGAGGATTACAAAATAAAAACTCTTCTTTTATCATGTCGTCTTTCACATAGCGTACAAAAACAGCAAGCTGGCTTAGATCAGAAACGTCTGTGGTTTCGTCAAGTTGAAGGCTGAATTTTGCCGGGCTTGAAATCAGATCTGCGACTACTTGAGCCAAGATGTCTTTACTCATGTCTTCTATTCTGTCACTGACGGTGTCATTTGAAAGGGGAATTTGGGATAATTTACCTTTGGCCGCTGTTCCGAGTATCAGATTCGCCATCTTTAATGCAGCTGGTTTCACAAGTGTTTCACCAATGGTGTGTGGCTTGCCCTGCTTTGCGATCAGGTAAGCAACTTCGTACGATGCTGTCAGGATCGGTTTGTTAACAGGTACAAATCCAAGAGCAGGCAGAGTGGCCCTTTCATCGAATCTGGCTCTCTTCACCCTGAATTCAGCAAGTGTTGTGTTCTTGTATTCCCCGTCTCCATGCAGCTTCAAGAAGTGTTCCTTTAGTTTTGCCGGTGCAAGACTAGAGTTGCTCAACTTGGCGTTGCAAATCATGCAGATAGGACGCTCACTCCCATCACGTTCCGTGATACATGAGAATCCATGTTGTACATATTCGTCCGACCACTTTCTTCTTTTGCCCGACATAGTTAGTATGGATAAAATATTAAAGAAATCACACGACGTACGACAACAGTCACACGTTGACTACTGAGTACGCACTAAATTCCCCGCAGCGCTGATTGGCCAAGCAGTGTAGCATGATCATCTGCAGCCAGTGATGGCCAAGCGGGCCGTGTGTGTCATCACAAATTTACACAATAATTCAAGTGTGTCCGGACCTCCGTGGCGGGGGCTCTGCCGAACCCCTGAGATCGACTCACCGAACCCCTGGGGTTCGATCGAACCCAGGTTACGAACCACTGATCTAGATGATGATTTACAAGTGCATGTCAGTCGTGAAACAGTGGATGGTGAGACACTGGGTAGTGAGACACTGGGTAGTGAGACACTGGGTAGTGAGACACTGAATGGTGAGACACATGTAGTGAGAGACTGGGTAATGAAACACTGGTAATGAGACACTGGGTAGTGAGACACTGGTAGTGAGACGCTGGGTAGTGAGACACTGGGTAGTGAGACACTGCTAGTGAGAAACTGCTTGTGAGACACTGGGTAGTGAGACACTGGGTAGTGAGACACTGGGTAGTGAGACACGGGTAGTGAAACACTGGGTAGTGAGACGCTGGGTAGTGAGACACTGGGTAGTGAGACATTGCTAGTGAGACACTGGGTAGTGAGACACTGGGTAGTGAGACACTGCTAGTGAGACACTGGGTAGTGAGACGCTGGGTAGTGAGACACTGGTAGTGAGACTGGGTAGTGAGACACTGGGTAGTGAGACACTGGGTAGTGAGACACTGGGGTAGTGAGACACTGGGGTAGTGAGACACTGCTATTGAGACACTGCTGGTGTGACACTGGGTAGTGAGACACTGGGTAGTGAGACACTGGGGTAGTGAGACACTGGGTAGTGAGACACTGGGTAGTGAGACACTGCTAGTGAGACACTGTGTAGTGAGACACTGGGTAGTGAGACACTGGGTAGTGAGACACCGGGGTAGTGAGACACAGGTAGTGAGACACAGGGGAGTGAGACACTGGGTAGGGAGACACTGCTAGTGAGACACTGCTAGTGAGACATTGGGGTAGTGAGACACTGTGTAGTGAGACACTGGGTAGTGAGACACTGGGTAGTGAGACACTGGGGTAGTGAGACACTGGGTAGGGAGACCCTGGGTAGTGAGACACTGCTAGTCAAACACTAGTAGTGAGACACTGGGTAGTGAGACACTGGGTAGTGAGACACTGGGTAGTGAAACAGTGGGGTAGTGAGACGCTGGGGTAGTGAGACACTGCTAGTGAGACACTGGGTAGTGAGACACTGCTAGTGAGACACTGGGTAGTGAGACACTGGGTAGAGAGACACTGGGGTAGTGAGACACTGGGTAGTGAGACACTGGGTAGTGAGACACTGAATGGTGAGACACATGTAGTGAGAGACTGGGTAATGAAACACTGGTAATGAGACTCTGGGTAGTGAGACAGTGAGACACTGGGTAGTGAGACAGTGAGACTCTGGGTAGTGAGAC
Organism: Petromyzon marinus; assembly: GCF_048934315.1. Classification (NCBI taxonomy): domain Eukaryota; kingdom Metazoa; phylum Chordata; class Hyperoartia; order Petromyzontiformes; family Petromyzontidae; genus Petromyzon; species Petromyzon marinus. The sequence continues at coordinate 1,755,542 of NW_027423124.1, forward strand.
AGTGAGACTCTGGGTAATGAGACAGTGAGACACTGGGTAGTGAGACACTGGGTAGTGAGACAGTGAGACTCTGGGTAGTGAGACAGTGAGACACTGGGTAGTGAGACAGTGAGACTCTGGGTAGTGAGACAGTGATACTCTGGGTAGTGAGTCAGTGAGACTCTGGGTAGTGAGACAGTGAGACACTGGGTAGTGAGACACTGGGTAGTGAGGCAGTGAGACTCTGGGTAGTGAGACAGTGAGACACTGGGTAGTGAGACACTGGGTAGTGAGGCAGTGAGACACTGGGTAGTGAGACACTGGGTAGTGAGACACTGGGTAGTGAGACAGTGAGACTCTGGGTAGTGAGACAGTGAGACTCTGGGTAGTGAGACACTGGGTAGTGAGACACTGGGTAGTGAGACACTAGGGTAGTGAGACACTGGGTAGTGAGACCCTGGGTAGTGAGACACTGGGTAGAGAGACACTGAGTAGTGAGACTCTGGGTAGTGAGACACTAGGGTAGTGAGACACTGGGTAGTGAGACACTGGGTAGTGAGACAGTGCGACTCTGGGTAGTGAGACACTGGTTAGTGAGGCAGTAAGACTCTGGGTAGTGAGACAGTGAGACACTGGGTAGTGCCACTCTCGGTAGTGAGACACTAGGTAGTGAGGCAGTAAGACTCTGGGTAGTGAGACAGTGAGACACTGGGTAGTGAGACACTGCTAGTGAGACACTGGGTAGTGACACACTGTGTAGTGAGACACTGGGTAGTGAGACACTGGGTAGTGAGACACTGGGTAGTGAGACAGTGGGTAGTGAGACACTAGGGTAGTGAGACACTGGGTAGTGAGACACTGGGTAGTGAGACACTGGGTAGTGAAGCAGTAAGACTCTGGGTAGTGAGACAGTGAGACACTGGGTAGTGAGACACTGGGTAGTGAGACACTGGGTAGTGAGACACTGGGTAGTGAGGCAGTAAGACTAGGCCATATAGTGGTCTGCTGTTGTCTCTGCATATAACATTATTACTCTCATAGCCATGTGTTTGTTTGCGTGTTCACCACAAGTACCGTGTGAGGTTAATGTTGTTTCTTGATTTCTTGTGAAAGGTTATCATCTATGTTGGTGTTTGAACACCTTAAAACCACTCTTGTTGTTTTGCCAGAAAGGGTGCAAACCTATTGTTACTTTGGAACTGGCAAAAAAAATGTGTCTCATGATACCCATCATTATTTTCATTGTTCTTGTTTCATAACTTTGATACTGGGCACAACAAAATAGAATGCCCCACGGACATCAACTGCTGCTCTCTCCATTCTCATTTCAGTCGTCAACGAGAGCCTGGCCGACACCACCGCCGCCAACACCGCCACCAACATCGCCAACACCGCCACCAACACCGACGCCGCCAACACCGCCACCAACACCGCCGCCAACGCCACCAACGCCGCCAACACCAACACCGCCACCAACACCGCCAACACCGCCGCCACCAACACCGCCGCCAACACCGCCGCCAACACCGCTGCCAACACCACCGCCAACACCGCCACCAACACCGCCGCCAACGCCACCAACACCGCCGCCACCAACACCGCCAACACCGCCGCCGCCAACACCGCCACCAACACCGCCGCCAGCACCGCCACCGCCAACACCGCCAACACCGCCAACACCGCCACCAACATTGCTGCCAACACCGCCGCCAACACCACCACCAACACTGCCGCCAACACCGCCAACACCGCCGCCGCCACCACCGCCAACACCGCCGCCAGCGACACCACCACCAACACTGCCACCAACACCACCACTGCCAACACCGCCGCCAACACTGCCACCGCCAACACCGCCGCCGCCAACACTGCCACCAACCCCACCGCTAACACCGCCACCAACACCACCACCACCACCAACACCGCCACCAACACCGCCACCAACACCACCACCAACACCGCCACCAACACCACCACCAACGCCACCACCAACATCGCCAACACCGCCACCAACACCGACGCCGCCAACACCACCACCAACATCGCCAACGCCACCGCCAACACCGCCACCGCCAACACCGCCACCAACACTGCCGCCAACGCCACCAACACCGCCGCCACCAACACCGCCGCCAACACCGCCGCCAGCACCGCCACCGCCAACACCGCCAACACTGCCAACACCGCCACCAACACCGCCACCAACACCGCCACCAACACCACCACCAACACTGCCACCAACACCGCCACCAACACCACTGCCGACACCACCACCGCCAACACTGCCACCAACACCACTGCTAACACCGCCACCAACACCACCGCTAACACCGCCACCACCACCACCGCCAACACCGCCACCGCCAACACTGCCACCAGCACCACCGCTAACACCGCCACCAACACCACTGCTAACACCGCCACCACCACCACCGCCAACACCGCCACCAACACCGCCACAAACACCACCACCAACACTGCCGCCAACACCACCACCAACACCACCGCCGACACCACCACCGCCAACACTGCCACCAACACCACCGCTAACACCGCCACCACCACCGCCAACACCGCCACCAACACCGCCACCAACACCACCGCCAACACCACCAACACCGCCGCCGCCAACACCGCCACCAACACCACCGCCAACACCGCCGCAGTCAACACCGTCACCGCCAACACCACCACCAACACCACCGCCAACACTGCCACCACCAACACTGCCACCAACCCCACCGCCAACACCACCACCAACACCACCGCCAACACCACCGCCAACACTGCCACCGCCAACACCACCGCCAACACCACCGCCAACACTGCCACCGCCAACACCACCGCCAACACCACCGCCAACACCACCGCCAACACCACCGCCAACACCACCGCCAACACTGCCACCAACCCCACCGCCAACACCACCACCGCCACCACCGCCAACACTGCCACCACCAACACCACCGCCAACAGCACCACCGCCAACGGCACCACCACCGGTGAGGCTCTGTCGCTGAGTAAGTGCCAGCGACTAATTGTCGACGAGCGGCTTCCCGCATCGACGCCGGGCACACGAATGCGGGCCGGAGGCCGTCTCCGTTTATTGCTACAAACGACGCCCTGTCTCGATCATGGCACCTCCTTTGCCAGTGCCACAATATAACAATAGGGTTTTTCCCCCTCTTTTTTCTGGCAACGGAACTGAAACCTTTTTGCAAGGAATCATGTCACTGCATTAACCACAATACTCGTGGTCTGAATGGAGATAAAAAAACACTGATAATATATGCATTATATTTTTTTAAAAATAAAAATAAAATTTCATTTTTTAAAGTATTTTTTTATTTTGTATTTTTTTTTAATTTGTTGTTTTTTACGTGACTTTACCGAATAGATCCAAAGAGTATGGATCCTTGCAGTCGCAAAAGCTGTAAATCTAGAATTTAAATCTCGAATGCATTATATTGTTGGTTCTTTCGGTAAAGTCACGTATAAAGGAAACAATAAAATAATAACAAAAAATATAACACGATAAAATTCTCACGACGTTTGGACTGCAACACAAGCAGCAATCATCATCAGGTGTGAAAAGCACAGCAAGAACATTTGAAAGGATTTTCTTTGCTGTCGTTTTCACACCCAATGGTGATTGCTGCTTTGTGTTGCAGTTGTAAACGTCGTCATAATTTTATCGTTTTATATTTTTTATTATTTTATTGTTTCCCTTCTACGTGGTGACTTTACCGGAAGAACCAAGAATAATAATTTTATTGTTTTACAATAATTTTATCTTTTATATTTTTATTATTTTAGTGTTTCCCTATCTACGCAGTGGTGACTTTACCGAAATAACCAAGAATAATAATTTTATTGTTTTACAATAATTGTATTGTTTTATATTTTTATTATTTTATTGTTTCCCTTCTACGTGGTGGTGACTTTACCGAAAGAACCAAGAATATGAATCCCTGCAGTCACGAAAGCTTTAAATCAAAATGTAATAAATGCATTGTCCTTGAAACTGATTGGTCCACACCAGAGACGGCTTTCTTTCGAGCCTCGTCTCAAACGGTGTTAGACCAGAAGGACGCCACAAGGCGAACAGCTCATTACTCTGATAGTGGCGTTGTCTTTTTAGCTGTTCGCCTTTTTTGGCGTCCTCTGGTCTAACCCCGTTTGAGACGAGGCTCGAAAGGGAGCCGTCTCTGGTTGTGGACCAATCGGTTTCAAGGACAATGCCACATATATTATCATAGTATGTTTTTTGTTTGTATTTTGACCACAAGTATTGTGGTTAATGCAGTAACATGATTCCTCGCACAAAGGTTTCAGTTTTGTTGCCTGAAGAAAGGGGGGAAACCCCTATGATTTTATGAGACATTTACATTTACGTGATATAACCCCAAAAAAAAACCTGTATTATGGATCCTGCAAGGAAATGGTGAAGACTATTTGGCCAAAACGTCCCCCATGCACCCTGTAGAACGCGGGATGAGCCCGCCCAATGTTGAGCACTTTCTTGCTCGACCATTTGGTCGAGCACCAATTGGGTCGAGGCTCAAAAGATAAGCCGTCCCTTTATTGTGGACCAATCAGTTTCAAGGACAATGCCAGATATATTATCATAGTATGTTTTTTTTTCGATTTTAAGCTTTCGTGACTGCAAGGATTCATCTTCTTTGGTTCTTTCGGTAAGGTCACGTAGAATGAGAATAAAATAATAAAATAATAAAATAAAATAACCCAATAAAATTCTCACGACGTTTCGGCCACAACACAAGTGGCCTTCTTGTGATGAATATAATCTAGGGTGGGATACAGAGCACAGACCGCTATAGTGCGTGAGATGATGCGAAACGCCGGGCCTCAAAATAGACCGAGTAGGATCGAAAAGCATCCAGCAGCATGCCAGTGCCTCATGTGACGATGACGACGATAATAACGGCTAGGAGATGTTAACTACCTCGCCTGGTATGCAGAAGGTCGTGGGTTCGATCCCGACCCTGACGATGCCTGCTGCTGCTGTATATGTGGAGTCTGTGTGTTTCTCTCTCTCATAATCACGGTGGCTATGAGATGTTAACTACCTCGCCTGGTATACAGGAGGTCGTGGGTTCGATCCCGACCCTGACGATGCCTGCTGCTGCTGCTGTATATGTGGAGTTTGTGTGTCTCTATCTCTCCCGGTGGTCGCGTGGATTTTTCCCCGGGTCTCCTCCGGTTTTTCCCTTCCACATTTAGAATCAACGTCGCTACGCGTTGAGAGGGTTTCCACGCGATGATGACAGCGATGATGATGATGAAGCCCACTTCATTGAGCTATCATTTGTGAAAGCCAGGTCGCTTCTGATAAAGAGCGACTACACAGCGGCTCGACGGTGTCCTCACCTGGTTAAATATCAACATCGTTTTAGTTTGATCTGTTGCTGCTACTGATGTTGTTGTTGTTGTTCAGATACCTCAATGCCGACCACTGCTCCCGCTGTTCTATCGACCGTCACGAGTTGGGACTGGAGTGAATCGCCTCTCGCCACGCCTTGAGCCAGAAAGCAAAACCTCGAGAGATGTTAAGAATAAGAAACAGTGACCGTTGTATGTACGCGTGTGTGAGTGTCGATTTAAAGCTTTCGCGACTGCAGGGATTCATCTTCTTGGTTCTTTCGGTAAAGTCGCCACCACGTAGAAGGGAAGTAATAAAATGATACAAATATAAAACATTAATAAAATAAAATTCTCACGACGTTTCGGCCACAACGCAAGCAGCCGTCCTCAGGTGAAGAAACAGAGTTGTCGGGAAGATGGCGCTCCAATGTCGTGAGAATTTCCTTTTATTATGTTTTATATTTTGATTATTTTATTATTTCCCTTCTACTTGACTTTACCGAAAGAACCAAGAAGATGTGTATGTGTGTTGAACCCCTTTCGCACCGGACGTGGCCAAGCATGGCTAATCTGAGGTTCGGGGGAGGGACAACAAACTATGGGTCTTTGTGTGAGTCTATGGGTCTTTGTGTGAGTCTGGGTCTTTGTGTGAGTCTATGAGTCTCTGTGTGAGTCTATGAGTCTCTGTGAGGCTGTAAGCCTCTGTGTGAGTCTATGGATCTCAGTGTGGGGAGTCTATGGGTCTGCCTGAATCAATGGGTCTCTGCGTGAGTCTATGGGTCTCCGCGTGAGTCTATGGGTTTCTGTGTGAGTCTATGGGTCTCTGCGTGAGTCTATGGGTCTCTGTGTGAGTCTATGGGTCTCTGTGTGAGTCTATGGGTCTGTGTGTGAGTCTATGGGTCTCTGTGTGAGTCTATGGGTCTCTGTGTGAGCCTACTGGTCTTTGTGTGAGTCTATGGGTCTTTGTGTGAGTCTGGGTCTCTGTGTGAGTCTATGAGTCTCTGTGTGAGTCTACGAGTCTCTGTGTGAGTCTCCGAGTCTCTGTGTGAGTCTATGGGTCTCTGTGTGAGTCTACTGGTCGATGTGTGAGTCTATGAGTCTCTGCGTGAGTCTACTGGTCTATGTGTGAGTCTTTGAGTCTCTGCGTGAGTCTTCGAGTCTCTGTGCGAGTCCAGGAGTCTCTGTGTGAGTCTATGGGTCTTTCTGTGCATCTATGGGTCTCTGAGCGAGTCTATGGGTCTCTGTGTGATTCTATGGGTCTCTTTGTGAATCTATAGGTCTCCGTGTGAGTCTATGGGTCTCTGTGTGTCTGTGGGTCTTCGTGTGAGTCTATGGGTCTATGTGTGAGTTTATGGGTCCCTGTGTGAGTCTATGGGTCTCTGTGTGAGTCTATGGGGCTCTGTGTGTCTATGGGGTTTCCTGTGCGTCGATGGGTCTCTGTGCGAGTCTATGGGTCTTCGTGTGAGTCTATAGGTCTCTGTGAGTCTATGGGTCTCCGCGTGAGTCTATGGGTCTGTATGTGATAGGCTATGGGTCTGTGTGTGAGTCTACGAGTCTCAGCACGGGTCTCCGCGCGCGATGTGTGTGCGTTTGAACTTCTCGTCTCGCCGAATCACCGCGCCGCCTCTGTCTCAACCCGCCGACCCCTGATCTCCCCGGACCCCCCCCCCGCGAACCGTCCACGAAGACCCCCAGGTTCGACTCAGCGGCAGCGGCAGCGCGACGCCGTGCCAGGGCCTCCTGGAGCTGCTCCACGGCGGCTCGTGGGGCACCGTCTGCGGCCAGCGCCTCCCGGCGCTGGCCGACGTCGCCTGCCTTAAGCTCGGCTGCGGCCGCTTGGGCCGCCTGCTCAACGACAGCGACGCCGGCGGAGGCATCGGCGTGGCGCCCGTGGCGTGGTGGAGCATCTCCTGCGCCCGGTGGCAGCCGGCGCCCACCCACTGCGCTGTGACGTCGGCGGGGGCAGATTGCGGCGGCGGCGGAGGCGGCGCGGCGATCGTCCAGTGCACGGGTGAACGAACGTTGGGGTGGGGGTCGCGGTGGGGGTGGGGGCGTGGGTGGGGGTGGGGTGGGGTTGAGTTTGGTGGAGTGGGTGGCGTGGGTGGGGTGGGTGGGGTGGGTGGGGTTGAGTTTGGTGGAGTGGGTGGGGTAGGATTGGGGTTCATTTTGTTGGGCTAGGGCTGTGGTGGATTGGGTTGCGGTGGGGTTGGGTGGGTGTGGTCGGGTGGGTAGGGTGCAGTGGGGTGGCTAGAGTGGGTAGGGTGTTGTTGGGTGGCTAGGGTGGGTAGGGTGTTGTGGGGTGGCTAGGGTGGGTAGGCTGTTGTGGGGTGGCGAGGGTGGGTAGGGTGGCTGGGATGGGTGTGGTGGGTTTTCTGGGTGGGGTTTGGTGGCTAGGGTTAGGATGTTCGATTTTGCAAGCTTGGACAAAGCTCCAGCAAGCAAGAAGACCACGCCACGATGCACACCCCACATAGCACAGTAGTAGCAGCAGTAGTTAGGCCCTGAGTACAATGACATTGCTGGACCTTGCTCCGCATCTACATCGGCTGTGATAATTCCCACGCGATGATGATGTTGATGCCGATGTTGTTGTCGATGATGGCGATGGGTGATGTTGATGATGTTGTTGATGATGCTGTTGATGATGCTGTTGATGATGTTGATGACGGTGATGATGCTGGCGGGTGTATGTTGGTGATGATGCATACCGATGCTGTTGACGTTGTTGTTGATGATGCTGACGTCGTTGACGCTATTTATTACGTTGGTGCTGATGTTGTTGACGCTATTTATTAATGTTGATGTTGTTGACGCTGCTGCTGCTGCTGCTACTGTTGTCTCCCATCGCCTTCTCTATCCTCCCCACAGGCGCCGTGCTCCGTCTCTCCGGTGACCCTGGCACTTGCTCGGGCTCCGTGCAGTATTTCTCCAACGGCTCTTGGCACGACGTCTGTGCCTCCTCCTCCACTCCCTCCTCCTCCTTCTCCTCCACGTCCTCCTACACCTCTTCCTACCCCTCCACACCTCCCACCACCACCACCACCTCGAACCTCACGGCCGAAAACTCCACGACCACCACCACCTCATCACCCGTCTCCACCTCCTCACCCACCGGCGCCTCCTCCTCGAACCTCACGGCCGAAAACTCCACCACCACCACCGCCACCACCACCTCATCATCATCCTCCACCTCCTCCACCACCTCCACAACCTCGAACCTCACGGCCGAAAACTCCACCACCACCGCCATCACCACCAACACCACCGCCACCACCCCATCCTCCACCACTACCACCTCCACAACCTCGAACCTCACGGCCGAAAACTCCACCACCACCGCCACCACCTCATCATCCTCCACCTCATCATCCTCCAACTCGAACCTCACGGCTGAAAACTCCACCACCACCGCCACCACCACATCATCCTCCACTTCGAACCTCACAGCCGACAACACCACCACCAACACCGCCACCATCCCATCCTCCACCACCACCAACACCACCACCACCACCACCCCATCCTCCACCACTACCACCTCCACAACCTCGAACCTCACGGCCGAAAACTCCACCATCACCGCCACCACCTCATCATCCTCCACCTCATCATCCTCCACCTCGAACCTCACGGCTGAAAACTCCACCACCACCTCCACCACCTCATCATCCTCCACCTCATCATCCTCCACTTCGAACCTCACGGCCGAAAACTCCACCACCACCACCACCAACACCACCGCCACCACCACATCATCCTCCACCTCGAACCTCACGGCCGACACCACCACCACCCCATCCTCCACCACCTCCACAACCGCGAACCTCACGGCCGACGTGGTCTGCCGTCTGCTTGGGTGCGGCAGCGGAGCTTGGAGCGTCGTCGACTCCCGACCTTCGATGGCCAACTCCTCGACCTCCTCGTCAGCCCGACCCATTGGGCTCTCCTGTCGGGGTGACGAGAGTAGCGTATTCGACTGCCAACTCGGCGGCCAGGACAAGTGCCCGGGCAGTGGCGCCTTGCACGTGGTGTGCGCAGGTGAATGCCTCAATAGTGGCTCGGACGGTAGCAGCAGCAGCAGCAACACCAGCAAGGTGTGACATTTTGAAACGCTTACGAAAGGAAGAATGGAACGGCATGGGGAGAGGGAGAGATAGAGAGAGAGAGGGGCAGACGTCAAATATACAGCAGCGGCGGGCATCGTCAGCTGTCGGGATCGAACCCACGAACTTCCTTCATACCGTATCTTAGCCACTGTAATGAGAGAGACACACACACAGAGTTCAAATATACAGCAGCGGCAGGCATCATCAGGGTCTGGATCGAACCCACGAACTTCCTGCATACCATATCTTAGCCACTGTAATGAGAGAGACACACATAGACTTCAAATATACAGCTGCGGCGGGCATCGTCAGGTGTCTGGATCGAACCCACGCTCTCCTGTATACCTGGCGAGGTAGTTAACATCTCCTAGCTACTTACCTGTTGTATGGGAAAAAAGTGAAGCGGTGCATTTGGGAATGGTCGATGATCCTCTGTCATCCATAAGAGAGGAGGTTTTGTTGGGTTAGATCACATGAATATTAATGTTGTGTCGTTAAACCCGCCGCAGCCAATCAGTGACAGGTTTGTCACTTAAACAACACGTGACAATTCGTTACTTAGTTCAGCACGAACCGGTGCGTGTGTGTGTGTGTGTTGGAGAGTAAACCCACTACAATATTTAAAATTAGGAAGGGTTTGTCAAGTAAACAGAACGTGACAATAAGTTTCTTAGTTGTTCACTAACCTGTGTGTGTTGGAGAGTAAACCCACTTCAATATTTACAATCAGGAAGGGTTCGTTAAGTAAATAGAACGTGACAATTAGTTTATTAGTTCTTCATTAACCAGTGTGTGTGTAGGAGAGTAAACCCACTACAATATTTACAATCAGAAAGGGTTTGTCAAGTAAACAGAACGTGACATTTAGTTTCTTAGTTGTTCACTAACCTGTGTGCGTTTGTGTGTTGGAGAGTAAACCCACTTCAATATTTACAATTAGGAAGGGTTTGCCAAGTAAACAGAACGTGACAATAAGTTTCTTAGTTGTTCACTAACCTGTGTGTGTGTTGGAGAGTAAACCCACTACAATATTTACAATCAGGAAGGGTTTGTCAAGTAAATAGAACGTCTTCTTTGGTTCTTTCGGTAAAGTCACGTAGAATGAGAATAAAATAATAAATTGATAAAATAAAATAACACAATAATATTCTCACGACGTTTTGGCCACAACACAAGCGGCCTTCATCAGGTGAAGGGAGCGAGACTGTCCGGTAGGACAGCGCTGGAGTGAGAGAGCCACGTTCAGATCACGGCTTTTAAGCTGTGTGAGAGGAACAAAGAGCCTTGACGAAGGAATTAGCATAAAATTTAGCATTGAAAAGGCTGAATGATTAACTTGTGACTGGTCACAGAAATAGCTATGTTAAAAGTTAAAGCATACACATCCGCAGAGGCACCCATTGTTAAAAGGAATTAGCATAGAATTTAGCATTGAAATAGCTAAATTAAGGCATTCGCTTGTAACTGCTACAGAAATAGTTACGTTGAAGTCAGAGCATACACATTCACCGAGGCACTTAGTACAAATCAAAACAGGAGAATTTAGCATTGAAATAACTAGGCGAATTTAGCATTGAAATAACTGGGTGATTTGCTAGTGACTGGTCACAGAAATGACTACAAATCTGAGCTATTCACAGTACTATATAGTGAACCAATAAAAACTAAAATATAAATTACCTTCATGTTATCAATAAACTCTATATTCTCCAATCAGCTAAGCTACCAACCATAAGTCGTTATATATCACAATGCTATATGGCGAAAAAATGGGTGGATTCTTACCCTCAAATTTCCGTACCACGGATAGCTACGGGCCCCGTTCAGACGGACGAGTTCGTCCATGGTCGGAACAGAGGAGGGGGAGAGAGACAGCTGCGAAGCCCTAGTATACTCCATGTTGTAAACCATACCATTAACCGTGGTGTGAGAGGTATTAAGAGGCAATGCTGGCGAAAGAGCTGCGGTCTGAAGGTCATCGTAAAATTACAATTAATTAAGAACAGAAATGATTTAACACATCTTTCCAGTGGTTACTGAGCCTGAATCCATCTTCTCGGTTGAAATTGTCTCTGTGCTTGTATATGTGAATGGCCTCATGAACGAATCTCTAATGGTAGCCAGTTGGTTTGCAAAGAACCTCCGTCTTGGAGAAGTCAATGTCATGTGAGCCCACTGAATTGTAACAGTGATCTGCCACGGCAGAGGAGTTCGTCTTACCGTGTTTCAAGTCTGCTTTATGTTCGCGGATGCGATCCGAGATATGTCTTTTGGTTTCTCCAATGTAGCTACTACCACAGAGGCACTTTAGTTTGTAAACTCCCGGGTACTGTATGTCTGGAAGAGCATCTTTTACAGATGGAACTAAATCACGGATTTTGTGTACTGTGTTGAATCGGACCTGGATCTTGTGTTTATTCAGGATTTTGGAGATCTTTTTAGTGACCCCTGCAATGTAGGGTAAGGTGATGGTTTTGAGTGGCTCCACAAGAGGATCCTTCTTCATGACTGGAGTGATGGCTTTGCGGATTGTGTAGTCGGAGTAGCCATTAGCCCTGAGAGCCTGGTGTACGTGTTTGAGTTCACTGGTAATGTGTTCCTGGTCGGAAAAGCATTGGGCTCTATGGTATAGAGTCTTGATGAGGCAGTTCTTCTGGGATGGATGGTGGTGGGAATCCGGTTTCAAGTAAGCATCTGTATGGGTAGCTTTCCTGTAGACAGAGTGGCTCATTGAACCATCATGTCTCCTTTTAATTAAGACATCCAGAAAGGGTAGTTTGCCATCTTTTTCGACCTCCATGGTAAATCTGATGGCTGGGTGTATGGAATTGATGTGGTCGCGGAATTGGTCTAGAGCAGGCTGGCCATGTGGCCAGATGACAAAGGTGTCATCAACGTACCTCTTCCATAAGGTCGGGCGTAGAGTGGCAGTCTGGATGGCGTCAGGGCTAATGGCTACTCCGACTACACAATCCGCAAAGCCATCACTCCAGTCATGAAGAAGGATCCTCTTGTGGAGCCACTCAAAACCATCACCTTACCCTACATTGCAGGGGTCACTAAAAAGATCTCCAAAATCCTGAATAAACACAAGATCCAGGTCCGATTCAACACAGTACACAAAATCCGTGATTTAGTTCCATCTGTAAAAGATGCTCTTCCAGACATACAGTACCCGGGCGTTTACAAACTAAAGTGCCTCTGTGGTAGTAGCTACATTGGAGAAACCAAAAGACATATCTCGGATCGCATCCGCGAACATAAAGCAGACTTGAAACACGGTAAGACGAACTCCTCTGCCGTGGCAGATCACTGTTACAATTCAGTGGGCTCACATGACATTGACTTCTCCAAGACGGAGGTTCTTTGCAAACCAACTGGCTACCATGAGAGATTCGTTCATGAGGCCATTCACATATACAAGCACAGAGACAATTTCAACCGAGAAGATGGATTCAGGCTCAGTAACCACTGGAAAGATGTGTTAAATCATTTCTGTTCTTAATTAATTGTAATTTTACGATGACCTTCAGACCGCAGCTCTTTCGCCAGCATTGCCTCTTAATACCTCTCACACCACGGTTAATGGTATGGTTTACAACATGGAGTATACTAGGGCTTCGCAGCTGTCTCTCTCCCCCTCCTCTGTTCCGACCATGGACGAACTCGTCCGTCTGAACGGGGCCCGTAGCTATCCGTGGTACGGAAATTTGAGGGTAAGAATCCACCCATTTTTTCGCCATATAGCATTGTGATATATAACGACTTATGGTTGGTAGCTTAGCTGATTGGAGAATATAGAGTTTATTGATAACATGAAGGTAATTTATATTTTAGTTTTTATTGGTTCACTATATAGTACTGTGAATAGCTCAGATTTGTAGTCATTTCTGTGACCAGTCACTAGCAAATCACCCAGTTATTTCAATGCTAAATTCGCCTAGTTATTTCAATGCTAAATTCTCCTGTTTTGATTTGTACTAAGTGCCTCGGTGAATGTGTATGCTCTGACTTCAACGTAACTATTTCTGTAGCAGTTACAAGCGAATGCCTTAATTTAGCTATTTCAATGCTAAATTCTATGCTAATTCCTTTTAACAATGGGTGCCTCTGCGGATGTGTATGCTTTAACTTTTAACATAGCTATTACTGTGACCAGTCACAAGTTAATCATTCAGCCTTTTCAATGCTAAATTTTATGCTAATTCCTTCGTCAAGGCTCTTTATTCCTCTCACACAGCTTAAAAGCCGTGATCTGAACGTGGCTCTCTCACTCCAGCGCTGTCCTACCAGACAGTCTCGCTCCCTTCACCTGATGAAGGCCGCTTGTGTTGTGGCCGAAACGTCGTGAGAATATTATTGTGTTATTTTATTTTATCAATTTATTATTTAATTCTCATTCTACGTGACTTTACCGAAAGAACCAAAGAAGATGAATCATTGCAGTCACGAAAGCTTTAAATCGAAATTTAACCGCCTCTATGGGGAGGGATTCCACACATCCTTAAGATCATTCAACAGACTTCGGGATAAGAAGGCTCAACTAATCGAGTCTCTCACCTTTCTGAAGAGATGCCGCGACTCTAAGGTAATACCAACCGCATTTACACTAACCTCTGCTGTTGCAACTTCTCTCAATGCAAAACGAATTCTAGCTAGAACTAGCTTCGCTCTTATCTCGGAAAAAATCAGACTTACACGCACCGAACTCGATCAGTTAGACAAGACACTCTACAAATCACACTTAAAATTGACAGCAACAATGTCTACATCGGATTGGGAACATGTAGACAATATGACTACCTCTTCGGCTGCCACTATGTCGAACAAATGTAGGGACAATTTGATTTCCAAATTCAATCACCTCTCTAGCAAAAAATCGGATCCACACACCGAAAAGATAGACGTCAACAAAGTCGTAATTAATCGCAGTAACAGTTCCATTTCTGATGGTCTGAAATCCGTTTTAGCTAAAGGTCTAAACTTTGCTGTCACACCGAGACACTTACCGGTTAATGATATCATTGCCCATGTCGACGTTGCACTCAAGGGCTTGAGTCACATCTCTGCAGACGTAGCAAGATCTGAAATCCCTGCAACCCTCAAAAACGCTAAGTTGCCACCTAGCAACATCAGCAAAGACGAACGTTTTGAATTATCTCAATTAAAAAAGAGGGATGATATTGTCGTTCTCTCAGCCGACAAAGGCAATGCCACTGTCATCATGGACAAAACAGAATATAACAACAAAATTCAAGAACTACTCAACGATGGCAGCTATACAAAAATAAAAAGAGATCCCACCAACAGCCTGGTCACCAAAACGAACAAAATTATCTCTGATTCAACAGCATTAATTGATGAGAACAAACAGTTCTTGTTGAAACCCTCTGCTGCCAGACCACCAAGATTATATGGCCTTCCAAAGATACACAAAGAAGATACACCCCTTCGTCCCATCGTCTCTACTATCAGCTCCCCCACCTACAAACTGGCACGTTTTCTGGCTGATATACTGCGACCTTTCACTGGAAAAACCACCTCTGCGGTACTAAATTCTACCCACCTGGTATCGACAATCAAAGACATTTCCCTGTCCCCAAACGACCTGCTTGTCAGTTTTGATGTGGTGTCCTTGTTCACCAAAGTCCCGGTACCTGACACCATCGCTATCATTGAAGACCTGGTTCATCAAGGACTGCATACTGATGTACCCCCCCTGGTGAGACATTGCTTAACCAACACATACTTCACCTGGAATGGAACTTTCTACAAACAAACTGAGGGCACCCCAATGGGCTCCCCCCTATCTCCGGTTGTAGCCAACGTATTCATGGAAAAATTTGAAACTGACGCCATCCAGACTGCCACTCTACGCCCGACCTTATGGAAGAGGTACGTTGATGACACCTTTGTCATCTGGCCACATGGCCAGCCTGCTCTAGACCAATTCGGCGAACACATCAATTCCATACACCCAGCCATCAGATTTACCATGGAGGTCGAAAAAGATGGCAAACTACCCTTTCTGGATGTCTTAATTAAAAGGAGACATGATGGTTCAATGAGCCACTCTGTCTACAGGAAAGCTACCCATACAGATGCTTACTTGAAACCGGATTCCCACCACCATCCATCCCAGAAGAACTGCCTCATCAAGACTCTATACCATAGAGCCCAATGCATTTCCGACCAGGAACACATTACCAGTGAACTCAAACACGTACACCAGGCTCTCAGGGCTAATGGCTACTCCGACTACACAATCCGCAAAGCCATCACTCCAGTCATGAAGAAGGATCCTCTTGTGGAGCCACTCAAAACCATCACCTTACCCTACATTGCAGGGGTCACTAAAAAGATCTCCAAAATCCTGAATAAACACAAGATCCAGGTCCGATTCAACACAGTACACAAAATCCGTGATTTAGTTCCATCTGTAAAAGATGCTCTTCCAGACATACAGTACCCGGGCGTTTACAAACTAAAGTGCCTCTGTGGTAGTAGCTACATTGGAGAAACCAAAAGACATATCTCGGATCGCATCCGCGAACATAAAGCAGACTTGAAACACGGTAAGACGAACTCCTCTGCCGTGGCAGATCACTGTTACAATTCAGTGGGCTCACATGACATTGACTTCTCCAAGACGGAGGTTCTTTGCAAACCAACTGGCTACCATGAGAGATTCGTTCATGAGGCCATTCACATATACAAGCACAGAGACAATTTCAACCGAGAAGATGGATTCAGGCTCAGTAACCACTGGAAAGATGTGTTAAATCATTTCTGTTCTTAATTAATTGTAATTTTACGATGGCCTTCAGACCGCAGCTCTTTCGCCAGCATTGCCTCCTAATACCTCTCACACCATGGTTAATGGTATGGTTTACAACATGGAGTATACTAGGGCTTCGCAGCTGTCTCTCTCCCCCTCCTCTGTTCCGACCATGGACGAACTCGTCCGTCTGAACGGGGCCCGTAGCTATCCGTGGTACGGAAATTTGAGGGTAAGAATCCACCCATTTTTTCGCCATATAGCATTGTGATATATAACGACTTATGGTTGGTAGCTTAGCTGATTGGAGAATATAGAGTTTATTGATAACATGAAGGTAATTTATATTTTAGTTTTTATTGGTTCACTATATAGTACTGTGAATAGCTCAGATTTGTAGTCATTTCTGTGACCAGTCACTAGCAAATCACCCAGTTATTTCAATGCTAAATTCGCCTAGTTATTTCAATGCTAAATTCTCCTGTTTTGATTTGTACTAAGTGCCTCGGTGAATGTGTATGCTCTGACTTCAACGTAACTATTTCTGTAGCAGTTACAAGCGAATGCCTTAATTTAGCTATTTCAATGCTAAATTCTATGCTAATTCCTTTTAACAATGGGTGCCTCTGCGGATGTGTATGCTTTAACTTTTAACATAGCTATTTCTGTGACCAGTCACAAGTTAATCATTCAGCCTTTTCAATGCTAAAGTTTATGCTAATTCCTTCGTCAAGGCTCTTTGTTCCTCTCACACAGCTTAAAAGCCGTGATCTGAACGTGGCTCTCTCACTCCAGCGCTGTCCTACCAGACAGTCTCACTCCCTTCACCTGATGAAGGCCGCTTGTGTTGTGGCCGAAACGTCGTGAGAATATTATTGTGTTATTTTATTTTATCAATTTATTATTTTATTCTCATTCTACGTGACTTTACTGAAAGAACCAAAGAAGATTAATCATTGCAGTCACGAAAGCTTTAAATCGAAATTTAAATAGAACGTGACAATTAGTTCCTTAGTTCTTCACTAACCTGTGTGTGTGTGTGTTGGAGAGTAAACCCACTTCAATATTTACAATCAGGAAGGGTTTGTCTAGTAAACAGAACGTGACAATTAGTTTCCTAGTCCTTCACTAGCCTGTGTGTGTGTGTGTTGGAGAGTAAACCCACTACAATATTTACAATCAGGAAGGGTTTGTCAATTAAACAGAACGTGACAATAAGTTTCTTAGTTGTTCACTAACCTGTGTGTGTGTGTGTTGGAGAGTAAACCCACTTCAATATTTACAATCAGGAAGGGTTTGTCAAGCAAACAGAATGTGACAATTAGTTTCTTAGTTGTTCACTAACCTGTGTGTGTGTGTTGGAGAGTAAACCCACTTCAATATTTACAATCAGGAAGGGTTTGTCAAGTAAACAGAACGTGACAATTAGTTTATTAGTTCTTCACTAACCTGTGTGTGTTGGAGAGTAAACCCACTACAATATTTAAAATTAGGAAGGGTTTGTCAAGTAAACAGAACGGACAATAAGTTTCTTAGTTGTTCACTAACCTGTGTGTGTTGGAGAGTAAACCCACTTCAATATTTACAATCAGGAAGGGTTCGTTAAGTAAATAGAACGTGACAATTAGTTTATTAGTTCTTCATTAACCAGTGTGTGTGTAGGAGAGTAAACCCACTACAATATTTACAATCAGGAAGGGTTTGTCAAGTACACAGAACGTGACAATAAGTTTCTTAGTTCTCCACTAACCTGTGTGTGTGTGTTGGAGAGTAAACCCACTTCAATATTTACAATCAGGAAGGGTTTGTCAAGTAAACAGAACGTGACAATTAATTTATTAGTTCTTCACTAACCTGTGTGTGTTGGAGAGTAAACCCACTACAATATTTAAAATTAGGAAGGGTTTGTCAAGTAAACAGAACGGACAATAAGTTTCTTAGTTGTTCACTAACCTGTGTGTGTTGGAGAGTAAACCCACTTCAATATTTACAATCAGGAAGGGTTCGTTAAGTAAATAGAACGTGACAATTAGTTTATTAGTTCTTCATTAACCTGTGTGTGTGTGTTGGAGAGTAAACCCACTTCAATATTTACAATCAGGAAGGGTTTGTCAAGTAAACAGAACGTGACAATTAGTTTATTAGTTCTTCACTAACCTGTGTGTTCGTGTTTGAGAGTAAACCCACTACAACATTTACAATCAGGAAGGGTTTGTCAAGTAAACAGAACGTGACAATAAGTTTCTTAGTTCTTCACTAAACTGTGTGTGTGTGTTTGTTGGAGAGTAAACTCACTACAATATTTACAATTAGGAAGGGTTTGTCAAGTAAATAGAACGTGACAATTAGTTTCTTAGTTGTTCACTAACCTGTGTGTGTGTGTTGGAGAGTAAACCCACTACAATATTTACAATTAGGAAGGGTTTGTCAAGTAAACAGAACGTGACAATAAGTTTCTTAGTTCTTCACTAAACTGTGTGTGTGTGTTTGTTGGAGAGTAAACCCACTACAATATTTACAATTAGGAAGGGTTTGTCACGCAAACGTTGACACGACACAACATTTTGTATTTACACGATCTAACCCAAAATCCTCAATTGTCGATCTTGTTAAGTTGTTACATTAACTTAAAACCCACAGCCTTTCACAGCCAGTGCAAGGATGCATATTTGTGTGTGTTTGGTAGTAAAGTGATAAGACTGAATGATAAACATTTGGTTATTGTTAAGTTATTAGATTTAAAGCTTTCGTGAATGCAGGGATTCATATTCTTGGTTCTTTCGGTAAAGTCATCACCACGTAGAAGGGAAATAATAAAATAATAAAAATTAAACATCGTGAGAATTTTAATTGTTTTATATATTTTATTATTTTATTGTTTCCCTTCAACGTGACTTTAGCGAAAGAGCTAAGAATATGAATTACCGCAGTCACGAAAGCTTTAGAATCAAAATTCAACGTACATTGTCGTCGTCATTTTTAAGCGACGAAACCGGTGGGCTTCTCCACGGATCTGGCTGTCGCCTGATGAAGCTGGTTGCAATCACTGGCGAAACGTCGTTACTCGGTTTGTAAACGTTGTCGCTTGGCTCTCGAACACACAACCGGTTATCGCGCTGTGCGAGTAACGACTTGGCCGCATTCTGTTTGCGTGAAAACCCTTATATCCTTAGCTCTTTCGGTAAAGTCACGTTGAAGGGAAACAATAAAATAATAAAATATATATAAAACAATAAAAATTCTCACGAGGTTTCGACCATAACACACACCTGATGACGACCGTTTGTGTTATGGTCGAAACGTCGTGAGAATTTTTTTTGTTTTATATATATTTTATTATTTTATTGTTTCACTTCAACGTGACTTTACCGAAAGAGCTAAGAATATAAATTACTGCAGTCACGAAAGCTTTAAATCAAAATTGAACTGCATGTTGTTGTTGTAACGTCCTTACCCCCATGGCCCCTGAACTGGACATCCGTGACAAAAGGGCTTTACAGCTCTTCGGATTCTATAAATGCTCCGATTCTGATCCAAACATCCGATTATGCACTGCCCTCAATGTAGGAGAAGTCGTGAGGCCTGCCCAACACTTTCTTACAGACGTCTCGGCGGTGTGCCATAGACTAGCAGTGGTACGCAGACCCCTAAGGGGTACACAGACCCCTAAGGGGTACACAGACCCCTAGGGGGTACACAGACCCCTAGGGGGTACACAGACCCCTGGGGGTACACAGACCCCTAGGAGGTACACAGACCCCTGGGGGTACACAGACCCCTAGGGGGTACGCAGACCGGAGACCCCTAGGTGTACGCAGACCCCTAGGGCTACACAGACCGGAGACCCCCTAAGGGTACACAGACCCCTAGGGGGTACACAGACCCCCTGGGGTACACAGACCCCTGGGGGTACGCAGACCCCTGGGGGTACACAGACCCCTAGGGGTACGCAGACCCCTTGGGGGTACACAGACCCCTGGGGGTACACAGACCCCTAGGGGTACGCAGACCCCTAGGTGTGCACAGACCCCTGGGGGTACGCAGACCCCTGGGGGTACACAGACCCCCTGGGGAGTACGCAGACCCCTTAAGGGGTACACAGACCCCTGAGGGTACACAGACCCCTGGGGGTACACAGACCCCTAGGGGGTACACAGACCCCTGGGGGTACACAGACCCCTAGGGGTACACAGACCCCCTATAGGGTACGCAGAACCCTGGGGGTACACAAACCCCCTAGGGGGTACACAGACCCCTAGCGAGTACACAGACCCCTAGGGGGTACACAAACCCCTAGGGGTACACAGACCCCTAGGGGTACACAGACCCCTGGGGGTACACAGACCCCTAGGGGGTACACAGACCCCCTGGAGGTACACAGACCCCCTAGGGGGTACACAGACCCCTGGGGGTACACAGACCCCTAGGGGGTACACAGACCCCTGGGGGTACACAGACCCCTGGCGGTACGCAGACCCCTGGGGGTACACAGACCCCTGGGGGTACGCAGACCCCTAGGGGATACGCAGACCCCCTAGAGGGTACGCAGACCCCTGGGGGTACGCAGACCCCTAGGGGGTACACAGACCCCTGGGGGTACACAGACCCCTAGGGGGTACACAGACCCCTGGGGGTACGCAGACCCCTGGGGGTACACAGACCCCTAGGGGTGCACAGACCCCTAGGGGTACACAGACCCCTGGGGGTACACATTACATACGTACAGCACTATACGCTACGCTGCAATACACGACGCTATGAAACACCGCGCTACTATACACGAGGCATTACATTGTAATACACTACACTGGACATCGGTGAAAAAGAGCTTCGAAGCTCATCGCATTCCTCCTGAAAGCCTTAATGAAGGTTCCCATTCTGTGGTCGTTGCTGAAATGGAATGCGCACATCGTTCTGTTTGCTAAAATATATCTATTTTTAAAATCGGTTGCTTCAGGATTTCCGACCGTTGCTACGACGCCTCTGCCGCCGACGACGTCACCGACGACGTCACCGATGACGCCATCGACGACGTCACCGATGATGTCACCGACGACGAGAACGAGTGCTCCTCCGTCGCAAGTGCCCACGAGCTACAATATCCGTGAGTGGATGTTGGTCTTCTATCACCCCCCCCCACCCCCGCGGTTAGACACGGTGTGGCTACGTGCAGCAGTGCAATGTACACGCTACACTATACACTACACTATACACTACACTATACACTACAGTATACACTGCACTATACACTACACTACTATAAACTACACTATACACTACACTATACACTACACTACACCTTACACTATACACTACACTATACACTACACTATACACTACACTATACACTACACCACTATACACTACTATGCACTACACTATACACTACACTATACACTACTCTATACACTACACTACACACTACACCACTATAAACTACACTACTATACACTATACATTACACTTTACATTACACTATACACAACACTGTACACTACACTACACACTACACTATACAATATACTACTATACACTACACTATACACTACACTATACACTATACAGTACCCTATACACTACACTATACACTACACTATACACTACACTTTACACTACACTATACACAACACTGTACACTACACTACACACTACACTATACAATATACTACTATATACTACACTATACACTACACTATACACTACACTATACATTACACTATACACTACACTACACACTACACCACTATAAACTACACTACTATACACTACTATACACTACACTATACACTACACTATACACTACACTTTACACTACACTATACACAACACTGTACACTACACTCCACACTACACTATACAATATACTACTATACACTACACTCTACACTACTATACACTACACTATACACTACACTATACACTGCACTATACACTAAGCTACGAATACCACTATACACTACACTATACACTACACTATACACTACTATACACTACACACTATACACTAAACTATACACTACTATACACTACACTATACACTACACCACTATACACTACTATACACTACACTATACACTACACTACTATACACTACACTATACACAACTATACACTACACTGTACACTACTATACACTACACTATACACTACACTGTACACTACTATACACTACACTATACACTACTACACTATACACTACACACTACACTATACACTACACTATACACTGCATTATACACTACTATACACTACACTATACACTACATTATACACTTCACTAAACACTACACTATACACTACACTATACAGTGAGGGAAAAAAGTATTTGATCCCCTGCTGATTTTGTACGTTTGCCCACTGACAAAGAAATGATCAGTCTATCATTTTAATGGGAGGTTAATTTGAACAGTGAGAGGCAGAATAACAACAAATACATCCAGAAAAATGCATGTCAATAATGTTATAAATTCATTTGCATTTTATTGAGGGAAAAAAGTATTTGACCCCATCTCAAGCAGAACAATTTCTGGCTCCCAGGTGTCTTTTATACTGGTAACGAGCTGAGATTAGGAGCACACTCTTAAAGGGAGTGCTCCTAATCTCAGCTTGTTACCTGTATAAAATACACCTGACCCCAGAATCAATCAGTCAATCAGATTCCAAACTCTCTACCATGGCCAAGACCAAAGAGCTCTCCAAGGATGTCAGGGACAAGATTGTAGACCTACACAAGGCTGGAATGGGCTACAAGACCATTGCCAAGCAGCTTGGTGTTAAGGTGACAACAGTTGGTGCGATTGTTCGCAAATGGAAGAAACACAAAAGAACTGTCAATCAACCTCGGCCTTGTGCTCCATGCAAGATCTCACCTCGTGGAGTTGCAATGATCATGAGAACGGTGAGGAATCAGCCCAGAACTACAAGGGAGGATCTTGTCAATGATCACAAGGCAGCTGGGACCATAGTTACCAAGAAAACAATTGGTAACACACTACGCCGTGAAGGACTGAAATCCTGCAGCGCCCGCAAGGTCCCCCTGCTCAAGAAAGCACATATACATGCCCGTCTGAAGTTTGCCAATGAACATCTGAATGATTCAGAGGACACCTGGGTGAGAGTGTTGTGGTCAGATGAGACCAAAATGGAGCTCTTTGGCATCAACTCAACTCGCTGTGTTTGGAGGAGGAGGAGGAATGCTGCCTATGACCCCAAGAACACCATCCCCACCGTCAAACATGGAGGTGGAAACATTATGCTTTGGGGGTGTTTTTCTGCTAAGGGGACAGGACAACTTCACCGCATTAAAGGGACCATGGACGGGGCCATGTACCATCAAATCTTGGGTGAGAACCTCCTTCACTCAGCCAGGGCATTGAAAAGAGTCGTGGATGGGTATTCCAGCATGACAATGGCCAAGGCAACCAAGGAATGGCTCAAGAAGAAGCACATTAAGGTCCTGGAGTGGCCTAGCAAGTCTCCAGACCTTAATCCCATGGAAAATCTGTGGAGGGAGCTGAAGGTTCGAGTTGCCAAACGTCAGCCTCGAAACTTTAATGACTTGGAGAAGATCTGCAAAGAGGAGTGGGACAAAATCCCTCCTGAGATGTGTGCAAACCTGGTGGCCAACTACAAGAAACGTCTGACCCCTGTGATTGCCAACACGGGTTTTGCCACCAAGTACTAAGTCATGTTTTGCAGAGGGGTCAAATACTTAATTCCCTCATTAAAATGCGAATCAATTTGTAACATTTTTGACATGCGTTTTTCTGGATTTTGTTGTTGTTATTCTGTCTCTATGCCTATCTCTCTCTGTCTCTCTCTGCCTCTCTCTCTGTGCCTCTCTGTTTCTCTGTCTCTCTCTGTCTCTCTCTCTATCTCTCTGTCTCTCTGTGTCTCTCTGTCTCTCTGTGTCTCTCTGTCTCTCTGTGTCTCTGTCTCTCTCTTTGTCTCTCTCTCTTTATCTCTCTATCTCTCTGTGTCTCTCTGTCTCTCTGTGTGTGTCTCTCTCTGTATCTCTCTGTCTCTCTGTGTCTCTCTGTCTCTCTGCGTCTCTCTGTCTCTCTTAGTCTCTCTCTATCTCTGTGTCTATCTCTGTCTCTCTGTGTCTCTCTGTCTCTCTGTGTCTCTCTCTATCTTTGCATCTCTCTGTGTGTCTCTCTCTCTGTGTCTTTCTGTCTCTCTGTGTATCTCTCTGTCTCTATCTCTCTGTGTCTCTGTGTCTCTCTGTCTCTCTATGTCTCTCTCTGTCTCTCTGCGTCTGTCTCTGTCTCGGCAGCGTTCTCCGGCACGAGCGGAAACTTCTGCTCCCCGGGGTTCACGGACAACACGACCTCACGGGAGGTCATCTTCACCATCACCACCGGCTACTCCTTCATCATCAAACTTCGCTTCGTTAGCACGAGGTGGGTGCTCACCCACACTCGTCACCCACTCTCACCCACGCCCTCACCCACACCCTCACCCACGCTCACCCATACCCTCATCCACGTTCACCCACGCTCACCCACACCCTCACCCACACTCAACAACAACCACCATTCGCCACTAAGTGGTGGTGATGTCACCACGACTCTTGTGCCAGGCCATGTGCACGTTGGGGCCACGTGAAGTGTCGAACGCCCGCTGGCAGGAGGTCACGGGGCAGACCCAAGTGCCACGGGTTGACTGACTGAGATAACTGAGATGACTGGCTGATGCACCACCTGTGCCCCCTACTGTGCCAACTTGCTGTGCTTCAGCCAACTGGCGCTCCGCTCGTTGTTGTGAGCGTCGCTGCTCCGCCCTCCGTTGTTGTTGGAGGGCGACTACCTCCAACTGCCCAGTAGCGTCCTTCACGAGCCTCCTCCACTGAGGCCGATCTTGACACTG
Source organism: Petromyzon marinus (assembly GCF_048934315.1). NCBI lineage: Eukaryota > Metazoa > Chordata > Hyperoartia > Petromyzontiformes > Petromyzontidae > Petromyzon > Petromyzon marinus. Next base: position 1,780,658 of record NW_027423124.1, read on the forward strand.
CCGGTACCAGTCATCGGCAAGTCCACTCAGCTCCACGTCCTCCTGTACCACATCACTCCATCTCTTCTCTAGCCCGTGCCGCGCCCATTTAGCCCCCTCGATCCGGCCGAACAAAAGATGTTTAGGCATGCGGTGGCTGGGCATGCGGGCTACATGACCCAGCCAACGCAGCGTTGCCTGCCAGAGGAGCTCGCTGATGGGACTTTGTCCAGATTTTTCAAGGATTTGTGAGCTCCTCACACAATCCAGCATGGTTAAACTCAGGATGGATTGTAGGCAGGCCAGCCTAAATGTTTCTAACCGGCGAAGATGTTCCATTAGGGGGGTCCACGTATCGCATGCGTAGAGAAGGGAAGGAATGACCGTGGCAGAGAAGACCTGAAGCTTCATGCGGAGCGACAGACCAGGTAGCTTCCACACAGCGTTACGCAACTGATCAAAAGATATTGCCGCTCGACTGATTCGGAGTGAGACCTCTGCTGTTAAACTGGAGCCAGTCATAAGCACACTGCCCAGGTATGGGAAACTCTCCACTCTCTCCACAACTCCCCTATCACCAATTGGGAGTTGTGGGGGTGGAGTGTCCGATGGTACAAAATACCCAGGCAGGTGCTTAGTTTTGGTGGAGCTGATGGTAAGTCCCCACCTCTTAGTGGCAAGCTCCAGGTTTAGCAGCAGCGCCTCCAACTCCTCCTCTGAGTGAGCAGCAATTAGCAGATCATCGGCATACATAACGTGATTGAGCAATAGGGAGCAGCCATCCTTTGACCGCACCCGGGCATCAATCAACCTCCCATTGTATCTGCATCAGATGGAAATTCATCCGCTACAGCTTTGAAGGCTTCACGAACTACGTGGTCGAAATAAATGTTAAATAATGTGGGAGCCAGAGGACATCCCTGTCGCACCCCAACGTGTACAGGGAATGGCTCCGACTCCCGTCCACGTAGTTTTACCTGGGCCCGCTCACCATCATGAAGGTCCTTAATGATCGTGACCAGCAGGTCAGGGACTCCAAAAGCACGAAGAACAACCCAGAGCCCAGTCCTACTCATGGTATCATAGGCCTTGACAAGGTCAATAAAGCATAGATGTAGGTCTTGTTGGAATTCCCTACAACTCTGCTGTAGCAGACGGACAGAAAATATGGCATCTGTGCAGGACCGCCCTTTCCTGAAACCGCATTGGGGCTCCGCAAGCCTCTCCTCAGCGTGCCTGGCGAGGCGATGTTGAATAATCCTTGCCAGGACCTTTCCCGGCACACTGAGGAGTGAGATGCCCCTGTAGTTGTTACAGTCTGTGCGGTCCCCCTTCTTAAAGAGAGTGACCACCAGGGCATCCTTCCAATCCTGCGGAACCCGTCCAGTAGGTCCAGACTGTTGTTATGATGTCATGTAGGGCAGTCTGTGCACAAACGCCACCCTCCCTCAGCATTTTGCTTGGGAGATCATCTCTGCCCGCTGCCTTTCCTGGTCTCAGACTCTGGATCGCCTTCAGTACTTCCTCAAAAGATGGCACCTCAGCCAGCCACTCACAGGGGGTGACTTTTTCCTCCAATATTTGAGGCACCGCAGCCTCGACAGGGTCATCCCCACTTTGTCCCACGTTGTTTTCCAGGCTGAGAGATTTCTTCTCCCCCAGGACCTCACAGAAATGCTCAGCAAATCTTCAAACCTGTTCCTGGGGGTCAGAGATTGGATCACCGTTCCTTCCCCTAATGATGGTAACAGGCGTGGCGCTGCAGGTTACTTTTTTGATGAAATTAAAGAGCGATTGGTCACCCATACCTTCACCCACACTCACCCACGCTCACCCACACCCTCACCCACGCTCACCCACACTCACCCACACCCTCACTCACGCTCCTCACCCATAACCTCACCCACGCTCACCCACGCTCACCTACACTCACCCACACCCTCACCCACACTCACCTACACCCTCAACCATACTCATCCACGCTCCTCACCCACCCCCTCACCCATGCTCCTCACCCATAACCTCACCCACACTCACACTCACCCACGCTCACCCACACTCACCCACACCAAAACCCACACCCTCACCCATGCTCCTCACACATAACCTCACCCACGCTCACCCACCCCCTCAGCCACGCTCACCCACACCAAAACCCACACCCTCACCCATGCTCCTCACCCATAACCTCACCCACGCTCACCCACACCCTCAGCCACGCTCACCCACACCCTTACCCACGCTCACCTTCACCCATGCTCACCCTCACCCATGCTCCTCACCCACACTCACCCACACTCACCCACGCTCATCACCCACTCAGCAGCCCCGAGATAAACGAAACCTGCAATTTGTATGTTCACCAGCAGGGTAAGACACCCACCCCACACCACCCCTGCTGCTCTGTAGGAATTATGAGTGCATCGATTAATTATGAGTGAACGATTAGTTATTATTGAATGATGAGTAAATGATGAGTGATGAGTGAATGATGATTGAATGCTGAGGGAATCGACGAATTATTAGTGAATCGATGAATCATGAGTGAATCTATTAATTATGTAGATGTATAATTAATGCATAGAGACCCACAGACATGAGTGAAAATGCATAAAGACGCACAGAGACTCATATAGACACACAGAGATGCATAGAGACCCATGTAGATGCATAGAGACCCACAGACATAAGTGAAAATGCATAGAGACGCACAGAGACTCATAGAGACACACAGAGACTCATCGATTCCCATATAGATGCATAGAGACCCACAGACATAAGTGAAAATGCATAGAGACGCACAGAGACTCATCGATTCCCATATAGATGCATAGAGACTCAAAGACATGAGTAAAAATGCATAGAGACGCACAGAGACTCATAGAGACACACAGAGACGCATAGAGACCCATATAGATGCATAGAGACCCATAGACATGAGTGAAAATGCATAGAGACGCACAGAGACTCATAGAGACACACAGAGACGCATAGAGACCCATATAGATGCATAGAGACCCACAGACATAAGTGAAAATGCAGAGACGCACAGAGACTCATAGAGACACACAGAGACACATAGAGACCCATACAGACGCATAGAGACCCACAGACATAAGTGTAAATGCATAGAGACACACAGAGACTCATAGAGACACACAGAGACGGATAGAGACACACAGAGACTCATAGAGACACACAGAGACGCATAGAGACCCATATAGATGCATAAAGACCCACAGACATAAGTGAAAATGCATAGAGACGCACAGAGACTCATAGAGACACATAGAGACGCATAGAGACCCATAGAGACGCATAGAGGCCCATAGAGATGCGTAGAGACCCATAGAGATGCATAGAGACCCACAGAGATACATAGAGACCCATAGAAATACGTAGATACCCATATAGATACAAATATAGAGACACATAGATATACATAGAGACCCATGAAGACCCAGACACTCATAGAGACTCATATAGATCCATTGAGATACATAGAGACCCATAGAGACCCATAGATATACATAGAGACCCATATAGATCCATAGAGACCCATAGAGATACGTAGCTACACATAGAGATACAAAGAGAGCCATATATATGCATATAGACCCATAGAGACGCATAGAGATGCATAGAGATGCATAGAGACCCATAAATATACATAGAGATCCATAGAGATAGATAGAGACCCATATATATATACATAGAGACCCATAGAGACCCATAGAGATACATAGAGATCCATTGAGATACATAGAGACCCATAGAGACCCATAGATATACATAGAGACCCATAGAGATACATAGAGATCCATTGAGATACATAGAGACCCATAGGGACACATAGATATTCATAGAGATCCATTGAGATACATAGAGATCCATAGAGATACATAGAGACCCATAGAGACCCATAGAGATCCATTGAGCTACATATAGACCAATAGAGACTCATAGAGACGCATAGAGACCCATACACACCCATAGATATTCATGGAGACCCATAGATATACATAGAGATCCATAGATATACATAGAGCCCCATAGATATACATAGAGACCCATAGATTTACATAGAGACCCATAGAGACCCATAGAGATCCATTGAGATACATAGAGACCAATAGAGACCCATAGAGACCCATACAGACCCATATATATTCATAGAGACCCATAGATATACATAGAGATCCATATATATATAGCCCCATATATATGCATAGAGATGCATTGAGATACGTAGAGACCCATAGAGATACATAGAGTCCCATAGAGACCCATAGATATACATAGAGATGCATTGAGATACATAGAGACCCATAGAGATACATAGAGACCAATAGAGACCCATATAGACGCATAGAGACCCATAGAAACGCATAGAGACCCATACTGACCCATAGATGATGATGAGAGAGAGACGCAGACTCCAAATATACAGCAGCAGCAGCAGGCATCTTCAGGGTCGGGATGGAACCCACGACCTCCTGCATACCAGGCGAGGTAGTTAACATCTCCTAGCCACCGTGATGATGAGAGAGACACAGACTCCACATATACCTCCTGTATACCAGGCGAGGTAGTTAACATCTCCTAGCCACCGTGATGATGAGAGAGACACGCAAACTCCAAATATACAGCAGCAGGTGTTAGGGTCGGGATGGAACCCACGACCTCCTGTAGACCAGGCGAGGTAGTTAACATCTCCTAGCCACCGTGATGATGAGAGAGACACAGACTCCACATAGACCTCCTGTATACCAGGCGAAGTAGTTAACATCTCCTAGCCACCGTGATGATAAGAGAGAGAGAGAGAGACGCAGACTCCAAATATATAGCAGCAGCAGGCATCGTTAGGGTCGGGATGGAATCCACGACCTCCTGTATACCAGGCGAGGTAGTTAACATCTCCTAGCCACCGTGATGATGAGAGAGAGACACAGACTCCACATAGACCTCCTGTACACCAGTCGAGGTAGTTAACATCTCCTAGCCACCGTGATGATGATGAGAGAGAGAGACACGCAGACTCCAAATATACAGCATCAGGCATTGTCAGGGTCGGGATGGAACCCACGACCTCCTGTATACCAGGCGAGGTAGTCAACATCTCCTAGCCACCGTGATGATGAGAGAGACACAGACTCCACGTAGACCTCCTGTATACCAGGCGAGGTAGTTAACATCTCCTAGCCACCGTGATGATAAGAGAGAGAGAGAGACGCAGACTCCAAATATATAGCATCAGCAGGCATCGTTAGGGTCGGGATGGAATCCACGACCTCCTGTATACCAGGCGAGGTAGTTAACATCTCCTAGCCACCGTGATGATGAGAGAGAGAGACACAGACTCCACATAGACCTCCTGTATACCAGTCGAGGTAGTCAACATCTCCTAGCCACCGTGATGATGATGAGAGAGAGAGACTCATACTCCACATATACAGCAGCAGCAGGCATCGTCAGGGTCGGAATCGAACCCACGACCTCCTGCATACCAGGCGAGGTAGTTGACATCTCCTAGCCACCGTGATGATGATGAGAGAGAGACACAGACTCCACATAGACCTCCTGTAGACCAGGCGAGGTAGTCAACATCTCCTAGCCACCGTGATGATGAGAGAGAGAGACACGCAAACTCCAAATATACAGCAGCAGGTTTTAGGGTCAGGATGGAACCCACGACCTCATGTAGACCAGGCGAGGTAGTTAACATCTCCTAGCCGCCGTGATGATGAGAGAGACACAGACTCCACGTAGACCTCCTGTATACCAGGCGAGGTAGTTAACATCTCCTAGCCACCGTGATGATAAGAGAGAGAGAGAGAGACGCAGACTCCAAATATATAGCATCAGCAGGCATCGTTAGGGTCGGGATGGAATCCACGACCTCCTGTATACCAGGCGAGGTAGTTAACATCTCCTAGCCACCGTGATGATGAGAGAGAGAGACACAGACTCCACATAGACCTCCTGTATACCAGTCGAGGAAGTTAACATCTCCTAGCCACCGTGATGATGATGAGAGAGAGAAACAGACTCCACATAGACCTCCTGTACACCAGTCGAGGAAGTTAACATCTCCTAGCCACCGTGATGATGAGAGAGAGAGAGACACGCAGACTCCAAATATACAGCAGCAGGCATTGTCAGGGTCGGGATGGAACCCACGACCTCCTGTATACCAGGCGAGGTAGTCAACATCTCCTAGCCACCGTGATGATGATGAGAGAGAGAAACAGACTCCACATAGACCTCCTGTACACTAGTCGAGGAAGTTAACATCTCCTAGCCACCGTGATGATGAGAGAGAGAGAGACACGCAGACTCCAAATATACAGCAGCAGGCATTGTCAGGGTCGGGATGGAACCCACGACCTCCTGTATACCAGGCGAGGTAGTCAACATCTCCTAGCCACCGTGATGATGATGAGAGAGAGAGACACAGACTCCACATAGACCTCCTGTAGACCAGGCGAGGTAGTTAACATCTCCTAGCCACCGTGATGATGAGAGAGAGAGACGCAGACTCCAAATATACAGCAGCAGCAGGCATCGTCAGGGTCTGGATGGAACCCACGACCTCCTGTATACCGGGCGAGGTAGTGAACATCTCCTCGCCACCGTATATCTCTCTCTCCACGTGGTCGCGTTGATTTTTTTCCAGGTCCTCCGGTTTTTCACTCCACATTTAGAATCAACGTCAGTGAGTGAGTGGATGAGTGAGTAGGTGAGTCAGTGGGTGGGTGAGTTAGTGAGTGAGTCAGGGAGTGAGTGGATGAGTGAGTAAGTGAGTCAGTGAGTGCGTGAGTTAGTGAGTGAGTCAGTGAGTGAGTGGATGAGTGAGTAGGTGAGTGAGTGAGTCAGTGAGTGTGTGAGTTAGTGAGTGAGTCAGTGAGTGAGTGGATGAGTGAGTAGGTGAGTGAGTGAGTCAGTGAGTGTGTGAGTGAGTGAGTGGGTGAGTGAGTGCGTGAGTGAGTGGGTGAGTCAGTGAGTGGGTGAGTTAGTGAGTGAGTTTGTGAGTGAGTAGGTGAGTGAGTCAGTGAGTACGTGAGTCAGTGAGTGAGTGCGTGAGTTGGTGAGTGGGTGAGTTATTGAGTAAGTGAGTCAGTGAGTGAGCGAGTGAGTGCGTGAGTCGGTGAGTGAGTGAGTCAGTGAGTGTGTGAGTTAGTGAGTGAGTCAGTGAGTGAGTCAGTGAGTGCGTGAGTCGGTGAGTGAGTGAGTTAGTGAGTGAGTGAGTCGGTGAGTGGGTGAATCAGTGAGTGGGTGAGTCAGTGAGTGAGTGAATCAGTGAGTGAGTGAGTGGATGAGTGAGTCGGTGAGTGCGTGAGTCAGTGAGTGAGTGAGTCAGTGAGTGAGTAGGTGAGTGAGTGGATGAGTGAGTGAGTCAGTGAGTGAGTCAGTGAGTGAGTCAGTGAGTGAGGGAGTGAGTGGATGAGTGAGTGAGTCAGTGAGTGAGTGAGTCAGTGAGTGAGTGAGTAGGTGAGTGAGTGAGCCGGCGTAATTTGCGCATCGCATTGGTGAGCCACGATCGCGACATTGAACCACCTTGGTTAACACACCCACCAACCCCCCATCCATACACGTACACCTGATCTTTCACCGGAAGATCTAATCATCTTGGTCACCCACCAACCCACACGTCCGTCCGTCCGCACGCACGCGTCTGCCCTGAACGCCTCTCTGCCCTCCCCGATTATAGTTGCGCTGCTGCTTCTGCTCTTGTTAATCCGGCTGTTATGGATTGACTTATGCATCTAGCGAAGGACGCTTGGTTCAGTGGCGTGTGTGTGTGTGATGTGTGTGTGTGATGTGTGTTTACGTGCGTCGCTATTGTAAAGTTTTAATGACGTTTGTTGGGAAAAGTGTCACGCTGTTGTACGTAGCATTGTTTTTAGAAAGTTTTAGAGGGGCTTGGTTTGGCCCGATTTTGATTAGGCGCTTTTGTGACTGCAGGAATTACTCTTTGTTTTCTTTACTGTAAAGTCACGTGGAAATAATAAAAAATAAAATGATATAATAGCATACGACGTTTCGATCGCAACCCAAGCAATCATCATCAGGTATATCTGCGGTTATGTGTTTCCTCTACCTGATGATGATTGCTTGTGTTGCGATAGAAACGTCGTATGCTAATTTTATTTTGTATTATTTCTGCGTGACTTTACCGAAAAAAACCAAAGAGTTGGCCCGTTATTTACTTATTTATTTAGTACGGATTTGCGCCTTAAAAATTCGCTCTGTATTGCGTTACGATTGTTATTAGGACCAAACATCGAAATGGAAGTTTCTTGCACTACTTGTACGCCTTTTATTCCTCTCTGTGTGAGTGACCCGTAGACTCACACAGAGACCCGTAGACTCACACAGAGATAGAGAGAATCACACAGAGAGACCCGTAGACTCACACAGAGACCCGTAGAATCACACAGAGATAGAGAGAATCACACAGAGATCCGTAGACTCACACAGAGAACTGTAGACTCACACAGTGATCCGTAGACTCACACAGAGACCCGTAGACTCACACAGAGACCCGTAGACTCACACAGAGACCCGTAGACTCACACAGAGACCCGTAGACTCACACAGAGATCCGTAGACTCACACAGAGACCCGTAGACTCACACAGAGATACATAGACACACAGATACAGAGAATCAGAGAGAGACGCGTAGACTCACACAGAGTCCCGTAGACTCACACAGAGATAGAGATAATCACAAAGAGAACTGTAGACTCACACAGAGATACAGAAAATCACAAAGAGACCCGTAGACTCACACAGAGACCCGTAGACTCACACAGAGATCCGTATACTCACACAGAGACCCGTAGACTCACACAGAGACGCTTAGACTCACACAGAGATAGAGAGAATCGCACAGAGACCCGTAGACTCGTTTGAATTGCATTGCTTACCTACGTGTGCGACGTTCAGACCTGCGCGCGGTGAATCGTTATTTGCTGACGATGGCAGGCTGAGCGCCTACGAGCCGTGCGCCATCGACAGCGTGGAGGTGCTCGACGGAGCCTCACTGGCCGCCGAGAGTCTGGCCCTGCTCTGCTCGACGCCCCTGGGCTCCACGGGGAAGCAGAGCATCGTGTCCACGGGCAGCAGTCTCACGCTGGCCCTCCGAGCCAATGACTCCCTGGAAGGTAGAGAGGAAGCGTCGTGTTTAAGTTCCCGACAGCCGCGCCTCTGATTGGGCACGGTGCGAGAGGAATTCAACACGCACACAGAGACCCGTAGACTCACACAGAGACCCGTAGACTCACACAGCAGAGACCCGTAGACTCACACAGAGACCCGTAGACTCACACAGAGACCCATAGACTCACACAGAGACCCGTAGACTCACACAGAGACCCGTAGAGTCACACACAGAGACCCGTAGACTCACACAGCAGAGACCCGTAGACTCACACAGATACCCGTAGACTCACACAGAGACCCGTAGACTCACACAGAGACCCGTAGACTCACACAGAGACCCGTAGAGTCACACACAGAGAGCCGTAGACTCACACAGCAGAGACCCGTAGACTCACACTGAGACCCGTAGAATCACACACAGAGAGCCGTAGACTCACACAGCAGAGACCCGTAGACTCACACAAAGACCCGTAGACTTACACAGAGACCCATAGACCACACAGAGACCCGTAGACTCACAAAGAGACCCAGAGACTCACACAGAGACCCGTAGACTCACACAGAGACCTGTAGACTCACACAGAGACCCAAAGACTCACACAGAGACCCGAAGACTTACACAGAGACCCATAGACCACACAGAGACCCATAGACTCACACAGAGATCCGTAGACTCACAAAGAGACCCATAGACTCACACAGAGACCCATAGACTCACACAGAGATCTGTAGACTCACACAGAGACCCGTAGACTCACACAGAGAGAGAGAGAATCACACAGAGACCCGTAGACTCACACAGAGACCCGTAGACTCACACAGCAGAGACCCGTAGACTCACACAGAGACCCGTAGACTCACACAGAGACCCGTAGACTCACACAGAGACCCGTAGACTCACACAGCAGAGACCCGTAGACTCACACAGAGACCCGTAGACTCACACAGAGACCTGTAGACTCACACAGAGACCCATAGACTCACACAGAGATGCGAAGACTTACACAGAGACCCATAGACCACACAGAGACCCGTAGACTCACATAGAGACCCATAGACTCACACAGAGACCCGTGGACTCACACAGAGACCTGTAGACTCACACAGAGACTCATAGACTCACACAGAGACCCGAAGACTTACACAGAGACCCATAGACCACACAGAGACCCATAGACTCACACAGAAATCCCTAGACTCACACAGAGAACCATAGACTCACACAGAGACCCATAGACTCACACAGAGACCCGTGGACTCACACAGAGACCTGTAGACTCACACAGAGACTCATAGACTCACACAGAGACCCGAAGACTTACACAGAGACCCATAGACCACACAGAGACCCATAGACTCACACAGAAATCCGTAGACTCACACAGAGACCCATAGACTCACACAGAGACCCATAGACTCACACAGAGATCTGTAGACTCACACAGAGACCCGTAGACTCACACAGAGATAGAGAGAATCACACAGAGACCCGTAGACTCACACAGAGACCCGTAGACTCACACAGAGACCGATAGACTCACACAGAGATACATAGACTCACACAGAGACCCGTAGACGCACACAGAGGCATGTAGACTCACACAGAGACCCGTAGACTCACACAGAGATAGAGAGAATCACACAGAGACCAGTAGACTCACACAGAGACCCGTAGACTCACACAGAGACCCATAGACTCACACAGAGATACATAGACTCACACAGAGACCCGTAGACGCACACAGAGACATGTAGACTCACACAGAGATACATAGACTCACACAGAGATACATAGACTCACACAGATACAGAGAATCACAGAGAGACCCGTAGACACACACAGAGACCCGTAGACTCACACAGAGATACATTGACTCACACAGAGATACATAGACTCACACAGAGACACACAGACTCACACATAGACCCATAGACTCACACAGAGATCCATAGACTCACACAGAGACCCGTAGACTCACACAGAGATAGAGAGAATCACACAGATACAGAGAATAACAGAGAGACCCGTAGACTCACACAGAGACCCGTAGACTCACACAGCAGAGACCCGTAGACTCACACAGCAGAGACCCGTAGACTCACACAGAGACCCGTAGACTCACACAGCAGAGACCCGTAGACTCACACAGAGACCCGTAGACTCACACAGAGACCCGTAGACTCACACAGAGACCCATAGACTCACACAGAGACGCGAAGACTTACACATAGACACATAGACCATACAGAGACCCGTAGACTCACACAGAGATAGAGAGAATCACACAGAGACCCGTAGACTCACACAGAGACCCGTTGACTCACACAGAGACCCATAGACTCACACAGAGATACATAGACTCACACAGAGACCCGTAGACGCACACAGAGACATGTAGACTCACACAGAGATACATAGACTGACACAGAGATACATAGACTCACACAGATACATAGAATCACAGAGAGACCCGTAGACGCACACAGAGACCCGTAGACTCACACAGAGATACATTGACTCACACAGAGACATGTAGACTCACACAGAAATCCGTAGACTCACACAGAGATACATAGACGCACACAGATACAGAGAATCACAGAGAGACCCGTAGACTCACACAGAGACCCGTAGACTCACACAGAGATACATAGACTCACACAGATACAGAGAATAACAGAGAGACCCGTAGACTCACACAGAGACCCGTAGACTCACACAGCAGAGACCCGTAGACTCACACAGCAGAGACCCGTAGACTCACACAGAGACCCGTAGACTCACACAGCAGAGACCCGTAGACTCACACAGAGACCCGTAGACTCACACAGAGACCCGTAGACTCACACAGAGACCCATAGACTCACACAGAGACGCGAAGACTTACACAGAGACACATAGACCATACAGAGACCCGTAGACTCACACAGAGACCCATAGACTCACACAGAGACCCGTAGACTCACACAGAGATACATAGACTCACACAGATACAGAGATTTACAGAGAGGCCCGTAGACTCACAGAGGGACCCGTAGACTCACACATAGAACTGTAGACTCAGACTCCAAATATACAACAGCAGGTGTTAGGGTCTAGATGGAACCCACGACCTCCTGTATACCAGGCGAGGTAGTTACCATCTTTTAGCCACCATGGTGATGAAAGAAAGAGACACAGACTCCAAATATACAGCAGCAGGCATCTTCAGGGTCGGGATCGAACCCACGACCTCCTCTATACCAGGCGAGGTAGTTAACATATCCTAGCCACTGTGATGATGAGAGAAAGAAACACAGACTCCAAATACACAGCAGCAGCAGGTATCATCAGGGTCGGAATCGAACCCACGACCTCCTGTATACCAGGCGAGGTAGTTAACATCTCCTAGCCACCGTGATGATGAGAGAGAGACACAGACCCCACATAGACCTCCTGTATACCAGGCGAGGTAGTCAACATCTCCTAGCCACCGTGATGATGAGAGAGAGACACAGACTCCACATAGACCTCCTATATACCAGGCGAGGTAGTTAACATCTCCTAGCCACCGTGATGATGAGAGAGAGACACAGACTCCAGATAGACCTCCTGTATACCAGGCGAGGTAGTTAACATCTCCTAGCCACCGTGATGATAAGAGAGAGACACAGACTCCACATAGACCTCCTGTATACCAGGCGAGGTAGTTAACATATCTTAGCCACCGTGGCGCCCCAACAGCAGTGGTGTAAGACATTGCACAGAAGCGACCGGCCCATCACAAATGATAGCTGCTAAACAAAGTGGCTCGTCGTCATCATCATCATCACGTGGTCATCTATAGCAGCAGCCAAATACTCATCGATTCTGAGTGCGGAATGAGAAAAACCCGGATGACCTAGGAGGAAAATCCACGTGACCACGGGGAGAGAGATACATGCACACTCAAAATATACAGCAGCAGGCATTATCAGGGTCGGGATCGAATCCACTACCTCGTGTACACCAGGCGAGGTAGTTAAACATTTACCCAGCCGCTGTGTCACGTAAACAAAGTGCTTTTGATCAACGCAACGAACATCATTAATATAATAACAATAGGGGGTTTCCCCTTTTTTCTGGCAACAAAACTGAAACCTTTTTACACGGATTCATGTCTGCATTAACCACAATACCTGCAGTCAAAATGCAAACGAAAAAACATACTAAATTTTTATTTAAAGCTTTCGTGACTGCAGGGTTTCATATTCTTGGTTCTTTCGGTAAAGTCACCACGTAGAAGGGAAACAATAAAATAATAAAAATATAAAACACGTGACTTTACCGAAAGAACCAAGAATATAAAAACATACTATGATTATATATGATGCATTGTCCTTGAAACGTATTGGTCCACACCAAGGGACGGCTTTCTTTGGAGCCTCGACCCAATTGGTGCTCAACCACATGACGCCAAAAGGCGTTACACAGCTCAAAGACAATGCACTATAAGTTTCAAGGACAATGCATATATTCATCTTCTTTGGTTCTTTCGGTAAAGTCACGTAGAATGAGAATAAAATAATAAAATAACGCGATAAAATTCTCACGACGTGTGTTATTTTATTATTTTTTTCTCATTCTACGTGACTTTACCGAAAGAACCAAAGAAGATGAATCCTTGCAGTCACGAAAGCTTTAAATCGAAATGCATATATTATCGTAGTATGTTTTTGTTCGCATTTTGACTGCAGGTATTGTGGCTAATGCAGTAACATGAATCCTTGTAAAAAAAGGCTTCAGTTTTGTTGCCAGAAAAAGGGGAAAAACCCTGTTATTATATTTTGGTACCGGCAAAGGAGGTCTAATGATGTAGATGCTCACCCCGAGCCCTCGTTACTTTGATAGTGGCATTGTCTTTGAGCTGTGTGACGCCTTCTGGCGTCATCTGTTCGAGCACCAATTGAGTCGAGGCTCAAAAGAAAGCCGTCCCTTGGTGTGGACCAATCAGTTTCAAGGACAATCCATCATATATTATCATAGTATGTTTTTTTGTTTGCATTTTGACTGCAGGTATTGTGGTTAATGCAGTAAACATGAACATTGTAAAAAAAAAAGGTTTCAGTTTTATTGCCAGAAAAAGTGGAAAAACCCCTGTTATTATATTTTGGTACCAGCAAAGGAGGTCTAATGATGAAACGTTATTATTGGCGTCGTCGTCACTTGGAGAGGCATTCCCGGCACACCGCAGAGGGCTGCACCTCACACGGCGAGGCCCGATGAGGATTATCCCTCGTTTTCTTGTTTTCCGATGAGCAGAAGTTACATTTTGAGTGTGGATCGTCTCCTAAAGATTAGTACTCGGGTACCAGACAAACGTTTGACAATGGTCAACAAAGATGTAAATTCTAAGTTTTGCTGGCTGCTTAACACGTTGTAGTAGTGGTAGTAGGAGGCTTTCGCGACCGATATCCATAATAGGGGTGAAGCCAGCCATATGTACAGGCACAATTTCAACCGAGAGGATGGTTATGAGCCCAGCAATCATTGGAAAGATGTCATCAACCACTTTGGTTCGTGACTTGATTTGTGTTTTCTTGTCAACCTCCACCGTCAGCAGTGTGGGTGTGTGGAGCGAGGTGCAATGCTCTGATTGGTGTAAACCTCCTGCCAGTGTTGGTGCCCTCTTCTACATTAACATGAGCTGCCCCGCCCATCTCTAAACCTTAATAAACAGCTCTCTGATTGGTGTAGACCTACTGCCGGTGTTGGAGCCCTCTCCTACATTAACATTAGCTGCCCCGCCCATCTCTAAACCTTTAAAGCAGCTCTTTGATTGGTGTAGACCTACTGCCGGTGTCGGTGCCCTCTCCTACATTAACATTGGCTGCCCCGCCCATCTCTAAACCTTTATAAACAGCTCTCTGATTGGTGTAGACCTACTGCCGGTGTTGGAGCCCTCTCCAACATTAACATGAGCTGCCCCGCCCATCTCTAAACCTTTATAAGCAGCTCTCTGATTGGTGTAGACCTCCTGCCAGTGTTGGTGCCCTCTTCAACATTAACATTAGCTGCCCCGCCCATCTCTAAACCTTTATAAGCAGCTCTCTGATTGGTGTAGACCTACTGCCGGTGTCGGAGCCCTCTCCTACATTAACATTAGCTGCCCCGCCCATCTCTGAACCTTTATAAGCAGCTCTCTGATTGGTGTAGACCTCCTGCCAGTGTCGGAGCTTTCTCCTACATTAACATTAGCTCTAAACCTTTATAAACAGGTTTCTCTCAGAGGCTAACCTCCCTGTTCCTGATGACGGCCGCTTGTGTTGCGATAAAAGTGTCGTGATATTTTTAATCACGTTTTTTTCTATCTACGTGACTTTACCGAAAGAACCATGAAACATAATAGAGGTGTTTTTTTTATTTAAAGCTTTCGTGACTGCAGGGATTCATATTCTTGGTTCTTTCGGTAAAGTCACCACCACGTAGAAGGGAAACAATAAAATAATAAAAATATAAAACAATAAAATTATTGTAAAACAATAAAATTATTATTCTTGGTTCTTTCGGTAAAGTCACCACCACGTAGATAGGGAAACAATAAAATAATAAAAAATATAAAACAATAAAATTATTGTAAAACAATAAAATTATTATTCTTGGTTCTTTCGGTAAAGTCACCACCACGTAGAAGGGAAACATTAAAATAATAAAAATATAAAACAATAAAATTATTGTAAAACAATTAAATTATTATTCTTGGTTCTTTCGGTAAAGTCACCACCACGTAGAAGGGAAACAATAAAATAATAAAAATATAAAACAATAAAATTATTGTAAAACAATAAAATTATTATTCTTGGTTCTTTCGGTAAAGTCACCACCACGTAGAAGGGAAACATTAAAATAATAAAAATATAAAACAATAAAATTATTGTAAAACAATTAAATTATTATTCTGGGTTCTTTCGGTAAAGTCACCACCACGTAGAAGGGAAACATTAAAATAATAAAAATATAAAACAATAAAATTATTGGTAAACAATTAAATTATTATTCTTGGTTCTTTCGGTAAAGTCACCACCACGTAGAAGGGAAACATTAAAATAATAAAAATATAAAACAATAAAATTATTGTAAAACAATTAAATTATTTTTCTTGGTTCTTTCGGTAAAGTCACCACCACGTAGAAGGGAAACGATAAAATAATAAAAATATAAAACAATAAAATTATTGGTAAACAATTAAATTATTATTCTTGGTTCTTTCGGTAAAGTCACCACCACGTAGAAGGGAAACATTAAAATAATAAAAATATAAAACAATAAAATTATTGTAAAACAATTAAATTATTATTCTTGGTTCTTTCGGTAAAGTCACCACCACGTAGAAGGGAAACGATAATATAATAAAAATATAAAACAATAAAATTATTGTAAAACAATTAAATTATTATTCTTGGTTCTTTCGGTAAAGTCACCACCACGTAGAAGGGAAACATTAAAATAATACAAATATAAAACAATAAAATTATTGTAAAACAATTAAATTATTATTCTTGGTTCTTTCGGTAAAGTCACCACCACGTAGAAGGGAAACATTAAAATAATACAAATATAAAACAATAAAATTCTCACGACGTTTCGACTGCTACACAAGCAATCATCATCAGGTGTGAAAACCACAGTTTCAAATTTTCTTGCTGTGGTTTTCACACCTGATGATGATTGCTTGTGTTGCAGTCGAAACGTCGTGAGAATTTTATTGTTTTATATTTTTATTATTTTATTGTTTCCCTTCTACGTGATTTTTACCGAAATAACCAAGAATAAGAGGTGTTTTTTGGTTGGGTTAGGTCGTGTAAGTATAAATGTGTCGTTAATCCCACCACCACCACCCGACACAACCAAACAGTAAGGGTTCGTCACGTAAACAAAACGTGGCCAATTTTTTACTTAGTTCAGCACTAACTGGTGTGCGTTGGGGAGCAAACCCACAACAACGTTTACAATTCAAGTTAACGTGACGTTTCGCTGGTAATCACAATCAGCAGCTTCATCAGGCGGTTAGCCATATGAGGCTGGTTTTAATGAACTAATTGGTCACGTTTTGTTTAAGTGACAACCTCTACACAAATTAGGCTGTGTCGGGGCGGTGGTGGTCGGTTCAACGACACAGCGTTTATACGTACGTAATCTAACCCAAAAAAACAACCCTCTATCATGGATAATATTGGTTAGCGAAAGCCTCTCCCTTACTACTACAAATACGTGTTAAACTAAATAGCATGTGCTACCCGTGGTCACGTGCATTTGTCTCCAGGTTATTTCTCTCCACACCATTGCCACAGCCTACGCTAGCACCACGGTGGCTAGGAGATGTTAATTACCTCGCCTGGTATGCAGGAGGTCGTGGATTCGACCCAAGCCTGCCAATTACTGCTGATGTATATTTGGAGGCTGTGTTTCTCTCTCTCTCATCATCATAGTGGCTAGGAGATGTTAACTACCTCGCCTAGTATGTAGTAGTTTATAGTAGTGTAGTAGTATATAATGTAGTGTAGTAGTATATAATGTAATGTAGTAGTATATAATGTAGTGTAGTAGTATGTAATGTAGCGTAGTAGTATATAGTAGTGTAGTATATAATGTAGTGTAGTAGTATATAATGTAGTGTAGTATATATTGTAGTGTAGTAGTATATCATGTAGCGTAGTAGTATATAATGCAGTGTAGTCATATATAGCTTTGAGTAGTGTAGTAGTATATAATATAGTGTAGTAGTATGTAATGTAGCGTAGTAGTATATAGTAGTGTAGTATATAATGTATCGTAGTAGTATATAATGTAGTGTAGTAGTATATAATGTAGTGTAGTAGTTTGTAATGTAGTGTAGTAGTATATAGTAGTGCCGTATATAATGTAGCGTAGTAGTATATAATGTAGTGTCGTAGTATATAATGTAGTGTAGTAGTATATAATGTAGTGTAGTAGTGTATCATGTAGCATAGTAGTATATAATGCAGTGCAGTCATATATAGTTTTGAGTAGTGTGGTAGTATATAAAGTAGTGTAGTAGTATATAATGTAGTGTAGTAGTATATAACGTAGTGTAGTAGTATATAATGTAGTGTAGTAGTATATAGTAGTGTCGTATATAATCGTGTAGTATATAATGTATCGTCGTAGTATAAAATGTAGTGTAGTCATATATAGTTTTGTGGTAGTGTAGTGGTATGTAAAATAGTGTACAGTGTACAGGAGTAAATTTGGGACTTGCAAACAGATCAACATACAAACACAGACCTCTGGTACCCGACTCGTGCGGCTGTTTACATCTCCACTGACCGCTGATTTCCCGCCTGTCCGCCCCGCATCTCGACATTGTTGTTCTTTCAGGAAAGGGCTTCTGCATCAACTATTGGAGCGTGAGGCCCGTCACGAGCACCAAGGGTGAGTCTCGACGAGCAGAGACACCTTCATGTCGCGGTCTCAGTGGGGGTAATTTTTTAGTTTTACTTGGTTACGGTAACCTGGTTATGGTAACTTGGTTATGGTAACTTGGTTACAGTAACTTGGTTACTTTGTTACGGTAAACTTGGTTATGGTAACTTGGTTACCGTAACCTGGTTACGGTAACTTGGTTATGGTAACTTGGTTACGGTAACTTGGTTACTTTGTTATGGTAAACTTGGTTATGGTAACCTGGTTACGGTAAACTTGGTTATGGTAACCTGGTTACATTAACCTGGTTACTTTGTTATGGTAAACTTGGTTATGGTAACCTGGTTACATTAACCTGGTTACTTTGTTACGGTAAACTTGGTTATGGTAACCTGGTTACGGTAACCTTGGTTATGGTAAACTTGGTTATGGTAACTTGGTTACGGTAACCTGGTTACGGTAACCTGGTTAATTTGTTATGGTAAACTTGGTTATGGTAACCTGGTTAGGTAAACCTGGTTATGGAAACTTGGTTAGGGTAAACCTGAACATTAAACCTGGTTACGGTAAACCTGGTTATGTTAAACTTGGTTACAGTAAACCTGGTTACAGTAAACCTGGTTATGGTAAACCTGGTTACAGTAAACCTGGTTATGTTAAACCTGGTTACAGTAAACCTGGTTATGTTAAACTTGGTTAGAGTAAACCTGGTTATGGTAAACTTGGTTATGTTAAACCTGGTTATGTTAAACCTGGTTATGTTAAACTTGGTTACAGTAAACCTGGTTATGTTAA